>NC_140589.1:1798082688-1798816876 GCF_964204655.1 Triturus cristatus | reverse complement strand
CTTGTTGTATGTATTTTACAGCATACCTTATTAAAAGAAGAGCAGGAAATTTCAAGGGTGCAAGGGGGCAAAAGGCCACCCTGATGCACCCCCAAAAACAGGTAAGTATGCACAAGTGGAGCACACACATGCCCTAAGGGCATGTGTAAGCACCACAATGCACTTTGAGAAATGCTTTTTTTTTTTGCATTTTTCAAAGGAATTGCAAATTACCATCAATTTAAAGTGGATGGTAGCTTGCGATTCCAAATTGCAATTTGTGAATGCATCATGCATCGCATTTAGGGAATCGCAATTTGCCATTCCCTAACTGCATTCGCAATGAAGGGAATCGCAAAAAATTGCGATTTCCATATTTGCGAATTGCAAAAAAGGCACATTCATCTGTAAAGGCCATTCTGCGATCGCAAATGGCCAATTTTTACGATTTGCACTGTTTGCGATCGCAAAATGGTTTGATGCATGTGCCCCTAAATCCCTCAAAAGAAGCAAAGCCAAAAACAAGACACATTGTCAACATTACACTACAGTGTAAGTTTATTTCAACGTGTATCCTACCATGCTTTCTTTCCTCCTTTCCTTCCAACTGCCGCAAGTACAAGGGTTTTAGGAGCCGTTGCCAGAACAAACATTTTTGTGTCTCTCCCCTCCAAATAAGGCCACAGTTGATCATTGCATAACAAAATTAAGTGATATTGGTGCCCAGGGCAACAATCTGATGTTTTCTTGATGCAGCACGGGTTTGTGCATCCATTCATCCACCACTGTGTGCACTTACGACTAGTTGTGTGTAGTCGCTGACCACGTCTATGTGTGGGGTGTGCATATTTTCTTTTGACCAGCTTGTGACTGTAACAATATGCATACCCTTGCCATTGAAAGATATGCAGAGAGACACTCAGCAGATGTCATGGGAGTTGTGAAGAACACGCCCTGCTTCCACTGTCAGCATCTTTCTTGATGTAGCACCTGCTTTCAGTGCATCAGCTGTTTCTTGCTGTGAGCACCATCTTAGATACCTTGGACCTAAGATGAAAGTTTCCGGTTTCCATAAAAGCTAATTTACATGGAGTGACCAGGTGACAACCGCCATCCTCTTTCTGTCTAGAACGTCCAAGATGAAATTGGAAAACCCTAGGAAGATGTTCTCTGTCCCAAATGGAAGAGAGTCCCAAGTTTGCACAGAAAGATGTCGTCTTGTAGTCCTTCCAAAACAAGATTGTCAGGAAGAGTCCGGATGGCGACCGAGTGCCGCATACCCGGGGGCTCGACCCTCGCCTGTGGAGGAGAAAGGGTCTGGCATCCGCAGGGTTAATAAATTCCTCACACCCTCTCATCTACAGGATGACGCGGGGAGCATCTGTGGGGACCACCAATCAGGGCTGAGTGAGCCGTGGAAAAGGAACCTCTCGCGAGAGGACGGGGAGAAAGCGAAAGCAGCCGAGGACGGAGGCGGAGGATCTGAGGACGCTAAGGAGCGAAAGCGGGAAGATTCCTGGACACCCAAAAACTCTGAAGAGCTGGACACGGAAACCCCTAGGGCTGACCACGCTGCTACCGCCGAGGATCCAGAGACGTGGAGCGAGGACTGGTGGATACCCTGGGAGACGCGAGCTTGCCGCCGTAACTCAGGAGAGTTCCGGCATTGGCGGTGAGTAGAAAGTAACAGGGGAACCCGGGTGAGAGGTAGGGGGTGGACGTTTGGGTCTGGGCGGACGTCTGTTAGTGAAAGAATAGTCCTGTGTGATTTTCTTTGGAAGCTGTGGTAGAACAGTTCCGTGTGATTTACTTTGGCCGTTGTGCTTCATTTACGTCTCTTATACTTTATGGGTTTATTGTCTTTATCTTTGCTTATGCCTTGAGTTCCTTTGTGCCTTGGAGTGACAAAGGCCATACACCCAAGTATCCCACTAGCATAAAAGCCTGAACGACCCTTTTGGATCACAGAAACGCTAGCCTTCTTTGCTCCCCCCCCCCCTTTCGACCCTCTTCACCCCTGCATGTCCTTCCCCCTCACTTCACACCGTCGTTTACACTGTACAGCACTGTTGGCACCTGGGAACGGTGAAGGGTATTAGAACGAGAGAAAAGTGCTATAGACCAGAGAACTTACCGCCACTTATTTCTTGTCTTCCCTCTGAGTATCCTGGGAACCACCACCGGTGAGGAAGTATTCAAGATCACGAAGGCGGAAGCTCTCTACTCTCGATCGGCGAATCACCCATTCCATCATCTTGACAAACTGTACACTGAACTCAAGACTCCAACGGTGCGTTAACCATTTCCCACCATCCATCAACCTCTACTGAGTGTAGAGAAATACCTTATCACCATTGCTCAACTTATACGGCCTCCTAGCTTTCATTTCCAACCCTCCCTCTGACAGTTGGTGTCAGAAGTGGGATCGCCGGAAATGGAGACCGCTTTAAAGAGAATGGCTGAAAACCAGGAAAAACTGGGTCAAGTTATGGAGAAGTTCCTCGCAGTAGCAGAAGAGGATCGCGAAAAGCTCCACAAATCCCTTACAGAGCAGAGTCAGACCCAGGAGACAGTGATAACGAGACTGGCTGAAACCCTAACACAACAGAGGGGACATCCTGCCCGTCCCTCAATGTTACTGCAGAAATACATTAGCGGGGAGGACCCAGATTTTTTCTTTGCTAATTTTGAGCGAATGGCCCGTGTAGCCGCATGGCCAGAAAATATATGGGGCCAATATTTAGGTTCCCTCCTCTCAGGAGAACTCCAAGCCGCCTATCAGGCCGCAAACCCCCTTGCGGTCACCCCATATACTGACATCAAAAGGACTATTCTTGAACGTATGGGTCTAGACCAAGAAACCTACCGGATTTGTTTGCGCCAGATTAGGGAAGGACCCCAAGAGACCCGCGTGCGCTGTATTACAGGGTACGACATATGATGGACCAATGGCTAAAACCAGAACAGTCCACGAAAGAGGAAATCATGGAAAAAGTGTACCTCGAACAATATTTGACGTCCCTCCACCCCCCCTATTCAACGTTGGGTCAGACAGCACACCGACCTCACCTTGGAAAAGGCTGTGGAGATAGCGAGTGCATACAATCGTGCGCAGGAGATCCAAAAAGGGAGGGATGAGAGTCAGTGGAAATACGGAGATGGGAGCTCCAATCCTCGTGCACCTAAACCACCACCTGTGAGGAAGCCGGAAACCGTAATCATGTTGCCTGGACCACCACCAACTTCCTTTCGGACACCAGCTCCCCTAGGTCCTCAATGTTTTCACTGTGGTGCACTTGGACACATCGCACGTGTCTATCCCCAAAAGGAAGAACCCATGGAGGTTGGGCTCACTCGGTCTTTTGTTTGTAACCCCGTCCCTCTTGGGTCTCTTCCATATCATACAACAGTGAGGGTGAATGGTGAAAAAAGGGGAGCCCTCATAGACACAGGGTGCCTACAGAGTGTCATCCAACCACAGATCATCCCAGGGGGAGTCAAGACCGGGAAAGGCACGGTGACCATCCAGTGTGTACATGGGGACCAGAAGCCCTATAACACCACCGAGGTATACATTCAACATGACCCGGATGTAGATTCCATTCCTCTCAAAGTGGGGCTCATTCCCCAGTTGCAGAGCCCTTTTTACTAGGGACAGACTATCCCCACATGAATCAGCTGATTCTAGAAGCAGTACCAGAGGAACAAGAATGGAGGCAAACAGCACCCTTTTCACGAGTGCCTGATCAGGAACTATGCCCCAGGAAATCACGAAAAAGCAAGAAACAGAGAAGAACAGAGAAGCGTCAGTGGGCCCCAGTCTCTCTAACACAAACCGCCGCCACCAAGGTATGGAAACATGATCAGGGCTTTAGGGCAGTTCAAAGAGATGATCCCACGTTGCGTGAAGCATGGAATAGGTCCTCAGAGCAAGAAGACCCAGATCGAGTAGGTCCCCAATTTTTCAGGAATAAGGGTCTGTTATATAGGAAGAGAGGGAAAGATTAGAATCCCCATCTATTGGTTCCACAGTCACACCAAGAGAACGTCCTATATCTGGCCCACAGCCACCTCTTAGGCGGCCATTTCGGAGGAGTGAAAACCGAAAAAGCAATCCTTGAAAACTTTTATTGGCCGGGGGTGTATCATCAGGTCAGGAAATATTGCAGAGTATGTATCATCTGTCAAAGAAACAGCAGGGCTATGCCCCTACGGGTACCTTTATGTCCCCTCCCGGTGATTGAAGAACCGTTCTCCTGTATAGGGATGGACATCATTGGTCCCCTACTTCCCTCCCGTAGCAGGTGTAGATATGCCCTGGTTTTAGTTGACTATGCCACCCGATTCCCGGAAGCCATAGCCTTAAGACAACCTAACGCTACTCAGATGGCAAAGGCAATGATTAATGTCTTTTCCAGGATTGGATTCCCCAAAGAAATCATAACCGACCAAGGCACCCCCTTTGTGTCGAACTTAAGGAAACAAATTTGCCAACAACTGAGTATAAAACAGATCAGAACAGCTGCATATCATCCCCAGACAGACAGTCTATGCGAAAGATATAACGCAACATTGAAAACCACCTTAAAAAAGTTATTAGAGCTAGAGGCCCGAAAATAGGAGGAAATGTTACCCCTGGCTCTTTTCGCTCTCCGCTGTAAACAGCAGAAGAGCACTGGTTACTCTCCGTTCGAGTTATTGTACGGAAGGCAGCCCCGTACCCTTCTAGATATGATGAAGGAGGAATGGCAGGAGGAACCCGAGGGGGCAAAACCTCTACCTGATTATGTCTGTGTGTTAAAAACCAGACTGTACAAAACCAGAAACATAGTAAAAACCCATCTGGAACAGGCCCAAGAACAGCAAAAGAGACAGTACGACAAAAAAACAAAGGAACGAAAATTTAGTATAGACGATTTGGTGCTGGTGATGAGACCCACTTCAGAGCATAAAATGTTGGGTCAGTGGCAGGGCCCCTTCAGGGTCCTTGAACAAATAATCCCGGTGACAAATTGATTGGAGCTAGACCCCAAAGAGAAGAGAAATACTCAGATCTACCATATAAATCTCCTAAAAAAAAATGGGAGGGACCCAGACCGGCCTTCATGGTCACACAGGGTAATGGTGATCCACTGTTTGCACAGAGCATAGACCACGACCTACCCCTTTCCCAACATCAAGAGCTGAGAAATAGGTTGACGCCCCTCGAAAGGGTGTTCTCCCTAACCCCAGGAAAGACTTCCCTCGTCAGTCATGCCATTCACACGGAACCCAGAAAGACAATACGGTTAAGACCATACAGAAAACCTGAGGCCAGAAGGGGAGCTATTGAGGCAGAGGTCCAACAAATATTAGACATGGGTATTATTGAACCCTCCAAAAGCAAATGGAATTCTACAATAGTCATCGTACCTAAACCCGATGGTTCCATCTGTTTTTGCATTGACTTTAGGGGAGTCAATAAGATCTCTCCTTTCGATGCATACCCTTTACCCCTAGTAGACGAGATGATCAAGAAGCTAGGGAAAGCAAAATATATCTGTGTAAAGGGTACTGGCAGGTCCCCCTTAGAGAGTGTGATAAGGAAAAGACTGCTTTCTCCACCCTGGGAGGGTTGTTCCATTTAAAAATGTTACCATTTGGTCTGCATGGGGCCCCGGCCACTTTTCAGAGTCTTATGAATTTGATCCTCAAACCCCACCAGGGATATGCCTCAGTGTATTTAGAAGACATCGTCATCTACAGCGATACATGGGACCTCCACTTAACCCATCTAGAGAAAACCCTTCAGGCATTAGAAAAAGGGGGTCTCACCATAAATCCCGCCAAAAGCCATCTGGCCGCTCAGTCAGTAAAGTACCTGGGTTATCCTCTAGGAGAGGGGTTTATCAAACCACAAGTAGAGAAACCAATATCACAATTGCCGTTCCCCACAACACGCCGGGATCTCGGGGCTTTGCTGGGTATACTAGTATAGCAGCTCCCCTTGACCGGTCTCCTAAAAAAAGATGTGTATACAGAGAAAAGGCTAAAGAACCCCTCCCCCAGGGTCCTACAGGCTTTTACACACCTAAAGACCCTCCTCACCACCAAGCTGGTCCTCTTAAACCCTGATTACAACCGGCTGTTCATTTTACAAACCGACGCCTCAGAGAAGGGACTCGGGGGGGTTTTGTCACAAAAAGACTCCAAAGGGCTAGAGAAACCCGAAATCTACATCAGTAGAAAGCTGTTCCCCAGAGAAAGCAAGTATGCGGTTATAGAGAATGAGGCCCTTGCTATTAATTGGGCCGTGGAATCATTGAAAAACAATCTAGAGGGAAACAAATTAATTCTGTATACGGACCACGCACCTCTGCAATGGCTTGCCAGAAACAAAGGACACGATGATCGCATCCTACGATGGTTTCTGGCCCTCCAACCATTTCATTTCACTATACAACATAGAAAAGGCAAGGACCAAACGAATGCAGATTACCTCTCCAGGCATCCTCTTGAACAGTATCCTGCTAGCAGGAAAGTTAGGGTAGGGGAATGTCAGGAAGAGTCCGGATGGGGACCGAGTGCCGCATACCTGGGGGCTCGACCCTCGCCTGTGGAGGAGAAAGGGTCTGGCATCCGCAGGGTTAATAAATTCCTCACACCCTCTCCTCTACAGGATGATGCAGGGAACATCTGTGGGAACAACCAATCAGGGCTGAGTGAGGCGTGGAAAAGGGACCCCTCGCGAGAGAAAGCGGAAGTAGCCGAGGACGGAGGCGGAGGATCTGAGGACGCTAAGGAGCGAATACGGGAAGATTCCTGGACGTCCAACAACTCTGAAGAGCTGGACACGGAAACCCCTAGGGCTGACCACACTGCCGCCGCCGAGGATCCGGAGATGTGGAGCGAGGACTGGTGGATACCCCGGGAGACGCGAGCTTGCCGCCGTAACTCAGGAGAGTTCCGGCATTGGCGGTGAGTAGAAAGTAACAGGGGAACCCGGGTGAGAGGAAGGGGGTGGACGTTTGGGCCGGAGCGGACGTCTGTTAGTGATAGAACAGTCCCATGTGATTTCCTTTGGAAGCTGTGGTAGAACAGTTCCGTGTGATTTACTTTGGCCGTTGTGCTTCATTTACGTCTCTTATACTTTATGGGTTTATTGTCTTTTTCTTTGCTTATGCCTTGAGTTCCTTTGTGCCTTGGAGTGACAAAGGCCATACACCCAAGTATCCCACTAGCATAAAAGCCTGAACGACCCTTTTGGATCACAGAAACGCTAGCCTTCTTTACTCCCTCCCCCCCTTTTCGACCCTCTTCACCCCTGCACGTCCTTCCCCCTAACATGTCACACCGTCGTTTATACTGTACAGCACTGTCGGCGCCCGGGAATGGTGAAGGGTATCAGAACGAGAGGAAAGTGCTATAGGCCAGAGAACTTACCGCCACTTATTTCTTGTCTTCCCTCTGAGTATCCTGGGAACCACCACCGGTGAGGAAGTATTCAAGATCACGAAGGCGGAAGCTCTCTACTCTCGATCGGCGAATCACCCATTCCATCATCTTGACAAACTGTACACTGAACTCAAGACTCCAACGGTGCGTTAACCATTTCCCACCATCCATCAACCTCTACTGAGTGTAGAGAAATACCTTATCACCATTGCTCAACCTATACGGCCTCCTAGCTTTCATTTCCAACCCTCCCTCTGACAGTTGGTGTCAGAAGTGGGATCGCCGGAAATGGAGACCGCTTTAAAGAGAATGGCTGAAAACCAGGAAAAACTGGGTCAAGTTATGGAGAAGTTCCTCGCAGTAGCAGAAGAGGATCGCGAAAAGCTCCACAAATCCCTTACAGAGCAGAGTCAGACCCAGGAGACAGTGATAACGAGACTGGCTGAAACCCTAACACAACAGAGGGGACATCCTGCCCGTCCCTCAATGTTACTGCAGAAATACATTAGCGGGGAGGACCCAGATTTTTTCTTTACTAATTTTGAGCGAATGGCCCGTGTAGCCGCATGGCCAGAAAATATATGTGGCCAATATTTAGGTTCCCTCCTCTCAGGAGAACTCCAAGCCGCCTATCAGGCCGCAAACCCCCTTGCGGTCACCCCATATACTGACATCAAAAGGACTATTCTTGAACGTATGGGTCTAGACCAAGAAACCTACCGGATTTGTTTGCGCCAGATTAGGGAAGGACCCCAAGAGACCCGCGTGCGCTGTATTACAGGGTACGAGATATGATGGACCAATGGCTAAAACCAGAACAGTCCACGAAAGAGGAAATCATGGAAAAAGTGTACCTCGAACAATATTTGACGTCCCTCCACCCCCCCTATTCAACGTTGGGTCAGACAGCACACCGACCTCACCTTGGAAAAGGCTGTGGAGATAGCGAGTGCATACAATCGTGCGCAGGAGATCCAAAAAGGGAGGGATGAGAGTCAGTGGAAATACGGAGATGGGAGCTCCAATCCTCGTGCACCTAAACCACCACCTGTGAGGAAGCCGGAAACCGTAATCATGTTGCCTGGACCACCACCAACTTCCTTTCGGACACCAGCTCCCCTAGGTCCTCAATGTTTTCACTGTGGTGCACTTGGACACATCGCACGTGTCTATCCCCAAAAGGAAGAACCCATGGAGGTTGGGCTCACTCGGTCTTTTGTTTGTAACCCCGTCCCTCTTGGGTCTCTTCCATATCATAGAACAGTGAGGGTGAATGGTGAAAAAAGGGGAGCCCTCATAGACACAGGGTGCCTACAGAGTGTCATCCAACCACAGATCATCCCAGGGGGAGTCAAGACCGGGAAAGGCACGGTGACCATCCAGTGTGTACATGGGGACCAGAAGCCCTATAACACCACCGAGGTATACATTCAACATGACCCGGATGTAGATTCCATTCCTCTCAAAGTGGGGCTCATTCCCCAGTTGCAGAGCCCTTTTTACTAGGGACAGACTATCCCCACATGAATCAGCTGATTCTAGAAGCAGTACCAGAGGAACAAGAATGGAGGCAAACAGCACCCTTTTCACGAGTGCCTGATCAGGAACTATGCCCCAGGAAATCACGAAAAAGCAAGAAACAGAGAAGAACAGAGAAGCGTCAGTGGGCCCCAGTCTCTCTAACACAAACCGCCGCCACCAAGGTATGGAAACATGATCAGGGCTTTAGGGCAGTTCAAAGAGATGATCCCACGTTGCGTGAAGCATGGAATAGGTCCTCAGAGCAAGAAGACCCAGATCGAGTAGGTCCCCAATTTTTCAGGAATAAGGGTCTGTTATATAGGAAGAGAGGGAAAGATTAGAATCCCCATCTATTGGTTCCACAGTCACACCAAGAGAACGTCCTATATCTAGCCCACAGCCACCTCTTAGGCGGCCATTTCGGAGGAGTGAAAACCGAAAAAGCAATCCTTGAAAACTTTTATTGGCCGGGGGTGTATCATCAGGTCAGGAAATATTGCAGAGTATGTATCATCTGTCAAAGAAACAGCAGGGCTATGCCCCTACGGGTACCTTTATGTCCCCTCCCGGTGATTGAAGAACCGTTCTCCTGTATAGGGATGGACATCATTGGTCCCCTACTTCCCTCCCGTAGCAGGTGTAGATATGCCCTGGTTTTAGTTGACTATGCCACCCGATTCCCGGAAGCCATAGCCTTAAGACAACCTAACGCTACTCAGATGGCAAAGGCAATGATTAATGTCTTTTCCAGGATTGGATTCCCCAAAGAAATCATAACCGACCAAGGCACCCCCTTTGTGTCGAACTTAAGGAAACAAATTTGCCAACAACTGAATATAAAACAGATCAGAACAGCTGCATATCATCCCCAGACAGACAGTCTATGCGAAAGATATAACGCAACATTGAAAACCACCTTAAAAAAGTTATTAGAGCTAGAGGCCCGAAAATAGGAGGAAATGTTACCCCTGGCTCTTTTCGCTCTCCGCTGTAAACAGCAGAAGAGCACTGGTTACTCTCCGTTCGAGTTATTGTACGGAAGGCAGCCCCGTACCCTTCTAGATATGATGAAGGAGGAATGGCAGGAGGAACCCGAGGGGGCAAAACCTCTACCTGATTATGTCTGTGTGTTAAAAACCAGACTGTACAAAACCAGAAACATAGTAAAAACCCATCTGGAACAGGCCCAAGAACAGCAAAAGAGACAGTACGACAAAAAAACAAAGGAACGAAAATTTAGTATAGACGATTTGGTGCTGGTGATGAGACCCACTTCAGAGCATAAAATGTTGGGTCAGTGGCAGGGCCCCTTCAGGGTCCTTGAACAAATAATCCCGGTGACAAATTGATTGGAGCTAGACCCCAAAGAGAAGAGAAATACTCAGATCTACCATATAAATCTCCTAAAAAAAAATGGGAGGGACCCAGACCGGCCTTCATGGTCACACAGGGTAATGGTGATCCACTGTTTGCACAGAGCATAGACCACGACCTACCCCTTTCCCAACATCAAGAGCTGAGAAATAGGTTGACGCCCCTCGAAAGGGTGTTCTCCCTAACCCCAGGAAAGACTTCCCTCGTCAGTCATGCCATTCACACGGAACCCAGAAAGACAATACGGTTAAGACCATACAGAAAACCTGAGGCCAGAAGGGGAGCTATTGAGGCAGAGGTCCAACAAATATTAGACATGGGTATTATTGAACCCTCCAAAAGCAAATGGAATTCTACAATAGTCATCGTACCTAAACCCGATGGTTCCATCTGTTTTTGCATTGACTTTAGGGGAGTCAATAAGATCTCTCCTTTCGATGCATACCCTTTACCCCTAGTAGACGAGATGATCAAGAAGCTAGGGAAAGCAAAATATATCTGTGTAAAGGGTACTGGCAGGTCCCCCTTAGAGAGTGTGATAAGGAAAAGACTGCTTTCTCCACCCTGGGAGGGTTGTTCCATTTAAAAATGTTACCATTTGGTCTGCATGGGGCCCCGGCCACTTTTCAGAGTCTTATGAATTTGATCCTCAAACCCCACCAGGGATATGCCTCAGTGTATTTAGAAGACATCGTCATCTACAGCGATACATGGGACCTCCACTTAACCCATCTAGAGAAAACCCTTCAGGCATTAGAAAAAGGGGGTCTCACCATAAATCCCGCCAAAAGCCATCTGGCCGCTCAGTCAGTAAAGTACCTGGGTTATCCTCTAGGAGAGGGGTTTATCAAACCACAAGTAGAGAAACCAATATCACAATTGCCGTTCCCCACAACACGCCGGGATCTCGGGGCTTTGCTGGGTATACTAGTATAGCAGCTCCCCTTGACCGGTCTCCTAAAAAAAGATGTGTATACAGAGAAAAGGCTAAAGAACCCCTCCCCCAGGGTCCTACAGGCTTTTACACACCTAAAGACCCTCCTCACCACCAAGCTGGTCCTCTTAAACCCTGATTACAACCGGCTGTTCATTTTACAAACCGACGCCTCAGAGAAGGGACTCGGGGGGGTTTTGTCACAAAAAGACTCCAAAGGGCTAGAGAAACCCGAAATCTACATCAGTAGAAAGCTGTTCCCCAGAGAAAGCAAGTATGCGGTTATAGAGAATGAGGCCCTTGCTATTAATTGGGCCGTGGAATCATTGAAAAACAATCTAGAGGGAAACAAATTAATTCTGTATACGGACCACGCACCTCTGCAATGGCTTGCCAGAAACAAAGGACACGATGATCGCATCCTACGATGGTTTCTGGCCCTCCAACCATTTCATTTCACTATACAACATAGAAAAGGCAAGGACCAAACGAATGCAGATTACCTCTCCAGGCATCCTCTTGAACAGTATCCTGCTAGCAGGAAAGTTAGGGTAGGGGAATGTCAGGAAGAGTCCGGATGGGGACCGAGTGCCGCATACCTGGGGGCTCGACCCTCGCCTGTGGAGGAGAAAGGGTCTGGCATCCGCAGGGTTAATAAATTCCTCACACCCTCTCCTCTACAGGATGATGCAGGGAACATCTGTGGGAACAACCAATCAGGGCTGAGTGAGGCGTGGAAAAGGGACCCCTCGCGAGAGAAAGCGGAAGTAGCCGAGGACGGAGGCGGAGGATCTGAGGACGCTAAGGAGCGAATACGGGAAGATTCCTGGACGTCCAACAACTCTGAAGAGCTGGACACGGAAACCCCTAGGGCTGACCACACTGCCGCCGCCGAGGATCCGGAGATGTGGAGCGAGGACTGGTGGATACCCCGGGAGACGCGAGCTTGCCGCCGTAACTCAGGAGAGTTCCGGCATTGGCGGTGAGTAGAAAGTAACAGGGGAACCCGGGTGAGAGGAAGGGGGTGGACGTTTGGGCCGGAGCGGACGTCTGTTAGTGATAGAACAGTCCCATGTGATTTCCTTTGGAAGCTGTGGTAGAACAGTTCCGTGTGATTTACTTTGGCCGTTGTGCTTCATTTACGTCTCTTATACTTTATGGGTTTATTGTCTTTTTCTTTGCTTATGCCTTGAGTTCCTTTGTGCCTTGGAGTGACAAAGGCCATACACCCAAGTATCCCACTAGCATAAAAGCCTGAACGACCCTTTTGGATCACAGAAACGCTAGCCTTCTTTACTCCCTCCCCCCCTTTTCGACCCTCTTCACCCCTGCACGTCCTTCCCCCTAACATGTCACACCGTCGTTTACACTGTACAGCACTGTCGGCGCCCGGGAATGGTGAAGGGTATCAGAACGAGAGGAAAGTGCTATAGGCCAGAGAACTTACCGCCACTTATTTCTTGTCTTCCCTCTGAGTATCCTGGGAACCACCACCGGTGAGGAAGTATTCAAGATCACGAAGGCGGAAGCTCTCTACTCTCGATCGGCGAATCACCCATTCCATCATCTTGACAAACTGTACACTGAACTCAAGACTCCAACGGTGCGTTAACCAGTTCCCACCATCCATCAACCTCTACTGAGTGTAGAGAAATACCTTATCACCATTGCTCAACCTATACGGCCTCCTAGCTTTCATTTCCAACCCTCCCTCTGACAGTTGGTGTCAGAAGTGGGATCGCCGGAAATGGAGACCGCTTTAAAGAGAATGGCTGAAAACCAGGAAAAACTGGGTCAAGTTATGGAGAAGTTCCTCGCAGTAGCAGAAGAGGATCGCGAAAAGCTCCACAAATCCCTTACAGAGCAGAGTCAGACCCAGGAGACAGTGATAACGAGACTGGCTGAAACCCTAACACAACAGAGGGGACATCCTGCCCGTCCCTCAATGTTACTGCAGAAATACATTAGCGGGGAGGACCCAGATTTTTTCTTTGCTAATTTTGAGCGAATGGCCCGTGTAGCCGCATGGCCAGAAAATATATGTGGCCAATATTTAGGTTCCCTCCTCTCAGGAGAACTCCAAGCCGCCTATCAGGCCGCAAACCCCCTTGCGGTCACCCCATATACTGACATCAAAAGGACTATTCTTGAACGTATGGGTCTAGACCAAGAAACCTACCGGATTTGTTTGCGCCAGATTAGGGAAGGACCCCAAGAGACCCGCGTGCGCTGTATTACAGGGTACGAGATATGATGGACCAATGGCTAAAACCAGAACAGTCCACGAAAGAGGAAATCATGGAAAAAGTGTACCTCGAACAATATTTGACGTCCCTCCACCCCCCCTATTCAACGTTGGGTCAGACAGCACACCGACCTCACCTTGGAAAAGGCTGTGGAGATAGCGAGTGCATACAATCGTGCGCAGGAGATCCAAAAAGGGAGGGATGAGAGTCAGTGGAAATACGGAGATGGGAGCTCCAATCCTCGTGCACCTAAACCACCACCTGTGAGGAAGCCGGAAACCGTAATCATGTTGCCTGGACCACCACCAACTTCCTTTCGGACACCAGCTCCCCTAGGTCCTCAATGTTTTCACTGTGGTGCACTTGGACACATCGCACGTGTCTATCCCCAAAAGGAAGAACCCATGGAGGTTGGGCTCACTCGGTCTTTTGTTTGTAACCCCGTCCCTCTTGGGTCTCTTCCATATCATAGAACAGTGAGGGTGAATGGTGAAAAAAGGGGAGCCCTCATAGACACAGGGTGCCTACAGAGTGTCATCCAACCACAGATCATCCCAGGGGGAGTCAAGACCGGGAAAGGCACGGTGACCATCCAGTGTGTACATGGGGACCAGAAGCCCTATAACACCACCGAGGTATACATTCAACATGACCCGGATGTAGATTCCATTCCTCTCAAAGTGGGGCTCATTCCCCAGTTGCAGAGCCCTTTTTACTAGGGACAGACTATCCCCACATGAATCATCTGATTCTAGAAGCAGTACCAGAGGAACAAGAATGGAGGCAAACAGCACCCTTTTCACGAGTGCCTGATCAGGAACTATGCCCCAGGAAATCACGAAAAAGCAAGAAACAGAGAAGAACAGAGAAGCGTCAGTGGGCCCCAGTCTCTCTAACACAAACCGCCGCCACCAAGGTATGGAAACATGATCAGGGCTTTAGGGCAGTTCAAAGAGATGATCCCACGTTGCGTGAAGCATGGAATAGGTCCTCAGAGCAAGAAGACCCAGATCGAGTAGGTCCCCAATTTTTCAGGAATAAGGGTCTGTTATATAGGAAGAGAGGGAAAGATTAGAATCCCCATCTATTGGTTCCACAGTCACACCAAGAGAACGTCCTATATCTAGCCCACAGCCACCTCTTAGGCGGCCATTTCGGAGGAGTGAAAACCGAAAAAGCAATCCTTGAAAACTTTTATTGGCCGGGGGTGTATCATCAGGTCAGGAAATATTGCAGAGTATGTATCATCTGTCAAAGAAACAGCAGGGCTATGCCCCTACGGGTACCTTTATGTCCCCTCCCGGTGATTGAAGAACCGTTCTCCTGTATAGGGATGGACATCATTGGTCCCCTACTTCCCTCCCGTAGCAGGTGTAGATATGCCCTGGTTTTAGTTGACTATGCCACCCGATTCCCGGAAGCCATAGCCTTAAGACAACCTAACGCTACTCAGATGGCAAAGGCAATGATTAATGTCTTTTCCAGGATTGGATTCCCCAAAGAAATCATAACCGACCAAGGCACCCCCTTTGTGTCGAACTTAAGGAAACAAATTTGCCAACAACTGAATATAAAACAGATCAGAACAGCTGCATATCATCCCCAGACAGACAGTCTATGCGAAAGATATAACGCAACATTGAAAACCACCTTAAAAAAGTTATTAGAGCTAGAGGCCCGAAAATAGGAGGAAATGTTACCCCTGGCTTTTTTCACTCTCCGCTGTAAACAGCAGAAGAGCACTGGTTACTCTCCGTTCGAGTTATTGTACGGAAGGCAGCCCCGTACCCTTCTAGATATGATGAAGGAGGAATGGCAGGAGGAACCCGAGGGGGCAAAACCTCTACCTGATTATGTCTGTGTGTTAAAAACCAGACTGTACAAAACCAGAAACATAGTAAAAACCCATCTGGAACAGGCCCAAGAACAGCAAAAGAGACAGTACGACAAAAAAACAAAGGAACGAAAATTTAGTATAGACGATTTGGTGCTGGTGATGAGACCCACTTCAGAGCATAAAATGTTGGGTCAGTGGCAGGGCCCCTTCAGGGTCCTTGAACAAATAATCCCGGTGACAAATTGATTGGAGCTAGACCCCAAAGAGAAGAGAAATACTCAGATCTACCATATAAATCTCCTAAAAAAAAATGGGAGGGACCCAGACCGGCCTTCATGGTCACACAGGGTAATGGTGATCCACTGTTTGCACAGAGCATAGACCACGACCTACCCCTTTCCCAACATCAAGAGCTGAGAAATAGGTTGACGCCCCTCGAAAGGGTGTTCTCCCTAACCCCAGGAAAGACTTCCCTCGTCAGTCATGCCATTCACACGGAACCCAGAAAGACAATACGGTTAAGACCATACAGAAAACCTGAGGCCAGAAGGGGAGCTATTGAGGCAGAGGTCCAACAAATATTAGACATGGGTATTATTGAACCCTCCAAAAGCAAATGGAATTCTACAATAGTCATCGTACCTAAACCCGATGGTTCCATCTGTTTTTGCATTGACTTTAGGGGAGTCAATAAGATCTCTCATTTCGATGCATACCCTTTACCCCTAGTAGACGAGATGATCAAGAAGCTAGGGAAAGCAAAATATATCTGTGTAAAGGGTACTGGCAGGTCCCCCTTAGAGAGTGTGATAAGGAAAAGACTGCTTTCTCCACCCTGGGAGGGTTGTTCCATTTAAAAATGTTACCATTTGGTCTGCATGGGGCCCCGGCCACTTTTCAGAGTCTTATGAATTTGATCCTCAAACCCCACCAGGGATATGCCTCAGTGTATTTAGAAGACATCGTCATCTACAGCGATACATGGGACCTCCACTTAACCCATCTAGAGAAAACCCTTCAGGCATTAGAAAAAGGGGGTCTCACCATAAATCCCGCCAAAAGCCATCTGGCCGCTCAGTCAGTAAAGTACCTGGGTTATCCTCTAGGAGAGGGGTTTATCAAACCACAAGTAGAGAAACCAATATCACAATTGCCGTTCCCCACAACACGCCGGGATCTCGGGGCTTTGCTGGGTATACTAGTATAGCAGCTCCCCTTGACCGGTCTCCTAAAAAAAGATGTGTATACAGAGAAAAGGCTAAAGAACCCCTCCCCCAGGGTCCTACAGGCTTTTACACACCTAAAGACCCTCCTCACCACCAAGCTGGTCCTCTTAAACCCTGATTACAACCGGCTGTTCATTTTACAAACCGACGCCTCAGAGAAGGGACTCGGGGGGGTTTTGTCACAAAAAGACTCCAAAGGGCTAGAGAAACCCGAAATCTACATCAGTAGAAAGCTGTTCCCCAGAGAAAGCAAGTATGCGGTTATAGAGAATGAGGCCCTTGCTATTAATTGGGCCGTGGAATCATTGAAAAACAATCTAGAGGGAAACAAATTAATTCTGTATACGGACCACGCACCTCTGCAATGGCTTGCCAGAAACAAAGGACACGATGATCGCATCCTACGATGGTTTCTGGCCCTCCAACCATTTCATTTCACTATACAACATAGAAAAGGCAAGGACCAAACGAATGCAGATTACCTCTCCAGGCATCCTCTTGAACAGTATCCTGCTAGCAGGAAAGTTAGGGTAGGGGAATGTCAGGAAGAGTCCGGATGGGGACCGAGTGCCGCATACCTGGGGGCTCGACCCTCGCCTGTGGAGGAGAAAGGGTCTGGCATCCGCAGGGTTAATAAATTCCTCACACCCTCTCCTCTACAGGATGATGCAGGGAACATCTGTGGGAACAACCAATCAGGGCTGAGTGAGGCGTGGAAAAGGGACCCCTCGCGAGAGAAAGCGGAAGTAGCCGAGGACGGAGGCGGAGGATCTGAGGACGCTAAGGAGCGAATACGGGAAGATTCCTGGACGTCCAACAACTCTGAAGAGCTGGACACGGAAACCCCTAGGGCTGACCACACTGCCGCCGCCGAGGATCCGGAGATGTGGAGCGAGGACTGGTGGATACCCCGGGAGACGCGAGCTTGCCGCCGTAACTCAGGAGAGTTCCGGCATTGGCGGTGAGTAGAAAGTAACAGGGGAACCCGGGTGAGAGGAAGGGGGTGGACGTTTGGGCCGGAGCGGACGTCTGTTAGTGATAGAACAGTCCCATGTGATTTCCTTTGGAAGCTGTGGTAGAACAGTTCCGTGTGATTTACTTTGGCCGTTGTGCTTCATTTACGTCTCTTATACTTTATGGGTTTATTGTCTTTTTCTTTGCTTATGCCTTGAGTTCCTTTGTGCCTTGGAGTGACAAAGGCCATACACCCAAGTATCCCACTAGCATAAAAGCCTGAACGACCCTTTTGGATCACAGAAACGCTAGCCTTCTTTACTCCCTCCCCCCCTTTTCGACCCTCTTCACCCCTGCACGTCCTTCCCCCTAACATGTCACACCGTCGTTTATACTGTACAGCACTGTCGGCGCCCGGGAATGGTGAAGGGTATCAGAACGAGAGGAAAGTGCTATAGGCCAGAGAACTTACCGCCACTTATTTCTTGTCTTCCCTCTGAGTATCCTAGGAAGCACCACCAGCGAGGAAGTATTCAAGACCCCGAAGATGGAAGCTCTCTACTCTCGATCGGTGAATCACCAATTCCATCATCTGGACAAACTGTACACTGAACTCAAGACCCCAACGGTGCATTAACCGTTTCCCACCATCCATCAACCTGTACTGAGTGTAAAGAAATAAATTCCTTATCATCATTGCTCAACTTATATGGCCTCCTAGCTTTCATTTCCGACCCTCCCTCCGACAAAGATGCATTCTACTAGCCTCATCCAGCCTTCAATTGTACATTTTCTGGGATTCAGAAGAAAGTAGATATTACACACAGGCCCTGAAAGACATGTGAAAACACAACTTCATTGTTGATTCACTATGGTCAGGACCAGGCACAGGAAGTGCATAAACCCTGCTGCTCCCTAGAAGAAGAAGCTGCAGTGCCCAGTGTATTCAAAGGACTAAGGCCCTGACCAGGAGGACAAAGAGAAAGGTTCAGCTGGCTGATGGCAGCATGAATTGCACAACACTGATGGCGGTCACCTGGCCAAAACTGGTCTGGAATTGCTTCTGTTCCCATTCAGAGGGAACAAGGCATGACAGTTTTGGCAGTACAGGTCCTACTGGTGCAGGACATGTTCTGAATTGCATAGGGTTTCTTCCTCTCAGGATTGAAACAGTGGGAATGAATGATAAGTCTTGTGGGACCCTAGGGTCAAGGACCTGCAGACAGCAGTCCAGGGCTTTGAAAGAGGCGGTGTCACCTCTTTGCTCTAGGTCCTAGAGTAGTGTTCTGTTGGCCTAGATTCTTGAACTATTTTAATTAGTTCTGTAGTCCTAAATGTTTCAGGAATATAATTATTTAGGTTTAAATCTTTTACTAAACACACAACAAACAAGCATTTGCAATGCAATACATCTCGCATTTGCAATAGTTTAAGCTACTGGCATTGTAAATGACAATGCCTTTTATTTATCTGTTTTGATAATTAACACATAAAAAAGGCATTGTCATTTACAATGTCAATAGCTCAAACTCTTGTAAATACAAGAACCTGCCCGCCATTGTCCTGGGCTGCTTGGAAAGTGAAAGCGCGCATGGGGTGCTGAAATGTTGTAGGAAAGCATATCATGCCTGCAGTTGGAGAAAATCATTGAAGAAAATAGTGCTTACAGACTAAATAAGACATACCGTGTAACAACTGAAGTAAAAGGGCCAGTCCTCATGGAAGGTTACAAATAAAAACAAGGCGGTACTAAGGAGGGACTAACTAGCCTATTACCAAATCAGAAGCCATCCTTTACAAAGGACAATGAGACAAGCCAATTAAAAATATATGCGCAGAGCGGGTGGAGCTTCAAGTCCATACTCCAAAACAGCATGCCTCGGAGAGCAGCGCATGCGCTGCCCAGGCTTGAACTAAAAAGGGCAGTGGAACTGTCACAGACAGAACCTGCCCTAATATCTGAACTCAATCCATAAAATCCACTATGGGAGTAAACTCTGAAAACAGCAGATTTAAAAAAGTATATTCCATCCTAGATTATAATGCTTGTTACCAAACACATGCCACCAGATACTTCCAGACAGGAATAAGAATTGAACCATCTACAGTGCTCTGCTGCCTTTTGGCTAGGTTTGCACTATACGGACACAACATACATATATGAGGGCAAAGGAGGTTACGGAGTAAATCCTCATGACGACTTCATCACTGAATACACACATTCTGATATAGTCTCCATTCGTAAACATTCTTATCCTGTGGTCTGTGACATGCAAGAGTCTGCAGTGCCTACTGAGGGAGGTCCGTGACTGTTTCAAATATTAAATAACATTAGCAGATTAGTATAGTATGTGTAAATAAAGAAGCATCAGTAACATTATACATTTTTAAATTTGACAAATTGGGTTGTTGGTTGAGGGGGCTGTGAGTCTGTCTCAAGCAAAAGCCACAATTCCTGTCATGGTGAACCACAAAAGTCGCTAAATTAAGTTATGCTTAACCCTTTGGTAGCTTGGCACTAAAGCAGTCAGGCTTAACTTGGAGGCAATGTGTAAAGTATCTGTGTAGCGCATAATAAAGTGAAAACACAAGACAAGAAAAATCCTACACCAATTTAGAATAATAGAGTAAAATTTGATAAATAATTGGACACCAAAACAACTAAAATCCAATCAGTAGAACCGGAGATATGCAATTTTGAAGATTTCAGGTAAGTATACCACCTAAAAGCATTTGTGGTCGTGCTACACCGGAAAGTAAGTCACAAGACTTAAAATCTGACTTCATCATTAAAAAGGGTTTTAAATTACAAATTCATTGGAGACCAAACATGACATTCTACCTGTTCCCCAAAAAAAGATATCACTTATGAAATGTAATAAAGTAACCAATTGTTATGTTATAGGAGAGGTAAGACTTACAGTAGTGAAAAATGGATTTAAGAGTTTTTCACTACTAGGACATGTAAAACCTGAAAAAGTGCATGTCCAACTTTTTAAATACTGCACTCCGCCCTATGGACTGTTTTGGGCCTAGCCCAGGTGTGACTTATATGTAATAAAAATGAGTATGTAGGCATAGCAACAAGTTTGTTTTGCAAGGTCGAAATGGCAGTGTCAAACTGCACACAGGCTACAATGGCAGGCCTGAAACATGTTTAAAGAGGCTACCTAAGTGGGTGGCACAATACGTGCTGCAGACCCACTAGTAGCATTAAGTTTACAGGCCTTGGGTACAGGTAGTACCACTTTACTAGTGACTTATAAGAAAATAATTAAATGTGCCAATTGGGTGTAAGCCAAAGTTACCATGTTTAAAGGAGTGAGCACAAGCACTTTAGCACTGGTTAGCATTGATAAAGTGTCCTAAAAGCCAACAAAAACAGGTTCAGAAAACAGGAGGGGTGTATGCAGCCTCACTCTCTCTTATGGCATGGGCCAAAGATCATGAGCGGTCTTGCACACCTTTATTTATACCCTCTGACCAGTGCTGGGGGCGAGGGGTGCGTGCGTCAACTCTGGGGTCAGAGGATACCCTGAAAGGGCCGGGTGGCTGATTTCATTCTCTCCAACTTTAGGGCAGTTCAGTTATCTCTCTAATGGGTTTGGGTGGTGCATAAAAGGTTTTAGTGTCTGGCTGGGGTGGGGCTTGGCCAGACGTTATACCGTTGGCTCCTAGTGGGACCGGCTTTATTAGTAGCTTCCACTGGATTGATTTCAGGTGTGGGTTCTGCCTGTAGGCTGTTGTCTGGGAAGTTGCACCCCTGTGGGGGCTCTCCTTGGTGGCAGGACCTGGAGGTATCCTCCACGAGTGGCTTGGGTGCTGCCTTAGCCCTTGCCTCTGAGTACCTCACTTCAGCGGGGATCCTCATCCTTTTGAACCAGGACACATTTACGACTGCTGTCTCTTCCCCATGGTGGGCAGTCACCATGGTGCCATTCCCTGCTGTTACAGTCCAAGGACCTGGTTTATATGGCTTGCAAAACTTTGCCCATAGCGTGTCTCAGCATTCTTCAGTGATCATGGGTGTGGGGACTTTGGCTCTGCTTGTCATCTAGTAGGCTAGGCACTGCCCTTCCTGGTTGACAATGGCCTCTTCAAGTCCGGGGAGCCATACTTTCTCCCTCAGGCAATTGTTTTGTTTTGGCTGCTACCTGGTGTCCACTGTGAACCTGTTCAGTCATCAGCTGGGTGAGTAAGGCTGGTATCAATATGTGGTGCCCCCGTAGTATTACTCCTTCCAGCATAACACATAGCTCATTCCTAACTTTCCAGAACTGTGTCAATCTATGTAAGGAAATGCCCTAAAATGCCCTGAGCCCTGTTAATCAGGACTCAGTGCATGTGCTCTGACCCTTAAATGGTGCATATTTAATTGGCTTATGTAGGAAGCTGGCTCTGTATATACTATGCCAAAGTACGGTATAGTGTGCACAGAGTCCAGTGGATCCCCAAAAGCTTACAGAGGTAAAAGTAGATAATACCTTACTCTCTATTTGTGGTAGTGTTTGCGAGCAGTAAGGCTTTATCAGAGGGGAGTGTTAAGCATTTATTGTACACACTCAGGCAAGAAATTATGTCATACACTCAAAGATTGAACTCAGACCAATTGTTTGTATCAAAAGTATTTATATGTTGTATTTTTATTTATAGAACCAAGCAGTACTTGGTACAGGTAAATATGATTGTACTTTTCAAGACAGATGGTTAAAAAGCAAGCTTGATCAATGTTGACTTTTCTTACAGGTTTGTAAAAATTTTCAAATACAGTTGTAATTACTTTTGGATTACTTTTTCAGGATTACTTTTTCTAGTCAGTGTGACTATAAAACACAGTTTCTTGGGTTTTCAAACAATTTTCAACTCCACGTTTTCCAAAGAAAAACAGTCAATGCAGTTCTATGGGAGAAAATCAGGTTATCGATTTAAAAGTGAGTAATCGGTCCTGGGAGTTGTGTTTCTGGGATTAGAACCAGGGTTCCCCCAGGGTCAAGGATGCACTCAAAGAACACCCTCAGCAGCACTAGGGCGGCCGGATACAGAGTGCTGAGGCCCAATGTTATCCAATAGGGGATAGGGGGCCTCCGGTTGGTGGGTGCTCACGGGCACGCCACTTGGATGTGGATGCAGGGTTTAGCTCAGGGCAAAGGTGGATCCCACAGAGGCACAGGGGCGGTCTGGTGCAGGGTACTGATATGGCATCGGGTACTGCTGTTTTCAATGGGAGTTGCCAGTTTGGGGTTTTTGCCTCAGGATCAGCCAAGGAAGTCTTCGGGGAGGAACCAACAGCCGGGCAGGTACATTGGAGGGCTCGGGGACGTAGGTGCACTTCAGGTTCTCTTTTCCAGGGTGCAGGCCTTTTGAGGTCGGATTTCACCTCCCCACTCGTGGTTGGGGGGTGGTCTCCGTGCAGAGGCTGCAGGCGACGTTGGGAAGTCCAGGAGGGGTCAACCCACGGTGGACTCGGACTCTGGAGCGCTGAGGGACCTCGCTCGGACTGGTGGTCCACTCGGTCTTCGGCCATAGGCGACGGGTGCCGTTGCCGTTCCAGGCGTCTGGTTTCTTTGTCTTCAGCAGGTTCGGAGTCTTGTTTTGGAAATTCTTTTGAACAGAGCTACTGTTCACAGAAGATACGGTCTTTTTGGAAGGCAGTCAGTCCTCCCAGGGGTGCTGGAGGTCACTGGCTGCAGGACAAGTCGACTTTTGGGGCAGGATCTCTGGAAACTGCAGACAGGCCGGTAGGGCTTGGGCCAAGTCAGTTCTTTTCTGCAGTCTCCTCTGCTGGGCACCTTCTTTCATCCTGCTTCTTCGTAGGTTGCGGAAATCTGCCTTCTGGGTACAAGGCTTTCCCCTAAATACTGTATTTAGGGGCGTTTTAGTGGTCTCGAGGTCGGAAGCCAAGCGGCTACTGACCTTAGGGTGACTACACCCTTGGTGTGCTCACTCCACGTGGGGGAGTGGGCACAATCCCTAACACTGATTGGAGAGTGCCTGCAATCTATCTGCAAGATGGCAGGCACTGAAGAGTGGGCCTCACCTCACCTCCCCAACCTGAGGGGTGGGGTTGGCAGAGGTAGGCACACCTTCTGGGCTTTTCTAATTGTTCCTGCCTGACCTCCTGCCAAAAAGGGGGTGAGACAGGAAACAGGCCTGCTCCTGATAGCAGGAGAGGCTGGGGGTCGTGTTACAAAGGCAGCAAGGCCTTTGAAGCTCTTCACTCTTCTCTGCACCAAAACAAACAGCTTGTAATGGCAGTGTGTATGTGCTAAGGTACAGTACCTCTAAGGATGGCACAATATGTGCTGCAGGCCTAAGAGGCCTTCCCTGGTCAAAGTTTTACAAGGGACATATATGTGGCCAATTGGGGGTACAAAGATACAGTTTACTTGAAAGTCCCTAGTATATGGTACCGGGCGTACCCAGGGCCTGTAAGTTAGAGCGTCCCCCAGGAACTTCAGCACCTGTTGTGCCACCCGGAATGGGACACGGTAAAATATGGCTCACACTCTGCCACTACAAACTAGATGGGTAGTTTAAAACTGCTAACTCGACTGCCATTTAAGGTAATAGCAATACCCAAACTTCCCTTTTTAGGCCGAGCATTTGAGACCTCTTGTATATACTTTAGTATATACTTATATGTGTATGTTCTTTGTGTGCTCTGGAGAGCAGCCCTAGGACTTGTCTGCTTCCGCCTAGGGACTTTTTTTCTGTTCAACTGCCTCTATTAAACTGTCTTAATAGAAAAGGATCAGTAGAGGTCAGTAAAATACCAGAATTGCATTCTGCTGATGGACTTTCTTTTTTTTTATTTTTCTGACAACAGCCTCTATTTACCCTTCTTGATAGAAAACGACCAGCAGAGGTCAGTAAAATACCAGAATCACTTTAGCATTCTCTAGATTCTAGGCCATAGAAATTGACTTCCACGAGCACCCGTAGACAATAATATTTTTTCAAATATTATTTTCAGTGATATGACCACCGAAGGCCCTGATTTTATATTAAAAACAGAGCTTTGGACTATACCATTTCCCACAGAAAGGCAATATTTCTCTCCATGTGTTCTCATACCTGGCGTGTCACGCAGTTTGGTGCTTACTTTCCCTCCATGTTAAAGAAAAGTAGATGTTTCAGCACCCAGGCTAATGTGCTGCAAAGCTAAATACATATAAGGTCCCAAAGGCGAAACCGATTGCATTGCAAATTCTTGTTAATGTATGTAAGTCATCCCTATGGCAGGCCTAACGCGCCCTAAAGCAGGGTGCTGTATATTGAAAAGTGGAACATGTAGTTTTACATGTTCCAGCAGTAAAAACCCTAAATTGGTGTTTTTACTGTGGAAAGGCTAGTAGCCCCATTGGCCAGTACAGAGTTACAGGCTAGCATCCCAGCCATGCTATCTTCTGAATGGAACTACTAAGGTGGATACTCTTTGGCGTCAAAAGAATCAGTCTATTCAATCTGATTTAATGGTTAAAGTGAATTTAATGTCACTGGTGGGCTGAGCGCAACTTTAGAAGTTGCCACTTTAGTTGTCCGAGGTTCGCAGTGTCAATTTATGGATGTGCACAAGGCTTGTCCTGCAGACAGCTTTCTGCCCTCCTGGGAAGATGTGCTAACGACTCCCAGGAAAGGAAATCATCAACCTGGCAAAGTTCAACTCAGGCAGCCAGGTGCCTGTGCATTTAGCACATGTCTAGTCGTGGCTGCCTGACCTGAACAAGAAGAGTGTCTGTCAGGCTGACCTTTCGTAGCCTGAGACACTCTTCGCCCAGATGGACAGGCCACGGCTGAGCCTGACGCCACTCATGGAGTGGTAATCAGGAGGGGGGGAACCTGGTAGCCCATTGGCTACGAACCGGATCCTACCCTGAGGGTATTTTCTTAAGATAAATAGGGCACCACTGGTACCCCTGGCACTCAGAACTCAGATCTCAACCAACTTGGAAGAAAGACCGAAGAAGGACTGCCCTGGTACACCGGGGGACCAGCAAAGAGAGGCTGCACCGCCAAAGGACTGCACCTGCTGCACCTGGTGGCTACCGAAGAGAGGGACAGTGCATTGCATGTCCTTGTCAAAGAGAAGCTGTCTCCAGAGCCCAGTCAAGCCAAGAGAACTCCAAGGGTCAGTTGACTGGTCTCCTGTTCGCAGCACAGTGACATAACAGCAGAAGAAGCCTATAGTAACAAGTTGGTAGCCCAAAGTCTTCAAGTTGCTAGTACTTTCACTGTGCAGCACCGAGGACCAAAACCCGACACACAGAGTTGCATCTGAGCTTACTGAACCTGGGAGTGCTGTCAGAGAGTTGCTGGGACCCTCAGAAGGTGAGTTATCAACCCAGGAAGGATAGGCCTGTGACTGCAACAATGGGTGATTGGTTGTCCAGTGATGACTGGACTTCGGCCAGACCGGTGAGGACTTTGTGTGATGTCAACCCTGTGAACTGGACCCCCTCACCATCTTTGTGAACCAAGGTATCCCTGCAGGAAAACCCCTATCGACCACGTCGCATCCCAAGCATCCTTTGATCATCTTCAGCATCCTTCATCCCTTCCATCAGGACCACTCCATAGGAATCCACTGCAACACAGATAAATGACATGGAACTGCTGAAGGACTGCTTCTTCTGTGAAGGGGGTCACCATTCTCGAGGACCCTGCTGTCCCCCTTGACTAGTTCCCTGCTGCGGTTGGTCGCCCCAAGTATTTATAACTGACCGCAGTGGAGAAGTGTGGCTCAATGATTAGAGCGGCAGACCCTGATGCAGAGGTCTAGCCCGGGACCAGGGTTCAATTCCCTGCCTCGGCGGGTCTTGGGCTCAAAAATTCCACGGACCTGACAATTCTCGCCTCGGTGCCTATTCCAATCATGGAGTCCCACTCTGCAACTCTGGGCAATAGCTTGCTTAATCTCCACAACGGCTCCCACAACGCTAAGGATGCCTGGCCCCCACCTTGGGGGTGCCCAGGAGTGGACGCCTCACAGGGAAAGCCAGGATGGGTTCCACAGCGGTATTCGTACAAACGCCTTGAGACCCTTGCGGGTGAGTAGTGCGCTATACAAGTATCAATTTACATTTACATTTGCATTTACCGCAGTGGCACTTACCTTAGTTTTACTTAAAAAAGTTTCTAAGTGTCAAATTTATTGACATTGCCAATTCTTGTTCTCGGTTGAGTGAAATTGCATTGATTTACTATTGCTTGTAAAATCTATATCTCCAGAACCATCCAGTGTATCTTTTCATTCTAGTGTCTAAAATTGTATATAAATTAGGTCTATTTTTATATATTGGCGTCGGATTTCTTGAGTGTCATGTCGATTTCTTTTTTAATTGTTTTGAAACTGTTTAAATGCTTAATACATGTGTAAGCCTTGATGCTCAATGACAGAGCTACCCAGGGTTGAGCTGAGGGTTTTACAGATGAAACCAACTGGACCTAAAAAAGTTGTTCAGTGTATTACACGGTATTGTCGCACAACCATACCGTAAAAGAAACCCCATTTCCTCAGAATCTATCCTTGTCAGGCTGACCCACTGATTGGCATCACTCAGGAAGGTTCTCCAGGTTCCTTCTTGCAGTGAGGTAACGATCTTTTGGAATACTCCATCCCCTGCTGTTGCTTGGCTGATATCTTGGAGGCTAAGCGCCCTTGGGCATGCCCCTTGGCTCACTAGTCTCATGTATGCCTCTGATTGAGTGTTGTCATGACTTGATGGGTCTCAGCTTGGCAGGTTGTGCCATGAAATGAAGTCTGCAGGATTTCTCATCCTTTGTTGATATATGCCGTTGATCCAATATTGTTGCAGCTGTATTGCCCAATGCTCAATCTGAGGCAGAGGGTGTGGTGATGTACCTTTAAACAGGAATACTAGTGGTTGGTGGTTAGTGATCACTAGGAATGACCACCTGCACAGGTATGGAGAGAAGTGTCCACAGCCCCACTTGATGGCAAGGGCCTCTCTCTTGAACTGGGCATACCTTGCTTGAGAGTTCTGCTGGCAAAGTCAATGGATGTCCACCTTCTAGGTTCTACTTCTTGAGTTAGTGCCGCCCCAATCCCTATGAGGCTTGCATTCTCTATCAGTTCCATTGTTTTGCCTGGGTTGAGCCTTGACTAGATGTCCGTGCTTGATTTTGTAGAATGACTCAGCATCTTTGGGACCCAAGTCCACCCAGCATCCGCTTCCCTGAGGTCTCGGAGTGGCTTTGCCATAGATTCGAGGTTGGGGATGCACCAGCAACACTAAGTTGCCATCCCAAGGATGCTGCATATTTCTGTGGTATTCTGGGGGGCAGGAGCTTGTTGAATTGCCTGTGACTTGTGGTCCACCTGAATGCCGTTCTTTGTAAAGACATATCTGAAGAATTCTATCTTGGTTTCGAAGAAAGAGCACTACTTGCGATGTAGTGTGAGGCCATTTTCGCTGAGCCATCTCAGAGTCGCTTGGAGTCGGCGGTTGTGCTCTCCAATTGCTGTAGAGTAGATGAGGATGTTGTCACTTATATTCATGATGCCTTGATGACCAGCTTGTGTCTCACGTATTGGGTTTTGGAGTACTTTCGCTGCTGACAAAATCCTAAAATGTAACCGTTTATACCGCATCAGGCCGAGATGGGTTTAGAAGGTGGCTATGTATTGGCTGCTTTCACCCAGTTTCAGTTGGTGATAGCCAGCGTTCAGGTCGAGTTTGTAAAACCACTTGGTTCCATTGAGGTTAGCAATTATGTCATCCATGGTGTGAGTGCTTAGTGACCTCTTGATTGCCTTTGTTGGGAAGGCGCATATCGATGAACAGCCGGATCTTGCCTGGGTTTTTCCACCATCACCTTTGGAGATACCCATGGAGTGGACCTTGAGACCTTTTCAATGACGTCTAGGTTTTCTAATTCCTCCAGCTCTTGTTTGACCAGGGGTCATAGGTGGAAAGGCAGCCTGCGGTGCCGCAGAACACCTGGCTTCACTGTCTTATCGATGAATGGTATTACAGAGGGTCCTTTGAGGTACCCTATAATCCTTGGAACAGGTGTGGGACTTGGCATATAATATCCTCCACTTGAGTGGCCTGGACGTTCTGGGTGAAGAACAGGGCCTGAGGTCTTCAGCTGTGTGAAACTCTACAACAGTTATTGATTCTCCTTTAACAAAGTGGAATCTCGCAGGTGTTTCTTTGTCACTATTCTGCACCGACACGTTAATTGTCTCCTCCAGTAGGAGGGGTTCTTAGCCTCCGTATGTGTAGATTTTGGTCGCAGAGGGTGACAAGATCGGTCTTGGTTTAAAACAAACAGATTGTTGGTGGCTCATCCTCTTCACTGATGACCCTGTGTCAATGAGGGCCTTGACTGCTGTCCCTGCTTTGTGTATCTTATTGGCTGTGGTCTTCGGTTTCTCCTGATGTGTTCTGTGAATGATACGAGGAAGACTTCCTCTTCTTTGCAGTGGTCCATGTTCTGGTATTCCCCTGCCCATGTTTGTTGTGATGTCTGGCTCTGCTGCTCAATGTCATTGACCGTGAGGTGCTGGATTGTTTTCAAGGGTGTGGCTCTTCATCTGGCCTCTTGGTCTGCTTCTGCAGACCCTTGCAAAGTGGTTTGAATTACCACAGCTGAAGCACATTTTGGGGCAGTTGTCCACAGGGTGTTCTTCTCTCCCGCAGGTTCTGCAACGGGTGTTGGGCATGCATTCTGGTGGCTTCGGTCTCCCGCCCACAGGCCGTGTTCCAACCGCTTTGACAGTCTCAGTCTTGATTGTGGGTTGTTGGCTGGTGTGGGAACAGCCTTGGCTGGGGGTGAGCACCTAGTGCATGTTGGTGGCCCATGCCATGTATAGGATGTGAGACCAGGCAAGGACTAGGATGTCCTGTAGACTTATACCTCGTTGAGGCAGAATTAGTCCTCTGAGAGTCACTGACCTGCATCCCTGGATGAGCTGCACATGCTCTTCTTTCGGTTGTTTGTCAGAGGTTTAGGTGCTGGCCAGATCCCGCAGGTGGGTGTAAAAGTTGTGTTGGCACGTTTGTCTAAGTTTGAATCGCTCAAAGTCGAGATTGAGCTGAAGATCGAAGTCGGCGTTCAGGGTTTTAACGTCTGGCCTGTAATCATCATCTGCACCTGATCCCGGGAGGTGTTCAAACGGCTTGTATATTTCTTCTCTCGCGTAGTGTAGTAGAAGTGACCTCTTGGCTACTCCATCAGTTTCTCTAGTCAGTTTCTCTAGTTGATCAGAATTAGATTTTAAGGCGGCCTACCCAACTTTTACATCTCAACGATGCAGTGGTGGATTCTGCAAGCTCACTGAATGGTTGCAGTGAAGGAATAGGGTTGTGAGGGTGTGCTGCGGGGGCTGGTGTCATTGCGGGGGGCTTGTGAATTCCCTTGTTCAGCGTTATCCTCATCTGTAATAGTGTGCGGCTTGTCTCACTGTGTGGAGCCTGTTCGAGTGGTGGCCAGTCGGCAGGCTGGGTTGTGGCCTGAGCTGTAAGGTGCCAGTAGGTGTTCATTCTACCCCACAGTGATAGGCAGTCCCTGCTGTACTTACTGTGCTCTTGGGGCGATGGGCAGCACATCAATGTTGTGCTCAGGGTGTCCAGTCCCGTTGGTGCAGCTGTGCAAGGCATGTACAAGAGTCAGGTCGCCTGCAAGGCCTCTCAGGATAGAAACGCAAAAACGCAAGCAAAGTCGGCTGGTGCATCGCTGAGGGCACCCTGCAACGAATGACAGTCACTGAGAGGTTCGGTCCAACTGAAGGGACGGTATCTGGAGTCATCAGTTGCGCCACGGAGGGGTACAAGGCACCCTTGTCGCCAGCGTAGTTTACAACCTGGGAGTGCGTGAGCCCAGCACGCGGCGCAGTAAATGAAGGGCAGCCGCGCTCTCGCTTATGGTACGAGTCGAAGACCACAAGCGCCCCCGGCAATGAGGGTTACGTGCGTCAACTCTGGGGTCAAGGGATACCCCGTACGGGCCGAGTGACTCATTACAGGAACCATTGCACCTCAGCATGTAAGTCTGCCATGTTATCTGGCACTGGGAAAATATTCAAACTCTTCATCTTGACTGCTTCTTGTCCCAGAGAAATAATAAGCGTATTGCTTCAGTCACGTTAAGTGAAAAACACAGACCCGGGTTACTATCATTATTACCATTCTGAGGGTTGGCAGCATTGACCAAGCATTTGTAAATATTCGTTATTTCGGCATTACGCTATGAAAGACAATCGATCATAAAAGCAACTAAGGGGCATATTATCAAGAAACAGAGTTAAAATTATCGCCGCTTTAGCTTGATAATATGCCCTGGAGAAATCCCGTAGAAGCCCATGTTTTGGTGACAACATGGGCTTCTATTGGAATTCTCCAGGGCATATTATCAAGCACATTATCGCCGCTTTAGTGGCAGTTTTCTGCCGCTAAAGCAGCGATAAATTTAACTCCATGCCCCATAGTTTTTTTACGAAGGACATAAAAGAATATGAATAGATTAAAAGTCAATTCAGGTAAAGATGCTAAAACGGCCTTACATCATTAAAAGAGATATACAAATTAAAATATATTCATTAATACCTTACTTAGCGTTTTACTAAAGTAACACAGCATGGGGAGCTAGATCAATATATTAGAAAGTCATGGTCAAATGCAGGACATAGGGCTAAGAGATCTTAACCGTAGCGGGCAACACAACAAACTTACGCCTTATACACCATGCAGCAAATAAATATTTGGATACTGCAAATCCAACAGGCTCCTTGGTGTCTGGAGAATCCTAAAAGCCTCCACGTGCTGTGTAGTACCCAAGTTCCTGCAGATGGGAATTAGCCATTTTGCCCTTGCCCACCTGTACTCTGGGCAAAAAAAGAGGACATGAATCAAAGTTTCATCAGCTAATCTGCAGGAGGGACAACCCTGTTCCTCTGCATTATCTAAGCAAGCCTATCTGCGGGTGTATGTACGCAAGCGGAGAGACCCGTGCTTAAACTGGACATAGAGCTACCTAGCCAGGATTGGCTCTATTTCATCTAAAAACTCATCGGCTTTAAAATAATCCTTGTGCTGTGTAAAAGCATTAGTCAATGCACCCATAGTTGAACTCAAAAGAAGTGTGCCCAGCTTATGATTCTTGTAGCTCACTTTCAGATCCGCTTTAGAAACTTGACTACAGACCTCCACAGGATTATCCCAGATTCTATCTTTACCTGTACTCCTGAGCGCATACGGGACTTATTTAATTCCGGGTAAATCCCCTGCATGGCTATAAGCTCTCCCAGACCCTTTTCAGTAGAAGGATAGCTCAGGGGTTACCCAGATTCTTAACCAATACAATAGAGGCCTAATGGCAATTCCTTCAGAATTGTGCCTGGCCCCCATATCCAGCCTTAGCAGTATCAGTAGGGCACTAACTGAGAGGTTCAGCAACTGCCTCAAGAATTGCTTCTCTACAAGATCTAGTGCATTAACAGCTTTGTGTCCCCAGAGCTTCACACCGTAAAGTACGGATCCCACTGCTTTGAGCTCATAGATCTACATTACCAGGGAACTAGGCCTAGAAGAAGACGAGACCTTCCGCAAACCTCCAGTATTTCGTTCCAATCTGAACCTTTGTTTGGTGGTGTGTGCTGTCCAATCCATCCGCTCAGTAAGTGAGAACCCCAAGCACTCAAATGTGTGGTCCCGCTCGCGTCCCAAGTACTCAAATGTGTGGACCCGCTCGCGTGGGATCCCCTTTAAATAGGGATTTGGATGTGAAGTACGGCATGGGTTGAACACCATGTACTTTGCCTTGTCCACGTTTATTTACAACCCCCTGTGCGCACAGAAACTACTGCATTTGTCTAAGATCTTCTGATTACTCATAGGAGACTTGGAAAGAGGAAGGGTGTCATCTGCGAACATCAAAGCTGGCACCTTCATACTATCCAATCTTGGACCATCATTATCACCCTGATTCAGATTTATATGAGGTCATTTATAATTACTGTAAAAAGTGTTGGTGCTAACACACAACCTTGCCTCACTCGTCGAGTGACCAGGAATGGCTCGTTTACTTCCCCCAGTCTACCATAGCAGACCTGGGCACAATTACTCTCATGAAGTCTTTTCAGGATTGAACGGAGGTATGAAAGAACAGCAGGCTCCACCAGGACTTGCCGTAGTAACGTTTGTTTAGGAACTAGATTGAAGGCTGATCTCAGATCTACAAAGACCGTATAAAGCCTACCCCCCTCGAGGGCGACAGTTTTCCACTAAAGATGCCGGCACCCGAATACTTGGTCGACAGTGGAGGTGCAGCTACGGAAGCCTGCTTGCAAGGGGCTTAAGATCTAATTCACCTCCAACCACTCTTGTAGTGTTCCCAAGATGACTCTACAGAACAACGTTTGAACAGAGTCAATGAGACTAATCGGTCTATAATTAGTTAGGTGCAGGGCAGAGCCATTTTTTTATATAAGTATTATTTCTGCCCGAGCCCAAGAATGTGGTATGGGCCGCTCTTCTAATATGGCACGGAACAGAAACTCAAAGTAGGGTCCCCAGACATCGATCTCTGACACAAATAAGTTGTTAGGAATTTTGTTGATCTCTGGAGCTTTATGGGGGACAATCTTTCTAATAGCCATATTAACTTTATTGCTGGAAATGGGCAAGTGCCCCTCATTGTCACATTCTGCCTTTGGAATAGCCTTTATTCGTTTCCTGGTCGATGGTGTTACCGTGTTACTCTCTGGCAGTACAGTGTACAGGCTCGCAAAATGGGATTTCCAAATATCTGCAGCTATATTGTTTTCTACATTGGAAATACCTTTGCCATTCCCTGTAGATACAATATTCTAGAAAGTGGTACGATCGCAGGTTTTGACGGCAGCCAATAGGGATCCCACCTGTCCTGTTCCCACTCCTTCTTTGCATTTTAACTATCTTTTTGTAGTTGGCTCTTTTAGATTGAATTTGGCTTCTATCCTGGCATTTTCTAGCAATTAGGAGAGCACCCTTTGTCTCTCCACAGTGCTTATTAAACCATGAAGAGGGAAACCTCTTAGTGCCCACATTTTTACCTTCCACATAGAAGAACATTTTTAAACCAGCGAATAACTGCATGTGAATCTCCTCAACCCTCACAGTTGAGCCTGGCTGGCCTAATAAGATTCCGGGTATACATAAATTTTTACCTTAGTCTCCTAAGCTCCTTTCGACCAATAGATAGATAGCTTTGACAGTTTTCTGTGTTCTCATGACTACATCTCACTTAATTCTATGTCTATTTGTTGACAATTGAGGCCTGCCATAAAATTAGTCTGGCCTAGTGGCTCTGGCTTTAACATTCCCATTCACCAATTGACCTCTGGTACAGGCCAGCACCTTCCCCAGCAGCTCCGCGTGTTAGGACTGCGTCCTGAGCCCTCCTTCAGACCGGTGTTCGTGCCTGCAGCTCTCCTCCCTCACGCTGCGGTACTATTTTCCAGTGAGTGGCCCACTTGATTCCTAAGCGGTTTGTTGGCTGTGCCCGATACCTTTGTGCATTGTGCCGATATTCATTTTGCCTTCTAGTGCCCCTCTTGCCCTGATACGTGTGGGCTTCGTGTTATTGTTGCTACTTTGTTTTCCTTCCCTTATTAGGTCTTGGCGTTCTCCCACCGCTACTGTCCCTGCGGCCCCGCCCCCCGTCTCAGGCCCGTTCCCTCACCCTCTACCTCCAGGCCCGGCCCCCTCCCCTACCTAATGGCGGCTGCTGCGCGGTCGCGCCGCTGGTGCTCCGAAGGCGTGCCTAAGCAAGCCCGTCTGCACCCGTGCGAGACCCGACCGCGACCAGCGCCAGGGACCCTGGCTCACCCAGGCCCCACCGCTACGACTCAGCCACCCTCCACACACTCAATCCCGGAAGACTCGCCGACTGCGCAAGACCCTCGCCCAACACCACCCATGGACAGTTCTCCTGCAGACTCTGCCGCAGATCCATCACCATCGACAAAGCACCCGCAACCGCCGAAGGCCCGCCTGATGCTCGCACCACTGTACCCCTGACTTGCATACTCCTCAACGTGCGCTTCCTGCACGGTCACGCCGTAGAAATCTAGGACCTTATCAACACTCTCTCGCCCAACGGCGCTTTCTTTACAGAAACCTGGACCAACGCCTCCTCTGGACCCGACATGGCCACTGCCATCCCCGATGGCTACAAGATCCAGAGAAAGGACCGCCCCCTCCCCCCAGGAGGAGGACTCGCCATCGCACACAAGACCTCCCTCTGACTCTCCACCTCGAGCACAAGTGACCCCGACTCCAACACAGAGCACCTCCCCTTCCAGATCCGGACCAGCCCTAGAACAACGCTTCGCGGCACCCTCATCTACAGACCACCAGGACCTCTGACCTAGCCCGCAACCACCATCGCCGAACTCGTCGCACCCCACGCCATCACCTCCACGGACTACATTCTACTCGGGGACCTGTACTTCCACCTAGACAACGTCAGCGACCACGACTCCACCACTCTCCTGGCCAACCTCAGACTGACGCAGCTGGTCAACGCGCCCACTCACAGAGCAGGACACACCCTCGACCCCATCTTCGCAGGAGGAACGAACATCTGCTTCAGCCACACCACCCTGCCCCTCTGGACGGATCACTACTGAGTCCACTTCACCTTCAACACCACCACCGCACCCAAGCCCGCCCCACGCCCACCTAGACGGAACTGGAGCAAGGTCACAGAGGAGGACTTCAACACCACCCTCCTCCAGAACCCCCCCACCACCACGACTGACACCAACGCCTCGGCCATAGAATTGCACCGCTGGATCTCCTGCTGCGCTGACAAGCTTGCACCCCTCTGGAACCCCACCAAACAATGCCCCCTGAAGGCCGCCTGGTTCACCACAGAACTACAGGAAGCCAAACACGCCTGCAGACGCCTAGAGAAAACCTGGCGAAATCAGAAAACCCCGGAAGCATGGAACAACTAGAAGAGCGCGCTGAAGGAATACCACCAGCGCATAAGAGACACCAAACGGACCTTCATAAGAGACAAAGTCCAGACCAACGCGGCCAACGCCAAGGAGCTGTTCAACGTCATACAGCAGTTTGTGAAACCCACCAGCAATGCCACAGACATCCCACCCTCCCAGGAACTCTGCAACAAGCTCAGCTCCTACTTCCATCTGAAGATCAAGACCCTCTACGACGATTTCAGCGAACCGACACCGAACACCACTACCTCCACCGCTGTCGATAAGCCAGCCATCACGACCTGGGATACCGCCACCGTCAAACTCATCACCGCGACCATGAAGAAAACCCACTCAGGAGCCCCAAGGGACACCTGTCCACCGCATATATTCCACAGGGCTGCCGCCATCGCACCCGAACTAGGATGGACCATCAACTCCTCCCTCAGTTCTGGCATCTGCCCAGATGACTGGAAGCAGGCAGAGTTCAAACCTCTCCTCAAGAAATCTACCACCGATCCAACAGACCTGAAAAACTACCGGCCCATCTCTCTCCTCCCCTTTGTGGCCAAAGTCACAGAGAGACTCGTAAACGCTCAGCTGACCGCCTTCTTTGAAGAGAACTCCATCCTAGACGCCTCTGAGTCTGGATTCCACAGCAACCACAACACGGACACTGTCCTCCTTGCTGCCACGGACGACATCCGCAGGCTACTCGACCAGAGACACACTGCGGACCTCATCCTGCTGGACCTCTCCGCAGCCTTCGACACAGTTTTGCACCACACTCTCTCAGCCAGACTTCACGATGCTGGGATACAACAAATCGCCCTCGACTGGATCCAATCCTTCCTCTCTGGCAGAATCCAGAGGATCAGAATCCCTCCCTTCCTCTCCGAACCCATTGATATCATCTGCGGAGTACCCCAAGGATCATCGCTCAGCCCCACGCTCTTCAACATGTACATGGCCCCCCTCCCCACCATCGTCAGACAGCATGGGCTCAGCATTGTATTCTACGTCAACGAAACCCAGCTCATCCTCTCACTCACGGAGAATCCCGAAGACACCAGACTCCACTTCCAGGAAGGAATGAAGAACGTGGCAGCCTGGATGAAAGACAACTGCCTGAAGCTCAACTCGGAGAAGACCGAGGTCCTCATCCTCGGACCCTGCACCTCTGCCTGGGACAACACCTGGTGGCCCCCCGCCCTCGGAAATCCTCCCACCCCTACGGACCACGCACGAAACCTCGGCATCATCCTCAACTCCTCCCTTTCCACAAACTGATAAATCAACGCCGTCGCCTCCACTAGTTTCAACTGCCTGCGCATCCTCCGTTAAGACCTTCAAATGGATCCCCCATGACTGCAGAAGGGCTGTCACCCACGTGCTCATAACCAGCAGGTTGGACTTTGGCAACGCCCTCTACGCGGGAATCAATAGAACTCTTCTACACAAACTCCAAACCATCCAGAACGCCGCAGCCAGACTTGTCCTCGGAACTCTGCGCCACAAACACATGACCCATCATCTACAAGGCCTCCACTTGCTCCCCGTCGAGAAGAGGGTCACCTTCAAACTCCTCACCCACGCCTACAAAGCCCTCAACAACATCAGACCCAAATACCCCAACGAGAGACTCTCTTTTCATGTTCCCAGGAGAAACCCCCACTCCGCCGACCTCGCCCTGGCAGAGGTACCCCGCATCCGCAGAAACAGAACTGGCAGAAGAGCCTTCTCCTACATCGCAGCCAAGGCCTGGTTACGAGCTCCCCGTTAACATCAGATGCCCCTCGACCCTACACTCGTTCAGGAAGGAGCTCAAGACCTGGCTCTTTGACTGATCCTGATCCGGAGCCGTTTCCTCCCCCCACCCCCGAAGCGCCTTGAGACCCTCACTGGGGAGTAGTGCGCTAAAGAAACCCTTAATTGATTGAATGTTTTCAAAAGAGGGGAGGCTTCCTTCCCTCTGCCTTTGTGTCACTATTGATAATTATTCTCTGAAAAGAACTACTTCTTCTGGCCGCCAGAGGGCAGGCACAGATCTTAAATAAAAACGAGTAGGCCAAAGGAGTCTAGTTTTTCAAATAAATCAAAACTTCTGTCTTTATCATGTCGGAATTTCGCGAAATCAGAGAATTTCCGGATTGAGATTATCCAAATAATATGCATAGAACCAGGGATTGCTCCACTCATTATAACTACAAATATTTCGATGTGAAAGATGAATTTTCTAAAATTGTTTTTACAAAAATTTTAAAGCATGTATAAACATTTTCAGTAGTACTCCTTTCGTCTCTGGTCTCGTAGCATGAAAGCGCCGATGCCCCCTTCACGCGCCCAGCAGACGGCTAAAAACAGAGAGCCGAATGTTTACTGCTGGCTCCACATGAGTCACTCTCCTTGCCCTCGGGCTGTCAATTCCTCACTTTGGCCACGCCATGCCCCTGCGTGCCAAGCGCCCACCTGTGCCAACGCAGGAAGCGATGTGGTCTGTTGTACAAGGACACGCAGAGCCCGCTAAACGCCTGCACCTTGAGAGTGACGTCGCACCTGTTTTCCAGGTGTGCGAGGCTGAGGAAAACAAACATTTCACAAGAGGCTGGCGGGAAAGGAAACTGATGCGCGTCAGCTGAAACAACTGAGGGGTGGCGCGCGCTCCTACTGCAGCCGGTTTAAGGTTTTATGCAGAAAACAGAAAAGTTCAAATAAAAATGTTGCTGTTCGTCTTGCTCTCCCAGACTGGTTGTGACAATTAAGTTCATGTTTTCCTTTATTTACTCTAGAACTTTACTCCACTTGATTACTTTGAGAAACAAACAGGACTATTGTTGAAAATGGTAGTGTCTCTAATTGGCAGTGGTTTACGCCCTGTCCAAGTAGGGACCCTTCCTTCTAGTCAGGATAAGAGAGTTACACACCTAAAATAACCCCTGCTCACCCCTATGGTAGTTTACCATGAGCAGGCAGGTTTATCTCAGAAACAATGTGTAAAGCGTTTGAACATAGCACACAGTAACACAGTGAAAACACTACAAACTGATACCACACCAGTTTTAGGAAACTAGCCAGTATTTATTTATGTAAAACAAGACCAAAACGATAAAAATCCAATATACGTATATTGAGATACACATTTTGTAAGAATCATATTAAAATACAGTTTCTCCAAGTCGCTAGCTCTGTCGGGGGATATGGCGGCATCATGAACAACAAATCCACCAGTTCAGGCTGACTGCAAGGTAGCGGACCAGCTACGGTGTCGGGAAGACCCAAAAACAGTACCTTGGAAATACAGGGCATCATCAACCTTGCGATGGGATCGGCAGGCGTCAGCTCCGGAGGTCGATGAAGAAGTCGTTGGGCCCTTGAAGTCACACGCATTGCAGATCGAACTCCATGAGGTTGAAGTCAAGAGCCCTGGCATCGGCGGGGCTGAGGCTACGATGTGAAGCGGGGCGAATTCGACGTACACTGCCCACAGGTCACGGTGCATGCAGAGGCTCGGTGACAGTGTCCAGCATCATCGGTGAGACCAGGGCTGCAATGTGAAGCAGGGCGATGCTACGTGTGGTGTCCACAGGTCACGGTGCAGACAGTGGTGTTGCTGAAATGTTGTCATCAGTAGACACAAGGTTGCGATGAGAAGTGGGGCAATGTGTTGTGCAGTGCTCACAGGCCGTGGTGCCAGCAGCAGGTCAGTTGACGATGCAAGAGTTGATGGCGCTGAAGTCGGTGGACCAGGACCTTGGTGTGGGATGGGGTAAATCTTCGTGGACCTCACAAAGTGTCCACAGGCCACAGTGCAGGCAGTGGCATCAATGTCAGCATGGAGCATCATCGTCGGGGATACTAGGGCTACAATGTGAAAGGTGATGCGACATGCGGTGCCCGCAGGTCCTGGTGCAAGCTGTGTCAGTGAGACCAGGGTTGATTTGTGAATAGGGTCGATGCTTCGTGCGGTGCCGTCTTCTCAAGGGGCAGGCAGCGGTGTCGGGAACGCCGTTGGAGACTGCGTCGTGTTACTTTTTCTTCTGTTTCAGCACTAACACGTAGTTCCCAATGCTAGTTAGCAGAGGAAGTTAAAGTCTTTCATTTGCCTTAGACTTCCAACAGGAGGCAAGTTCTACCTGGAGCCCTTGGAGAAACGGAAACAGCAGGATAAAGAAAGTTCAGTCCATTCCTTTCCCTACCCAAGACAGAAGCAGCACTCAGCAGGCCAACACAGCAAAGTGGTAGTCTCTCCTGACAGTGTTTAGAGTTCATCTCCTTGGCAGAGTCCTTAGTGCAGAGTATTCTAAAGTTGTGGAGTCAGAGCCCCAATATTACACTAGTTTTGGTCTTTGAAGTGGGCAACCTTCAAAGAAGAGTCTTTGTTGGGCACAAAACCTTTCCCTTTCCTGCTCTGCCCCCAGACACACAACAGGAGGTGGAGACAGCGTTGTGTGAGGACAGGTACAGCCCTATTCAGGTGTCAGTGACAGCTCCTCTCATCACTCTAGCTCAGGTAGGTCCATCAGCCTGGTGATGAGCCATCACGATATGCAGGGCACACCGCCGCTTCCTTTGTGTGTCTGTCTACAGTGTATGCAGGACAGCCCAGCTGTCAGGCAACACAGATGTGGATTCCCCAGGCAGGCACAGAATGGTTAAGCAAGAAAACACCAACTTTCTGAAAGAGGCATTTTCAAACAAGCTATTTAAAAACCATCTTCACTAAAAGATGTATTTTTAAATGGTGAGATTAGACATCCCAAACTCCAATTTCCTATCATTTTCCAATGGGAATCTGCACTTGAAAAGGTGTTTCTAGGCAGACCCCGTTTTAACCTATGGAAGGGATAGCCTTGCAATAGTGAAAAACAAAATGCACAGTATTTCACTATCAGTACATATCAAAACACACAACCACATGTCCTACCTTTTAAGTACACTGCACCCTGCCCATGGGGCTGCCTTGGGCATACCTTAGGGGTGACTTATATATAATAAAAGAGAATGGATAGGCCTGGCAAGTGGGTGCACTTGTCAGGTCGGCATGGCAGTTTAAAACTGCACGCACAGACACTGCAGTGTTAGGTCTGAGACACCCTTTGAAAAGCTACTTGTGTGGGTGGCCCCATCAATAATGCAGGCCTACTCGTAGCATTTGATGTATAAGCCATTGGCACACCTGTGCACATTACTAGGGTCTGGCTAGTAAGTCAAATATGCCAATCATGGAAGTACCAATCAATAACACAATGTACAGAGGGAACACTTGCACTTTAGCACTGATCAGCAGTGGTAAAGTGAGCAGAGGCAACAAAACAGCAAAGATTAGGTCCAGTATACCATCAAAAACAGGAGGTCAGAGAGCAAAAAAAGACAGGGTAGACATGCCAAAAAAATACCAGGTCTAACAACTACGTTTCCTAGCATGCACTTGCTTGGTTGTTAAATGAGCGTCCAGAAGAGGAACACAGTGCCAATGACATGGAGTAAAGTTGCACCTGGAAATACAGGGTGCAGTGGGGCCACACTATTTCAGATGCCCTTAATTCAATGTGCAATAACCAAGGTAGTAGCCAGAAAATGTAAATGCCCCCTACTTCGAACCAAAGCTCTTATGGCACCAAGCAAACAAAGCAAGCCACCACTGCCCTCCCTAGAAGAGATCTTTTGTCTCTTTCTTCAAGCATTTTTTCATCCTTCCATCCACCGCTGATTTCACATTTACATTCTAGCATCCATTCATTCTTTCATCCATCATTCAGTCTTTCGCCATTCCACCCATCCTCCCATCCATATCCAAACCTATTCATCCATCTACCAACCTTTCCATTAAACTTATCCATCCTATCCATCTCTCCATTCACTCTTTCACTCATTCATCCATTCATACTTTGTCTTTCATCCATCCATCCTTTTGCTCTTCATCCATCCACTCTTTTACTCCATCCATCCATCCATCCACTTTTCACTCCATCCATCCATCCTCCCTTTGACTCATCCATCCATCCATCCTTTCACTCAGCCATCCGTTTCTTTCACTGATCCATCCACCCATCAATCCACTCATCCATCTATCCATTTATCCTTTCACTCACCTATCCATCCTTTCACTCACTCATCTATCCAAGATTTCACTCATCTGTCCATCCTTTCATCCTCCCTTTCACACATCCATCCATACATTTACTCATCCTTCGATCCATCCATCCACTCTCCCTTTCACTCATCCATCCATAATTTTTTCCATTCTTTCACCCACCCCTTTTCACTCATCCATCTATTCTTTCACTCATCAATCCTTTCTCTCTTCCATCCATCCATCCTTTCTCTCATCCACCCATCCACCATTTTAATCTATCCGCTTGTCCTTCCTTTCACTCATCCAATCCACCCATCCTTTCACTCACTCACTCATTCATCCTTCCTCTCACCATCCATCCACCCACTCATTCACTCATCCATTATCCATCTGTCCTTTCATCTATCCATCAATCCTACCTTTCACTCATCCATCCATTCTTTCTCTCATCCATCCTCCCTTTCACTCATCCATCCATTCTTTCACTTATTCATCCTTACAGCCATACTGTCATTCATTCATTCATCTATCCATCTACCCATCCATCCACCTTTTCACTAACATCCCTCCATCAATACTATCACTCATTCACTTTTGTCTGCCAAGTTGCAGACAGGAGAGGCCTATCAAGAACTTCACCCTCACTGTAGCAGCTAAAGTTGGAGGTTCATGATGTCCCAGCCTCTACCCTTTTATCCATCCATGCATTGTTTCCCTCATCCATCTATCCACCCTTTCACTTTGTTCATCCATCCACCCTGTTACTCCACCCATCCAGCAATAATTTCACTCACGCATCCATACTGTCCCTCATCATCCATCAACCCTTTCACTCATCCATTCATCCACCCTTTTATCCATCCATCCACCCTCCCTTTCATTAATTCATCAATTCTTTCACATATCCATCCATACACCATTTTATCCATCCATCCATCCGGATGTCCTTCCTTTCACTCATCCAATCCACCCATCCTTTCACTCACTCATCCATCCTTTCTCTCCCCATCCATCCACCCACCCGTTCACTCATCCATCATCCATCTGTCCTTTCATCTATCCATCAACCCTACCTTTCACTCATCCATCCATTCTTTCTCTCATCCATCCTCCCTTTCACTCATCCATCCATTCTTTCACTTATTCATCCTTACAGCCATACTGTCATTCATTCATCTCTCCATCTACCCATCCATCCACCTTTTCACTAATATCCCTCCATAAATACCATCACTCATTCACTTTTGTCTGCCAAGTTGCAAACAGGAGAGGCTTATCAAGAACTTCACCCTCACTGAAGCAGCTAAAGTTGGGGGTTCCTTATGCCCCAGCATCTACCCTTTTATCCATCCATCCATCCATTGTTTCCCTCATCCATCTATCCACCCTTTCACTTTGTTTATCCATCTACCCTGTTAGTCCACCCATCCAGCCATAATTTCATTCACGCATTCATACTGTTCCTCATCATCCATCCACCCTTTTGTCCATCCATCCACCCTCCCTTTCGGATGTATGACGATACATCGCAAACTAAAACAACGCATGCCTTAACATCGCAGTTTTTAGTTCGCATGTACCGTCAGAACGCAAGTCATAACATCGCAAACCATTACTTCGCATTTCCTTTGAAATGCCTACAAAACCCCTTTACAACGCACACCAATCCCCCGCATGCTCTTACATCGCAATTTTGTTTCCCGAGCTAACCCCCAACACTAATACAATACCCTACATAACACACACTCTACAACACTACCCTACAGCACAAAACAATACAGTACCCTAAAGCCTAAAACCTAAACCCTTAATCACTACCCAGCACTATAACCCCCTGACACCACCCTAAACCCTAATCCCTAAAACAGTACCCTACACAACACTAAACCCTAAGCCCTAAGCTCTAAGCCCTAAAGCCTAACACAGTACCCTACACATCACTAAACCCTAAGCCCTAAAGCCTAAAACAGTACCCTACGCAACACTAAACCCTAAAGCCTAAATCAGTACCATACACAACACTAAACCCTAAGCCCTAATCCCTAAAGCCTAAAACAGTTCCCTACACAACACTAAACCCTAAGCCCTAAAGCCTAAAACACCACGTACACTACTACTCTAAGCACTATCCCCCTTCCCTTTCTCTCGTCGTGGTTCCTCTCTGCCGGTTCTGGTCCCAGTGTCGTCTCTTCCTCGTCTCTGTACCGGCGCACGTCCGTCCCGGGGCCCGCCCATTCCATCACATGCGTTTTAAAAGCATGCGTTGTTAAAGCTCATGCGATGTAATGGGACGCGTAGTAATGGTTCGCATCGTAACGTCGCTTGCCTTGTAACTCTTGCGACGTTAATGCATACGCTGTAACGCATGCGTTGTGATGGCTGTTCTCCCTCCCTTTCATTAATCCATCAATTCTTTCACATATCTATCCATACACCATTTTATCCATCCATCCAGCTACCCATCCTCTCTTCCACGTATCCATCCATTCTTTTGCTCATCCATCCATTAATCCACCCAGCTAGCCATTTATCCACCCTTTCACTCACACATCCATCCTTACATGCATCATTTCACTCACACACTCATCCACCCTTTCACCTTAATTTTGAACCTTTGTCTGCTGAGTTACAGACAGAAGAGGCCCATCAAGGACTCCACCCACACTGTAACTGCTATATGCGGGGGTTCACAACGCTACTTTAGCCATGGGAATCCGTCTTTCCACGGATCTTCCTATATTTATGCGTATTCCAGGCCATTTTTCCCACACACATCTTTCCAGGTTTTCCTTGGTAAAAATACATAAGAAAAATTTGGAAGGGGGCATTTCTTATGTTTCTTGTAATCGCAAACCCCTGTTACTGGGTGATTCAGGATTATCTCAAGTCTCAGATTAAGAACCTAGGAGTTGTACTGCCAAAAACGTCAATGCAGGTCCAAGCTCCAGTGCTGCGCGGGATAAGTCTTGACGTGACCACAAGCAGTGTGCCTGTGTCTTCTAGGCTTCCTTCCCATCTGTGGCTTTTACCCTCACACACTCGTCCCTGGACCACACCAGCTGTAACGTGAATCCCCATGGACTCCGTAACCCTTGCGTGAGCATTGCTAATAGATGAAAACAGACAAACCTACAAGAGTGATAGGAAGAGACTACAGTATAGGGTCGTGGGAGAAAGAGGCAGGGGGTGGAATCACAATTAGGCAGCCTTGGTATTGAGCATCCCTTGCATTCAGCAATACCAGAGAAGGAATACTATGAGAAGCTTTGGGTTCCTGCACTGCTCAATGATGGAGGGAAGGCCACAGATGGACACCCATTGGCATGGATAGGTATGAGTAACTCACTTGCTCACCTCATTCTTGCCTTTTGGTCCATGGCATGTTAGACTGGAGCTAACGCTCACCCTCCCATGAGCTTGACTTTCAGACTTCTTTCATTATTGAATCTTCTTTCATTGTCGGCTGCTTCGAAAGACCTTCAGATGGATCCCCACTGAGGCCAGAAAGACTGTCACCAATGCACTCATCAGCAGCAGACTCGACTATGGCAACGCACTCTACGCTGACGTCACCCAGAAACTCCTCAGGAAACTACAGAACGTTCAAACACTGATTGATTGATTGATTGAGCCCTGTTTTTTGACAGGGACCTTTCTTGGACACCCCATACTGCTACACATCCGTGCTATGTTGTATCACACCTGAACTGGTGGAGTTGCACTTTTACAGATCAACAATATATAAAATACCAATATATTGCAGCCCATGAATCTTATATAATGACAAAACCTATGTGGTCCACTGCTTGCTTGTTCAGTTTTTCTCAAATTGCATTAAGGAAATAGGCACAAGGCAGCCAACACGTTTCATCCCATACAATAGAAACTCAGTAGGGATGATGGATCCTTGATCTATCAGCGATTTTACATGATGCACTTCAAGTGAAGCTCCATCACAAGAGGTTTACTACCGTGTCCAAAGGTTATGCAATAGTTGCGTTGTCATTAACATTGGAAGTTAGGTAGAGGGGCATTTCAACAGGGTCACTAAAGTGGGTTTTTGGTAGCCTCTTGTATCTCACACATCCAGGTAGTGTTCCCACAACCAGAAGAGTTGCATAACACCCACCACCATCTTTGCTTAGGGACATCATATGTTAGCAGCACACAGACTCTCACATTACCAGTTAGAGAACACAATGATCTGCAGAACGGACAACGAGATCTGGTCACTTTCCCTCCTGTAGCGACAGATGAGTCTACACGCTAGGTTAGGTCATTTAGATATTGTTGAGAAACTCCATGTGGTCTCTGAGTGACATAGCGGTATTAATCTTATTAAGGTATCAGATATAAATCATCCCTGATTTCCTATCCAGGGTCCCACTGGTGGATAGCAGCACTTTCGGTGTTTTCTTTCTGGTTCGCAATTGCCCTTTCCATAACCTCTAAGTCATCATGATCATTAAACTTGATTCAGCAATATTACCATAAAAGTTCATCAAACAATTTTTCATACAATCCTTCTAACAACAATAAATAAAAAGGGCCACACTTATAATTTGATATGAGGGACATAAAATAGCACATTCCATGATAAAGAAAAATCAAATCCTCTATTAACCACCATAGGAACCAATCACTAAAATGGTAAAGTGCAAATGCATAAATGTAATATTAAGGTCAAGTCAGGCAGTAGTTAAGAATATCTTTCTTAATGATTATTGACCCTCTAATGAATCTAATACCTGCACAGCAGACTTCTGCCTGCTGTAAGTGCAGGTAAGGCATTTTATACGATTTAACATTTAAAGGGTGTAACACTGGAATAAAAAATTGGGTTTGCACCTGTTAGACCTGTCAGCCCTAGGGTGGTCTCCCCACCTATTTTTGATTGTGCCTCATTTTTTCCACCCTCATTTTTATGTTGGACTAGGTCTCTGGGCGCCTTTTCATTGCCAATCAGTGTTAAGGTGCAGGTGCTCCCTTCTCCCAAGATGGCTGCCACAGGCCCCTGCTACTGCAGAGTGGTCTTTATTAGTAGCACCCTAGCTGCCAGGAGCTGGCTGGGACCCCACAACAATGTTGCGACACCAGCCCTCCTTTTTTGTCCCATAGGTAGAATGGGGAAGCTCCTGGAATGTGCTGGAACCTTCTAGAAGGGAGGTGTGGTTTTTACTTTTGCCGCCTTGGCTAGAGGTCACCTGACCTAGGGATACATAAGTGAGGGAGGGAACTTTTTCCGGTTAGTTGGCCAGTTGGGGTGAAGCAGAGCTGGAGAATCCATGCCGGAGTTTTAGGCGGTAGGGCCTAGCCAGGGACTTATGCCTCTGAGAGTGACAGGGCTTAGGTGCTGCCTTTTAAGTGAGTGAGGGATCCTGTGAAACCCACTGATCTTGCCCAGCAGTAGGAGGACCCAGGGAACCTCTGCCCAGCCTGACTAGGAAGGACCTAGTCGCCAACTCATCCCCTACCCCCCAAGGAACAGAACCCCAAGGGCGCCAGTATCATCTGCGCCACAAAGACTGAATATTGAAACTGCAGAAGCGGAATCCTGAAACTTCATGCCAAAGCTGAATATTGCAACTTCATGAAACGACTGATTGCCTGACTGCTGGGGATCGACCAGGTACTGGCGCTGTGTCTCCTGCGCTGCCAGACCTGGCCTGGGACCCCCCTGCGTGGATCTGCTGTCGAGCGCGGAGCTGGCCGAGCTCCTGCTTAATTTGTGACCCCCCCTGGTGCGGGGACCCGCAACGCGATCTCCGCCGCGGCCCGTAGGCCTCAGGGACGTGTTAGTGCCAAGTCGGGGCCTGCGGAGAAGCCCGGGGCCCCACCGCTGCCGTCGCAGCGTGAGAAGGAAGAGCGAGTGTCCGGGAGCGTCCCACGCCGTTGCGTGCATCCGACGAAGGGCCCAGAGCGGAACCGAGCGACGAGACCAAGGTAACCCCCGGGGGCTGGGAGGTAGCGTGCCGTGTGGCGGCCTGAGACTCGCCCCCCCCCCTGCTCCCCGGAAGTCGTGGGAAGGCCCGGTGCGCCCCCTGCCGAGTGGGAGCGACACCGCATGCAGAGACTGTGAATTTCCCCCCTCCGTGGGATTTCCCTCCGTATTTGTGAGTCTCCCCTCCGTGGGATTTCCCTCCGTAGTTGTGAGTCTCCCCTCCGTGGGATTACCCTCTCCTGGGATCTGCCGTTCGCAGGACTCACCAGCGCTCAATGCGTTCTATGTCTAAGTAGCGCTGATCATTCCTTTGTATTCAACAGTGCTCAATGCACTCTATGTTGGAGTAGCGCTGCTCATTCAATTGTATTTACCAGTGCTCAATGCGTTCTATGCCTAAGTAGCGCTGATCATTCCTTTGTATTCCACAGTGCTCAATGCGTTCTATGTTGGAGTAGCGCTGATTATTCAATTGTATTTACCAGTGCTCAATGCGTTCTATGTCTAAGTAGCGCTGATCATTCCATTGTATTTACCAGTGCTCAATGCGTTCTACGTCTAAGTAACGCTGATCTGTCATTTGTATGCATCCGTACTCAATGCGTTCTATGTCTAAGGAGCGCTGACCCTACATGTTGCATTCACAGGTGCTCAGGGCGTGCTAGGTCCAAATAGCGTGTAACCTCAGTTTGTGGTCTCAAGCGCTCCATTCTCCAGTTGAGGTCCCAAGTGCAAGGCGCTCCGTGTATGAGCGGCGCCTCATCTCTAAAGGGTGTCCAGCAGGGCAGTACGCTCCAAGTGCCACTAACGCTTTATCCTCAGGGTAGGCTTGGAAGTGCTCATGGTATGAGGCAAACATTATTCAACCTCAAGTTATGCTCATGTGCCTTTGTTTCTTCGTAGACACCAGTAGCGCCACGTGTGCAGGCCCCGGCCCGCAGCACTAGGGAAGTTCATACTGCAGGGATTGCTGAGGTAACCGTAATGAGATGCTGAAATGCAAATGTTAAAGTGTACAGGTAATGAGAAGCTGTAATGCAAATGTTAAAGTGTACAAGTTAAGATACATTGCCCTACAAGATTCCCGTGTGTGCTCCGTTGATTAGATAAATCTGATTAATTTGCATTCACATTACTGTGTGGCGTCCATTATTGTGTGCGTTTACTGCTTCAGAGGATGTGTGTGTTGTATGGTCGCTTAACACATAGGCCTTTGGGTGCCCAGCCGCTCGTGTCACGTTACCCCCTTAGGGCCTGGAGACCCCAGGTCTTACAGCACCGACTTATAAAAAGAATAAAACATCTAAGTCTCTGCAACATATGACCATATCCGCAAGTCTTAATCATTCCTGTAAATCTGATCGTAACATTTCTGTCCTCTGATTACATTCCTTTTTTCAATCTGTTAAATTTACCATTTTAATCACCGATGGCCCCTGGATGGAGGTAACATGTTGAAGGGGGGAGTGCCCAGAACCCATCTGATTTCGAATTGAAGATTTCTACAGGTAGCTTCTGGTCTCATTCACAGCATTCTCAAGTGTGCTGAAACCACTGTATCACTCCGAGAACTCCTCTGGTCCCATGTCTACATGCAACACATTCCAGACCCGCTTCATCATCTACCAGGCTACCAATCCCAACACACCAGTAAAGATTGTGATAAGGATGAATGAAGACTTCCAGTGGAACATGGACAGCATGCAGCAGTAGCATCTTCAGAGTGAAAGTGAAGAAATATAACATAAGAAGGTAAAGAAGAGATGCCAAGCCTTCGCCTGCTACACTCCTAGAGTACGGAACCGCATCCCCGTTGACATCCAGTCAACCTCAACCATTCTGCCCAAGCTTCTCATTGCTCTACTATCCTCTTGCCCTGACCCATTTGACCCTCTCTCTTCCCAACATCTTCAATCCTCGTCCGCATCCCGGGCAAAGCAGGCAACCTCATACCACCTCTCTTCTTCCTCTCTCCCTGATATATCCCATGCAGTCCTGCCTGTAGGCTTCCAATTACCGCGTATTGAGTGCTGTGTTGAGGTTTATTGAGGTTTGTGCTATGTAGGGGTGTGCTGTGCTAGTCACATACGTACAGGCGACCAGGTACAGAATGTACTGCGATGCCCTAATACTGGTCGTGAGCACTATTCATGTAAATGTAAATGTCCCAGACTTTTACTAAAGTTTCAGAAGGTAGTAATTTCAATTCTCCTCTAAATTTGATCTTTCAATTTTTACACCAGGATTGCCAAGATTTGTCTGTTTCTTTGTTACAGTTCTTACAACTTTTTATTATGTGGTAACTCAAGCCTCTATGGTTTGGGGCAGGCAGATCTGCTTTCCATTCAGAATGGATCCTTGGCTGTGTTTCTCCTTTTCACACATTGTCCATCAGAGACACACTGAGCAGTGTCTAAAGCATGCCAGGTCTCTCAGTCAGTGTGTGCCGGGATACCCATCGGCCTCTCCCTGACTTGATGACCCACCAGAAATGCCCTATGAGGAGTGAAGTTGTGAGTTGCGCCCTCTTTAGGGTCCCCAGGGGGTTTCTGCTCTCCTTCTGGCACCCTGCCAAAGACCATATGGAAGTTCAATGTATAAGTCACCTAAGGTAGTGTAGTAAAAACTTCGCTATCGCAGAGCGGTGTTGACATGCGGGTGCATGATGCATGTGGGCGGCTTCCACTGCAGGCAGCAGGTTATACGTGGACCACTGCCACAAGCTACTCAGCCTTATCCAGAAAGAGAAGGGCCTCAAGGCACCCTGCACTGGTGAATCAGCTGAGAAACTCTTCTCACTACTTGATTTTATCAAAAAGCTACCATGTGAGGAACTTTTTGTGTGTTTTTGAAGAGGAACCTGCAGGAATAGATATTCGGTGTACTTTGTCCTCTCTGCGCACTCAGGTGTTCCACGATTGTTGTTGCCATTGGTGTCTGGGCATTCCCTGAGAGGCCGGTGTTGTTTCTGTTACTTTTTCGCCACTTTTGTGTCGAACTCCATTCCTGCACGTCGTTTTTCTTGTTTTTGCTTCTTACTTGCTTTTGTTGTTTCAATCTTCCCTGGAGGGAGGTTTAACTGAAGTCAATGGCCAACAATGGGGTCATTCATAAAACAGAGTATACTTAGTCCAGATATTGAGGTGTATATGAAATATGACGTATTAAATTGAGTCACAAGAGTTAAACACAAAGGAGGGTGGTTTGTCAGCAGGTGCTCACATGCATGCCGGGGATGGACTCTGTTTTGGTCCATATGCAGTTTTTGTTTTCTTTGTGTGTTCTGGGTTTGGGGTGTTGTTCTCTCCATTTCCATATGTTGTTTTAATCACTTTTGCACCCTTCTTTTTCATAAAGACTGCCACCGTTAGTTGTGTTTTTGGAGTGTTTCACGATCTTAATCGGTTTCCTTTGCTTCCTGCAGCTACTGAAGCACGTGCCAAAAACATCAACAAAGCCAGAGAGGCAGCGGATTACAGGAGAGCTTGTTTTGGCTCACCTTATAGGCTCCAAACAGCAGGCACAACAATGGGACACCAAGGGGCATATGTACTAGAAAATGCCAGAGTATGGTGTTATGCCAAATTTAGCAACGACGCGCACCGACATTTTCAAAACACAGAGATGCAGATTTACAAAAATACAGCGCATCCCTGCATTTCTCCTATTGCTGGTGCTAAAAAAGCTGCCTAGCGCCAGCACAAGCACCCTGCTGCCATGTTGCAAGGGTGCCTGCGCTCCATGGGCAATTGTTTATGTGCAGGAAGGGACACCGGAAACCACCGCCTCAAATTAAGCACTGTGCCCTAGTCTTGTAAATCTGGGGCAGCAACAAAAAGCATTGGGTGTTGCGGTGGTACAACCACAGCAACATCCATGGCACTCCCCTTTCATGCTAAGTGGGGCGTGGAAAGGGGCCATATCTACAAGACTGTGTTAAGCCATAAAGGAGGCTTAATGCAGATTAGTAAATATGGAGAGGGGCATATTGCCATCAGAACATCGATAAAAGTGGCACTCTGGTAGTGATATTCCCTTGTACATATGCCCCCCTAGTATAGAGATGGTGTTGTTGCAAGGAGTGAGGTGGTACCAGAAAGCAATCGTTGACTAGTTCTTTGGATTCAGAGTGGGAGCCAGAGTCATGCGATAGCCTCCAGTATGTCACCAGCTATGATGACATTGATGCCAACCGGTGGCAGCCACCACAATCATAGCCTGAAAGACACATGCACTGAAGTGCTCAAGATGGCGGTGATCATCATTGGAAGGAATAGCAGAACCCGGAGACCCATTCAGAGCAGCAAAGCAGGCCATCTGCATCACCCCCACTATTTATAGAAAATATGGACGAGAATGTGCTGCTCAGGAGGTCAGTGTCAGTGCTGTGATGATTCCCGGGCAGGGAACACTCACTGCGGCTGGACCGGCATCACCCTCTTCTGTCAAATCCCTGATGAGGGTTTACTTGGCCGTGGATCAGAACAAATGTGACATAGCAAAGTGCTGACTTTTCAGTATTACTGTCACTAGGGGAAATTAGGTTCATTTTTACAGACATCAGGTCAAACAGCCTACTTGGTGAAGCACCATATGGCTCTCTGGGAGGAGGCAAACGGGTGATGATGCTGGTGCGTACCATTCTCGCTGTCATGCCACCATACTGCAAGTTACATGGGCAGGCGATTAAGTACACACACCTTGTGGTCTTACAATGAGTGTGTTTCTAATGTGCCATGAGAAGGTGCCATCCAGAAGCAAAAGAGATGTTCATGTTTGCGTCAGGTGACAAATATTGCAACCCCCACATGGATGGAGTCCTATCACAGGGGTGTAAATTCCAGAGTGTCTGAACTTGTCTGGCGGTGTTATTCCTTGGTCGTCTATGTATCAGTTTGTCTCTTAAATGTTCCGATCTTTTAAAGGCGAAGTGGGGTTTAGGAAAATGCATTGCGCCCTTATTCAGGATTTGCCAGTTCCTGTTGATAATAGATTTCACTGAGTTTGTTAAGGGAGAGAATGTTGCCACACAGGTGATCAGGTCCTCTTCTGTTTTGGGGCTAGAGGTCAGAAGAGATTCCCTGTTATTATTGAAGCTCCTTTTTAAGGACCGGTTGACAATCTCAGATGGATACTGGCAGGCTCTCAATTTCTCACCCAGGTCTTTTGGACAGTGTCATGAAGTCTGAACTCGAGGAACAATTTCACCTGATTCTAATGAACTGCCTGAAAGGTAGATTATCTCATAGGACCTTTGAGTGATGACAGGAGTAGGTTGTACCTATCAGTAACTTTGTTGAAAGTTTTAGTGGTCAGTCTGCCATCACAGGGTGAGATCTCTAAATCCAAAAAGGAGATCCTGGTCTCCAAGATGGTGTGCGTAGACCCCGGACAGGGGTCCAGGGAATTATCCACGTGATCTAATTTTTGCACTGAGCACGGTCCCTCTCCCACAGAATGAAAGTGACATTGATATATCTTTTTAAAACCAACAGGAAATTGGAGTAGGGATTCCTGACTGTTAGAAAATATTTGGTTTTGAAGTCATCCATATAGATGCTAGCTAGACTAGGGGCATAAGTACTACCCATGGAGTTACCCTGGATCTGCTCATAGATGGTATCCTCAAACTGGGAATAGTTTCTCCTCATGGCCTCTGTTCACAGTCTATAATGAATGTTATAGGAGTAATACTATCCCAGTCCGAGAGTCTTAGTTGGTGTTCAACAGCATCAACAGGGCAGCCACCTGGGGAATGCTTGAGTAGAGCCTCGACGTGCAAAGTCGCCAAGAGGCTGCTGGTCCTTGTGGTATCAGTATCTTCCAGAAGTCTCAGGGCAGCAGTGGTGTTTTTAAGGTATGTTTGTGTACTTTCCACTATAGGCCTTAAAAAAGAGTCACAAAACTGTTATAGTGGCTTGAGTATAGAACCGATGTCCGCGGCGATTAGTCGTCCTGGGGTGGGATTTTTCTTCTTAACGATTTTAGGTAAGATATAAAAATATGGAACCCTGGGTCTTGTTTAACAAGGAAATTCGTCTCCAGCTTTATAACCCAGCCCTCTGCCTCAACCTAGTGTACTATTGTCTTGATCAGTCCCTTCAGCTCACTCGTTGGATCTTAGGAAAGTGGATGATAACTTTCGATGTCACCCCTTAGATACGATCCTAAGCATAGTGAGAGGTGCAGCTGATGGGACACCAGTTTACAGGGCCACAGGTGAGAAAACCCTTCCTATTTTCCTTTGTATTGATACCCAATGCGCAAATGCTCATTTTAGTAACCACGACTCTTGAGACCTACACTTGGTTTTCTGGGTGCTGAATGGGGGATATAGCAACTGTTGGATGTGCACAAGTAAAATACAGCTACGATACATGCTGACCACTTGAGCAGCTTTGTTTGATCGTGATATGCTAATTAACAATTAGCAATGGAAATTGTGCCATGCTTGTGTGAATTGTCCTTTTTAAAGCTGTAATCTGTGTCTCTCGTTTCAGATATGTGTTGTCTGTGGTTTATCCTTCTTACAGGTACCAGAATCCATCCACCAAGGGGATAGTATTGGTTACCTGAGTGTGTTCTTATCACTGAGGTTAATCTTGCCTCCGGTGATCTGGGTGCGTTGATGAGAGTGCCTTGAGGCACTTTGCTTATGGCCCTGATGAAATGCTGTCAATCCTTTCAGGAACCAACTGTGGTATGAAACATGTCGACCTTCCCTTATATAGCAAACGTCTGACACATTATGTCTTAATTAGTTTGCACTTTGTTTTTAATCAGACCTACCTCCCCTGAATCTGATTAAAAGTGTCCAGGGAGTTGGAGCCTATTTTAATTCATATTGTTTCACCACATCACACACCACTACCTTATACTAGAGGATTAGGCACACCTCAGCGGGCTTGCATAGGAAAAAAAGATCTCAGATAAAGAGCGCCCTTGTGGGTGCCTGTCGGGCATTGCAGCACCTGCCCGACGAGGAGCAGGCCCGATGAAGAAGCATGACACTTCAGTATACTTCGGCTCCATAAGCCTTTGAAGGATACCCTCAGGGTCTGGGATCTCCTTCCGATAATCCCGTTCAACAGTGGACGGGAGTTTGGATTGGGCACACATTTTGGTTAGCAGTATTTGTTAGAGAGATGTGTGTCTGGACAAGTTTAAAAGATCCTCCCCTTTGCCTCTTCCTGGAGTTTATTACACATACATTCAGCACACACAGTCAGTCTGCACTCACTACTCAGGACTGTCACTTTTCTATATTGTACCTGTGTGTTCTATTTGCAAACAAACACACTGCCACGACACACACAACACTTCCCCTTTCATGTGTTGTACCTCATTCAAGCACACCTAAGCTCAGTACATGCCTTCATTGCGCACACACTGCGCAGAACTACATCTCTCATGTAATGTACTCCCAGCAGGAATACATACACTCATTACATGCACTAATAACACATGTACTGCACAGCACTGCTCCATCCCTGCACTGTTCCCTTTCCAGGCACATATCGATCCAGCGCAGAGTCACTACTCCTTGACCAACATTTACAATTGCAATTACACAATGGTCCAACTCACAGGAACTCATTTAATTACCATACAAGAGGTGAAATATTCTTTTGCCCTTGCTTTTCCCTAACCCTTACTTGGTTGCCATCTTGTTGCCCCCACCTTTTAGCAGTACTTTTCAAGCACTTAGTTGTATTTACTGCAGCAAACGTCCAATGCCTCTCATTCTGGGCTGAGTGTATTAAACCACCCTCTGTCCTGCAGCTGACACACATGTGGTTGGGGGAGCCAACAGATTTATTCTCCTCCATTGATCATCATTGGACACTGGTGCACCCTGAGTTATACCACAGAGCACTTAAATTCTAAGGAACGTTTTTGTTGAGTATGAGGAGTTTCTGGTGTGCTCATTCTGTTTTACCTGCTTTGTAGATTAGTGATGCTGCTGTACATTTTCTTTATTTTTTTTTATTTCATTTTTTTTTTAAACCGTTTATTACAGAATCCAATAAATATACAAAGATGGGCCTACAACCTTTAGGCCGGCCGCTAGCAAACAGAAGGAGCATGTAATACAGACGATAGAATGCACGCTGCGGCACAAGGGAATTCACAGGAGTTGAAAGAAGCGTTGGCAGCCACACCTTCCGGACCCCACATGACGGTTTCATTTTTATATAAATAACAACAAAAAAGACAAGTCCACAAGGCAACCCACAGTCGGAAACAACAGCATGTGCTCCCCTAGGGGGGGGACCCCACTGATTCATAGGAATATCGAGGGGGGGAATAGGTCAGGACGGGGACTAAGTAAACTCATTTTACATTTTCTTTATTAATGAAGAATTAGTTAACAAACACAGGTGGTAAAAGGCCAAGGGGAAGTTGCACCATTTTGTCGCAAACCCCAGGTTTCCAGAAAAAATTACTAAGGAAGGCAGTTGGGGTGTAACTGCAAATAACAGTCCCACACTCCAGCTAGTAAATGCATAGCAGGTCCCCAATACCCCCACTGCCACTTCCTGAGTCTAAAACGCTAGGGCAGTGGCAAATGCAAGGTGCAAGAGCGTCAACATCCTAGCCATGGAAGTCAAGATGAGAGGGTACTTAGTGCTTCCTGCAATCCTAGAACTGGATATCCAGGACCCGGCTCCCACTAGGCCTACTGCCACCCACATGGCACAGGCCCAGCTACCCTGTTCCTATACTTACTGGAAGTAGCTGTTGCATTAAAAGCACTTACCCAAGCCCATAACATCGTCCTCAATGGTCTTCTCTACTCGAGTCAGGCAGTCAGGCTCCAAACTCCCAAGCCAATCCTGGCGCTGTTCTCACCAGCATGAGAGCAGCACCAGGATTGGTGGGAGCGGCCGCTATCAGTGCTCAGAACAGCACTGGAGCCTTTTGCTTTTTCTAACCCAGCTGTCTTAAGACAACTGGGTTAGAGAGGTATAAAGTGTGCATGCGTGGCTGGCTGTCGCTAGAAGGCCGGCCAAAAAGACATGTGCACTTTAAACTGAAAGTGTCCATCTCTCTCTGCTGCTGATAGTCAGCAGCAGCCCCTCCTCCATCTGGATGCTCCATTCGGGACGTGGTGACGAAAAATGAAAGGGTAATGAATTAACTTCATTACCATTTTATTTTTCATATCTGGAGCATTTCAGAGGTGCTATGCTCCTTCGCTCAAACAGAGGAGCCCCCCCTGATTGAGACAGAACTGTATGAGGAGATGCAGAGCCCCAGGTGGGCAGCACTGGTAGCTGGTGCAGGTAAGGCAGCTTCCTGGACAGTGTTCACAGGCAGGAAGACAGCAGCGCTGGTGTGTGAGGGCTCCACAGCTCTGCCACACTGCCTACAGCTGCAGGAAACAAAACCACTGGTCCATTTTTGGAGTCTAAGGCATTTTCTAATAGTCTCATCTACATTTCCTGGGAGGCAGGACAAGTTCCCAATAATTGTACACGTCTGCCATTGCTAGATTTTTCATCAGCAGCTAGAAAACCTTGTGATATCTGTAAGCACGGCTGCCAAGGCCAGGAACCTCAACTGTGGGATGATATCATCTCAACATTTTAAAAGTTGTGGAAGAGTCCTGTGAGATTGAAGTGTGTTGAAGCTGGGGGTAAAGGAAATGTTTAAATAATGAACAATGCAATGCTGTGTTCAACACGAGAAGTCTTTTATTCAGATGCTAGGCCCATATGTACAGCATGTGAGGTCTTATCCGGGCCTCATCCTCCACCAACTGTAAATAAACATGCACTCTATAAGTAGGGGGTATATGGCTGCTCCTATTTCTCTCCAAATGCCCCCAATGTCCTTTGGTGGGTTCCTTCCCATGCTCCCCCCTCCAGTCCTTCTTACCTTCCTCTTTTACACTGCTGAGCTACACATTCTGCTCCGAGGGAGAGTTTATGTGAGTTGCAAAGGATGGGCAAGGTGTGAGGCATCTGCACTGTTGTTGCTTTGCATTAAACTTTGCCTCTACTTTGAGCACATTGTTACAATTCATCTTTATATTGTCAGCTTTACTCACCGAGCTGTAACAGGCACTCACATCCAGGGCGTTATCTCATTTCACCTCTCGCTCACTCAGCCCTGGAACCGCCCTTAAACAAATCAATAATACATTAACAGGGGGTATAGAGGGAGCAATAAATGAGCTTGGGCTGGGGAGATGAGTGATCAGAATGGGGTGCAGGGGAGGTGGGCATTTGAGGGAGGCGGAAGCAGCACACAAGGGAGTAGCTAGCAAACACATCCACTGTCAAGGAGTGCTCAAACAAAAAGAAATGAAAAACGCAGTTCCCTGACATATGAGCAGTGGCAGGAGTTAATTCATCCAATCAAAAGAATGAAAATGAAGCTGTGCTGTAGGAGAGGGACAAAGACAAGAAGAGGACTGGGACTGTTGTAAGATCGGTTCTGCCTATTTAGTACGCCCGGATGTTTTGCTTTTTTTGATCACCTGGTTTTGGACTTTTTACTATTGGTGAGTCTCCCTACTTGTGTCTTACCCACGGTAATCACATGATAAACAGGCTGCACTTGTTTACCGCCACTCTTTGCTGTCTGACTTTTAAGATAAGGTTGCTGCGACGTAGCAAAGGTAAGGGGCGCCTGGCTGGTTACACATGAATACTTTTGCACATGCATGTGCTCATGTGTGTGGGCTGCACATGTGAGACTACTGTTCTGTGCAGTCCAGTAACTGCGCACAGATATCCTGCAACAGAAGGGACTCTGCAGGGTTAGATATTGACCTGGGGTAGGCCTTATAGTATCAGTAGGCATTTATAGGTAAAGTCAGTATGGTTTACTATTTGGTCTGCAGTGACACTTTATTATGCACATGGGGGAAATAGGCCTTAGATTGCAGTTTTACTTCACTTTGGCCTACAAAGTACAGCAATATATCACATTGGGTGAAAAGTGCATGCCAAGATTGATTATGCAGGTCCCAAGCACATATATGTACACCTTATATGTCATCCAGAATTTTCATATTTCTCTGACTCAACTTAGGATCATCCTGCTGGGCCATATTAATTACTCTGCCCCGCAGCAGAGGGAACAAAGGCCTCCATAGTCCAAAGGAGTAATTAACAGTACTTTCCTTAGCTCCTGATAAGGAAGGGGTGAGGAAGAAAATCTGCATCTGTTAATTAGCTGTCTCACTGTACCAGGGCTAAGGACAGCCCAGGTCCACTGAACAAAGGAGGAAGCTAACACAACTGGAGCCAACATAGGAGGGGGCTACTCTTTGAAGTGTTGGTGGGAAAGGCCCTGGCGGTGTTGCCAACTAGGGGCAGAGCTGCGGAACCCAGAGGAAAGGTGACCAGAGACTTCTGGGCAGCACCTTCTTGAACTGCCTCATCATGCTGTGCAGGAGGGTTGGGACAGGAGTGGAGAGGCGATGTGGCACCCTAGGAATAGGCAGGGGGCTTGGCTTCTAGAACTTTTCACCCCCATTTAAACATTCTGCACATGGGAAGAGGGTACTTTTTACTGGAACTGGACAGTGGCAGCAGCCATGGACAACTGGAAGGACAAAGACCAATTGGGAGAACAGCTGGACCTCTGTACTTTTTGAGGCCAGGAGTCCTGCTGGAACTGCGACTGGTGGTGAGAGTTCACCACCAAGAGTAAAATGAGCAAGCACAGGATCATACAAATCAGCCCCACAGGGCTAGAGTTATGGCCTTTATAAAGTTGGAGACCTTTGAACCTCAGTGAGGATCAAAGCGTGTGGGACTTTGCCACATCTTTGAAAAATTACCCCTGGGGCGGGCCAGAGCCTGTGGGTCAGTGCAAACGTAATGCAAGAGTAATGCCTTTTATTATCACAGGCAGTGAGCATGCATGGGCCCCACTCCCCGTATCTTTAGCTCCCCAAGGTGCCCCCTACTCCCCAGGTGCAGATGCAACGGGAACAAGGGGACAGCCATTGCGCCCCCCCCCCAAGAAAGACAAAAGGGGCCCATGACCTCATCTCCAGGCTCCCAACAACAAATCAACAAGGGAGAGTGCTGTTGGGTTCCCCCAAAAGTAATGGGCTCCCCAAGCCTGTGTCAGGCGGAGCAGGGTCATCCTGCCCGCATGGAGCGGGCAAAGTAGAAACACACGTATAGCTCCCGTGCTGGCACAGATGGATGCTGGCCGGGCAGGGAGCCGACAGGGGCAGCTTGGGTTGGCTTTCCCGAGGTGTCTCCCTAAAAGAAGGCAAGGTGGGACTAGGCACCCTAGAAGGAAAAAATAAAAGCAAAAGGAGGTCCATGGCTCAAGGCCGCATGGCAAGAGGGAAAAGCGGCTCTTCACAGTGCAGCAGGAGAGGCGCTCATTACTTTTTCACTGCTTCCCCGTGGGTGCGCCCCATAATACCCTGCAGGTTTATCTGCATATCACTTTGTCGCTTGTGGTGGCCCCAAAACGGGCAGGGGCACCACCAAAGTTAGAAAGAAAGGGTGGGGGTGACTAGAGAAGTACATCGGCCCCTCCCCCCAGGAAATTAACCAGTGACCCTAAGGTTTTTTAAAGTATTTCCAAGGCTAGAGCTTTTGCTCTACAACTGGGATTGTAGCGCTTTCCAGAAACTGGTCTTCTGGCTGCATTTTATGTGGCCTGAAAGAATATAAAACAAGACATAGTCGCATGGTATGCTAATTTAGAATGCATTATTAAGCGTTTATGTTGACAGTGATTGTTGAAATGCGTTTTTGATAGTAAATATTGCATTTATACAAGGTTATTATTAATTACAGTGAAATGATGATGGTTTTAACATGTGGATTATTTGTCCTTTAAAATTATGACTCTTTGACAAAGCCAATAGGCCTATTTCATTTAACGCGGTGCCCTACTATATTGTGATTTGCTGTATGGTATAGGTTGGGGGGTAATGTGATGTTTGGGGTCTTATGAGATGGCAGAATGTCACGTAAGATATTTTAAATTTGCCTTATGTATATATTGGTAAATTAATGCATAGCATCCGGGAGTGTGTGTAATAAATGTATTTTTCCTTTTCTAAAGAAAAAGAATTGACTAGACAATCAGTTATTGAGTGTTATTATTGTGTGCCAGTGAATGATGATTACTAGCCCACACCACCTTCCCTGAGTAGGCCTTGGACTACTCTGCTTCGCTATCCTGGGAGATTGCACTACAATGGGTTGTTTGGTTTTTAGTAAAGGGAAACTGTGAACCTATTACTTGTGCAGGCCTCACATCCTGCATAACCAATAACCCAATTTGCTACAGAAAAGCCATCGAATAAGAAGCACGGACATGAGAGTGACAAGAATGCCATTCCGTGGTAAGCACCTGGATGGCTTTAAGCCCCCTGTACGTTTTTGATTTGGTCAACAAGAGGTCTTTCAACAACATGCATCTAATAGCTGACTGTATGCAAGACCTAAAAAGAGTATTTACAAATTTTTAAAAAACTAAAGTTGTATGGCGAAGAAAGGCAAAGGCACCGTGCACACTTTACATTGTAGTATCGCACGTTTACATGCAACTCACTTAATGCCATAACATAAAAATGCTATAGTTAAATCCTGTACTCCTTAAAGTAAATATAAGAACATGGAAAATCTATACTGGCAGCCTGCTGCCTGTGTGTGTGTAGCCCAAGGTTGCAGAGTGCTTCATGAGGTTAGTGGTAGCCAGAAGGTGTGCTAATCTTCCCTGTCCTGCATGCCTCCTACACCGTTCTCTCTTTCCTTCCCCCTCCCCGCATCAGCCTTTAAAAGCCAGATGTTGTGTACGTGGTATGAACTCACAATACAATCAGTTGAGCAGGACCTTTTCTTTGTGGTCACCTTCCCTGAAAACAGTCAGTTCCCGTAGGACTGGGACTTTAATCAGATAGAGGAGCTTGAGATAGAGGAACAAATCAATCTGCAGCCAAGGGCCAGGCCACTCGCAAAGCAGATGGGCTGCCTGCCCCTCCCTCGCATGCTGTGGCCAGCTCCGGCAAGGCCAACTTATCCCAAGAAAAGACCATGATTGGTTTCAAGGTGTCAAGGTCAGATACATAGAGGCAGTGAACAATAATGGAAGCTGGCCATTATAGAAGTTGGTTTCCATGGAGGTGGATCACACCGACAGGAAGATGCACTTGAGGCTGAATGCTGGATGGATCTGGGAAACGATGACCGTCCGTCAAGTTCAGATGTGCATTAAAGGATGCCGGCCATCACCAAGAAAACTTATACAGGGCCTGGTCCCAGGGAGCTGGATCACACCTGCAGGAAGACGCACTTGAGGCTGAATGCTGGATGGATCTGGGAAACGATGACCGTTCGTCAAGCTCAGAAGTACATATGCAGAGAACATTAAGGGATGCCGGCCATCACCAAGAAAACTGGAGCGACTGCACCTTCTACAGGGTCTGGTCCCAGGGAGCTGGATCACACCTGCAGGAAGATGCACTTGAGGCTGAATGCTGGATGGATCTGGGAAACGATGACCGTTTGTCAAGCTCAGAAGTACATATGCAGAGAACATTAAGGGATGCCGGCCATCACCAAGAAAACTGGAGCGACTGCACCTTCTACAGGGCCTGGTCCCAGGGAGCTGGATCACACCTACAGGGAGATGCACTTGAGGCTGAATACTGGATGGATCCCTAAAGCAAGGATTGCCAGGCTCGATGCTGGGCTGTTGTTCCACACTCAATGACCTTGAGAGAGGGAGTGTTTTTAGTCTCTTGATAGCCCCCGAGAGAGGACTATTCACAGCGCTGTACCTGCAGCCAGGTGTGAGCAGGAGAGTCACACCACTGCTGAAGAGGCGGGCTGCCTGAGGCCCTCTCTCCCCTCCCTACAGTTGACCATTCCCACCAATTGTGGTGCCCCCTGAGGACTGGGACTTTCCTGCTTCTTCCCTCCAGGTCACCCGGTGCTGGTCACTCTAACTGTAGAGACTGCTCTAGGGCTGCACGAGTACTTTCACACCTCTTGAGGCACTAATAGTAAACTGTTTTGTTCGTTTGGTTGCACACATTAAAACTCAAGTATTAGTACACTAAGGGCCATATTTATGGCCAAGTCACGCAGTGCAGCAAGTTAGCTTGTTGCGCTGCACTGTGTGACAGGGAAAGGACAGGAAGGTGCTGTATTTAGGTCAATACAGCACATTTCCCCTGTGCTGGAGCCCCATTTGGCTGCCTAGTGGCAATGCAGGTACCCTTGCACCATGGTGCAAGGGTGCCTACGTTGCAAGGAAGATTGTGTTTTTTGCACGAACGGGCACCTTCCTGCACAAAAACAATTCCTTGAGGCTTTTTCCTCTTTCTATGTGTGCCGCAGAATGTAGTATATATAGAAAGAGGTTAAAAAACGAGGAGAAAGTAACATATTTTTCCTCGTTACGCCTCACCTGGGGAGGTATAGGTTTTTGGCACATTCCCAAGTCTACCAATTTTGGTAAATTAGGAAATGCGTCAAAATCAATTGATGTTGCTTAGGAGCACCCACGCCCATGCAATGCAACACATCTATTTGCGCTGTGTTGCATTACTCAAGATTTTTTAAATCACTCAGGGCCACGCAAGGTGGACTTGCCTGGCTTCATAAATCTCATTGTTAATTTGCGTCGCTCTTGACCCACGTTGCGTGGTAGAAGAGCAGCGCAACGTGGCTCGTAAATATGCCCCTAAATACTTATGTATACATACTTCCAACTGTGAATACTTAATTCCGTTGTGCATTAGCATGCAATTTTTTTTATGTGTGTGCCACGCAACTGAAAATAATTGTGCTTGCTTTGATTGTTCCTTGGATCATCCAACAAATAACACTTAATGGAGCAGTGGGGTCTTTAATAGGGCTGCTTCAAAGCACCACTGTTTATTAGTACTGGATAACCTTGTGATTTGCCTTGCCTAGTACTTCCGGTACAGCTGTGAGTGAGATGTTTCACGGTCACTCAGTCGAACTGCCTCATGTATTGTGTGGCCTCACTGCACCCTACACCACCCAGATATACTATAGGCAGCCGTGGCTTGTGCAGGTAAGAGCTGTGGGGCCGGTGGTGGTGGGGGGGATTTCGACAGACGATGACGAAGGAAAATTAATTATAAGAGCCACGGCTGACTATAAGTAATTAAGAATGTCACCAGATAAAAGTAACAGGGCATGAGGTATCGGGAAAAGGTTTGTTCAGTGTGCCAGATGGTAAAAAAAACTAGTCTTCGAAAGAGAGAGAGAGCCATGGGCAGCAATTTTCTGAGATTAACCCCTTCGGTGCTCATGACGGAATGGTTCCGTCATGACCCACGGTTGAGCTGTGCTCATGACGGAACCATTCCGTCATGACCACACCCGCGCAAGATTCCGTCAGCACAGCGGCGGAATCTGCGCAGCATCGAAGGGGTGTAACTGCGTAAAAAAAAGTTACCAAACTGTGGGCCTCAAAAACTCTTAAAATATACAAAGTAAACAGGAGTGTCTCATGGGGTTTATGAATCATAACTTTCCTGAGCTTAGCCGGTCTGGATGAAGACTTGCTATGTAAACAGAAACAGGACCTACACAGCATTTCTTACAACATATATTTGTAAAACACATGTTTACAGGTTGAGGCCCTAAGTAACAAATGTTTATTTTTACCCTGGGGCGTCCTGCCACTAAATAACAAAGACTTATTGTTACCCTAGTAAATGTTACTCATTTTATTGAGCTAGACTGAGTGGACCCGCTGGGATTTAAAGCTATTATGAGGTCAAACACAGAATTCGGGAGTGAATGCCTTATTGCACTAAGCCTCAGGCCGATTACCTAATATATTTAGGGTCATAGGTACACATTTTAGCAACAGTGATTACCTAATGTATGCAACGCATCGCATTTCATTTAGTGATTTCTAATGGGTTGCAATCAACCTACCTCATGAATATTAATGAGGTAGGTCACAGTTTGCGACCCATTAGGAATTGTAGCCATCACAGGAATGAAGGCCTGCTGGGGTCAGCAGACCACCATGTCTGTGATTGCTTTATAATAAAGTAATCTTTTTTTTTTAATGCTATTCGATTTCCTTAAAGGAAAACGGGATGTATTTAAAAAGAAAAAAATGAAACGTTGAAGTTCCATTTTTGTGCGTGGACCACAGCCTGCTCTCAAAAAAATATTTGTCTCAACATTCACAAACAGGAATGGGAGCCATAGGACACCTTCCCATTTGCGAATGGTTACCACCTACTCTGAGGTGTTGGTAAAACAGGAGTGTTTTTGCGACTGTAATTTGGTTGCAAAACATTCATACATACCACTGCAAATTGACATTATGGAGGGACATACTAAACACGCCCCTTCCAAATACCGATTCGCAAACCTTCATTGTGATTCAGTAACAGGTTTTCAAATCGAAAGTTGACTTTTGTACATTTAGAAAACATTTTTTGCGGTCGCTAGCAGCCCGATTCTGTGAATTGGGCTGTTGGCGATCTCAAAAAAGGTTTTGCACATATGGCCCTTAGCACCTTTTTTACACCTGATAATTGTGAGAAATGTTTTACACAAGGATTACTCTATTTTAAATTACTCACTCATGTTTAGTAATAGCTGGTGAGAATATTGTGTGTTAGCATTTGTACTATGTCACCTGTATTGGCCTTTTCATGGGCGCAGGATGAAAGCAACATTTTAGAGATGAGATTTTGGTGATGTCTGTATCAAACCATGTAATGTACTAAAACATTTTCCTTTTTATATGTGTATGTGGCTTAACTGAAAATAAATTCCTCCTCTCCTCCTGCCACCTTTCAGTTTCATTCCATTCATCCTTCTCTCCATCCTCTCTTCCATCCCTTCTTCTTTCCATCCATCATGGCGCTCATCTCTCCATCATGGCGCTCATCTCTCCATCCATCCGTCTCTTAATCTATCTGTGACATATAGTATTACAGAAGAGCCATTATGGACATTTAGCATTACAGAAGAGTCATTAAGGACATTTAGGGGCCGATTCCGATCCGGGTCGGAAGGGCACCGAACGCGATCCGGCCAAAAAAACGACGAGCCGTACGCGTGTTTTCCGCCCAACTCGTACAGCTGTATGAGCGAGCAAGTACGAGGCGAGCTACGTGAAATTCACCGACCGAGTCATTCCCGGGTCCGAACCGCTCCGTACGTCTCGGTCAGAAGCTAACCGTGGCGTGCAATGGATGCACGCGTCGGACAGCCTGTGTGAGCTGGAGTGTCCGGCTCGCAAAACATCTGGGCGGTTGCCTTTGGGGGTCCGCGTCGGACCCCCTGTCACCCACAGCCCTACGACTCGGACACAGGGGGAGACCCAAGGGTCCCCCCAACACAGGCATGTATGGTGCGGATGGCACCAACGCATATCCACTGTAGGGGGCGCCCTTGCACGAGACGTACCCATTCAGTTAATGGGAGCCCATGTACGCGTTGTACGACCGGCTCCCATTGGCTTCTATGGGAGTCCGACCAAACCGAGTCTGGCAGCATACGGCCGCATCGTACTCGTTCTGTTGGACTGCAGGACTCCGGCTCGGTCGGAAAACACTCCAGATCCGGCTCGGTCGGAGTGCTTTCCGACCCGAATCAGAATTGGCACCTTAGTATTACAGAATGAGCTTTAAAACATCCTTTGTAATGTAGTTAATTTTATTCCTAGCTGGGCAAAAGACACCGTAGGCCTCATTCTGGAGGGGCAGGAAGAGCCACAGATCTGCTATACAGTACAGGCTGGTTGCCACAATTGGGACTAACAAGGCAGCGAGCCTCTTTTAAGGCAACACTTTTGACTGTACTGTGCCACCATGTGCATCACCGCACAATGCAAACAGGAGGGGCAGGGTTGTGACAGGGGCTACCTCACTGCAGTGTCAGTTGCCTTAAAGTTGCTTAATTAAGCAAGGACTGGTAAAGCCAATAGATCTTGCCTTTGCAATTGTCTTTTAGCTATGTTGTTCAGTAGTGTGGCTGCTTTGCAGCATGGCTAAAAATTAAAAACAAGAACTATAACGTGGCCAACAAGGGTGCAGGTGAAAGAGAGGAACTACATTGACAAGGAGGGGTGAAGGTGGGAAGGAAGAAGCAAGAAGGACAACAGGGGAAGAAGAAGGAACAATAGTACTTCAATCAGTAGTAGAAGGATGCTAATCAAGATGAATCAATCAGTACTTGGTCCATGCTCCAGATGAAAGAAAAGGAAGTGAAATGGGTACATGCTGCCCAATAAGATGGCAGTAAATAAGAGTGACAATGAAGCCAACTAATGGTAAGCAATGGGTGGGCTCTAAGCCACTTGTAGTAAACAACAGCTCTCGCAGGTGTGAGCACCTGACCCATTACAGGGTTAACCTAAATATTATGTAGCAAAAGCACGTGTCCATAGTGAAAAAAATCAATTTTATGCAAACGTTACTGCAAAAATATTGCACTGGCTGCTTAAAATATAACTTATGGGCTTATGAACATCCTGTACGTAGACAAGGATATTAAGCAGGCTTATTCAGTGCAGATCGTCCCCTAAATAAGGGCCCCCTGTTGCCATGCAAAAAATAGCAAACTCTTGGGTATATTCACAAGGAAATGGTTCAGCGCAGCGCTGCGGAAAACTTTTCATTGTTGCGCTGTGTCGTTTAAAAAACATCAGGATGCGCGGTATTCACAAGAATACGGCGTACCCCTGTGTTTTCCCTTGCACTGGCGCTAAAAATAGCTGCCTAGCGCCAACACAGACACCCTTGTGCCAAAGTGCAAGCACCTGTATTGCAGGGACACATCCATGCAATTCAGTTACCCTTGCACTATGGTGCACTATGGTGCAAGGGTGACTGTGCTGTAGGGAATGATTGGTTATGTTCAGGAAGGGGCCCCTTCCTGCACATAAACAATCTTTAAAGGTCATTCGCTCTTTGTATGTGTGCTGCAGAATGCAGCACACAAGAAAGAGCAAAAACAAGCAGAAATAAAAGTATTTCTCCTTGTTGCGCCAATCTAACGCTTTCTTTTGAATGGCGTTAGTTTAAGGCGCTGCTTCAGATTTACAGATCCCTGTAAATCTGGAGCAGCGTCAAAAAGCAATGGGTGTTACAGTGGAACGCCCACAGCAACACCATTTGCAAGCCTCTTTCACGCAGAAAACTGCACAAAAGGGTACCATATTTACAAAGCTGCGTTAAGCCACGCAAAGTGGCTTAACACTGTTTTGTAAATATGTTGCAGGGCATTGCGCCACCAGAACGGCAAAAAAGTGACCTTGTAAATATGCCCCTTAATGTTGCCCAAACCTGGGAGAAGGGCTCATTTTATTGCAGTAACAGGAAATCCATAAAGTTGCACAATTTCCAAGCATGTGAAAATTGCATCACAGAATCACCCCCCAAATCAGGGCATAGCTGCTGTTTGTGCAGGGGGACAGCCTCTACTATGATCGAGCCCCTTGCTCCAAAATTTGCCAATTAGCCTGCAAAGGAGCGTCCTCAATAGACTGTAAAATATTGCCCATATAAACAGGAAGTATTTTCCAGCCGCTCAGTGGCAATCGCCATAGGGAAAGAACGCGCACAATGTAAACACTTTCTTCCTGTGTGGGTGGAAAAATGGCAAGTACATATGTCTCATCCATTTTTGCCACATAATTACTGAGCAAACAATCTCAAAGCTGGCGGGACGAGGGCTGTGCGTCCTTGGGGGGGCGGGGGGGGGGGGCAACTTGCTCTTCCTCCTACAGAGGACCCCACAAATGGTGGGTTTAGGGGGGATGGCCCCTGTTGACCCCTGCGTAGACTGGCCGAAATGTGGGCAATGTTTACTGTGCAGGTTCTGTATTATCTTCTTGGTATTTGAAACCAGCATTTTTAGCGGGCGAGTAGGCGGTGCTGGCTTTAGGGTGGTGCGACCAATGCCACTGCACAGGGCGCCAAGCTCATGGGGGGTACTCTTTTTAAATATCTTGCTGCAAAGTTCCTTTTAGTCCTCGGCAATGTTTAGGCTGTTATACAAATGTTAAGATAAGTCTGGTGGTTAATGTACATGCTGGGGGGAACTGTGTGTTGTCTAATTTCCGTTTTGACTCTTTATGAAGTAGCGCAGAGGATTAAAGTGCCTGCTGCAAAGCACGTTTACCATGCAGCTCACAGAGTTATATTTTATGTAGATAGCTCTGTGGTTACTGTTTAGGTCACAGAGATGCTTTTGTTACTGTTCATGAATTACAATCCTTCTAATATAGCTCAGTGAGCTATGGACTGGCACCAAGGAGCTGCATGCAAACTCCAAGGCTAGATCTGGAAGCTTATGATTTTCCCCCGTGTCTTTCGTTATCCGAAGGTTGCTACGAAAGTTTTATTTGGGTAGAAATACATTCTTATTAGTAAAGCCGAGCCCAATCACTTTGTTGTGTTTTAAATCCTGAGTTTGTGCTTCTCCAGATCAAGCTCTCCTAAAACATACTGCCGACCAGTGTCGATGACGTGACTCCGACACCTTTCAGTCCTCGTTGTCTTATGTATCATATCCTATACATTGATTTCGGGGGAGAGATGTGGCGCAGCGGCTGAAGCGCGGAATTCACGGCGGCATGTGAATCTGGGCAGCAGCTCACTTAATCTTCCCGACGGCCCCCGGCGCCTTGAAACCCCTAAGGAGGTTATATATTTGAGCTTTACGACTAGGAATCATTATTATTTCATTTTTATTTACGCACTTGTCTGATTCATTGTCTTTGTATATAATGTGTGCGTGATGTAAAGTGCTCCGGCACCCTACACTGGTCTGAGTAGCGCTATAAAATAAATGGAATACATGTGAGAGTTGGACTTTGGAGAGGGAAGTGACCTATTGGAGGGTGGTAGTGAGGGGATCCGCGGAGAAGGAAGTCGTTGGGGTGGCATCCACAAAAGATTGTGGCACCGGACGCCACCAGCGGTAAAGCCACCTGCGGGTGGGCCGGTCTGCAGCAGGCTCAGGCTGTCTCATATGAACAAATCCTAAAACACAATCCTAAATGTGGAAAAGGTAACTTCCCAGCATGTGCAGAAGCAGAGAACACCCAGTGTAAAGTGTGAACGTCTGATCCGGAGAGCAGACATCATGTCATGCGAGAGCCTTAAACGAGAACAGACACTTTCTGTTAATTTCAATGAGTTGAGTTTTACGAAAACAACTCCTGCGACCATGTTCAGCGTTTCCTTCTGCAAACAAACTTAAGTGCGAAAACATGATTAATTACATGGCGCGTGACGAAGAAAAAAAAAGAAGCACAGTTATTGAAAACCTGCACGTCTCAAAACATTTACGGGCACGCGGCCTCTAACTCGTGCTTGAAGCAGTAAACACACCCAAAGAGAGTAATTAGAAATGAAGCTAGTGCAAGCGAGGCAGCATACTCCAAACACATCTGAATGTAATCAAATGTAATTATATCAACAAATAACATTAAAGACCTCCAAGTCAGAAGGCACGCACCACCGTCAGCGATGAAAGATGCACAACGCTGTCATGGTGGCATTGTTTACTATCAACGACCCGGAAATCCACCCACAGCTTCCTGTTTAATGGCTGCCAAGTGACCCCATGTCATGTTTGACAACTGCAGCTAGTCCTGGCTTTTTGACAACACAAGGTGGATTCTTGTTTTGCTACCGAATTTTGTGGGCATCCGTCAGACCTGCCCGGGCTACAAGTGCCATTCTGCTTGCCCTGGACCCTTTGTTGGCCACTCGCTTGCTCCTCAGGGCCCCTGCCGTGTGGCATCATAAGGACCCTGTTGAGCATTTCATCTACTCTGCCTGTGGCTGTGTCATTCTTGCTCGCTGTATGGGCCCAGCCTCCTCAATTTCCAGGGAAGGGATGGGCCCCTTGTCTGGGCTTCCGATTCACGGGTCTAGGCTTCAACCTGCTACCGACTTGGAGGGTGTCCGTCAGGACCTGCCCGAGCTGCAAGTGCCGTCCCGCTCGCCCTGGACCCTTTCACGGGCCCTCCCTGCTCCAAGGGGTCTCTGCCGTGTGGCATCCCAAGTACCTTGCCTGAGCATCTACTCTGTCCTTCCTGAGACTGAGTCCTTTCATTTCACTCCCTCGGTACCCCTGCCATGAAGCATCCCAAGGGTCCTGTGGCAGCATCAAATATACTCTTTTCTATGGCAGCACGCCGCCCTTGGCTCCCTCAGTGCCCCTGCCGTGAGGTATCCCAAGGGTCCTGCGGGAGCATCACATATACTCTCTTTTATGGCGGCGCGCCGCCCTTGGCTCCCTCAGTGCCCCTGCCGTGAGGCATCCCAAGGGTCCTGCAGGAGCATCACATATACTCTCTTCTTTGGCGGCGCGCCGCCCTTGGCTCCCTCAGTGCCCCTGCCGTGAGGCATCCCAAGGGTCCTGCGGGAGCATCACACTCTTTTCTATGGCGGCGCGCCGCCCTTGGCTCCCTCAGTGCCCCTGCCGTGAGGCATCCCAAGGGTCCTGCGGGAGCATCACATATACTCTTTTCTATGGCAGCACACCGCCCTTGGCTCCCTCAGTGCCCCTGCCGTGAGGCATCCCAAGGGTCCTGCGGGAGCATCACATATACTCTTTTCTATGGCGGCACGCGCCCTTGGCTCCCTCAGTGCCCCTGCCGTGAGGCATCCCAAGGGTCCTGCGGGAGCATCACATATACTCTTTTCTATGGCGGCACGCCGCCCTTGGCTCCCTCAGTGCTCCTGCCGTGAGGCATTCCGAGGGTCCTGTGGGAGCATCACATATACTCTTTTCTATGGCGGCACGCTGCCCTTGGCTCCCTCAGTGCCCCTGCCGTGAGGCATTCCAAGGGTCCTGTGGGAGCATCACATATACTCTTTTCTATGGCGGCACGCCGCCCTTGGCTCCCTCAGTGCCCCTGCCGTGAGGCATCCCAAGGGTCCTGTGGGAGCATCACATATACTCTTTTCTATGGCGGCATGCCGCCCTTGGCTCCCTCAGTGCCCCTGCCGTGAGGCATCCCAAGGGTCCTGTGGGAGCATCACATATACTCTTTTCTATGGCGGCGCACCGCCCTTGGCTCCCTCAGTGCTCCTGCCGTGAGGCATTCCAAGGGTCCTGTGGGAGCATCACATATACACTTTCATTGGCGGCTCGCCGCCCTTCGCTCCCTCAGTGCCCTTGCCGTGAAGCATCCCAAGGGTCCTGTGGGAGCATCACATATACTCTTTTCTATGGCGGCGCGCCGCCCTTGGCTCCCTTAGTGCCCCTGCCGTGAGGCATCCCAAGGGTCCTGCGGGAGCATCACATATACTCTTTTCTATGGCGGCGCGCCGCCCTTGGCTCCCTCAGTGCCCCTGCCGTGAGGCATCCCAAGGGTCCTGCGGGAGCATCACATATACTCTTTTCTATGGCGGCACGCCGCCCTTGGCTCCCTCAGTGCCCCTGCCGTGAGGCATCCCAAGGGTCCTGCGGGAGCATCACATATACTCTTTTCTATGGCGACACGCCGCCCTTGGCTCCCTCAGTGCCCCTGCCGTGAGGCATCCCAAGGGTCCTGCGGGAGCATCACATATACTCTTTTCTATGGCGACACGCCGCCCTTGGCTCCCTCAGTGCCCCTGCCGTGAGGCATTCCAAGGGTCCTGTGGGAGCATCACATATACTCTTTTCTATGGCGGCACGCCGCCCTTGGCTCCCTCAGTGCCCCTGCCGTGAGGCATCCCAAGGGTCCTGCGGGAGCATCACATATACTCTTTTCTATGGCGGCACGCCGCCCTTGGCTTCCTCAGTGCTCCTGCCGTGAGGCATTCCAAGGGTCCTGCGGGAGCATCACATATACTATTTTCTATGGCGGCACGCCGCCCTTGGCTCCCTCAGTGCTCCTGCCGTGAGGCATTCCAAGGGTCCTGCGGGAGCATCACATATACTCTTTTCTATGGCAGCACGCCGCCCTTGGCTCACTCAGTGCCCCTGCCGTGAGGCATCCCAAGGGTCCTGCAGGAGCATCACATATACTCTTTTCTATGGCGGCACGCCGCCCTTGGCTCCCTCAGTGCCCCTGCCGTGAGGCATCCCAAGGGTCCTGCAGGAGCATCACATATACTCTTTTCTATGGCGGCACGCCGCCCTTGGCTCCCTCAGTGCCCCTGCCGTGAGGCATCCCAAGGGTCCTGTGGGAGCATCACATATACTCTTTTCTATGGCGGCACGCCGCCCTTGGCTCCCTCAGTGCCCCTGCCGTGAGGCATCCCAAGGGTCCTGTGGGAGCATCACATTTACTCTTTTCTATGGCGGCACGCCGCCCTTGGCTCCCTCAGTGCCCCTGCCGTGAGGCATCCCAAGGGTCCTGCGGGAGCATCACATATACTCTTTTCTACGCGGCACGCCGCCCTTGTTTCCCTCAGTGCCCCTGCCGTGAGGCATCCCAAGGGTCCTGCAGGAGCATCACATATACTCTTTTCTACGGCGGCACGCCGCCCTTGGCTCCCTCAGTGCCCCTGCTGTGAGGCATCCCAAGGGTCCTGTGGGAGCATCACATTTACTCTTTTCTACGGCGGCACGCCGCCCTTGGCTCCCTCAGTGCCCCTGCCGTGAGGCATCCCAAGGGTCCTGCGGGAGCATCACATATACTCTTTTCTATGGCGGCACGCCGCCCTTGGCTCCCTCAGTGCTCCTGCCGTGAGGCATTCCAAGGGTCCTGCGGGAGCATCACATATACTCTTTTCTATGGCGGCACACCGCCCTTGGCTCCCTCAGTGCCCCTGCCGTGAGGCATCCCAAGGGTCCTGTGGGAGCATCACATATACTCTTTTCTATGGCGGCACGCCGCCCTTGGCTCCCTCAGTGCTCCTGCCGTGAGGCTTTCCAAGGGTCCTGTGGGAGCATCACATATACTCTTTTCTATGGCGGCACGCCACCCTTGGCTCCCTCAGTGCCCCTGCCGTGAGGCATCCCAAGGGTCCTGCGGGAGCATCACATATACTCTTTCATTGGCGGCTCGCCGCTCTTGGCTCCCTCAGTGCCCTTGCCGTGAAGCATCCCAAGGGTCCTGTGGGAGCATCACATATACTCTTTTCTATGGAAGCACGCCGCCCTTGGCTCCCTCAGTGCTCCTGCCGTGAGGCATTCCAAGGGTCCTGCGGGAGCATCACATATACTCTTTTCTTTGGCAGCACGCCGCCCTTGGCTCCCTCAGTGCCCATGCCTTGAGGCATCCCAAGGGTCCTGCGGGAGCATCACATATACTCTTTTCTATGGCAGCACACCGCCCTTGGCTCCCTCAGTGCCCCTGCCGTGAGGCATCCCAAGGGTCCTGCGGGAGCATCACATATACTCTTTTCTATGGCGGCACGCGCCCTTGGCTCCCTTAGTGCCCCTGCCGTGAGGCATCCCAAGGGTCCTGCGGGAGCATCACATATACTCTTTTCTATGGCGGCACGCCGCCCTTGGCTCCCTCAGTGCCCCTGCCGTGAGGCATCCCAAGGGTCCTGCGGGAGCATCACATATACTCTTTCATTGGCGGCTCGCCGCCCTTGGCTCCCTCAGTGCCCCTGCCGTGAGGCATCCCAAGGGTCCTGTGGGAGCATCACATATACTCTTTTCTATGGCGGCACGCCGCCCTTGGCTCCCTCAGTGCTCCTGCCGTGAGGCATTCCAAGGGTCCTGTGGGAGCATCACATATACTCTTTTCTATGGCGGCACGCCACCCTTGGCTCCCTCACTGCTCCTGCCGTGAGGCATTCCAAGGGTCCTGTTGGAGCATCACATATACTCTTTTCTATGGCGGCACGCCGCCCTTGGCTCCCTCACTGCCCCTGCCGTGAGGCATCCCAAGGACACTGTGTGCGCCTTCCATCTACCACTAGTAATTTTTCTCTCTTTTGTGTATATTTCCTGGGTTTCTTCCACCTCACCTCTGACTTGCAGCTGCGACGCCCGCTTTCTCTTGGTGTGGGTGGGTGGGATTCCGTGTTCCTCTTGCAGGGGGGGGTTGTGTGTTATCTCTGGGCCATGCGCCCCTATTTAACCCTGCCAGCTGCTTTCCGCCTCGCCCCCTGATTGGGGGTGGGGGGCGTCGGCTACCTTGGCGCGACCACTCCTGGTCACCCCATTTTTCGCGGGCTTCTGTGACGAGGGGGAGGGCTTCCCGCCTCCGGGTGGCGTTTGTCCCGGGCCTCCATCGGTTTCGGCTGTGCCTTCCCTGGCCCAGGTTTCGTTTTGCTTTCAGCAGTGGAAGTATGAACCTGCAGCGGGGCAAATGGTGCTGGCTAAAAGGTCAGTACGGGCGGAAGTGTTACACATCACAGAGCAGTGCTTAATTTGTTAAACAATAAGTGCCAGGGCCCCTGCCAGCGCTGTCAATGACAGCACCAAACCAACACCACTCCTACAAGCGTGACAATTTAGATTAGTCCAGGCCCCGGAGCTATAAGAGCGGCTTTGGTGGCAGGTATTAGTCATTTTAAATGTAGGTTGAATTAATAAACAGATGTTGTTGTGTTCAACAAGAAATTAGACAAACCTCGCCCTCATGGGGCAGACTGTTATAACTGCAAAGTGTTGACAAATAAGTTCCTGGTGTCAAGCCCCGGAACCACCAGCTCAAATTAAGCACTGTCACATGCCCTGTGTTGTATCAAACTTGGGGCAGAAGAACACAGGAGTTGCAGTGTCATGCACTGTATCTGATTCGGTCTGTCTTTAAAAAACTTGTCTAGACAAGTTAGCCAGCTCTTCTCTCTCAGGCAACTGCTAATCCTTCAGGGGTAGGTACTCTGCACATCTGCTCTCTCTAAAATGCCTCGGCTCGCTACTTACAGGCAGCTCCTTTTCCGACCTTAAGGCCCCCTTTTCATCATGGAAAAACAGAAACAGGAGCCAACAGATAGATCCACCTCAAATGACCCATTCGAAAGAAACGACCGACGCCTTCTTAGACGGAAACAACCTGATCTATGGTATGGTTCTTCCTGGCGGAGGTTATGAACCAAGACTGATCCCCTTCAGGGATGGCCTGAACACAACCACAGACAGCAATGGACTGACTCTATCTGATGCCTTTCTCCCAGTCCTCCACCAAACACTACAATTGAGAGAAACTGGGCATCCAAGGAAGCTTCCTAGATTGGATCTTCTCCTGTAATTACGACAGGTACAGCATCGAATAGCTTCACCTATTCACATTACATCCCTTCACCATCTGTTGTGGCGTAATTCAAGGTTCGATCATTCAACGACCTCTGTTTAACTTAAACCTCACCCAGTGTCCGACCTCGTCAGATCCTTCAGCTCTACCTGCGACAAGTACGCCAATGACACGGACCATCCTAAAACTGGGAAACCCGAAGGACCCAGACGCCTTAGAACTTGACCTCTGCGTCCAAGATATCGATGAATGGATGCTGAGGAGCAACCTTAAAACAAACCCTTCGAACACTGAGATCCTAACCTGAGGAACAGGATAGAACGACCTACCCACAAACATCTGCCGAGCTACTGGAATCCTCTTCCAGTGACTTCAAATTAAGTAAGAAATCTGGGAGTGATCTCGGACTCCAGCCTTTCATTGGTCCTTGAAGTGAGTTCAATCAAGCCGTTAAGTCACCATGAAAACTCTTGACGCACTGGCCTCACCTGGGCTTCGCTAAGAAGATGCAGGCCACTCGTGCTACACTGACTAGACTATGGAAATGTTATTTGCCTCCGGGCCATGTCCTTCCTGCTCTTAAAAACACAAAGGATCCAAATCGCAAGCTCAAGACAGCTCCCACAATGTTACCGATTGAATCACATCTCACCAGCGCTCCAAGCATTTCAATGACTCCCAATCCTCAGATGCTTCTCCTTCAAGGCTCTCTAGATCCACTCAGGGCCACTCAGGTCAAGGGCCCATTATAACAGATCCCTCCATTCTGGACTAACCTGTTAGGTGATAATTCCATCCAACAAGAAGATACGGATCAGAGCAAACTCATTTTTGGCACAAGCTGCCCTTACTCACCAGTGATGCAGAATCACAGTGACCAGCCGACAACGGCTATTACCCAGAAGGTGCGTATGGACATCAGATGGCCCAGGGTCCTTCCCATCAAATATCCAGATCTTATTTCCCATCAGAGATGGTAGGCACAACCACATGTGCAACTGTCTTACACTCTACTTCGCTCAACTCAAGGCATAACCGACAATTATTCAAATCATTGTCTCCCTTTACTGTCCTGATAGAAGTCTACGCTCGACCAACCTCCTCCTTGCATCAGTCCCAAAAATTAAACAAGCATTGGCATAGCCAATAGGTCGCGCTTTTGGGACCATATAAGTCTTTAGTTATGCAGCACAATATCCTTGGTGCAACAACATTAACTGTTGCATGGTTAAACACTTATAAGGCCCCAAAGGCGAGACCTATTGGCTATGTCAATGCTTGTTTTTAATGTATTTTTTTTATTCTGTCATGGAGTAGATCGCGGCATGGTTGAATAGGAGAGAGAGAATGTAACTAAGTGCACTCAGGATGTGGAACAGATGCTCCTAGGCCTCAATCTCTCTTTGTAGTGTTCCTGGTCCTATCTTTTGCCACCCAACTGTGTTCTGTGATTTATAGTCATTAATTGCTTATATCAAACAATATGGTCTAACATATGTGAAAAATATTTGAAATAGAATGTATATGATTCCTAGGTGATAAGAAGAGGTACAGTATTCTTATGTGAAAAGGGCAGAGCATGGATGAGTCCGCACTGGAATTGTGAGAATCGGCGAAGTGCTGCAGGGGCATAAAAAAGAAGAGACTGATAAAACTGGGGCGGGGGTTTGCAGAGTAATACAGGGATAGGGCCAAATCAGAGTTGGTAGTGACCCCAGGTGCTCAATAGATTCAGTTAGTCTTGTTTTTTTTACAATTCTTGTGTAAGTTTCGACATTGGAGTACATACATAGAAGTTCAAAATGGAACTGTAAGTTATAGAATGCAACTTGTTGCTACTGAAAAAAGGAAAGAGTGAGTGAAAGAATCATGGGGCCACAAGGAAGGTATGAAAAGCATGACTACACATAAGGATGGGGGTCACAGAGGTGCAAAGGAGCGTGGGATTCAGAGTAGTATAGAAAGTATATAGAAATCGAAGGAGCACTGTATTGAGGAGAGGGAGGATGTGGTAAACTGATGGTTATATTTCTCAGAGGAGCCAAACCGTGAGACCAAATAATTGCATTATGGAAAAGCTGTTCTCCTCGAGAGCCACATTCCCCTAAAGCCCTCTTGTGCACAGGTGCGTGCATCCTACAGTTTGTGCTATAAGAGAAACTCTGACCCCTGACCTGGGCCGGGCATTACCAGCAAGGGCACCATCACTGCTTTTACCTCAGATCTTCCCGTCCTCAGCTCAGCCCTGCAAAGGGTCTCAGTAGAGTCCCGATGCTGCCAGAGAACAGGGCGGCCATCACAACACCCTGTTTATGCAAAAGGCACCAGACAAATGGAATAGTGGAACATCTTGGAAGCTCCCCCACTGACGCACCTATACTGGCTGGTGCCCGCGTACCTGTTCTCATGTTCGCGGACGATACCCTAATTGTTTCACGGACCCCGAGCGGCCTACAGAAGGCAGTTAACGCATTTGGGGAGTTCTGCTACCAGCGCGGTCTGGAGATTAACATCTCTAAGACTAAGTTCATGTCACTGAATCAGACTAACTCTTTTAAGGGTAAAATATTGCTCAATGGTTTACCTCTTGAGCGGGTTGATTCTTTTGTTTATCTTGGCCTGTTATTACAAACAAATATGGGATGGAATCGACATTTGGATATGGCCCTACTAAATCTTCATCAACTTGCAGGAGCCCTATCCTTTAAACATAGGTCTTCCTTAACTAGGCCAATCACTCCCGCCCTTGAGGTGTATAATATGAAAGTTGTTAACACAGCTCTTTATGGATCGGAACTATGGGGTCATACCAATTTGATTAGCCTGGTAAGAGCAGAGAATCTTTTTCTGCGTAAGTTGGTAGGTGTACCCCAAAGTACCCCAACTGTCCCGCTTTTGTTGGACTTGGGTAGGAAAAATATAGCTGACCTGGCCAGACTGCGTCCATTACTCTACTGGAGACGCATTTGGACGACCCCAGAATTAACACACTATACTCGGGGCCTCAAGGATGTGATTCTGGCCGACCAATTTCACAAAATCCAGTGGTTAAAAGAAATTAGGTCTCTATTGCTAAAGCTAGACCTGAGTATCCTATGGGACAAGCCGGACGCATCAAATTTCCCATCAAAAAAACTTTTAAAAGAAAAATATTGGGAAATGATCCAGACAGAGTCTTACAGAATTAACTCTTCAACGAATCTAACTGGTCGCTTTATGGATCATAAACCATGCCCAAAATGCGAACAATATTGGGACATTATTGAAAGGCCGTTGGATCGAAAGTTATACTTCCAATTTAGAGCAGGCACTCTTCCGGTTAAGGCATGAGGGGAATGCTCTGTCACAAACGTGACGGATATCCTGTCCACTGTATTATAATCACATTCTATCCTATGGGGATCGTAATACCGCAGATGGGATATCCGTCACATTTGTGATGGGGTATTCCCTCCGCCGACTTCTGAATCAGGCTGTTAGGGCCCGATTTAGAAGTCGGCGGAGGGAAACACTCTGTCACAAATGTGACAGCTATCCCGTCCTCCGTATTACAATCCCATTATATCTTATGGCGATTGTTATACGGCAGACAGGATATCTGTCATTTTTGTGACAGAGTATCCCATCTGCCGAGATCTAAAAAAGGCCCTTAATCTCCTGAAATCTTATCAATTTTATTCTTGGACTCCAGCACCACCTGTACTTGGCATATTGCTCAGTGCCAAGATATCAGTAGGCAGGTGTTTCTGTTAAATATAATAATATACTCACTCACTCAATCAATATAACTGGAAAATAGTATGTAAAAATGTACCATTTGGGCTTATTTTGTCAAAACAGTTGCAGTAATTCCACATAACTCTGTTTTACATTAAATGTGATTTTTTGTTCACGTGCAATATTTATTCTCACATTAAACCATAACATATCACCCTTTTCTGCTCTACTGGTGGCTCTAGCACCCACTATGGAGCAGGGACACAATCTGGTAGGAGCCAGAGGCCTGGGTGGATGCTGGCTGGCATCCTGTATAGTTGTTTTTAATATCTATTTAAATATTCTCATTAGAATTGAATACATTGCGTTAAGTCTTGAAAGTGCGGTGTTCTTTGTACTTTGGTTTGATTATTGATTTCCTATAGTTTAATGCATTAGAAGAAATATTCTGAACGTTCCGAAATGTAACTTTATCTTTTGTTGGAAGAGATGGAAGAAGAAGTCTGACTGGTGGCTTAAGAATGTATGATCCCCTAACATGGTCTACCTGTACCCCCTGCACATAAATCAGTCCTGGAACATTTAAGAGAAGATGTTCCTTAAATGCTATGCATGATTGTGAAAATAATAGCGATTACGCTAATTGCGGGAGCAAATTACCATGAAGTAGGACTTCATGGTAATTTGCTAAAACTTTGAAAAAAGCACTTTTATGCTTTTTTCAAAGTTTCATGTTGCGCACACATAATTTCAGGGGTGCAAAAGGGTGTCATGTTGACACCCTTGCACCCTTGAAATTGCGGGAGCTATTTGCGAGTACCTACTGGTACTCGCAAATAGCGCTTGCAATTTCCTATTCATTCCTATGGGCCTGTAGGCCCATAGGAATGAATGGGAAGCTAATCCTTATTTGGGACTCGCTATTTGTGAGTCGCAAATAAGGAATGTGTAGGAATCGCAATTAATATTGCGATTCCTACATGCATAGGAGTTTGCGAGTTCTTAATAGCGAATCCTTAATATTCGCTAAGAAGGGCTCTCAAAATCCTATATTGATGCATGTGCCAGTTAGAGATTTGCCCAGAATTACAGAATGTTGAGCGTCGTTGCCGAGACTCGAACCAGGTTCCTCAGCTTCGAGGTTGACCGCTCAAGTTGTAAGGCTACATCCTATTCCCATATAACATCAACGTGAGGCCACACAGCTTCTTTGATGAAGCTGTGTGTAGGTTATGGCAAGATGGTTTCAATCCTTTTACGTAGACATAGAGGCTGAGGGGAATTACATGTGTTTTCAAACCCAGGGCCTTATTTAGAGTTTGGGGAAGAGATTCTCTGTTGCAAAGGCAACGGACTACCCTCTCCACCAAGTTCTGCCCATCATATTTAAATTCGGGCAGAACTGAAGTGTTTCAGCAGAGGAGAATACCCCGTCACTGCTGCTCACATAAACCTCTGACAGCCTGACAGAGTAAGGGCTATTGGAGATTTAACCATTCGACTGCCCACCCAATTTAGAGTGGGTGGTCAAATGGCCAGTTTTCACTGTCCGTCATCGCCAGGTAAAACCTGCAGTAAATGGCAGTGAAAACGTGTAAATTTCCCCACACCGTGGGAGATATCTCCAATGACAAGGAGACAATACAGCTTTTGGAAATAAAAAAAAGTATTGCATGTATGCCGTACGGCTCTGTCATGCAGATGGAGCCATCCGTCATATCTTCAATGCATTGACTGGAACCGCGTTGAAGACAAGACATGACCGCTGGACTGGTAGATGTCTTTAAATTTGGCAGGAAGATACTCTGTCAGGGTGACAGAGTACTTTACTCCGTTGTACCAAACGGAGTAAATCCCATCCGCCGAACTCTCCATCAGCCCCTCAGTCTTAATTACAATTCGTCATTACCCAAAGTTCTTTCGCAATGATCTTGCCAAAGATACATTTATCATCTCAAGTCTCAATCAAGAAGTGTTATTCTAGGCCACACATATTTACCTAAAACATCAACCAGTATAAAAAACAAGCATTGGCCATGCCAATTGGTCTCGCCATGGTGTTGTTGTTTGGAAATCTGATATTAATAATACAGTCTATGTGCTATAATTTTTATAAAAAATGACTGATATCGCATTGTATTGTCATATTTTTCCAAGTATGCCTTAATGTATACTGCGATGTATGGCGGCACTCGCCTAAAAAGTTATAATACGCTAACAGTTACACCGGAAGAACAAACCAAATATTATTGGTAAAAAGATGCCATTTGTATGTGCAAAAACTACATATACTAGAAAACTGTTTATAATATATGTTTGATGTGCATGTAAGTAAACGGACATAGCATCAGGCTAAACAGTGTGAATGAAGTGAAGACAGATATTACTAAAGAGAGACTATACCTAATGTTTGTAATGTGCGCTCGTTTCACACTTAATCAATGGAGATGGCATCAAACCCAACAGTGACAAAAGAAGCCAAACGACAGATGAAAACGAGCCCACACAAAGTGTTTGTAATGTGCAGTCGATTTGCACCTAAGTAGACAGAAATAGTAGAAAGACAAATAGTGCGAAGTGAATCCATAGAATACAACAAAGAGATTGCAGACAAGATTGTTAGCAACATAGCGGCCATATGGCGTAGTAATTTGCAGTGGGCTGTTAGATGTTACCTATATAAGTGAATACAGTAGGCTTGCAAGGCAACAAACAAAAAACAAAAGAGCTAGACAGCCTGTTTCTAACAGGAGCTTGCTGTGCATATTAGTAGAGGGAGATAATACCAGAACGAATACAATTAAGTAAGAGTATACAATAAAGAGAGCATATAGAACGTGTTTATAATGTTTGCGTGGTTTGTTTGTAAGAAAATGTGGATACCAGCTAAAGAAATCGCGTGAACTCAATTTTATACATTCGAATGCCTATCCCTAGAACTTCAAGTTCATCACGGCTCACCCTTCAGGTTCCATGCCATCTACCACCCGCCCGGTAACTGCTCTTCCTTCATGGAGGAACTCACCGACTTCATCAGCGACCAATATTCACAAGGCGACAGGCAGATCTTCCTAGGTGAATTCAATCTCCACTAGGGCTCCATGGAAGACTCAGCTGCCAACAAGCTTGCAACCTTTCTCTCAGCTAACGATCTTGTCCAACACTGCTCTGAAATTACACACGCCAAGGGCTCAATTCTGGACCTTGTTATTTCTAAACCAGACCAGCTTACCATTGCTCCCCCTATCCATGTAGACTGGTCAGACCATTTCCTCATTCCCTTCCGTTTTCACCTCTCGCACATTATAACTCTCGGCCAACCTAAAAGGGCTTCTACCTGGTTCCGCAACACTAAAAACATTGATCTTGAGACTCTGTGTGCTTCTGCTATGCGTTCACTTCCTAGTCTAGACCCTAACACGGATGTCAACGATCTCATTTCCCATTGCCTCTCAATCCTTGCAGTCGAAATCAACAATGTCGCTCCACTCCAAAGCAAAAGGAAAAGACCCACCCCCTCATAACCATGGTTCAATAAAGCTCTCTATGACGAAAGGAAAAACCTTAGAATTTTGGAGAAACATTGGAGACAATCTCCATCCACCTCCAATCTCTCTCTTTTACGTTCAGCAAGATCTGAATACCACAAGCACATCTTCCATGAAAAAGCATCACATTCCAGATCCCTCCTCGACTCAGCTAAAAACAGATCCCAAAAAGTTTTCGACCTCATCAAAAACCCAAACTGTTCTCCCCAAACCATCAAACCTGAGGATGCTTCAAAGAAAGCAACTGAATTCGCTATATTCTTTGATGAAAAGGTCAAATCACTGGTGGATCAGGTCACCCACCCCACCCCCATTGAGGAGCGAAAATCCTTAGTCACTTGGCAGAACTTTGACGCCATCTCGGAAGATGACCTCCTCAAATGCATCCTCGAAATCAAACCCTCCAACCTTTCTTCTGACCCCATACCTAGTGTCATCGCCAATGATTTCTATACCAATATTCTCTCTTATTGGACCAGGCTTGTTAATCTCTTCCTCAGTCAAGGATCCCTCTCAGCTGTCCTCAAAATAGGACAGGTTACCCCACTTCTAAAAAAAACCTCCGCAGATGCGAACAACCTCAATAACCTCTGCCCCATCACCAATCTCCCTTTTCTTTCTAAGATCACAGAAAAATGTGTTGCGAAACAACTTTCCCAAAACATTATGGACAATAATCTCCTTGACATGTTCCAGTCTGGCATTATTAAAAATTGCAGCACTGAAACACCCCTGCTGCGAGTGATCGATGATGCGCTGCATATACTCGATTCGGGGGAAACGTGCCTTCTGATTCTTGACCTATCTGCAGCCTTTGACACTGTTAATCACAACACCCTCCTTAACACTCTTCAACAGAGAATGGGCGTGGAAGGCACAGTGCTTAAATGGTTTGCCTCATTCCTCTCGGACAGATCCCAAATGATCAAGATTGCCAACAGTCTCTCGTTTCCACTGGTGATTGGTCAAGGCGTCCCTCAAGGTTCCATCCTTGCACCCACTCTGTTTAATCTCTATCTGGAACCATTAGGGAACCTCCTAAGCAAATCTGAAATCCTCTACCATCTCTATGCAGAGGACACCCAAATCTACCTCAAGGTGTCTTCCTCTCAAGATCTCTCACTACTCAACTCTACTCTCAACTCTATTCACAACTGGATGTTAGTTCACCAACTCATTCTCAATCCCTCCAAAACTGAATTCCTCCTCCTTTCTACCTCTCTCTCCCCGCCTCCTGTTCAATCCTGGATGGATCAGCTGAATTTACTCAACAGTAAATCCATCATTGTCGACTGCGCTAAATCCCTAGGTGTCATACTTGACAAAAGACTCAACCTAATCTCACACATCAACTCCATTGCCAAGAATGCACATTATCAGCTGCGCCTTCTGTGGGGGATTCGTGGGTTCTTCCCGGAGAAAGCCCTAAAAACCTTGGTCCAATCGCTAGTTCTCTCTAGACTGGATTATTGTAATTCTCTTCTGACTGGCCTTCCCAAATCTCACCTCTTCCCCCTTAAATCCGTCCTCCATTCAGCAGCTCGCTTCATTTCAGGATCCAAACGAAGTGACCACATTACTCCTATCCTGTCTTCTCTCCGATGGCTTCCCATCGAGGCTAGAGCTATTTACAAAACGGCTTGCATCACCCTCAAAGCCTTGCACTCTTCCTCCCCTCGCTATCTGGCGAATAAACTGAAATTGTCCGGAGGCTTGAGACCTTCTCGGAATGCGGAAAAGTTCCTGCTTGAGCCCCCCTCCTTCAAAAGGGAAAAATTGATGGCTCAATCGTTCTCAGGTAATGCGGTGAGAATCTGGAACTCGCTTCCTCCTTTGCTCCGTGCCACCACCTCCATCCGGATCCTCAAAGCGGACCTCAAATCTCTTCTATTCCAAAGACACTTTCAGAACTATTTCCTTCATTCTCAGACCCCGCCAGGAAGTTCGTTAGTCATTATAAATTTGTTATATTTATTTATTTTTTGTACATTTCTTGCTTGCTGTGTTTGATATTGTGTTCCTCTTGCCTGCTGTGTTTGATTCTGTGTCCTGCTATTTTTGTACGTTCTATTTTGTAACATTTCTCTCATGTAACGTAACTGGTTCTATTGTACAGCGCTCTGACACCTTCGGGTAAAGTCCGCGCTTTATAAAAATGCATAAATAAATTTTAACAACAGTGTAAACACAGGGCACACAAGATAGTCATCAATCTCGCCTCCATGTGATTCAGTAATTCACAGTGTGTTGCCAGTTGCAAGCCATATAACCGAGCAGTAAAAAAGACTTACAAAAACAAGCAAACTGTGTCTGCGGATCTAAAAGGATGTTTTTTGCTCGAGCAAGGCAACATCTGTTGTTTTTGTGTTACTTTGCTACCCCCCAAAAAGTGAAAGTAAGTTGTATTTCCTCCTAAAAACCTATATGCTATGGCTTAAATCCCATATGCAGGGAGCATAGCAGGAAAAAGAAGGCGCCTGCAATAGACCCGGCAGGAGGCTTGGAGCTCTTTAATTAATAGTATTTCTATGGCTTTTTGAAGCAGCCACGTTTGCCACTGCTTATGCCCCTTGTTACTTTCCATGATTTTATATAATGTGGACAGCATGGAGCCGGAAGTGCTCGCAGCACAGTTTTAAGTAACATTCATATTGTTGCTGGTAGCAAATGAAAGGTAGGTAGGAAGATGTTATTTTAATACAGTAACTAGTATGTTTTTAGGTCTCGCCTGAGCCAGTGCTTTAGCGCTGCCCTCGCGAGAGCTTTTTAAAAAGGGGGCTCTGGAAGTGCAAACTAGTGCTTTTCAGGCCTCCAAATACAGTGCATGTGCGCCGGGCGCGCGCACCATTTGGCAGCCTGAAAAGCACTGCCTAATCACTTTCACAGCCGCTTTGATGTCCTCAGTGAGCCGCGCGGCCACTGAGGACATCAAAGCAGCCGCGCACACCATTTGCCACCCCCTTCCTGCTTGTTTTACATGTAAGTGGCGCCAGAGGCATCACGTGTCAAGGTCTGTTGATCTCCTTGCTGTAAACTTCAATAAATCTTTATTCGAGTTACGTTCGATGTCCTCAGTGAGCCGCGCGGCCACTGAGGACATCAAAGCGGCCGCGCACACCATTTGCCACCCCCTTCCTGCTTGTTTTACATGTAAGTGGCGCCAGAGGCATCACGTGTCAAGGTCTGTTGATCTCCTTGCTGTAAACTTCAATAAATCTTTATTCGAGTTACGTCCTGCCCCTGGTTGTGTCTGACTGTCGGAAGTCGGTCTCAGCACTTGTTTGGACTTTGGACACAGTTTATTTTGTAAATACTTGAAGACCCGGCTATTTGCAAAGTAAGTTATTTTTTTTGCGGCTGTAGGAGAGGAGTTTATTTTTTAGTACCAGCCGATGCCATGAAATTAATTTCAAAAAAGCTAAAACTACTCTCAATTGCTATATACTTCACGAGAAAAGTGTCACATGCCTTCCAAATGTTTTAGTTTTATTTAAATCTGACAAGGTCTCTCAAATCAAAAGTTTGAGGAAAAATAAAAAAGTTTAGCTGAGGTTTTAAATGAGGAAAGTGAGTCTGGCAGCATTACTGCAAAGCTATGGCAACATCTTTTATTTATTGACCCAAACTCATGGTTCCCCTCTGCTGGTCTGCGTGTGACTCAATTGGAGCGCTTTACACGAACATAGTGCCTGCACGAGCATCAGTTAAATTACGGCCCTCTGAAATGGGTTCTGATAGTTACCTACAGGCTACCCGGCTGGTGGTATGCCACTCTCAAAACCACCTCTATGAATGCCAGCCTTTTCCGCCACCATCGCCTCACTCCCAACCTTCATGTCCAAGTGTGTGTGCAGCAATCTTTGACCAATCCAGAGCCAGTGAGCAACATAGTGCCCCGAAGGCCACAGCAACAAGATCCTGTAGAATCAGTGAAAATGTGCTGCCCAATAACATGACATAAAAGAGACAATTGGGAATAGCACTCAAGCAACACTGAGGAGACACATAGCGCTATATAAAACTCTTCAATGAATGATCATGGTAAATTATACGTCTTGGAGGATGAAATGAAAGCATCCATATATGGGGAAGATGGAAAAAGAAGAAACTGTCAATGAACATCATTTTGCAGAACACTTGTGCACTGATTTCACCTGAGTGACAGTATAAAGAGGTTTGAATCAGCCTCCTCCAACTTATCTCTTTCGCCGCCCTGAATTTAGAAGGGGTATCGAGAAAAGAATTGCCTCCTAGTGGTAGCAAAACACTGGCCCCTGATTGCGTTATTGTTACTGATGTAGCGTTTAAAAGGTTGAAAATTGTAGGGGTGCGTTATATTCACTGTTAGTTGGCACCCGCATATAATCAAATGTGTACTCAGGTATTTTGTGTGCGAAATGTATTAAGAGATGTATAAGCTGTATCGACTTAATTTAGAAGTGTTAGCAATGTATAAGCATATCGTGAATGTTTTAGAGAAATGCATAGAGTAGTATATATGAACGCACTGTGAAGTTAACGTGTAACCTAGAAAACGTTCATGTAGATTGTGCAAGGCATACATGAAAGGAAAGATGTAAACGTCAATAGTGTGATTTAGACATGTTTGTGTAACCAAAGTAGTGGCCAGAATTCACATATATCGTTAAGGAGAAAGGCCTGTTATTTTCTTATGTTAGCCGAAGGCAATAGGCCAAAAGGATTTATTCCAGTAGAGGTTTTAGGCTGTAGTAAATTGCAAAGTTAAAAGATGTGAAGTATGTCTGCATTCCATGATCTCACTCCAGGTGCAAGGACAGTTGCTTCGTTAGTAGAAAAGTTCTTTGTTCACGAATTGACTTATGTAGTTAAAGCCAGACATGGGAGTGCATTGGAATGTGCCAATCGTAACTCCTAGTGCGACCAATTGGACTTTAGTTAATATTCAGGCTCCTTGAGCCGGTGGAGCTGACGAGCTCATGGTTACGCACCTGCGTGCTACGAGAGGTACTTTACCTGAAAACACTTATTTTAGCAGCCTACACAGCAACCCTACACACTTTCCTACTCCCTGCTGATGAGAGGCAACTACCTCGAAACACGTGTCCAGGGATGGCTAACGCTACACTTACTTGCACTCATGACTCGGGCATAGGCGTACCCGCCGACGCTGACTTCAGGGACCACAATTCTTTGGGGCAACACGCTGGTAGGTGGAGCAGTGTGCGACCAATTGGACTTTAGTTAATATTCAGGCTCCTTGAGCCGGTGGAGCTGACGAGCTCATGGTTACGCACCTGCGCGCTACGAGAGGTACTTTACCTGAAAACACTTATTTTAGCAGCCTACACAGCAACCCTACACACTTTCCTACTCCCTGCTGATGAGAGGCAACTACCTCGAAACACGTGTCCAGGGATGGCTAACGCTACACTTACTTGCACTCATGACTCGGGCATAGGCGTACCCGCCGACGCTGACTTCAGGGACCACAATTCTTTGGGGCAACACGCTGGTAGGTGGAGCAGTGTGCGACCAATTGGACTTTAGTTAATATTCAGGCTCCTTGAGCCGGTGGAGCTGACGAGCTCATGGTTACGCACCTGCGCGCTACGAGAGGTACTTTACCTGAAAACACTTATTTTAGCAGCCTACACAGCAACCCTACACACTTTCCTACTCCCTGCTGATGAGAGGCAACTACCTCGAAACACGTGTCCAGGGATGGCTAACGCTACACTTACTTGCACTCATGACTCGGGCATAGGCGTACCCGCCGACGCTGACTTCAGGGACCACAATTCTTTGGGGCAACACGCTGGTAGGTGGAGCAGTGTGCGACCAATTGGACTTTAGTTAATATTCAGGCTCCTTGAGCCGGTGGAGCTGACGAGCTCATGGTTACGCACCTGCGCGCTACGAGAGGTACTTTACCTGAAAACACTTATTTTAGCAGCCTACACAGCAACCCTACACACTTTCCTACTCCCTGCTGATGAGAGGCAACTACCTCGAAACACGTGTCCAGGGATGGCTAACGCTACACTTACTTGCACTCATGACTCGGGCATAGGCGTACCCGCCGACGCTGACTTCAGGGACCACAATTCTTTGGGGCAACACGCTGGTAGGTGGAGCAGTGTGCGACCAATTGGACTTTAGTTAATATTCAGGCTCCTTGAGCCGGTGGAGCTGACGAGCTCATGGTTACGCACCTGCGCGCTACGAGAGGTACTTTACCTGAAAACACTTATTTTAGCAGCCTACACAGCAACCCTACACACTTTCCTACTCCCTGCTGATGAGAGGCAACTACCTCGAAACACGTGTCCAGGGATGGCTAACGCTACACTTACTTGCACTCATGACTCGGGCATAGGCGTACCCGCCGACGCTGACTTCAGGGACCACAATTCTTTGGGGCAACACGCTGGTAGGTGGAGCAGTGTGCGACCAATTGGACTTTAGTTAATATTCAGGCTCCTTGAGCCGGTGGAGCTGACGAGCTCATGGTTACGCACCTGCGCGCTACGAGAGGTACTTTACCTGAAAACACTTATTTTAGCAGCCTACACAGCAACCCTACACACTTTCCTACTCCCTGCTGATGAGAGGCAACTACCTCGAAACACGTGTCCAGGGATGGCTAACGCTACACTTACTTGCACTCATGACTCGGGCATAGGCGTACCCGCCGACGCTGACTTCAGGGACCACAATTCTTTGGGGCAACACGCTGGTAGGTGGAGCAGTGTGCGACCAATTGGACTTTAGTTAATATTCAGGCTCCTTGAGCCGGTGGAGCTGACGAGCTCATGGTTACGCACCTGCGCGCTACGAGAGGTACTTTACCTGAAAACACTTATTTTAGCAGCCTACACAGCAACCCTACACACTTTCCTACTCCCTGCTGATGAGAGGCAACTACCTCGAAACACGTGTCCAGGGATGGCTAACGCTACACTTACTTGCACTCATGACTCGGGCATAGGCGTACCCGCCGACGCTGACTTCAGGGACCACAATTCTTTGGGGCAACACGCTGGTAGGTGGAGCAGTGTGCGACCAATTGGACTTTAGTTAATATTCAGGCTCCTTGAGCCGGTGGAGCTGACGAGCTCATGGTTACGCACCTGCGCGCTACGAGAGGTACTTTACCTGAAAACACTTATTTTAGCAGCCTACACAGCAACCCTACACACTTTCCTACTCCCTGCTGATGAGAGGCAACTACCTCGAAACACGTGTCCAGGGATGGCTAACGCTACACTTACTTGCACTCATGACTCGGGCATAGGCGTACCCGCCGACGCTGACTTCAGGGACCACAATTCTTTGGGGCAACACGCTGGTAGGTGGAGCAGTGTGCGACCAATTGGACTTTAGTTAATATTCAGGCTCCTTGAGCCGGTGGAGCTGACGAGCTCATGGTTACGCACCTGCGCGCTACGAGAGGTACTTTACCTGAAAACACTTATTTTAGCAGCCTACACAGCAACCCTACACACTTTCCTACTCCCTGCTGATGAGAGGCAACTACCTCGAAACACGTGTCCAGGGATGGCTAACGCTACACTTACTTGCACTCATGACTCGGGCATAGGCGTACCCACCGACGCTGACTTCAGGGACCACAATTCTTTGGGGCAACACGCTGGTAGGTGGAGCAGTGTGCGACCAATTGGACTTTAGTTAATATTCAGGCTCCTTGAGCCGGTGGAGCTGACGAGCTCATGGTTACGCACCTGCGCGCTACGAGAGGTACTTTACCTGAAAACACTTATTTTAGCAGCCTACACAGCAACCCTACACACTTTCCTACTCCCTGCTGATGAGAGGCAACTACCTCGAAACACGTGTCCAGGGATGGCTAACGCTACACTTACTTGCACTCATGACTCGGGCATAGGCGTACCCGCCGACGCTGACTTCAGGGACCACAATTCTTTGGGGCAACACGCTGGTAGGTGGAGCAGTGTGCGACCAATTGGACTTTAGTTAATATTCAGGCTCCTTGAGCCGGTGGAGCTGACGAGCTCATGGTTACGCACCTGCGCGCTACGAGAGGTACTTTACCTGAAAACACTTATTTTAGCAGCCTACACAGCAACCCTACACACTTTCCTACTCCCTGCTGATGAGAGGCAACTACCTCGAAACACGTGTCCAGGGATGGCTAACGCTACACTTACTTGCACTCATGACTCGGGCATAGGCGTACCCGCCGACGCTGACTTCAGGGACCACAATTCTTTGGGGCAACACGCTGGTAGGTGGAGCAGTGTGCGACCAATTGGACTTTAGTTAATATTCAGGCTCCTTGAGCCGGTGGAGCTGACGAGCTCATGGTTACGCACCTGCGCGCTACGAGAGGTACTTTACCTGAAAACACTTATTTTAGCAGCCTACACAGCAACCCTACACACTTTCCTACTCCCTGCTGATGAGAGGCAACTACCTCGAAACACGTGTCCAGGGATGGCTAACGCTACACTTACTTGCACTCATGACTCGGGCATAGGCGTACCCGCCGACGCTGACTTCAGGGACCACAATTCTTTGGGGCAACACGCTGGTAGGTGGAGCAGTGTGCGACCAATTGGACTTTAGTTAATATTCAGGCTCCTTGAGCCGGTGGAGCTGACGAGCTCATGGTTACGCACCTGCGCGCTACGAGAGGTACTTTACCTGAAAACACTTATTTTAGCAGCCTACACAGCAACCCTACACACTTTCCTACTCCCTGCTGATGAGAGGCAACTACCTCGAAACACGTGTCCAGGGATGGCTAACGCTACACTTACTTGCACTCATGACTCGGGCATAGGCGTACCCGCCGACGCTGACTTCAGGGACCACAATTCTTTGGGGCAACACGCTGGTAGGTGGAGCAGTGTGCGACCAATTGGACTTTAGTTAATATTCAGGCTCCTTGAGCCGGTGGAGCTGACGAGCTCATGGTTACGCACCTGCGCGCTACGAGAGGTACTTTACCTGAAAACACTTATTTTAGCAGCCTACACAGCAACCCTACACACTTTCCTACTCCCTGCTGATGAGAGGCAACTACCTCGAAACACGTGTCCAGGGATGGCTAACGCTACACTTACTTGCACTCATGACTCGGGCATAGGCGTACCCGCCGACGCTGACTTCAGGGACCACAATTCTTTGGGGCAACACGCTGGTAGGTGGAGCAGTGTGCGACCAATTGGACTTTAGTTAATATTCAGGCTCCTTGAGCCGGTGGAGCTGACGAGCTCATGGTTACGCACCTGCGCGCTACGAGAGGTACTTTACCTGAAAACACTTATTTTAGCAGCCTACACAGCAACCCTACACACTTTCCTACTCCCTGCTGATGAGAGGCAACTACCTCGAAACACGTGTCCAGGGATGGCTAACGCTACACTTACTTGCACTCATGACTCGGGCATAGGCGTACCCGCCGACGCTGACTTCAGGGACCACAATTCTTTGGGGCAACACGCTGGTAGGTGGAGCAGTGTGCGACCAATTGGACTTTAGTTAATATTCAGGCTCCTTGAGCCGGTGGAGCTGACGAGCTCATGGTTACGCACCTGCGCGCTACGAGAGGTACTTTACCTGAAAACACTTATTTTAGCAGCCTACACAGCAACCCTACACACTTTCCTACTCCCTGCTGATGAGAGGCAACTACCTCGAAACACGTGTCCAGGGATGGCTAACGCTACACTTACTTGCACTCATGACTCGGGCATAGGCGTACCCGCCGACGCTGACTTCAGGGACCACAATTCTTTGGGGCAACACGCTGGTAGGTGGAGCAGTGTGCGACCAATTGGACTTTAGTTAATATTCAGGCTCCTTGAGCCGGTGGAGCTGACGAGCTCATGGTTACGCACCTGCGCGCTACGAGAGGTACTTTACCTGAAAACACTTATTTTAGCAGCCTACACAGCAACCCTACACACTTTCCTACTCCCTGCTGATGAGAGGCAACTACCTCGAAACACGTGTCCAGGGATGGCTAACGCTACACTTACTTGCACTCATGACTCGGGCATAGGCGTACCCGCCGACGCTGACTTCAGGGACCACAATTCTTTGGGGCAACACGCTGGTAGGTGGAGCAGTGTGCGACCAATTGGACTTTAGTTAATATTCAGGCTCCTTGAGCCGGTGGAGCTGACGAGCTCATGGTTACGCACCTGCGCGCTACGAGAGGTACTTTACCTGAAAACACTTATTTTAGCAGCCTACACAGCAACCCTACACACTTTCCTACTCCCTGCTGATGAGAGGCAACTACCTCGAAACACGTGTCCAGGGATGGCTAACGCTACACTTACTTGCACTCATGACTCGGGCATAGGCGTACCCGCCGACGCTGACTTCAGGGACCACAATTCTTTGGGGCAACACGCTGGTAGGTGGAGCAGTGTGCGACCAATTGGACTTTAGTTAATATTCAGGCTCCTTGAGCCGGTGGAGCTGACGAGCTCATGGTTACGCACCTGCGCGCTACGAGAGGTACTTTACCTGAAAACACTTATTTTAGCAGCCTACACAGCAACCCTACACACTTTCCTACTCCCTGCTGATGAGAGGCAACTACCTCGAAACACGTGTCCAGGGATGGCTAACGCTACACTTACTTGCACTCATGACTCGGGCATAGGCGTACCCGCCGACGCTGACTTCAGGGACCACAATTCTTTGGGGCAACACGCTGGTAGGTGGAGCAGTGTGCGACCAATTGGACTTTAGTTAATATTCAGGCTCCTTGAGCCGGTGGAGCTGACGAGCTCATGGTTACGCACCTGCGCGCTACGAGAGGTACTTTACCTGAAAACACTTATTTTAGCAGCCTACACAGCAACCCTACACACTTTCCTACTCCCTGCTGATGAGAGGCAACTACCTCGAAACACGTGTCCAGGGATGGCTAACTCTACACTTACTTGCACTCATGACTCGGGCATAGGCGTACCCGCCGACGCTGACTTCAGGGACCACAATTCTTTGGGGCAACACGCTGGTAGGTGGAGCAGTGTGCGACCAATTGGACTTTAGTTAATATTCAGGCTCCTTGAGCCGGTGGAGCTGACGAGCTCATGGTTACGCACCTGCGCGCTACGAGAGGTACTTTACCTGAAAACACTTATTTTAGCAGCCTACACAGCAACCCTACACACTTTCCTACTCCCTGCTGATGAGAGGCAACTACCTCGAAACACGTGTCCAGGGATGGCTAACGCTACACTTACTTGCACTCATGACTCGGGCATAGGCGTACCCGCCGACGCTGACTTCAGGGACCACAATTCTTTGGGGCAACACGCTGGTAGGTGGAGCAGTGTGCGACCAATTGGACTTTAGTTAATATTCAGGCTCCTTGAGCCGGTGGAGCTGACGAGCTCATGGTTACGCACCTGCGCGCTACGAGAGGTACTTTACCTGAAAACACTTATTTTAGCAGCCTACACAGCAACCCTACACACTTTCCTACTCCCTGCTGATGAGAGGCAACTACCTCGAAACACGTGTCCAGGGATGGCTAACGCTACACTTACTTGCACTCATGACTCGGGCATAGGCGTACCCGCCGACGCTGACTTCAGGGACCACAATTCTTTGGGGCAACACGCTGGTAGGTGGAGCAGTGTGCGACCAATTGGACTTTACGTAACTCCTAGTGCGGATGGTGTCTGGGACTCAAGGCCAAGCTGATGGACGATGGAACTGGACAGCGCTCAATGGAAAATTACTGAAAGACGACCCGGCTGGAGAGGAGGTGCAAAGGGCGTGTTCTGGGATTTGGGGTTCTGTATTAGGGAAAGCGACCCGAGGGTGGAGGCAGAACAGGGCAGCCCAGAACAGAGAAGAGTTAGGCGAGGAGCTAGAGGGGGCATTTTATAGATCAAGCTCTCCAAGTGAAGACTTCTTAGGAAGTTTCACTCTGACACCTTTTCTCGATTTGAGGGTCTCAAGGGATTGCTAAGTAGGGATGACATCTAGTACAGAGTAGGGACAGAGATGGTATGGTCCAGTGTCCCTAATATCGACATTGGCTTGGTAGTTTTCTACCTCATGCTTTTAGAAATTGTGCTTTTAGTTATTTTTAGCCGTATGCGGATTCTTCGTAGAGTGGCATTTGTGTTAGTGCCTATGTACTTGTTGTGCCTCGTATTGAGGAGTTTGCATCTTCAAATGTTTATGTTGATAATAAAAGCCAGAGAGCCAAGAGATTAAGTTTCGAGTCCTTGATTATGACAATTTGTGGACGGCAATCTTCGTTAATTGTGTTTATTCCCTCCACGCTATTGGGCAAGTAAAAAGTTCCATCCGACCAGAGTGGGTTCTTGTAGATAATTGGCGGATACGAAAATGGGCCTGAGCAGTTGGTAGCAGAGACGGATGGTTACTTCCGATAGCGAGGGACGATTAGATTAGATAAGGATAAGTGATCCTTGAGGCCGATAGACGATAAGTGATGCAATATTGATAACAATCTGGACTGCCCTGTGTTTACACTGCTATTAAGATTTAGCTCACGCTCTTTATTTGGCTAAAATCTCAATTTTTTAACAAACAGACAACGCGCGCATTACAAACTCTACTAATATGCACAGCAAGCTCCCGTGACAAACAGGCTGTGAAACTGTAAAAAGAGCACGCTCTGTTGCCATGAAATAATTTTAAAGACATACATTGTAAAGCCCTTCGCTTTCCAAACTAAAGAAACCCATTTCCAACATGCAGGCTTTTGACACTGCTTATAGGCCATGCTACTCTACATGCTTTTACATAATGTGGACAGCATGGTGCCGGCATCGCTCGTAGCAACGTTGTAAGTAATATTTTTATAGTTGCTGTTAGCAAGACAGAGATAGTTACTGAGACGTTCTTTTAATACAATAGCTAGTGTGTTTTTTAACTGTTTCCGTGTTTGCATTAGCTGTAACCGAGTGGAATGTCAACCGATCAGGAACATTGATATGCGAGCACCATAAATATAAAGCACTGTGTAAGAGCACATACGTTTTAAAAGTAATGCATTTTCACGGCGCACGCGACAATAACGAAGCGTGGCCACTATATGTGCTCTATTTATAATGATGTAATAAAAACAATCACAAAATATATACTTTAGCCACACTATATAAATGTGCTGCCTGCTATTATTAAACGTAAAGCCATTGGAGGAAAGGCACGCCGCCATCAATATGAAAGTTAGCGTGCAGTGCAGTTATGCGTTCGCGGTAGCCTAAACATAAAGCAAAGTCTATAATACGTGTGAGGTTGCAGCAAATAATTAGAAGAAATACGCACACCGTTATATATATAAAGCTTGTCGTTCTGTGCAGTTATGTGCTCACGGTTGCCTAAAAACAAAGTGAACTGTAGAGTGCGCGCGCTCGTTTTGTATAAAGTAATGGTAAAAAAGAACATTGCTAAGCTGTCCGCAAAAAAACCCAAAAAACTATTCCCAACATGCGCGCTTGTTGTATTATGTCCGCTGGAATAATAGCAAAGTAAACAAAGCAAAGTACTAACTTGTACTACAAAAAGTACGTGCGCTGCTATTAATATAAAGCTTAGCATGCAGTGCAGTTATGTGCTCATGGTAGCCTAAAAACAAACAAAAATGTAAAAAGACCGCGCTCTGTTGACAATAAATAATGTTAAATACATACATTGTAAAGCCCTTCGCTCCGAAAATAAAAAAAAACATTTCCAACATGCAGGCTTTTGTAAACACATGATAACGTGAATGTAAATAAAGACGAACAATGCTTTGCCATGGGCGGGAAAAGAAAGGCTTAAAGCCGTTCGCTCCAAAAAATAAAAAAAAACATTTCCAACATGCGGGCTTCTGTAAACACATGATAACGTGAATGTAAAAAAAGACGAAAAATGCTTTGCCATGGATGGTGAAAGAAAGGCTTAAAGCCATTCGCTCCAAAAATAAAAAAAACATCTCCGACATGCGGCTTTTGGAAACACATGATAGCGTGAATGTAAAAAAAGACGAACATGTTTTGCCATGGGCGGCGAAAGAAAGCCTAAAAAAAGGTCCAACAACGCAAACGTATCTCTTCAGACCACGAAAGAATACATAAAAGGGGCCAATAGCTATAGGCGTGAACAATGTCCAAAAGGAGGGACTTTCTGACCGCTTGCACCAACCACAACTTGAACGGAACTCGGACGGTTTGAGTGACACACCAAAAAATGAATCGAAAGTCTGCGAAAAAAAGAGGCGGTTACCAACATCATATAGCGTATACAGCATCTCTTGTCGAGACAGCGCATGCGCTGCCTAGGCGAGACCTAATGAGAACTTTAATCAGGCATTTATTACAATATTGTCACAAGTATTTGCAGAATTGCCAAGGGAAACAACTATTAATAATTAAGCAAGGAACCGTTGATGCAATTACATACGTAACCAGTTTTAAGAGGTCGTTAGTGGAGGTGCATTAGTAGAAGAAGCATTATTAAAAGCATTCCATGGTAGTTTTGAAGGAATTGAAGGACACCACACCTACAATTACTCCTTTCTCTACTGTGAGAAAATGGATTATTAATTGGGGTGCATTACTACCCACTTCAAGGAGTAATCACAACCCTTGTCAGGGTGAACCTTAGACTCACTCCATTAATCTGAGCTCAACCCTTTAATAGCAGAGCTATGGCAAATAGTAGACAGGGTAAACTTAGGGTAATGTGTGAAGTATGTATGCAGTATCAAAAAGGTAATAAAGTCAAAAGGCAAAGCAAGAAAAATCCCAAACTGAATTAGAAAATAGAGTAAAATGTAATAAATAAAATGGAACCAAATTATAAAAACTTCATAAGGATAACTGGAGATTAAACTATTTACTCTTTCAAGTAGGAATAGTGCCAGGAAGCCAAAAGTGTCAATGATAATCAATGGTAGTTATGTGGTAGGGAGAGCACTTGTAATCTCTTGTATTCAACTTGAATGCGTTTTGAGATTGTGGTGCAACAGCAAAGTAGAAGTTTGTCCGCTTCTACTGGAAAAACATGAATTGAATAACAAGCTGTAAACTTGTGATAAGCTGTGCACTGTTCACCTGGTGTCTGCTGCGACACGATTATATTAATTCCAACTGTATTGAAGTTACACAATTTATTTTTTGCAAAAAGAACATAAATTCATCCAATCGTAACAATGTCAAGCAATGTTGCTCAATAAAGTTTTTTTACATGGTGAATGATGTCACATACATAATATCTGTGTTTTACATCATCATTTAGTTTTCAACAAAACATTTCACAATCACTAAATTGCATTTTGATATGCACGTGCCCAATGCATTTCGGAACATAGCGGTTCCTTCATCAGGGGCTAATCTGAAATGAAAGTAAACATGTGTATCAGTAATTGTATCTCCGGTGGCTTAAGATCATCGATAAATGTGTGCAATATGTATTATATGTACATAGTCCTACCTGTGATCGATTTCTATTGGGTGGACACTAAAGAAAACCAAGGATAGGTAATAAGAATTAGCATGACAGTACATCCTTAATAGGTATTTGCAGGTTTGCTTTAGATGTCTATGGTTGGGCTTACCTCGATATAAATGGGAGTACACGCTGTGTAAAAAATGACAGAAACATACAGATGGAGCGGTGAGTAATACAAAAGAGCATAGCAAATGCTGAGGCTCAAATGAAGCCTCATTCAAAATCGTGAGAAACTGCATCGTGCTTACCTCAGTGGTGTGAGGTTGATGTGGCACATGTGCCTGCTGTCCGTCCACCGAAGAAGGTGCTTTGTTTGTACATAATTCAATCTATTGGAAACATGAATGCTTCACAAACTGCAAGAGCAAAAATGTGATTTATGCAATCCGCTGCCCTTGTGGACAACTGTACATAGGTAAAACCAGCCAGGAAATCAGAGTCCGAATCTCACAACATAAATCACGGATCAATAAAAATGTACAAAACGCTCCATTAGTCCAACATTGGAAAACACACAATCACCAAACAACAGATCTAAAATGGACTGTCATCTCCAAAATTGAATTTGACTCAAGAGGAGGCGATCTGGAACGACAACTCTCAAGACGTGAAGCCATGCTCATAGTGAAATTCAACACAGCTATGGATGGTTTGAATGAACTATCAGAGATTTACAATCTTGGATAAAATACCCTGTGGGAAGTTTGCATCCATTGCCCCTCCACCGCCAGTCCTTCCTAGCACTAGACACATATCGAATTTACAATTAGATCTCCTTCTGTGCCGAATCCCAACTGGTCCCCAGTTGAGACACAGGCTGAATCCAAATTGAACAATACAGCGCAACTATTCCGAACCGCGCCCCCTCTGTACAGTATTCCAACTGTGTCACGGTTGAGTGACAGGCCAAACTAAAGCCGAACAATAAAGTTTCTAAATTCAAAACAAAGATACACCATGAGTGTCTATTGAACCCACCATCCACGATAATTTCAAAGAACGTTACACGTGTGTACACTTTTAAGTCACAGAAAAGTACATCTCGAGATTTCTCAACTACGAGAACAGGACTGGGTAACCCACACCGCAACATATTTAATTAAGTTTCATCGTCTTGTCAAACCGCTAGGTACTACACTACCCAGAAGGCACGAGGTGTGCCAGAGACGGCTATAATCACATGAGAATTGAGACAACAACGCGGAAGTTTACTTTCTCCGAGTTTGACGAGAGCAAACCAACAAACACAGGTACGAAGAAGACTCGCAGCAAAAAACCAGAGCACATTCGCCCCCACGGTGAAAAGACGCTTTGACGATTTTCTTCTCACCCCACAGTGATCAAATCACGTCGGAGCAGTCAATACTTCAAAGTCGCAACATAGGAAGAGATTATTCCCTCGAAAACTACACGATCTAAGGTAGGCAAGTATACAATTGCCCCCCCAGTTCCGCCCAATGTGTTCACGAGTAACGGACTTTATCTGATCAGTACGCGCGTTGTTCAATCCGCGTCCTCTTTTTAATTCAACCAAACAATCTTCATTTTAATTCAACCAAACAATCCGCGCTTGCTCAGGCAAAACAAAGTAATAACACAGACAATTTTAGTCGTATAGTTGAAATAAGTAGAAACTTCGTGGCTTACACTCTTCCTTTCATTTTTCATTTTTCAGATTAATTCCATCTCGCCATTTTTGCACGTAAGCATACAAGAAGAATGTCACTAGTGTGAATGGGTGTCTTCTACCTTTGAGATTTGATTATGGTGTAGTTGAAATTGGATTTTGGTTTATATCGTTATTTAGATCATAGACATCAAGAGGTCTTGTGGATGACTTATTGAGTACCAACTACAGGTATTTTCTTGATATGAATTACGCTTTTGCAATATTGAGGAGGAGACAGCCTAGTAAGACCCTCCCTTGTGTTCTGTTTTCAGCTCCCAGGTCCTGATGAGAGCCCCGGTTATACAAGGGGCTTGAAACGCGTCGACCCTAGACCTTTGGCCTAAAGGACTCCGAAAATCACCTAAAAAACATTATATTTTTCTACGGAGTTTAACACTGTTCTGTGGCCCGATTCAAATTTATGTCTTTGAAGTAATTATTGAATCTGTCAGTTGATTGTATGTTTGTTTTCTGGACTGTCCAGTTTGGTATGGGAGTGAATGTAGATATGAATGTTTTGAAACGAATGTAGTATGTAAATAAGTTTGTCTATATATGTACAGTTATTAATTTTTGTTATTTGTTCAAATCAAGCTGTGTAAATACACCATGAGTTAAAGAAAAAATATCCAAAAAATGTATTGATTAAATCGACTGAAATAGTGGTCGTTGTGCATTTTGTTTCCTTTCAAAATGTTCCCACATAAGAAAAGTGGAGCGAAAGCTTAATATCAGTACTGGTATTTTTGTTGTTACTTAGGATATGAGGCGTGGCCTTACTGATCGAAGCCTAAACCCTGTTTATGTTCAATTACTAAAAAATAAAGACATAAAAAAATCTAATAAGGGATATTAATGGCGAGTATATGGTAAAGCCTTACATTGTAGTAACCGAGAAAACCGCCTTACCTAATGATAGAATAACAGAGATATATCGTGGTGCACCGGAATCAGAGTTTGAGTAAGGATGCCGCGAATACCGCGTTAAAAAGACGTGAACATAGAGAGAGGACTGTCCGGGTAAAATAGGGTCTAATGGTTGGTGGTGTAGGCGCCATCTTTGAACGGGGAAATCCTAGCAATGTGAATATCGGAGTGGTGAATGTATGTAACCGAAGAGAATACGAATGAAAAGATGAGTTGTATAGCGAGAAGATAATGGAATAAAAATATTCAGTCTCTCAACATGAACACAAAAATTCAAAAATTAACCGATAATAATACGGTTCGGGTTGACAACCCTAGATCAATATAAATCAATGATACCAAAAATAAGTGGTGCCAAAGGTAACTGGTGAACACAGGTGATAAATAAAAATAAACCCAGAGGTTCCGTTAATGCTCTAAGGTATCTAGTAATTATTGATACGAAGAATGAAAGAGGACTAATCTATTTTTGATGGAAAAAACAATTAAACTCTACTGATGACTAGAAAATAACGAAATGATGGAACTGTAATAACTGTCGATGCCAACTAAAGTGGGGGAGAATTTTAAGACACCTATCTTATGTACTCCAGTCTAATATATCTGGTAGCCAAATCAATTGTCTGGAATAGATGTACTTGTGTGGGGTGTGGAACATTGGAAAGTGTTCTTTTCGATGGATGGATATAAGGATAGAACGGATCCCAAGGGGGTGATGTTCTAAGCATATGTGTGCCTTAATATAAATGCTAATACTCTTTTATAAATAGCATGACATATCTAATCTGTCGTTAATTCCCTTTGGAAGCATAGTGTCAAGATATTTTATCCAATAAACTTCTCTCTGTAACAATTTAAGATGGTTATTAACCCCTTGTTGTATTGGTATGTGTTCAATCACTTGAAATCTGAGTTGAGATATAGTGTGGTTTGCTTCTGTCCAATGGGTTGCCAGTGACGAATTCACATTTTTGGTTCTTATGCGCCTTTTATGTTCCGTGATGCGGATCTTAATTTTGCGTTCCGTTTTACCAACATACATTTTGCCGCAGGGGCATTTCATGCCATATATCACGTTGCTCACATTGCAATCACTAGTGTGTCTCAATAATATATCTTTTCCTGTAATAGGGTGTGTTAAAACATTTCCCAAGATTACATTGTTGCAGTGTGAACAATTTGTACATTTTGAAGTTCCTTCGAAAGATGTCAATGATTTAATGTCTTTAGGTGGAACTAAAAGTTCTCGTAAATGTTTCCCCCTTGTGTAGGCATGTAGGGGAGGATTCCGAAAAATGTTGTTGAAATCTGGTTCTTGGGACAAAAGTTCCCATCTCTTGTTGATTATTTTCTTGATCGCTGGGGCACTCGTCGTATATTTGGATACAAATACAATGTTATTCTCTTGTGATGTAGTTGTAGTGGTTAGGAGTTCCCTGCGTTGTTTCTTCAAAGCTCTGTCCATACAATCTTGTACTGTTTTTTCTGGATAACCTCTTTGGTGGTACTTCTCTTTGTATTCTTAAATTTTAGCTTTACAGTCTTGAGAGTTAGAACAAATGCGCCTGATTCTAATGAATTGTGAATACGGGAGATTTTTAATGAGACTGGTTGGATGAAATCTCGAATGATGTAACGCATTGTTGCGATCCGTGGGTTTAGTGTAAATTGAGGTTTCTAGGCTGTTTCCTGCTGCTGATTTAGAAATTGTTACATCAAGGTATTCAATGGTCTGTGTGTGGATCTTGTAGGTGACCTGAATCCTGGGGTTGTATGAGTTAATTGTTTCAATCATGTTTTCCAATGTTTGCCTTGAGTCTTTCCAGATTAAGAAAATGTCATCAATGAAGCGACAATATATGTGAATATTGGCCCACCACTGAGAGTTGCTCATAATGTACTCATGTTCGAATGATGCCATGAAGATGTTCGCGTACGTCGGTGCCCCTGAAAAACCCATGGAGGTTCCCGAGAGTTGGGCGTAATATATGTCATTCCATTTGAAATAACTATGATGTAGACAAAAATGTAACAGTTGTATAAGAAACACTTTCTAAACATCAATATCCTCTCTTTGTAATATTGCCCATTTCAACTGCCTCCATTCCTGCCATGTGTGGTATCGAGGTATACAATGCCACCACATCGATGGTGCAGAGTAACCAAGATGGTCGAATGTCTGTTTGTATGTGCTCCAGTTTATTAAGGAAATCAGTGGTATCCTTCACATATGATGACCAGTTCTGTACGAATTTTTGAAAATGGTAATCAAGGTATCTTCCAATGGGATCAAATAATGAGCCACATCCTGATACTATGGGTCTGAACGGTGGTTTCATCAAATTTTTATGGATCATGGATATCATGTATAGATGAGGTCTTTGTGGATTCATGGTTGTGAGGAACTGCTTGGTGGATTCATCTATCCAATCCAGTGTTAGTGCTTCTTGTAAGAGGTCTTGTAAAATGCTCTGGAGTTCCGTAGTTGGATCTGTCAGTAGAGGTAAATATATCTCAGGATTGAGTACATGATCGTTGTTGGTAAAACTCTGTGTCCATGATAACAATGGCTCCTCCCTTGTCAGCTGGTTGAATTGTGATCCTGGGATTGTTGGCTATGGCTTTAATGATGCCTCTTTCAATTTTAGTCAAGTTCTGGTGTTTATTTTTAGTCAAGTTTAATGCTCGTATGTCCTTTTTAACCATTACTTCAAAAGTGTCCAGCACTTTGTGTGAAATGGGTGCCTGGAAGGTGCTCCTAGGTTTGAATCTTCTCGGAGCTTCAGTCAATTGTGATGTTTCTTTATTGACAATATTAGTAAAGAAATGCCGTAAGCGTAGTGTACGCATAAACTTAAATAAAGCTATATCAATTTCCAATCTGTTTGTCGTATTGGTGGGCACGAAGTATAGTCCTTTATTCAAAACACTTTTTTGATGAGAAGTCATGTTTATTGAGGAAATATTGACTATTAGGGTATGTTCTTCCCGCTGCGCAGCGATTTGCCTACCCTTTCCTCGCCTGGTCGGTCGGTTGTACTTAATGCTTCTTTGTGTATGGCTGGAGGTAGGCCATAATCCGGGTAGTTTGTGTTTGTTCAATTGACTCAGTTGATATTTGCAGCTGGTTTGAAGTAGATGTTCCGGGCTGAACTGGTGTTCTGGTGGTTGAGATGTCTTTGTCTGTAACCAGACTTTCTTCCGAAGAGTGAGTAGTGGGTTTATGTTGATCAAATCTTTTCCATGCATAAATTTCCGCCCACGTGTACACCTCATCCAATTTGTGATCTATGGTGTCCCTTCTGTATTTTCTCAATTTCCCTTCTTGGAGTTCTTTACTATATTTGTCCAATTTTTGGTTGAGACCTTCCAGACTGATTTTCCATGTGTCGTGCTCCAACCTGAGTTGAAGTTCTCCTTTGAGCGTGATGATTTCTTCCTCTAGCTCTTTTATTGATTTTGAATGTTCCTCTATGATTAATAAGATGAGATCCAGTGAGCATTTGTTAAGGATTGAGTACCACTTATTCATAAAGGTTGGATTCAAATGAAATCGAAATAACATGGGTTTGATTGAGAGACGAAGTCCCCTGGGTATCCGTTTTGCCTTATGGTACTGTACCAGAGTTGATGCGTGTAGTTGTTGGTTTAATTGTCTCATTGTGATGTATTCCAATTGTTTTAATTGTTGTGAAATTGAGCCGCCATGAGTATCCATGCTTTTTACCTCCTGAATTAAAGCATATATTTCAGTCGCTTGGTCTGTCATGTAAACAATTGTGGTTGCTCTGTTATCCGTAAAGTTTGAAATAGATTCAAAAGACATGATTTTAAGGGTGCTCCACCTAGTGAGGACAAAGTGAATAAACTGTAGTTATGCGGTAGGGAGAGCACTCCGCTTGTAATCTCTTGTATTCAACTTGAATGCGTTTTGAGATTGTGGTGCAACAGCAAAGTAGAAGTTTGTCCGCTTCTACTGGAAAAACATGAATTGAATAACAAGCTGTGAACTTGTGATAAGCTGTGCACAGTTCACCTGGTGTCTGCTGCGACACGATTATATTAATTCCAACTGTATTGAAGTTACACAATTTATTTTTTGCAAAAAGAACATAAATTCATCCAATCGTAACAATGTCAAGCAATGTTGCTCAATAAAGTTTTTTTTACATGTTGAATGATGTCACATACATAATATCTGTGTTTTACATCATCATTTAGTTTTCAACAAAACATTTCACAATCACTAAATTGCATTTTGATATGCACGTGCCCAATGCATTTCGGAACCTAGCGGTTCCTTCATCAGGGGCTAATCTGAAATGAAAGTAAACATGTGTATCAGTAATTGTATCTCCGGTGGCTCAAGATCATCGATAAATGTGTGCAATATGTATTATATGTACATAGTCCTACCTGTGGTCGATTTATATTGGGTGGACACTAAAGAAAACCAAGGATAGGTAATAAGAATTAGCATGACAGTACATCCTTAATAGGTATTTGCAGGTTTGCTTTAGATGTCTATGGTTGGGTCCAGGTGAACAGTGCACAGCTTATCACAAGTTCACAGCTTGTTACTCAATTAATGATAATCAATGGCCATGATAGACCTGGACCGAAGCGCACTTTGACCCTGACGCGATGGAGCACTGATTGGTGCTGCAGTGATACAAAGCAGATGAGTCCGAAGGATGGCGTCCTGGATTTCTCTCTTCACGTGGTAGTGTGGATTTCCTTTTCCCGTCTGAACCAGTCCCTCTAAATCTAGACAGTATCTTGGAACATGCTTCCATGCGGAGTCTGGTGCCCTTTTCAATTTTAAAAGTATGTTTTATGTTTTAGAGACTTGATTATCAATGGTGCAGCAGGTTCGGTGGCACCAAGGTCTAGGGGTATGAGGAGCCCACAGTTATTACTACCTTTTCCTATCAAACCAGGGAGTAAGGGGGCACATTGTCCTTGCATGCAGTAAGGCTGATACCTACAACACTGGTTTCAATTCATTTAGGGGCATATATATATCATGTTCTGGTGTCAACTTGGGCTTCTATTGGAATTTTCAAGGGCATATTATCAAGCCCATTATCCCTGCTTTAGCAGCAGTTTCCTGACGCTAAAGCGGCGATAATTTTAACGCCGTTCTTGATAATATGCCCCTTAGTGAGGGCAAAAAATTGAACATAGGTAACAGGTTGCTCACAAGCCACTCAGGAGTAACAAGGCAAACCATTTTAAGCACATATTAGCTAGCTTGGTTAATTCCAATAAATATAACAACATACACCCCTAAAAAGAGAAGGATGGGAAGCTTGAGTTGGGGAGGCGCTAGGTGGCGCACTTGCGAATGGAAGCCTTCGCGTAGGGCTCCCGCTGTCCGGCGGTAATTATCCGCTAAATCGTCCTTATTTGGGGCACCTGGGTGCCGAAATTGAAAGCGGATCATCGGTGAGGTGTCCGGAGGGTACTGGCCGCAGTTGAGCGAAAACGGACGAGCGGTGCCGGAGAACGACACCTCGCTGTCGGCGGCGTGAGAGGTGCATGGGAGAGCTGGGCTGCATTGCCGGATCAAGCTGCTAGGAGAGGCCGGGGCTGCGATAACGGCCGCAGGCCGTGGACGCTGGGACCGAGAAAGACGCATCCGGGGGACACCGCGCCTTAGCGGTGGATGCGGAGCGGGGCAGATCGGTGAGCTGCTGGAGGAGCTGGAGACGCTTTTTGACGGGGAGACCCACCCCCCCCCTCCGCTTTGGTGGGGCGCAGTTTTTGCCCCTCCCCGGGTGTAGCGCGCTTTTGAGTTGCGCTCGGTGGCGGTGGGCATTGGGGGAGTCGAGCGACATCTGGACTTCCGGCGTAGTGGCGAGTGGTATCGGCATCCCCCACCCCCTGCCTTGGGCATTGCGGACGACTCGGAGCGGAGGTCTCCCAGGCACCGAGGAAGACAGGCCTGGAGCACTGACAGGCGAGTGAGAAGATACTGTGCTGGGACACTGTGCCTGGAGGAGCTGGAAGCCTGTGAGTGCGGCTGAGACCCCAGGAGGTGACTGGGAGTACTGAGGCAAGTGTGGCCTCGCTAGTGGCCGCTGAGGAGGTCGGGCGAGCTGGGCAGGCCGGCGGAACGGACTGCACGTGGCCTGCTTCCCTGGTGATCTGGCGCGGATGCCAGCCGTCAGCGGAGACCGGTGAGAGTGAGTGGAGGGTGAAGCTGGTGGCGACTGGACTACTACACTGCGCTTGGTTATACTGAAAGCTTGTGCTTGCTGTGTGACGTGGGACAGCAGCTCCAGGGCAGTGCGGAGGGAGCATCGGCGCCGCTTCTGGTCCCGAGGGGTCGTCTGCTGCTGTTGGCGGAGCGCTCTGACCGGAGACCAGGATGGGCAGGACGGATGCGAGACAGCCCAAACTCACGTTTGAGGCTAGTAAGAAGCCGCTCAAGGTTGTGGAGGAGACTCGTGGTCCAGCAGAGCCGCCGGTGACGGCGGGAGGATCGGCGGATGCGGCGCCCAATTTACAAGATGTCTTGCGAGAGATGCGTCAGAGGTTTGCGACGATTGCTGATAAAGTGGATAGAATGTCGTCCCGTATGGATACGGTGGTGCAGAAGTTGGACGTCCAAGAGGAACGGATAACGGGGGCGGAACAGCGGATATCTGACACTGAGGATACGGTGACACAACACACCTCACAGTTATCCAGAATGGACAATCTGCTGCGCCTCATCGCTGCTAAGAATGAGGATTTGGAAGCGCGAAGTAGGCGGAATAATGTACGCATCGTAGGTATTCCGGAGTCGACGAATGTGGGCAAAATGGAGGAGTATGTGGAGAAGATGTTGGCGGCAGCGATTGGATCGGGCGTTTTTTCTCCCCAATTTATTGTGGAGAGGGCGCACCGAGCCCTAGGCCCCAGACCAAAGCCGGGAGCGGCGCCCAGGCCGATCCTCGCCCGGATGCTCAATTATCGCGACCGGGACGCCGCCTTGAGGGCCGCACGGAGTACGCGCACGTTATCCTATGATGGCAACTCCTTCACGCTGTGTCCAGATTTCACTCCGATGGTGCAGGAGGAACGTCGGAAATTTGTAGCGGTTAAGGCGAAACTACGAGACTTGCAACTGGATTACGCATTGCTTTACCCGGCGCGCCCGCGGGTCACGTACCAGGGGAGACAGAAGTTCTTCACGAATCCTCAGCTGGTGGAGGACTTCATTAAACAGTACAAGCGCTCCCGCAGATCAGAGGCTGGAGCGGAGAACGACGTGGACACCAGGCGTGAGGAGCTGGTGGATGGTGAACTGTGAGTGGGGAGGCCGTAGCTGGCATATTAGACCACATGTGCAGATGAGGGGGTTGCCCGTGAGTTGAGACTGGGATTCCTGGCTGAGAGACATTGCGCTGGGGGTTGGTTGGACCTGGGTGCTGCGTGGCTACGAGCATGGGGAGGTGGCAGTGGGTTGTGGGGCGCCGACGCAGTAGCAGAATCCTTTTAAGGCTGCACAGGGTGTGGCACAGTGTTGGTTGCTGATAAGGGAGGCAGTGGTTTGCTTATTGTGGGCCCCAGGTGGATCTAGTTCTAGCGCCGGACGCCTCCTCGTTTCGTCGAGCCGGACTGCACAATGTGTGGTCGGGCTGGCGTTTCTGGGGAGGGAATTGGTGGTGCCACCTAGATTCGCTTCCTTATGGGAAATACCCTAGTACATGTTTGGGGGTTGGGGAGTGTACTTGCCCTGGTGTTTGGGGCAATTGTGGGCGGGAAGGGGGGGATACAGGACTGGCAGGTTGGGGTTTGCTTCAGTGGGAGGAGGGTGGGAACACGGGATGTTGTTATGGTTTGTATGTTTGTAGTTCCAGAATGGGCGAGAGAGCTTAGCACCGGGTGTGGGTTATTTGTCCATGGAGGAGGGCGTGGGCTGGAGTATGATGCGCTACTGACTGGGCCACTTCTGAATATTCGATCTGATGGGGTAGAGGGGGGCTATTGTTGGGCGGTATGTATCCGGGGTGGTCATGGCATGCAGATCTGGGTGGCTACTTCGGATCTTGGGAGTTTAACGACGCATGGCTGACAAAGCGCGCAAGTCGAACGTCACTATCGCAACCTGGAATGTCCGGGGGTTAAATGACGCAAGGAAATGTAGGAGGGTGGTGGCTTATCTGGAACAGCATCAGGTGCAAATCGCATTGTTACAGGAGACGCATCTTAGTCCCCGGGCCACTTACACTTTTGCAAGCAAATGGGCGGCAGTGCAGAGCTTCTCCTCGTATTCAGGGTATGCCAGGGGCACGGCGATACTGATCAAGAAGGCGGTGCCGTTTGTGATGCTAGGTGAACTTACGGATAAGGAAGGGAGATTTGTCCTGTTGTGGGGCAGACTTGGAACTGATACGGTCACAATCGTGAACTGCTATGGGCCAAATGTGGATTCGCCTGCCTTCTTCACCATGCTATGGGGCAAGATACTGAACACGGGTTCCATGCATATTATATGGGGGGGGGATTTTAATCTCACAATGACCTCAGGGCTAGACAGGTCGGATGGTAGCCCGCAATACAATAAGGGAGAGAGGGACGCAATGGCGGGAATAGTGGCGGAAGGGGGACTCGTAGATAGTTGGAGGTTTGTGCATGCTGGGGTCCGGGAGGGGACACACTTCACAACATATGCCAACACTTGGGCCAGGCTTGACTACTGTTTTCTATCTACTGGCTTGGCGGTGGACTTAGGTCGAGTGACGCACTTACCGAGGTCGTATTCGGATCACTGTCCGGTATTGGTACAGGTGGCAATCCCAGGATATAGAAGGGCAGCACCCAGGTGGCGTATGCAACCCACGGCACTATTGGATCCGGTGTTCCAGGCAGAATTGGGGGATGAGATAGCTGAGTTTTTTCCCCGCAACAAGGGGTCGGTGGACAGTGTTGAGACCATATGGGAGTCGTTTAAGGTGACAGTCAGGGGGTACTACATATCTAAGAGCTTTGGTGTACTAAAAGCAATACAAGGCTCGCTCACCAAATTAGAGTCGGAACTGGCGGAGCTGGAAACCAGGATGGCCCAGGAACCGATGGGTCCGCTCCATAAGGAATTCCGAGAACGGCTCACGCTTTACGAGCAGGAAGCAGATAGGGAGTCCAAATTCAGGGGCCGATATTGGCAAGCCCGCCGATATTGCGAAGGAGAGAGAACAGGTCGCGCCTTAGCGGAGATTACTAGGCATTCACGGGGGTCCACACACATATTAGAGATACGAGAGCAGGGAGGGAACCTACATCAAGATACGAAGGGAATCTTAGGTCAATTTATTGCGCATTATGAGGAGTTATATGAAGCCCACAGTGGTGGGGAGGCGGTGTTTGGGGACTTTCTGGATGATGTGGCGTTATGTTGGTTAAGCGATGACCATAGGCAGTTTCTCGGAGCTCCATTCGAACTGGATGAGATACGGGAGGCGATTATGTCTCTGAGTAATGGTAAGGCGGCAGGGCTTGATGGACTACCGGCGGAATTCTATAAATGCTATATAGATGTATGGGCTCCAGTGCTTCGGGAGGTGTATGAGGAATCACTGGAGGTGGGAGTGTTACCGGGGACAATGAGGGAGGTACTGATTACCTCACTGCTGAAGCCAGGTAAAGACCCGGCAGAGTGTGATTCATATAGGCCGCTCTCTCTAATCAATTGTGACGCAAAGATACTGGAGAAGGTACTGGCCACTAGGCTCTCTCTGCTTATGACTAAAATTGCCCTTCCAGATCAGACGGGGTTTGTCCCGGGTCGCTCGACTGCTAGCAATTTGCGTACGCTTTTTTCCTTGATCAATACGATAGCGCCGGAACTGCCCGTAGCGGCTTTATTTCTTGATGCCACCAAGGCATTTGACTCGGTTGAGTGGAACTACCTGTTTGCTATCTTGTACAGGATGGGCTTTCCCAAAATATTTGTTGCATGGATAAAATTGCTCTATACTGACCCGAAAGCGAGAGTGCTAATTAATGGTGAGGTGTCCGACTCGATTCCGTTGACTAGGGGTACCAGGCAGGGGTGCCCGCTCTCCCCATTGCTATTTGCTATTGCGATCGAACCTCTGGCATGCCGTATCCGACAATTGCATAAGCAGAGTGCCTTTAAATGTTACCAACGGCAGATTGATGTGTCTCTCTATGCTGATGACTTAACGTTGTATGTGGTGGATCCGCAGATTAACCTTAATCCGCTGCTCCGAGAATTTTTGGTGTTTGGGCGCCTGTCGAGCATTCAAATAAATTGGAAGAAGTCGCAATTTTTTCCCCTGACGCCTGCAGTGAGCCGCTTTCCCCTGGACTACCCGCTTGAATGGTGTGAGGTGGATCTTAGATATTTGGGGGTTCAGATTTCAAAGGTCCGGGAGGAGACGTTGCGGCTGAATTATGGTACGGCCATAAATAAGCTGGCAGAGGATGTTACTCGCTGGGTGTCTCTGCCACTTACCATTGCAGGCAGGGCCTCGCTGATCAAGATGGTGGTATTACCTCGCTTTTTATATTTTTTCCAGAACATCCCGTACTATCCGGGTGCGTATTTTTTTCGGACGTTGCGTTCCGAATTACTGAGACTGTTCTGGGCTGGTAAGCAGCCTAGACTGGCATGGTCGATTATAACTCGGCCGTACGATTGTGGCGGATTTGATGTTCCTGATTTTCTAGAGTATTATTTGAGTGCGCAGGCCCACTTTGCATACCATTGGTTTGCACCTACGCCATTCCTGCCGCAGCTGGCGGTGGAGGACTGGATATCCCGACCTCTACCACTGACGGGTATTATTCAGGGCCCAATCCGCGCACTTGACACACCATTCACTACGGTGCCGTGCACGGTAGATGCGTGGCAGCGAATACTACGTCGGCTGGCACTTGGTTTTTTGTATGCTCCGACATTGCCGCTGGTTTATCACCCGGACTTGTCGCTGTTACAGGAAGGAGGGTTCCAGGGGCTGTGCGCTAAGATAAAAATCCGGCATTGGGGCGATCTCTTCGCTAGTGGTCGGTTCAAAACGAAAGAGCAGTTGTTTGGTGGATATCAGCCTACTCCGCTGGATGTCTTTTACTATGTCCGGCTGCGGCAGGGGCTGCGGAAGATTTTGCCGCGCTTCCCGGAGGAACCCGACATAGTGCGGCCTCTAAAAGTCCTGCTTACGTCTACGGATGGTAGGCATTTAGTCTCTCAACTATACAGCAGTATTCGAGCGCACAGTGGAAGGTTGGACTGTAGAGCACTCCAGCAGTGGAGAATCGAGCTAGGCAGGGACATAACGGAGGAGCAATGGACGTATTGTTGTGAGCTCACCTCCCAGATATCCTCCAGTAGCCGACTGCGTATTATCCATTACAAGTTCTTGCAGAGAATGTATTACACGCCAGTTAAAAAGCTTAGATTCCGACTTTCGGACAATGACAGGTGTGAGAGGTGCCATGCGGAAGGAGCTGATTTTTTGCACTTGGCGTGGTTGTGTCCGGGAGTGGCTGACTACTGGTTGCAGGTGCATACAGCATTGACGGCTATGTTGGGGGATACGGTGGAGTTAGATCCGCTTATGATGCTGTTGGGCTATACGGTATCGATACCTAAGATGACTCGCAAATTGGGGAACATTGCACTATTGTTGGCGAAGCGGCGAGTTGCATGTCGGTGGGGCAGAGGGCGCGCACCGAAATTTAAGGAATGGATAGAGGATCTCTTGTACTGCCAGGAGCAGAGTGCTATATACGCTGAGACGCAACCATTAAATAGCAGAGCTAGTGACATTTGAGACCCGTTTAAAGGGTATTTGGCGGCACACTCCGCCTCCGCTGAAGGGGAGAACCAGGTACAGGTGGTTGCTGACTCAGGGGATGTAGAGGTCAACTAAGGGGGATCTGATTGTTTGCCCCTCATGAGTGCGATGCTTGTGGACTGCTGCAGGGGGTTCTGCTCCTGAACATTCACGCCTCCGGATTGCAGGTAGCGCACAGAGCAGCTGCGCCTAATGGACATGGTGCTTAGCTCGTTGCCCGGGGTTCATGGTGCATTTTGCAGTTCTACTGTCATGCTTGATCAACAGGTATTTGCCGCCGGACCTCCGGGTTGTCGGCCACATGGCTGTGTATAGGATGGGGGATATCTGCGGGGAAGTGTTATCTGGTGCCGGCCCGTGAGGTTGTAGGCGTGAGATGTATGACTGTGTAAGGTGATAATAAAGGTTTTGGAACTTTAAAAAAAAAAAAAAAAAAAAAAAAGGATGGGAAGCTTGAGTTAGGGTGGAAACAGCACAGACACTACAACTATCCACAATCAACGTCCAATCATCTCTGTGAATCATAAAATACCATGGTGGGTGAATGTGTCTGCTGTCCGGCATAAAGTTGAAGTTGTACTTCGCGTATTTTTATTCTATGCAAGAGAGCTCAGTGGGAAATGCTTATTTAACCTACTGGTCATATGTTACAGTTCTTGTAAAATGGCTCAGTGAGTTGTGCACGCGCTCCAAAGAGATGCATGTGGCCCACAATGCATTTATTTGAACCCTTACAGGTATTTTGTTAATCTGTGTTTTACCTGATATGAGTGTGAGGGACACTACACCTACTGCCTTTCTGTGTGAAGCCACTGCCTGTGGCACAACATTCTCTATATGTATGCTGTGTGTTACCACAAGGCTTGATAAAACCTTGTTACTACACAAAAGTCAACAACCCTTCCCTTTGTCAGTGCTTGGATTGTTAGTCACCAGCACTAAGCACATTCAGTCACCACTCACAATAAGTAGGTTGAGTTGTATGAGCTATTACTGAAACTAGTAAATACAGACACTGTGTGATTAAGTATTTACTGTATCGGGTAATATCGGCTACTCAGAGTTCAACTCGGAAGTGGGTCGCGACATGTGGAAGTCGGTGATCAGGGGACTGAACACTGAATGTGTTCTTAATTACTGAGCACTTCCCCCCCTAGTAAATATTGTTTGGTTTAAGCTGAGGAATATTGTGGGGCTGTGAAGTTTACCACAAGTGATTTATGCCAACTTTTGACTGGGGCTGAAACTTATTCCGTTCTGTTATTGCCATTTGTTTAGTGCTTACCAACATACTTACTTACTGCCCGTTATGCCGACTGGCATGTAGAACAACCACGAGGGACTTCCACTGCTGGCTGTCTTGTGACGTTTCTGTGGGGTGCCTCAGGTGTGGTTTGGGGTCTTCATTTCTTTTTCCACAGTTCCCCTCCAGGTGTTTCTCTGGCCAGCATCTTTTCTGTTTGCCTTCTGGGGCCCAGTGGAGAGCTGCTCTTGTGAAGGAGCCTTGTTCTCTTCTAATGGTGTGTCCTTTCCATCTCCATCTTTTTCTCATAATGGTGGTGTCCATGCTCTCTTGCTTGCATCTGATGAGCAATTCCTGGTTGGTGATAGTTGGCTGCCAGAAAATGCACAAGATTCTTCTCAGGTTACTGGTGTGGAAGGATGAGTGGTGATGTTGCTTTTTGTCATCCACCAGCACTGTGATCCATACAAGAGTGTGGACAGAACGCAGCTCAGCTTGCTGTTGGTGCTGTAATGAGATGGTCTCCACACATTGTTCAGCATCCTGAGTCTGCTCTTGATGTCACTGCCTGCCCCTTCATAAAGTCTGATAGTACTGCCTAGGGAGGTGAACTCCTCAGTTAAGGTTAGTTACTCCCTATCCACCTTGATTGGTGAAGGGGTTGCAATGTTGAGTGGCATGACTTCTCATAACTTCTCATTTCTTCGTGTTACTCTTCCGGCACAGATGTTGAGGCGAGACATCTTTTCATGCATATGTTGGTGTGCGTGAGAGAGCAAGGCTAGGCTATCCGCATAGTCAAGGTCCTTTAGTATATAGAATAATGGCAGAGTTGATGATGAGGTTGAAGAGCAATGTTGACATCCCTGTCCCACACTGGTCTTGACTTCGAAGCGCTATTCACTATCTCCCACCTTGCAGGTAAAATTATTGTAGAAGTTCTTAATGGGAGAACTATCTGCTGCGATAGGTCATAGGCTGGCAGTATTCACCCGAGGCTGTCACGCTGGATGCTGTCAACGGCTTTCTCAAAATTAACATAGTCAATGTATAGTTGCCTCTGCTTCTCTCTGCGCTGTTCTATGATATTGCACAGAGTAAGGATCTGATCAACATTATCATGGAATTGTAGAAGCGTTATTAATAGCAGGAAATAATGCTTACTTTAGATGTGTTTAAGTTAGCCTGACAAGGCCTTAACCAGTGATAGAGATCAGGGTGTGTACAATATTCCCACTACCACGGATAGAGTAATCTCACAGTTACACGCACATGCATACATCATACGCTAGGGCCCATTTCACTAACATACGCTCAAATACTCTACCAGCAATAAACCTGTGGAAAGAAAACACTCCTAAACACCCTGCATCTATATCGAGGTCGATAAGACCTGGTTTTTGTGACTGTCCCTAAGCATAGTCTATTCAATATATACAACAATAATCAATAATGCAAACCCAATAATTGACAAGAAAGAATATCCAACACCATGTTTAAAATTATATTGCTTTATCTAAAATTAGTCAAGGAAATCAATCAGAGTAAATCATTTCTCATAGTTACCTATTCTAGCTAAATGTCAGAACGGGTCAGGACAAGTCTCTCGGTAAATGTCTCTCAAGACGAAGTCCCGTCAGCATCAATCCTCAGCAACGCAGGTTCAATACGCGGCAAAGGCAAAATGGCAAGTGGCAAAAGACCCTCTCTAGGCTAACATCTTATAGACTCTAAACAATAGAAAGATACATTGGAAACATAGAAAAAATCATAATGTCCGCCGGACTTGCTGAGCAGAGCGAGAAGGAAAGGATGTAACATTGCTACATTTGAGAATCTCCGCTCAGGAAAAGTACACATAGCGAAAACTACGGAACAGGAACCAAGAAAATAAAACATGTATCACAATTATCCTGCTTCTCCTCGGTCATCGAGCCACAGTTCAGAGCTTCTTTCTAAGGCTCCTTTGTTTCCCAAGGCTGCCAAGGACACTTTCACTTCTCTTGGAGAACTCCCAAAACTGCTGCTGTCCTCATGGAAAGTTTTTCGACAAGGACCATGGTCAGTTAGCTTCAGGACCATTTCCAGCAGGGGTCTCCCTCGTCTCAGTTTTCAAATTATAATCACAGCCAGGCTCACTATTCAGCCTTCTTTCCCAGGCCAACATAGGCCTTAATAGACCATCTTAATTAAAAGAGACAAAAACAACGTTACTACAGCATAGTGATTAAACAGTGTTAACCCCACTAATACCCTTATGTGTATGCATTTATCTAGCACTTGCAACATAGAAAAGCATTAATTCAAAAGCGTTTTGTGCTCAAAAATAAACAGCACATAGCAACGCTTAAACATGAAAACACATTTAACGCACGCGTTATTATCAGTCAGCACATTAAAGCACACTCCCGTGTAACTCTTTCTTGTTAAAACAAACGGATTGATTAATATAAACGCACTTGCACAAGACAAATAATTAATTATTAATTATTAATAAATTAATACAACGAATAGACATGCCAGAGCTTCAAAAGCCCCAGAATTTTCAAACTGAAAACTCTGCTCCAGCAATCCCCCCTTTGGTGATTTTATCACCAAATAAACCCCCAAAAAAAAATAGTGAAAATTTAGTCCCATTTTAGGAGAAATCAGAAATGTCTTTTCCCCTTTACACAACATTAAACACCAGTCACTCTTTCATCATCCCTTTTTGTCTCTAAGTAAACACTCTCCCTCAATTCTTCTAGTTCAATTTCTTGAGGTTCTCTCTTCAACCTCTTGTTTTTCTTTTCTTTATTCAATTTCTTCCTCCCTCCCCTGTTTTTACAACACACACACACCAACCTTATTATTAATAAAGCCACAATTATACAAGACAAGGGAAACAATATTCTACCTATAATAGTACTACCTATCTTTGCAATAAAATCCTTAACAGCTATCATTTTGTTAGCTATTTTAGTCCACAAACTCTCAGCTTCAAGTGGTACTAATTCTTCATGCAAATCAGTAATATTTTTGATATAGACCTTCAGGTCTTTACTTTCGTCTGGAATGTAAGTGCAACAATGTTGAACTTTCAGCATTCCACAGACTCCACCCTCCTTGGCCAATAAAATATCAAGGGCAAGTCGATTTTGCATAGACATGGCACGTACGGCACTTAATTCCGTATTCACCAAAAGAAACCCTCCAGCGGTATTTGTCGATAAGCGATCAACCACTGTGGACAGTTTCCGAATTCCATAAGCATTCAAAGAAATTCCCACTGCTGGAATCAAAACCCCAAAAATATCACCCACTATTTCAGACCAAGTTTCTCTCTTAAAACGCATTAGTAAGTTAACATCTTCTACATCTGTTACTTTATCTATATGAAAAATCTTTGGAAAAACTAGGCCCACATAACACGTGCCATACCAATGGTCAGGCAACTTGTAATAAGCCTTATTCCCACAAACATAATATACTCCTGGAAAAATCGTATCTTCTCCACCTCTGAAACCCCAACCTGTTGCAATGAAGTATGTATCATGGCACTCACTAGTCCCAACAAAATATGTATCATATTGGGATTTCCTTCTTGTAATACAAAGTTTACCCTTCTGTGGTGCATCTAGAGCTAAAGTTGGACTAGCCCCATTCTTCAACTCTTTTCCCATCTCAATGTCCCAAATTGTCTCACTCACTTCATATTTCCCTGCTTTCTCATGCATGTTCAATCTCCTTTCTTCTACCATATCCAGGAAAGCTTTCTCCTCTCCTTTCAAACAAGTGAATCCTTCTTTATTCAGTTTGGATACTTGTCATTCTTCACTTCAATTTCTTCAACATCAAATTGTATCAGATCTCCAACATCAAAATCCTCAGTACTCGACTCTTCTCCAATGTCAGTCAAGAGTACTTTCAGAATTTCACCAGTATCTTCCTCAACCACTTCTCTCAAGATCTCTTCCGGATTATCTCGAGTCACTGCTTCTTCTTTTCCTCCTTCAGACAGTGCCACATAAGACCATTCCGGTGATCTGTACTTTTGGTTGGGTCTTCTTACTCTTTTTATTTCCACTGGTTCGTTTGACTCCTTTGATTCTTCTCCTTCAGCCTTTGAACTTTGACTCGAAACTTCATTCACTTGTTCAGCTTTCGATGTATTTGCTCTTATTATTTTGTATCTCAGCCTCTTAACTCTGTTGTTAGGCCAACGATCTCCTCTTAACACCTTTTTCGGCTTTATTTCTTTATTACTTCTTTCTCCAATCCAAGTTCTTTTTCTCAGAACTCGACCCTCTGTTTGTTCATCTTCATCATCTGTTTCAAGTGCCTCTTGTTTCCGTTTTCCAGCAGCTCTCTTCTTCTCCACAGATTTTTTCACCACAGTTTGAGACTTCCCTACTCCTGTCCCTCCTCGGGTCTCCGACACGCAATCTTCTTGCTGTCTACTTGTCCCTTCACCTGGCTCATCAAGAATGTTCCCTACACCTCCTCGGGGGTCTTCCGCAATCTGTCCCTCTCTATCTTTTTCTGACCCTACTTCTTCAAGTATAATCTCAAGTGGTTCTTCAATCTCCTCCTCTTCTGATTCAGGAGTGATCTCTGTGTGATTTCTTTTTTCTTTTCTTTTTCCTTCACTGCTGTTTGAAACTTCAGGCTCTCTTACAGAATTCGATCTCTTCTCTGATACTCGCAGTGGTTCATTCGAAGCTCTTCCTACTTCTTTCCCCACTGATTCTGTATCTTCATCATCACTGGAATCTGACTCTTCAAAATACTCTTTACCAGTCCCTTCTTTTGGGTTTTGAACTCTCAGAGTATGACTTGCATGTACCCAGTGCTTCACTCCAGCACACTTTACTGCAGTCGTCGTAGTCAGAATAACTTGTCTCGGCCTTCCCCACCTTGGAATCAAGCAATTTCTTCTTCTGTGAACTTTTATCCTCACCCAGACTCCTGGACTCAGATCATGGGCTTGCTTCTTCTCAAGTGTGGTAGCTTCTTCTCCAACCTGGTGAAACACAGAATGAACTGCGTCAGCCAGGCCTTTACAGTAATCCAAAATCATGTCATCAGTTATTGTCACCAACTTATTGACAGGCACGAATGCATGGCGCATAGCACGTCCCATGATTATCTCGTGCGGACTCAAACCAGTAGTTCTATCTGGAGTAGATCTCATTGTCATCAGAACTAGAGGCAAAACATCTGGCCATTTCATGCCAGTGGCTAAGCACATTTTTCCAATTCTATTCTCGATTGTGCCATTAATCTGCTCAACTACACCAGAAGCCTCTGGTCGGTATGCACAATGTAGCTTCTGCTGTATTTTCAATGCTTCACAAATCAAACCCATGAGCTCATTTTGAAAGTGTCTACCTCTATCAGACTCAACTGTTACTGGAAACCCGTACCTAGGAATCAACTCCCTTAACAGTAACTTTGCCACTGTTAATCCATCATTTCTTCTAGTCGGGTAAGCTTCCACCCACCTTGAAAACAAACAGACTACCACTAGAACATACCTCAGTCTGTTTACTTGGGGCATCTCAATGAAATCAATCTGCATTCTTGTAAAAGGACCTCCTTCTCTGCCTATTGTCCCCAGACTCACCACTGTCTTTTTCCCAGTGTTAAATTGCAGACAAACTAAACACCTCTGACAGATGCTTTCTGCAATTGTCCTGAACTTTGCATTGTACCAAGTCTGCTTGAACGACCTAACCATCGCGTCCCTCCCCAAATGTCCCTGGCCATGATACATCCTTGCCATTGACGACAAGATGGAGTTGGGCATCACTGGTCTGCCATCTCTGTAGACCCAAACATGGTCTGTTTCTCTTGGAGCACATCCTGCCTTAATCCAATCTTTTTTCTCTTCCTCTCCTGCCTCATCTTGCAACTGTTTCACTTCATCCCAGGTCTCTAGGACATTAGTAAACATCACAGAGAGAAAAGACATTTCCCCTTCTCTGTCCCTGTTGATGGACTGATTCGTCTTGGCACAGTATTGCGCAACATCGTTGGCATATCTGTTTCCAACCGTTATAAAATCCTCCCCTAGACCATGGGCAGCACATTTTACAACTGCTAACTCCTTAGGCAGCTGTATCGCCTCAAGCAATTTACCAATCATTTCAGCATTCTTTATTGGAGTTCCACTCGATGTCAAGAAACCTCTTTGTAGCCAAAGTTGGCCAAAATCATGCACCACTCCAAATCCATACTGACTATCAGTTAACACAGTCGTCCTCAAATCTTTCCCAATTTCGCAAGCTTTTGTCAATGCTATCAATTCATCAACTTGCGCAGATTTCACCCCTTTCAATGGTGATGCTTCCATGACCTCTGAAACTTTGCATACCGCATATGCTGCACATAGCACACCATCATCATTTCTCAGGCATGATCCATCCACAAACAACACATGATCACTCTCATTCAATGGTAGATCCCTTATGTCTGGTCTTGGTTTTGTACAGTACTCAAGCACATCCAAACAGTCATGATCATCTTCCATTTTCACACCCACATTTTCAATGTCTGGCAAAAGCGTCGCTGGATTCACATTCACACATCTCTCGAGAGTCACATTTGATGCTCCCAGAATCACTTTTTCATATTTGGTCAATCGACTATGTGACATGTACTGAGTTCTGCTTCTTGTCAAAAGAATTGCCACATTGTGAGGTACGAATACCCTTACAGGATATCCCATTATGATTCCCTCACTCTGTTCCAGACTCCTGCATGTTGCAGCCACAGATTTCAGACAACCTGGTAAACCCACAGCTACAGTGTCAAGTGTCGATGAGAAGTACGCAATAGGCCTTCTTAGTAATCCATGTTTCTGAATTAACACTGAAAGTGCACATCCATTTCTTTCACTGCAGTACAGCTCAAATTCTTTTTCATAGTCAGGCATACCCAAAGCTGGAGCCTCACACATTTTACTTTTGAGCTCTTCAAATGCTGCCATTTGTTCTGCATCTAGATCCAATGGATCCGTCATTTCACTTTTTGTCAGTTTAATCAGTGGCTTTGCTATCAGGGAAAAATTAATTATCCACTGACGACAATAACCCACCATACCCAGGAACATTCTCACTTCTCTCTGGGTCTTTGGAGCTTTCATTTCTCTGATTATTCTGATCCTGTCAGTAATCACTTTTCTCAGACCCTTTTCAATATTGTGTCCAAGATAATGCACCTCTTTCTTGCAAAATTGCAATTTGGCTGGAGATACCTTTAACCCTCCATCTGCCAGATGATTCAGTAAAGCTATGGTATCTACTTCACAAGCTTCACGTGTCTTTGATGCCACCAGTAGGTCATCAATGTACTGCACTAGCACTGAACTTTCGGGCATGATCAAACTTTCCAACGATTTCTTCAATAACTGATTGAATATCGAAGGACTCTCCGTATACCCCTGTGGGATTCGACACCATGCTAAAATACGCTGGCCAAACCTAAATGCAAAAATCGGCTGGCTATCATGATGCAATGGAATTGAAAAGAACGCATGACACAAATCAATCACTGTATACCACTCAGCATCATGTGGAATTTGATACAGAATCACTGATGGATTTGGCACAATAGGACAACATGCCACCACAATTTGATAAACTTTTCTCAAATCCTGTACGATCCTAAATTTCCCATTGGGCTTTTTTAGTCCCATTATCGGTGAATTACACGGACTACTCAGTAGTTCTCTCAGGACTCCTTGCTGAATCATTTTCTCAATTATAGGAGTTATCCCTTCAATTATTTCTGGTGTCATTTTGTATTGAGGAATGTTAGGATATGTGATTCCCTCCTTTACTGCAATTTTCACTGGATCTACATTATTCATCAATCCCACATCCTCTCCAGTAAAATCCCAAACTGTCCTTTTCACTGTGTCTCTCAGCTCTTGAGGCAAATCCTCCGGATTAAACACAGCAAATGCACCAATTAACTCACTCTCTCTATTTTCTAGAGTCACTCGGTACAAAGCATCTTCATCTGGTGTCTCAAAGGCTATTCCATCCGGTGTACAAACAATTGTGCAGTTCATCTTGCACAACAAGTCCCTACCTAATAGGTTCACTGGACTCGTGTCACAGACAATGAATCTGTGCATGTCTGAAAATGTCCCTATCTGTACTCTTACCGGTTCAGTAAGACGTGTTCTGATTTGTGTATTGGCTACACCAACTACTTGGATTGCTTCATCCGAGAGAGGAAGATTTCTAACATCTGTTGACCTGACAGTTGATCTTGTCGCACCTGTGTCTACCAAAAAAGTAACACTCTCCTCATTTATTTTCCCATCCACAAATGGTCCTGCCTGGTCTATTTCTAGAGTTGCACCAAGTATGCACTCTTCTTCCTCTCCTCGGCACCGTCAATAATCACCCTCAGACTCACTCCCTTCACTCTTTAACAAGTACTGTTGTACTTTGTTAGAACGTCTTGGTTTGTTTACCTGCTCATCATTGTAGAATCCTGAATCCTGATTATACTTTTGTAACCCTCTATTCTGCGGCAAGGGCGGTTTTGGCTCTTGACTCTGCTGTCTCACAACTTTCTGTTGTTGCTGTTGTTGATTATTTCCTTCATTCTGGTTCTGCACCTGTTGATTTAAAGGTTTACTCTCATTACTCACTAATGGTGGATTAGGACACTCTGATCTCCAATGCCCCAATTGGCCACAATTGTGACAAGGGAACTTTTTCTTCGCTTCCTCAAGACTTCCTTTTCCTTTTCCTACATATCTTGGTCTATTTCCTGCATTATTTCCTGGATTATTCGCTTGTTCCACTAACTGTGCTTCCTGTCTCTCTGCAACTTTCACTTGTGCCCACATTGCTTTCTCTTTCAGCTTTCTTTGTTTTGCTTCAATTTCATCACTGAAGTATTTTGCATGTCTCAGGATCTCATCTACTTTCTTACTCTGCCAATCCACTGTGTGCTCACGAATTCTCTCACCAATTTCAGGTCTAAGGCCATATACAAATCTGTATACAAAGTGACTCAAATCTTTGTCACCCAGGTGTTCATCTCCACTGAATTGTTTAAATGCCAGTATCAGCCTCTCGTAAAAAGCATGAACTGATTCTTTCGCTTCCTGTTGTGTTCGATCTATCTTTACCCAGTCTGTCTCTTTTGCAGGTACTTTACTCTTCAGGTATACCATCACCTGATCATACTTCCTCATTACCTCTGGATCTGGTGCCCCTGTTCTTGGGTCTCTTGGATATTCCTCAGTAGGCCAACTCACAACTATTTTACACTCAGTCCACAAGTCTGCTGGAACAATTATATCAAACAGACTATTCAGGTCAACCCACAGCACTTTTGACAATTTCACAAACCTATCTACCTGCCTATACCACTCGACGGGCTTTTCTCTCAATCGAGGGAAATCATTCGTAAATGATAAAATATCCTGTCTGGTCCATGGAACATGTACATATCCTCCTCCAGGTATTTCTCTCATAGGATAATTATCCACTGGTTTCTCCTTTTCTCTCACTGGAAATGCTGAATAAGTTGTTCTATCTTCAGTCTCATCTCTTTTCTTATACCACCTATCCTTCCACTTTTCAACATCACCCCATCTTCGCAATAATGCTACCATTTCCTTAATCTGTCCTGTTCTACCAGTAGCATTCAAATTTTCGATATCCTTCTCTGTAAAATCCATCCTGTAAGTTCTCTGTAAAGCTTTCACTTTATCAATGTCAACTCCCTGTTCATTTGCTATTGCTCTTAGCCTGTCATGTGTATTTCTTGCTCTCCAGGTAACACTCTTACACATAAACATTAGTTCACCATCATGATGACTCTTCAGAATCTCTGTTGGAACTGTTCCTGTGACAAGCTCTTCTAGTTCTACACGTAACTTAGCTACATCAATTACTTGTGAATCTTTATCCTTTTTCTGTAGAACCTTCATCCAATCATTCAAATCATCAACTGTTATTTCAGCAGTTTTTCTCACTGGAACCACTCTCTTTTGCGGTTCTAAAATCGGCATCCCTGAACAACTAGCTTCACTAGCATCCAATATTTCACTACATGTGTCATGTCTTGATTGTCTCAGGTCATTTCTTTCTGCTCTTTTACCTGAATCTCCTGAAGGACCAACTGAATTTGTCAGATTATTCCCAACATATGGAATCACCAGTCCATTCTCACCTGTCCTCTGTTTGTCAAACACAGGCATAACTGGACCTATTGTTACAGGCACCGTAACAGCTTCTAGATTCTTCGTTAACTCCCTAATCTTCTCAGTCAATTCTGTTGTAGTTCTGGCTAATTGTCTGGCATTCTTATCAAGGTAATGATCACTTCTCACTTCAGGTGTCTCATTTTCTGTCTCACTAACACAAACTGTATCTCTTATCGGAGAAACAACTGGTGTACTTTTGTCTGGTTCTGGTCTATATGGAGGTGGTCTTTTGTAAATCATGTCATTCAAGACCTCATCCTCATACTCATTAACTCCATATTTTCTTATTTCTGACTCAGGAACCCTTTCTGCTCCTCCTTCAACTGTTCTCATCGGATATAATCCCTCTGACATACTAACATCTCGCCACCTTTTCATTCGATCATGATGAGTCTCACGATCATGTCTCCTCCCAAACATGTACCTATAGTACCCTCCTGATCTTTGTTTCTCTCTCTCATGTACTTCCTCTTCCCATTCCACTAAAGCCTCGAACTGTGTAGGTCTCGGCTTCAGGTCAAGACATAACATCTTTTCCCGTAAGTTTCTCAACACGGCCAGATTAAATGAACCATGTTCTGGAAATGCTAGAACACCATCTTCTTTAGTATACCTAACCCAATTCTCCAACCATATGCAGGTATGAAACCCATGTCTTGCAGCCATGAAGGATGCAGGTGTTTTCGGTGGAGGTAACTGTAGGAGAGTAGGGTCTGCAATCCTATGATCACCCAGATTTTTTGCTTTTGCTTCATTGGTTTACGACTTTCTCCGGCTGTGGGCCTGCCAATCAGACCCACAGCCTAGCTGTTCTCTCTCGAAATTAACACCCATGTACATTAGGTGCATCCACTAATTGGAACTGGGCCGCCTTGTCAGTCCCTGTCTCAGCATACCACATGTATCCAGGGCATCGGTGTACCCAGGGCCTACCAGGGGCTGAAGCATGTATTATGCCACCCCTGGAATGGCCGCCCAAATCTGACACAACTGGCTGCACGACAGCTGGGGCCACGTGGTGTAATCACCCGTTGCTGTAGGTGTAGTATTCCTACACCTAAACCCTAAAAATGGACACATGGATTCCTATCAGTCACTCCTATAGCAGGCCTTATCAATCCTGAAGGCAGAGTGCAGGGAATCATGTGGGACGGTGCTCTGGCGCGAGCTGAGCCCGTCGACGGCTTGCGGAACCAAGTCCTAATAGCCGTTCCATGGTGACGCGGGCCAACTACGTTTAATGCATTATAATCCTTGCGGTTATTTGCTAACTTTGGCATCGCATCACCTACACATGTCGAGTAAGGTGTCATACGGACGGGAATACGAACCCCTCGCCAGTCCTGGCGACGGGGTTAGCATTCCCCCCTTTTAGAGGGACACGACATGGAAGTAACCTTGAACCCCGGTTAAAGTTGACTCAAGCCTCAGCATCACAAAATGGATGCTGCCACCAGACACAAGTCTGACCTCCTGCTGCTGGGGGACCTTCCAGCAAAGGGAGTTTGGACAAAGGGTTTCCTGTCGAGGGCAGTGTTAGCACCATCCCAGACAGGGTTTGTGTATTCCAGGTAGGCAGGGCTGAAAGGAAGGTGATTGCAAGTGGCACCCCGGTGCTCACTGTGCATAGCCCGGCTCAAACCAGTTTTGGGGGCACACCAGCCCCTGAGCTGGCGCGAAGCCGGACAAAGGATAGGGGTGTAACCACCTCCCTCCTGGCTCCACCCATAGGTAGAACCTAGTCACGGGCCAGCCCCTTTTCTTAGAATAAAGGTAGGAGCGAGTCCCCTTCCCAAATTGGATAATCAGATAATCGGATAACTCCGAATCACGAACCACTTTCCACGAAAGGAACTCTTGACTATTTCTGAAGACTCTCCCTTGTGGCTAAGGAGTAGCCACCCTGCACCAGCAGGCACCACCTAAGCGCTTGCGGTTTGCTGTAAGTCTCTCCTACGGATCAAGACTGCCCAGCTCGACGAGACCCGAGTCCCTGCCATCTCTGACCTTTTACCTGCCTCATCAGCCCAGCTGAGAGTCGTAGGTGTGACGAGACCTGCGGGACCGGCCATCTTCAGAACCTGCACGACGCTTATCTAGCACGCCCACCGAGGGACCCTCGAGTGAGTGCACCTAGGGTTTTGAGAAGCCCTAAAACCCTGAGCAGCTCCAGCATCGAAGTCTGTCTCCCCAGCATCCACGAGATCTGCGTGGGGGCCCTTCCGCTTCTTGCTGTTCCCAGCGTTGTCCGACCACTTGCCGACCGGCTTGTGGCCCTCTTCACGACGCTCCAAGATTATTTGCATCACCGGTCTGGTTGCTCCAGACTGGCTCTTGCTCCCCTTCAACAGAGGAGTACCACGGACCCTCCTGGTCCACTCCCGACGCCATCTTGACTCCCCCGCTTGGGTTGCCACTGCCAAGATCCGCTGCCCCTTCCTGGGCCCAGCATCATCGACAGCAGACACCTTCGTGGGACAGCTCGCCCTCCATCCTGGTCGCCGCCGCGCCTCCTGGTCCGAGGAACAGCCGAGTCCGACGTCACCCACTCACCTGGTCGAGGTGACTTCAGCCGGTACCCCCCCTGGTACCCACACGATCGCTGGCTAGCGGTTGAGAACTGAGTCCCCTCTGCTTTCAGGTTTCCTTCATCACCGATCCAGGCTTGGATCGCTCTGAACATCGTCACTGGTCGCCTGCCAGCAACTTCTTCTTTCAGGCTCCTGAGACTACACGAGGACTCCCGACATCTTGCCGAACTTCACGCAGCCGCAGCCTCCGGGCTAGGTAACTCGAGCATCTCGGTGCTCCATCGCAGGTTCGCTCTACAAGTGTCCAGTTCCTTTTTCGTTTAGTCCCACTGATCGGAACACTCCGGAATCAGTACCTCCAGACTCTAACCATTCGCATTTCACTGTTAGTGTAGATGGTTTCTCGTGCCCCTCGGCATTTGTGTAAATTGTGCAACTGAAGTATTTTCCTAAGAGTTTTGTAGTGTGCTTAGCTCCCTGACTCATAAAGAGCCAGGGTAGTCTTGTTATAAATAAATATCCTTTATTTTCATAACAACTTGTGTGGTGTCCTTTCACTTGGTGTTCAAGGGGTATATGTGATGGTAAACAGCTGGCTTAACACGCCCTCTAGAGTTTAGCCTAAGACTGCTCGTATCCACGCTACTAGGATAGCTGGTCTAAAAGGTTGACTTACAACCAATCATCAATAAGGGTCGTTTGGAATGATACACAGTGATCACTAGAATAGTGAGCACTACATATCAGGCCAACTTCTCACATTGGTGAGCAGCGGTAGGGATTTGAGCTTGCTGTTGTTTTACCACACACGTATCCTAAGAATATCGCAGTGAAAGATCACATAAGTACCCAGGTACATATAACTTAACTTAGAATACTCCGAGTTCTACTGAACCGGCTGTTGTAGTGTAACAGGGCTTAGCACACCCTGACTACAACTCTTAGCAAGGGATCAGTAGGTAAACCCATAGTGTAGGTAGGTGCAACACTTACACCTCACTAGAAAAGCATGTCGGTCCACGGAGAGTCTGCAGGGACTCCCTTAGTGGTCAGTGACCCTCCACAGGTCGTGTCACGATATGCAACTCTTAGCTTCAAGGAGATGAGACAACTGTGTGCCTCCAGGAAGCTAAACCAGGGTTCTAACCCTACCATCGCAATACTGATAGGTCTCTTAGAGGCGTACGATGCTAGGAGGTCCTCTAACCCAGGTCCCCCCAGTGCAGATGGGAACATGCCTCCCTTAGAGGGAACCCTCGGTGAACCCGACCTCGACCTCCACACAGAGGAGGAGGACGAGGAAGAGTTATCGGGAGACGAGGCAGACGAAGGTCCAGTGGTAGTCGGCAGGCTTACAAGGACCAACTTAAGCAGGCATGAGAATGGAACTGGGGGAGCCCCGGGCCCACGCTCAAGCAGGCTTAACCTTGGGAACGGACGAGCTAGGTCTCTCTCCAGAGGCTCTGGCAGATCGGTTCATACACATGTCTCTCAGGCACCTTCTCAGAGAGGAATGACTTCCCCTCAGAGGAGGGAGCATGAAGCGAAGATGCGGGAGGTCAATCTGAGGATCGAGCGGGAAGAACTTGCCCTCGCCAAAGAAAGACTTGCCTTAGCCCGAGAGCAGAAATTAAGTGGGTTAGATCCCACTGGTGGCAGCATTCTCAATAGAGAAAAAGACAGGGGTATAGACACTAGACACCTGAGTAAAATAGTGCCCCCCTTTAAACAAGGGGACGACATCCACAAGTGGATAACTGCCTTGGAGAGGGCCTGCACTGTCCAGTGCGTTCCTCCAAGTCAGTGGGCAGCTATACTGTGGCTTTCCTTTGAAGGTAAAGGAAGGGACAAGCTCCTCACTACAAGAGCTGAGGATGCTAACAACTACCAAGTCCTGAAGAACACACTGATTGATGGGTTCGGCTTAACCACGGAACAGTACCGGGTGCTGTTCCGGGACACCCAGAAAATTCAGTCTCAGGATTGGGCTGACTTTGTCGATTGTGCCACTAAGGCTTTGGAAGGCTGGTTGCTGGGTAGCAAGGTTACTGATTACACAGGATTGTACAATCTTATCATGCGAGAACAGATTTTAAACAACTGTCAGAACCAATTGTTGCATCAGCACCTTGTCGACTCGGATCTGACCTCTCCCCAAGAATTGGGAAAGAAGGCAGACAGATGGGTCAGAACAAGGGTCAAGCAGAACCAGAATCAGAACCAGGGTGGTCAGAAGAAAGCAGACCAAAAGGGTAACAAGAACGAACAAAATGACCAGAAGTCTTCGACAGGTCCCCAACAAACCAAAGAGGGTGGGGGTCAGGCTTCACAGAAGAAGAAGACTCAAGAAGGCCAGTCAAAAAGGTGGTGCCAATACTGTAAAAGTAAGACTCACTGGTTTAGTGAGTGCACCAAGAAAGGAGGGCAAACTCCTGCCACTGCAGCCCCTAAGGCACCTGCGCCCCCTAGTACAGTCAGCAGTGGTAGTGCGCCTCCCAAGGCATTAGTTGGGTTAACCTTGGGAACCGAGGGGAGTGACGACTTAGTCGGCACGCTCACTCAGGCCGTCCTTGTCTGTACAGGGGATATGGATATGTCCCCTGATGCCAGTCCCAATACTTTGGGCAAATACAGACAGACACCTTTGATAAATGGAAAAGTGGCTCAGGCCTACAGGGACACGTGTGCCAGTGTCACCATGGTGACGCCTAACTTCGTGGACCCTGGACAGATCATGCTAGGTACCAGTTACCTAGTGACCAATGCCAGCAACGTCACTACCAATCACAGTATGGCAGTTGTTGATTTCTCCTGGGGAGGGGTAAGTGGCCCGAAAAAGGTTGTGGTTAGTTCAGACCTCCCCGTAGAATGTCTGTTGGGCAATGATTTGGAAACGTCACAATGGTCAGAAGTGGAGCAGAGGACTCACATGGAGATGTTAGGCTTGCCAGCACATGTCCTTGCTGTGACCAGGTCACAGGCCAAAAGATGCCCCACTGAACAGGTGCTGGATCCTGGAAGAACGGACCAGGCACCTTCCAAGAAAAGGAGCAGTAAGGGTAAGGCTTCGCCATCCCCCTTGCCCCAGGTCGTGGATCAAGTCTCCGAGGAGGCTGACCTTAAAGAACTGAGGGAAACTGAGCCGCAAGAGCTTGAACCTGGTCAGGTTGAGTTTCTGGGCTCAGGGGGACCCTCCAGGGAAGACCTGGGGAAGGCACAGTTAGACTGCCCCTCACTTGAACCCCTCAGACAGCAGGCCGCTGCTGAGGCTGCAGGGAACGCCACAGGTACCCACAAAGTGTACTGGGACGATGGACTCCTGTACTCCGAGGCAAGAGACCCCAAACCTGGTGCGACCAGGAGGCTGGTCATCCCCTTGTCTCTGAGAGGTTTCCTTCTCACCTTGGCCCACGAGATTCCCCTTGCAGGTCACTTAGGCCAGAATAAGACTTGGGACAGAATTGTTCCACACTTTCACTGGCCCCACATGTCCGAAGATACGAAGGAGTTTTGCCGCTCCTGTGTCACTTGCCAAGCCAGTGGTAAGTCAGGTGGCACGACAAAGGCCCCCCTCATACCACTACCAGTGGTGGGGGTACCCTTTGAACGAGTGGGGATCGACATTGTCGGACCAATGGAACCCCAGACAGCATCAGGGCACAAGTTTATACTGGTGGTGGTGGACCACGCCACCAGGTATCCTGAAGCTATTCCCCTTGGGACCACTACAGCACCTGTGGTGGCACGGGCCCTACTTGGAGTGTTCTCCAGAGTGGGCTTCCCTAAGGAGGTCGTCTCAGACAGAGGTGCAAACTTCATGTCGGGATATCTGACTGCTATGTGGAAGGAATGTGGTGTCAACTACAAATTCACCACACCCTATCACCCACAATGCAATGGGCTTGTTGAGAGATTCAACAGGACCCTAAAAGGGATGATTCACGGACTACCTGAAAAGCTTCGGCGGAGATGGGATGTCCTGATACCCTGCCTCTTGTTCGCCTACAGAGAGGTCCCGCAGAAGGGGGTTGGCTACAGCCCTTTTGAGCTTCTGTTCGGACATCCTGTAAGGGGACCCCTTTGTTTGGTAAAGGAAGGATGGGAGAGACCTCTCAGAAAGCCGGCATCGAACATTGTGGACTATGTACTCGGTCTCCGCTCGCGGATGGCGGAATACATGGAAAAGGCGTCTAAAAACCTTGAGGCGAGCCAAGAATTACAGAAAGCTTGGCACGACCAAAAGGCTGTCCTAACTGTGTACCAGCCTGGACAGAAGGTGTGGGTGCTGGAGCCAGTGGCCCCAGCAGCACTCAAAGACAAATGGTCTGGGCCCCACACGATCATTGAGCAGAAGGGAGAGGTCACCTACCTGGTAGACCTGGGAACTCCCCGGAGCCCCCACAGGGTGCTCCATGTAAACAGGCTCAAGGCATATGTCGACAGGGAGGGCATGGGCTTGCTCATGGCCACAGATGAGGGACAGGAGGAGGAGAGTGACCCTCTCCCAGACCTGCTCTCTCAGAACCCTGACGATGGATCCGTAGATGGTGTTGTCTTTTGTGGCAGCCTCTCTGGACATCAACAAGAGGATTGTAAACAGGTTCTTCAATCCTTTCGACATATGTTCTCTCTGACACCCAGTCAGACCAAGTGGTGTACCCATGAGGTCGACACTGGGGACAGTCTGCCCGTAAAGAGTAAAATCTATCGGCAGCCTGATCATGTCAGAGACTGCATCAAGACAGAGGTGCAGAAAATGTTGGAGCTGGGAGTCATTGAACCCTCGGACAGCCCCTGGGCTAGTCCCGTAGTGCTCGTGCCGAAACCTCACACCCAGGGCGGTAACAAAGAGATGAGGTTTTGCGTGGACTACAGAGGTCTCAATGCGGTCACTAAGACTGACGCCCACCCGATACCAAGAGCAGACGAACTTATCGACCGGTTGGCCTCGGCCAACTACTTAAGTACGTTTGACCTGACAGCTGGGTATTGGCAAATCAGGTTAGCTGAGGAGGCCAAGCCCAAAACCGCATTTTCTACCCCGGGTGGGCATTATCAGTTCGTGGTAATGCCCTTTGGGTTGAAAAATGCACCTGCCACCTTCCAAAGGCTGGTGAATCGAGTTCTCACTGGGTTGGACGACTTCTGTGCGGCGTATCTGGACGATATCGCTGTCTTTAGCTCCACCTGGGAGAATCACCTGGTCCACCTGAGGAAAGTGTTAGAGGCCCTGCAGAAGGCAGGCCTCACTATCAAGGCCACCAAGTGCCAGATAGGGCAGACACAGGTTGTATACCTGGGCCACCTTGTAGGAGGGGGTCAGGTTCAACCGTTGGAGAGCAAAATACAGGCCATCCAGGACTGGGCTCCTCCAACCACCCAGACTCAGGTTCGAGCTTTCTTGGGCCTGACTGGTTATTACCGGAAATTTGTCAGAAATTATGGATCCATTGTGACCCCGCTAAACGACCTGACAAGTAGAAAGATGCCAAAAAAAGTTCAGTGGACAGCAAGCTGTCAGAAGGCATTCGATGACCTAAAGCAGGCCATGTGCACAGCACCTATCCTAAAGAGTCCAGACTACTCCAAACCATTCATTGTCCAAACAGACGCTTCGGAGCTGGGTGTGGGAGCTGTTCTATCGCAACTGAATTTTGATGGTCATGACCAGCCCATAGCTTTTATTAGCAGGAGGCTGACCCCCAGAGAGAAGAATTGGTCAGCTATTGAGAGGGAGGCCTTTGCTGTGGTTTGGGCCCTGAAGAAGTTGAGGCCATACTTGTTTGGCACTCACTTCAAGATTCAGACCGACCATAAGCCCCTCTTGTGGCTAAATCAAATGAAGGGTGAAAACCCCAAACTACTTAGGTGGTCCATTTCCCTACAGGGGATGGACTTCACAGTGGAGCATAGACCTGGCACTGATCATGGCAATGCAGATGGGCTCTCCAGGTATTTCCACTTAGAGCAAGAAGACTCACCTGGTCAAGGTTAGCTTATTGTCCCAAAGTTTGGGGGGGGGTCATGTAGGAGAGTAGGGTCTGCAATCCTATGATCACCCAGATTTTTTGCTTTTGCTTCATTGGTTTACGACTTTCTCCGGCTGTGGGCCTGCCAATCAGACCCACAGCCTAGCTGTTCTCTCTCGAAATTAACACCCATGTACATTAGGTGCATCCACTAATTGGAACTGGGCCGCCTTGTCAGTCCCTGTCTCAGCATACCACAGGTATCCAGGGCATCGGTGTACCCAGGGCCTACCAGGGGCTGAAGCATGTATTATGCCACCCCTGGAATGGCCGCCCAAATCTGACACAACTGGCTGCACGACAGCTGGGGCCACGTGGTGTAATCACCCGTTGCTGTAGGTGTAGTATTCCTACACCTAAACCCTAAAAATGGACACATGGATTCCTATCAGTCACTCCTATAGCAGGCCTTATCAATCCTGAAGGCAGAGTGCAGGGAATCATGTGGGACGGTGCTCTGGCGCGAGCTGAGCCCGTCGACGGCTTGCGGAACCAAGTCCTAATAGCCGTTCCATGGTGACGCGGGCCAACTACGTTTAATGCATTATAATCCTTGCGGTTATTTGCTAACTTTGGCATCGCATCACCTACACATGTCGAGTAAGGTGTCATACGGACGGGAATACGAACCCCTCGCCAGTCCTGGCGACGGGGTTAGCATTCCCCCCTTTTAGAGGGACACGACATGGAAGTAACCTTGAACCCCGGTTAAAGTTGACTCAAGCCTCAGCATCACAAAATGGATGCTGCCACCAGACACAAGTCTGACCTCCTGCTGCTGGGGGACCTTCCAGCAAAGGGAGTTTGGACAAAGGGTTTCCTGTCGAGGGCGGTGTTAGCACCATCCCAGACAGGGTTTGTGCATTCCAGGTAGGCAGGGCTGAAAGGAAGGTGATTGCAAGTTGCACCCCGGTGCTCACTGTGCATAGCCCGGCTCAAACCAGTTTTGGGGGCACACCAGCCCCTGAGCTGGCGCGAAGCCGGACAAAGGATAGGGGTGTAACCACCTCCCTCCTGGCTCCACCCATAGGTAGAACCTAGTCACGGGCCAGCCCCTTTTCTTAGAATAAAGGTAGGAGCGAGTCCCCTTCCCAAATTGGATAATCAGATAATCGGATAACTCCGAATCACGAACCACTTTCCACGAAAGGAACTCTTGACTATTTCTGAAGACTCTCCCTTGTGGCTAAGGAGTAGCCACCCTGCACCAGCAGGCACCACCTAAGCGCTTGCGGTTTGCTGTAAGTCTCTCCTACGGATCAAGACTGCCCAGCTCGACGAGACCCGAGTCCCTGCCATCTCTGACCTTTTACCTGCCTCATCAGCCCAGCTGAGAGTCGTAGGTGTGACGAGACCTGCGGGACCGGCCATCTTCAGAACCTGCACGACGCTTATCTAGCACGCCCACCGAGGGACCCTCGAGTGAGTGCACCTAGGGTTTTGAGAAGCCCTAAAACCCTGAGCAGCTCCAGCATCGAAGTCTGTCTCCCCAGCATCCACGAGATCTGCGTGGGGGCCCTTCCGCTTCTTGCTGTTCCCAGCGTTGTCCGACCACTTGCCGACCGGCTTGTGGCCCTCTTCACGACGCTCCAAGATTATTTGCATCACCGGTCTGGTTGCTCCAGACTGGCTCTTGCTCCCCTTCAACAGAGGAGTACCACGGACCCTCCTGGTCCACTCCCGACGCCATCTTGACTCCCCCGCTTGGGTTGCCACTGCCAAGATCCGCTGCCCCTTCCTGGGCCCAGCATCATCGACAGCAGACACCTTCGTGGGACAGCTCGCCCTCCATCCTGGTCGCCGCCGCGCCTCCTGGTCCGAGGAACAGCCGAGTCCGACGTCACCCACTCACCTGGTCGAGGTGACTTCAGCCGGTACCCCCCCTGGTACCCACACGATCGCTGGCTAGCGGTTGAGAACTGAGTCCCCTCTGCTTTCAGGTTTCCTTCATCACCGATCCAGGCTTGGATCGCTCTGAACATCGTCACTGGTCGCCTGCCAGCAACTTCTTCTTTCAGGCTCCTGAGACTACACGAGGACTCCCGACATCTTGCCGAACTTCACGCAGCCGCAGCCTCTGGGCTAGGTAACTCGAGCATCTCGGTGCTCCATCGCAGGTTCGCTCTACAAGTGTCCAGTTCCTTTTTCGTTTAGTCCCACTGATCGGAACACTCCGGAATCAGTACCTCCAGACTCTAACCATTCGCATTTCACTGTTAGTGTAGATGGTTTCTCGTGCCCCTCGGCATTTGTGTAAATTGTGCAACTGAAGTATTTTCCTAAGAGTTTTGTAGTGTGCTTAGCTCCCTGACTCATAAAGAGCCAGGGTAGTCTTGTTATAAATAAATATCCTTTATTTTCATAACAACTTGTGTGGTGTCCTTTCACTTGGTGTTCAAGGGGTATATGTGATGGTAAACAGCTGGCTTAACACGCCCTCTAGAGTTTAGCCTAAGACTGCTCGTATCCACGCTACTAGGATAGCTGGTCTAAAAGGTTGACTTACAACCAATCATCAATAAGGGTCGTTTGGAATGATACACAGTGATCACTAGAATAGTGAGCACTACATATCAGGCCAACTTCTCACAGTAACAACTCACCCTCTCTTGTTTTAACATCTTTATCCTTGCTAAACCACTTTTTAACTTTACCAAAAAATGTTTTCTTCTTTTTCTCTTCTTGGTAATACATTTTAGCGCTTACAAAGAACTCTCTACTCTTTCCGTATTATAAATATACAATACGAATTTTCAACCAATTGCAGCGCGACTCACACTAACGCACCAATCCTGGAACGTCTACGTCACTAAATAGTTCTTCCAATCCCTGCGCGGCTCACACTAACGCACCAATCCTAGCGCGAGCACTATTCTGATCTACCACCAATCAGAGCGCGGTCTTTCTGACGTCAACAGTCGCTGCAGTTTGTCTCTTGTCTTCTGTCACTCGTCTACCCCTCCTTTACAAAATCTTTTCAGTAGACTTCGTGTCAAAATTTCTACAAAATCTATTAGTTACAACATAAAAACATCTCCATTGTCTGCTTCGCTAACCACAGAATAGTGAAAAAGAGTCTATTTCATAAGAAACCTTTCATTGACACAGTAGCACTTCTTCTACTCTGCCCTACTAACATACATTCATTAACTGTTTCCTCTAGGACTTGTCCAAAGAGTCTTACAATCAACTAAATGTACAAACATTCACGCACATTCATACGAAGGAAATATAATACATACGCACAGAATCCTGCTTCCCGAGAACAGACAATCTGCTCCACTACAGAATTATAACACACATTAACTAAGCAAGCTTTCTTTGCCCAGTTCTTCAAACAAGTTCAGAGAATACCTATTACTCCTCCCGCAATAAGCTTTAACGGAAATCCTTACGGATCCCTGGGACTTAAGACCAGAGTTTCACAGATAACCTTCACTATCATACACACTCCTTATATACCAGAAATATCTAATAGTAACATACGACGATGTCACTGATTCCAAACCCAGACAATGTGACGCGCAACTTCAATTGTCACACGTTATTCCCCAATTCCGTCTTTCCCGAGAGCAGCATATACTTCCCTCTGCCCTACTACGGAACTGCTACAGCTTCCAAGTTCCAGAAGCACTACATATAACTCAACATTACGACTCCAACATATAGTATTAGTACATATACCAACATGAACCAATAATCAATAATCAATAAAACAATCTTATCTAATCAAGACAATCATCAAAAACCATCCTCTGCTACCAGGAAATTGATAGAGATCAGGGTGTGTACAATATTCCCACTACCACGGATAGAGTAATCTCACAGTTACACGCACATGCATACATCATACGCTAGGGCCCATTTCACTAACATACGCTCAAATACTCTACCAGCAATAAACCTGTGGAAAGAAAACACTCCTAAACACCCTGCATCTATATCGAGGTCGATAAGACCTGGTTTTTGTGACTGTCCCTAAGCATAGTCTATACAATATATACAACAATAATCAATAATGCAAACCCAATAATTGACAAGAAAGAATATCCAACACCATGTTTAAAATTATATTGCTTTATCTAAAATTAGTCAAGGAAATCAATCAGAGTAAATCATTTCTCATAGTTACCTATTCTAGCTAAATGTCAGAACGGGTCAGGACAAGTCTCTCGGTAAATGTCTCTCAAGACGAAGTCCCGTCAGCATCAATCCTCAGCAACGCAGGTTCAATACGCGGCAAAGGCAAAATGGCAAGTGGCAAAAGACCCTCTCTAGGCTAACATCTTATAGACTCTAAACAATAGAAAGATACATTGGAAACATAGAAAAAATCATAATGTCCGCCGGACTTGCTGAGCAGAGCGAGAAGGAAAGGATGTAACATTGCTACATTTGAGAATCTCCGCTCAGGAAAAGTACACATAGCGAAAACTACGGAACAGGAACCAAGAAAATAAAACATGTATCACAATTATCCTGCTTCTCCTCGGTCATCGAGCCACAGTTCAGAGCTTCTTTCTAAGGCTCCTTTGTTTCCCAAGGCTGCCAAGGACACTTTCACTTCTCTTGGAGAACTCCCAAAACTGCTGCTGTCCTCATGGAAAGTTTTTCGACAAGGACCATGGTCAGTTAGCTTCAGGACCATTTCCAGCAGGGTTCTCCCTCGTCTCAGTTTTCAAATTATAATCACAGCCAGGCTCACTATTCAGCCTTCTTTCCCAGGCCAACATAGGCCTTAATAGACCATCTTAATTAAAAGAGACAAAAACAACGTTACTACAGCATAGTGATTAAACAGTGTTAACCCCACTAATACCCTTATGTGTATGCATTTATCTAGCACTTGCAACATAGAAAAGCATTAATTCAAAAGCGTTTTGTGCTCAAAAATAAACAGCACATAGCAACGTTTAAACATGAAAACACATTTAACGCACGCGTTATTATCAGTCAGCACATTAAAGCACACTCCCGTGTAACTCTTTCTTGTTAAAACAAACGGATTGATTAATATAAACGCACTTGCACAAGACAAATAATTAATTATTAATTATTAATAAATTAATACAACGAATAGACATGCCAGAGCTTCAAAAGCCCCAGAATTTTCAAACTGAAAACTCTGCTCCAGCACCAGCTTGCACGGACATCATTTCACATTACTAGAAGGAAAGTGCACTTTTATTTTATGTGAAGAGGCACTTTCCACCTACGTGTTTTTCTGTGTGCATTTCCATTTTAGAAAATCAGCAAAATAGAAGCCTCATTCATGGTGATATTTACTGTTTTAATAAATTGTACTAATGTGCCTTCCTCTGAGTAACATGCAAGGTCCTTCGCTCAGGTCTTTTCTAGGGACCATTCATTAGATGAACTGTCAATTGAATTTCTGTATTATCTAAATGGCATGCCATCTCCTTCATTTTCTATGCACACCTATTTATTAATATGCACCAAAGCAGGTGTTTACTAGATTTATTTTATTTGATGTATCTTGTTTATTTGAATAATGATTGGTTTATGTGGATGGAGCCTTGCTAATCCAGCACTATTAGTGCATGTCAGACCAATACTGAGCGTGTGGCTTTTCTGTCTAAAACACTATAAAAGATTATGTTTTTGGGATATGTGCCAGTCTTTTTGGTGCACTCTTTGAAGGCAGACTCTATGATGGTCCCCTTGCTCAACTATGCTTTGATTCTGGCTATTTGCTTTAGAGATGCCCTAATGTTAATTCCCTTGCATTATTTCATTGTGACTTACTATGATTGTCGGTTCCCTATGATTTAACTAACAACTTGTTTGCCTTCTGCAATGAACTTAATTTTGAATAAACCCTTATGGTTTTGACTTGTCTTGTGGAGGTCTGATTTACTGCCATTGGATATAGTCTTATAAACACGCACAGAACCGATCCTACGCCTTGACGCCCTTAATTATTTTAATTAGAGTGTCAACAGAATCATAAGATGTTCTCATTCTGGGCACCTTTTTGTGCACATATGGGAATTCAATCAGATGATTGTGCTGTGTTTTAAGGTCGAGCCTAGCGCAGCGCGCATGAGCTGCTCTATGGGAGGCTTCTTGTGAGCACTTTAAACTTCTTCGTGTGGGCCTGACTCCTCCCACATATCGGGTTGGCCTTTGCGTGTGTCTTTCAATAATGAAGGCACGCAAATGGCCAAAGGCGGGTGCATGTACCACCTCCTTTTGAATGTTCACTCCCATGGCATTTTGCTGTCGGGAGCGAGCAGCGGCGCGTAGAGTGGCAGCTGCATTCTTGGTGGGTCAGGTTACATGCAACGCGCCGTGCTTTCGTACAGGCCTCTGCAATTAGATTTGAAATGTTGAAAACGATACTTATTTACAGTCGTTATAAACAGTTTTTTTTTTGGACACGGGCCTCTAACAGTGCACGCATGATGTGCTTAAAATCGATGCCATGTTTTTCATTCTTTTTTAAATTTTGTGAATCAGCTGCAACTTGCTGAATATGGCTCAAAGAAGAGAAATTACCCAAGAATGTGCGCTTGGATGTTTTGGCCAAAAAAAGAGCAGATGGCTTCAACAGAGCCAGTGTCAGAAAGGTCTGCAAGGAACAAACAATAAGTGCGTAGGGACCAACGTGGATAAAACGTGTTTTTTTCACTCCTACCTCTTTTATCATTATACTTTTTAGGTGATAGGTCCTGCAAACTGTTCACCAGGGAGTATAGCACATATTGCTTTGATGTGAAAACGTTTATATCCCTCCTATCCACTAAGAGTCCCCACCCCTCCAAAAAACACAAAAAACGAACACAACAGCATATATTCGTCGCAGGATCGACTCTTCGTTCCTTTTTCCTTCTTACGGTGCACACATGAAGAGATATTTCGTCACAACAAATAATACAGCGGAAGTGAGCAGTAAAGGCAAAGATCCCCATTTGTTTTCGTTTGGTTTTATTGAATAATACAATCTATGCATTTTGGGGCTTCCAGAGAAAAAATCAAACAATAAAGAAAGCGTGGCAAAAGAGTGGCTTTACTTCTCTAGCACTTGGGGCTGAACAAATCGCCTCTATGCGCTATGAGCAGACATACTCGGGTCGGTCCTTGTGTTTCTCCGGCTTGGTGTGGACAGTGACTCCTCCCGTCTTGAAGTGCGGCGACAACAGACTGTGCACATACAATACGCTCACTTCTCATCTGGGCATACTATATTAACCTCCCCATGAGTAAAAAACTATAAACCGTGCAGGGGACCTTAGTAGCTCATGTGAACACCCCTTTGCTATGCCCCCCACACGCACACTCACCTTATCTCTGATCATGACAACCTCCCGTGTAGTTGCAATAAACTCTCGCAAATCTCTAGGCTCCATGCGGCGAGACGCCCCCCGCGCATTTGGTCCATTTGGTAGCTTTGCGGCGCTTTGAAAACAAGCATTTGCTATGCAATAGGTCTCGAATTTACGCGAGTTTAAGCTATTGGCATTGTAAATGACAATGCCTTTTATTTACCTTTTATAAACCAAAACATAAATAAAAGGAATTGTCATTTACAATGCCAATAGCTCAAACCCGCGAAATGCGAGACCTATTGCATTGCAAATGCTTGTTTTTGTTGGTGTTGGCTAGGTGAGGTAGGTAGTGTGTTCAATGTAGGGCTGAGATGCTGCTGGAACCCAGGGTGGCAGTCCCTTATTTTTGTATATCCCTGAGGCGAATAGCAGAATTTATATTTTATGGGGCTTCTTCCCAAGTAATGCAGGAGAGCCATATCTTTAAAATGCTTCCGCTTGTAGTCTCCCCTTATGATCATTGGCCTACAAGTCCCAGCATGCTTAGTGCTGTAAGCTGCATAACCAGAAGTGTCTCAGAGTGGCCCTCATGACATGGGAGCAGTTGACAGCTTCTGTCCTTCATCTCGGTCAGCATCCGTACTTACACCCCTTCCCCTGGGCCCTGACACCCCACCCTTCCCTCCTCGGCGGCCAGATGTACAGGCCCAGCGGTAGCCCGCACATTTGCTAGCCATTACCCGCCGCCGAGCAGAGGAGGAGCCCCAGAGGGAAGGGGAGTGCTCGCCGGCCCGGCACATGCTAAGCGCGGGTCCTATTTCTCTGAGCTCGCGATGGAAAATGTCCAAAGTGTGCTGAGTCGGAGCCCGGGACAGGGGCACGCTGAGGAGAGACGCAGGCAGAGCAGGACGTGGGCTGTCTCCTGTGCCTTCCGAGAGCTGAGCTCCCGAGGACCAATAGCACCCAAGGAGCTCGGAGGCTCCGAGAGTGGAGCCAGCAGCGCACTCGCCTCGAAAACTTTTATTTTCAGTAGAAATCTCACCATTGACATTTCGTTCGAATGACTTCAAACCTATTCCCCCCCTCATTAATTAGGAGAAACAGATACTTTGAACCTTTGTGTAAAGCCCCTGGTGATTAACAACACAACGCAAACTACAAAGAAAACAATGGATTGATGAGTGCTGCGAAGGAACATTTTCCTGGGATTTATTTTGAGTTTCTTCACTTTTTTGGTACCCTTTGGTACTGACAGAAGCAGCAGAGGCGCCCGCCGGTGCCCCGGCTCTGACAGCACGGGGACCATGAAAGGTATGTGTGCTGCGAGGTCGCACTGTCTCTTGCACGAGGCTTCGCGAAGGTGAGAAATAATGTTATCACAGCCTGGAATAACATGTGGAGGCAGGAAGCGCGGGGCGAAGGGGGGCAGAGCCCCGGGCAGCCGCTGCCCGCAGAGGGCACGTGCCGTTGACCACACTGAAGGGAGCCGGGAGGCTGGACCAGAACAGAGTGTGTATGTGGGAGGCGCTGTGAGGGTGTCGAGGCGCTGAGCGATGCAGATGAAACAAAGGGCTGCGCCTGGGAGAAGAGCGGTGGACCGTGCCAATGAGGCAGGAATAGCATCGGGCGGTTATTGGGGGAAAGAGAGGGGCAGGCAGCTGCCCCAGCTTACCGAGAGCTGGGCCGAGGCTGAGGTGTGGCTGGGGCAGAGAGAGGCAGAAAGCTGGATGCTCTAATTAAGGAAGAGAGCTGGACCAAGGCAGGGATGTGAATGAGGCTGGACCATGTGACGGAGGCTGGGACAAGTAGCCGGGCCAGAGCAGGAATGAAGGGATGTGATTGAGGCAGAGATCCAGACTGCATGATTGAGACACAGCTGGGACCGGGCAGGGATGGGATTGAGGCAGAGATCCAGACTGCATGATTGAGGCACAGCTGGGACAGGACAGGACAGGGCAGGGATGTGATTGAGGCAGGGATCCAGACTGCATGATTGAGACACAGCTGGGACAGGACAGGGCAGGGATGTGACTGAGGCAGAGATCCAGACTGCATGATTGAGACACAGCTGGGACAGGGCAGGGATGTGATTGAGGCAGAGATCCAGACTGCATGATTGAGGCACAGCTGGGACAGAATAGGGCAGGGATGTGATTGAGGCAGAGATCCAGACTGCATGATTGAGACACAGCTGGGACAGGGCAGGGATGTGATTGAGGCAGAGATCCAGGCTGCATGATTGAGACACAGCTGGGACAGGGCAGGACTGTTATTGAGGCAGAGATCCAGGCTGCATGATTGAGGCACAGCTGGGGCAGGACAGGGCAGGGATGTGATTGAGGCAGAAATCCCGACTGCATGATTGAGACACAGCTGGGACAGGGCAGGGCTGTGATTGAGGTAGAGATCCATACTGCATGATTGAGACACAGCTGGGACAGGGCAGGACTGTTATTGAGGCAGAGATCCAGGCTGCATGACTCAGAGACGAAACTAAACCAGGGTAGAGACGTGATTCGCTAAGAGGCAGAGAGCCGGATAACCATACGAGTGAGATGCAATAGGGCGGGACCAGAACGGCGAGGATTTCACTGGCGCACAGCAGGGCCATAGGTTAACGTAAAATATTGCAAGGCTGGGGCGTCCCTGGAGTCTGGGCAGGGGACAGAAGCCTTCACTGGCGCCAGAGAGAAGGTGTGCGATGACATGAGACACTGATAAGCTGGCCAGTGGCAGATACCAGAAACAGGAAGGGAGCAGAGAGACTGACAGAAAGGGGGTGGGGCAATATAATGACATTGTGATGTATCCATGAAATGAGGCAAAGCAAGAGGGGGGGTCCTGAAACTGTAAGAAATGGATGATAACATTAGGCTAAAAGAGACCAGCAATGTCATGAGACAGCATGATGGAGAATAGCATGAGGTATAGGGACATGCACTATCATGAGACAAGGAGAGGAACAGTCGCACGAGGTAGAGGGGCAATGTCATGAGACAACATGATGGACAAAAACATGAGGTATAGGGATAGGCACTATCATGAGACAAGAAGAGGAACAGTTGATTGAGGTAGAGGGGCAATGTCATGAGACAGCATGATGGACAATAGCATGAGGATATGTGATATGAAACAAGGAGAGGAACAGTCGCACGAGGTAGAGGGGCAATGTCATGAGACAGCATGATGGTCAATAACATGAGGATATGTGATATGAAACAAGGAGAGGAACAGTCGCATGAGGTAGAGGTGCGACGTCATGAGACAGCATGATGGTCAATAGCATGAGGTATGAGGACATGCATTATCATGAGACAAGGAGAGGAACAGTCACATGAGGTAGAGAGGCAATGTAATGAGACAGCATCATGGTCAATAACATTAGGATATGTGATATCATGGGACAAGGAGAGGAACAGTTGCACTAGGTAGAGGGGCAACATCATGAGACAGCATGATGGTCAATAGCATGAGGTATGAGGACATGTAATATCATGAGACAAGGAGAGGAACAGTCGCACTAGGTAGAGGGGCAATGTCATGAGACAACATGATGGACAATAACATGAGGTATAGGGATAGGCACTATCATGAGACAAGAAGAGGAACAGTTGATTGAGGTAGAGGGGCAATGTAATGAGACAGCATGATGGACAATAGCATGAGTTACAGGGACATGCACTATCATGAGACAAGGAGAGGAACCGTCACACCAGGTAGAGGGGCAACATCATGAGACAGCATGATGGTCAATAGCATGAGGTATGAGAACATGTAATATCATGAGACAAGGAGAGGAACAGTCGCACCAGGTAGAGGGGTAACGTCATGAGACAGCATGATGGTCAATAGCATGAGGTATGAGGACATGTAATATCATGAGACAAGGAGAGGAACAGTCGCACAAAGTAGAGGGGCAATGTCATGGGACAGCATGATGGTCAATAGCATGGGGTATAGGGACATGCGATATCATGAGACGAGGAGCGAAACAATCGCATGAGGTAGAGGGGCAATATCATGTGAAAGCGAGGTGTATGATAGAATATAGCAGCAGCAAAGGGTCAATATCATGAGATAGAGAAATGCCAGTATTATGTTTTGGACAGGGAGATGGACAGTAATATGAGGCACAGGGTTATGGTCAGTAGGGTGATGTAGAATGAGATGCTCACCATCAGGAGGAAAAGGAAGGGGAAGACGGACAATACAGAGGAATAGAGGGAGGTGAGCAGTACCACGAGGCAGATGGAGAATAGCAATATCATGAGACAAGGAGATAGGCTATAGAATGAGGTATGGTGGCGAGGCAATATCACGATAGAAGGAGATGAACAGAATATGATGCTGAATGTCATGAGACAGAGGAAGATGGATAATATCAGGAAATAGAGGGAGCGGGACAGTAGCATGAGGTAGATGGAGATCAGCAATATCATGATACAGGCAATAACAAGAGGCGGAAAGGCCTTCATAAGGAAAAGTGAGAGATAAACAATAGCATAAGGAATGGAAAGACAGGTTATATCACGATACAGCGTGTAGGTCATCAGAATGAGGAAGAGTGCGAGGGAGAAAACCATGAGAAATGGACAGTAGCATGAGGCAGAAGGAGACAGACAATAGCATGAGACAGGAATATGTGTATACCATGAGGTATGGTGGAGAGGTAATATCACGATAGAGGGAGATGGACAGAATATGATGAGAAATATCACGAGACAGAGGAAGATCGATCGAGTCAAAAGAGGATGAGCAATATCATGAGACGGAGAGAGACGAGCATGATGGAGAGGGAGACAGAGAAGATCATGCGACAGAAGGAGATGGATAGAGGCATGAGTCCGAGTAAGGCAGGCCCTATATCGTGACAGAGGAGAGGGACAATGTCACAACTCGTAGGACGAGAGTGGAAGATGGATAATGGCAATGTCAGGCTGCACATGGGCAATATTGTCACAGACTCAGGAAGCAGCAGAGAGGATGGGACATTGTCTGATATAGTCAGGAGAGCGAAGAGTTACACTATTTAGAGGTGAAGGTTTTTTTTTTAATAGATACTGCATCCCCTAGGAGGACCACCTTTGTCAGAGATCATTGGATGCCGTGTATATAATCAGTTCTGCCGTGTGCTCATGTCAACGAAGCTTGCACATGAACCCACGCCAGACTCCTCTCTACCCGAACTCGTAGGATTTCTTTTTTTACATCACAAAACCGGGGAGCTGCTTGTTTTTCAGGATTCCTACTAATAGAGTGGTCATGACTTGTTCTAAAGTCTGGAGGACACATCACGCTACGCAGACCGATGCCCTCAGGCGGCTGTAGCAGGTTCATCTCATGCACCAATGTGATCTGTGGGGTCCTCCCTTCAGGAGGAGCCTTAATCCTCATCTGTGCTAGGGCAGAGCATTGGTGTGCAGTTGTGAAAGATGCGATTGTGAACTCATGGGATGGAGGCTCCAGATGAGGATGTATGCACAACACCAAATATGCAAATAACCGTAATCCAATAAATGAGCATCAATGTCGCCTAGAAGACGTCCAAGCTATATGCAAAATTCTCCGGCCTTATCCCTCAAATACCAAAAACACGCAGCGCCAGTTCACAGACTTAAAACAAACTGAGTATGCGACCAGAAGATATTGTGGGCCCCCTTGACATCAGAATTAGTGCTTCTCATGAATGGTCATTGGATCCAATAGTCCTTCCTCTCTTTCTGGCCTTCTGTTGCGCCGTGGACCCTTAAGTTGTAAGTGCAGGTCCACGTGAATCCTTGCAATGCCATGTAGCACTAAGGCATGAACGTGTGGGTTATCAACCCAAGGACTGGGCGCGTTTGTGATGCGCGAGATGACTGCAGAGGTATAATAGGTGCACAGTGAAGTGGAAGAACAGAAAGAGAGGAAGGACGACTCAAACCAAGACACACCCAAAAACGTTTCAAACTGGTTCGTTGGATTGTGTCCACAATGTACGCTTTGTATGTAAATATTCAAAAAATTCCCATTATGTTATGATATGCACCATCTGTAAATGTGACATACATATTTATTGAAGAAACGACTGGATCTTACCATTGGGTATGTTGTGGGTGCCTGCCGCCATACCTTCTTCAGATATCTTGGTGCAAAGAGGCGGGCGAGCCTGGATTTTAAGAGTAGGGGCTTGGGTTTCTTAGTTACGTTTTCAATGACAAGGGAAGGGGGGCATTGTGCTTGGCATTCCAAAAACACTATTCGCCCAGGTGCATTGTGGTATATGCAGTGCACGGTAACACTCACTTTAGTTGAAAAGCTGTAGCTCTTCCGGTTGGCGGTGCAGCCAGCGCTGCTTATCTCTAGACACTTGTTTCAGTATATGTGTCCTTCTTCTTCTTTACATTTTAATGCTGCTCAGAGCCTTCTCAGGTCTCTGTTCCACTCCCAGAGCGCAGGTGCACCCCACTGAGCGGGTCTGCCCAATAACTGAGCGCCGTTAACACAGGCCTTGGACATGGTCCGTTTTCTGGAGGTCACGAGATCGACTCTCTACCGAGTATCATTACTTTGGGTATTCTTAACTTGCTGTTTACAGCGCTTAGACATGGGAGACGTGATACGAAACGCTACTTAGCACACAAGTAGGTGATTAAAATGATGTGCCTTTCCAGCAGTTTCACTTGACCCGGCTGTGTGAACGCTCCGCCCTTGCACGGCGGCTCAGCCAAACACCTGTGTCTGGAATAAATGAAATCCATTTAAATTCTCTCTGTAGCGGCAGAGATCTTGACTCGAACTGATCACAGCATTCAATGTGAATCTTTCGCTGGCCAAAGTGTTCCAAGGCAATGTGAATCCACGCGCTCAAAGCGCATCCATCAGGGGGCCACGCCACTGCCAGTCAGAGGGGGAGGGGCTGGGGTTTCGGGAACTGGGATGTTTTCTCACAGTAAATCATTGACTTATCTGTGACCCCAGTGTCCAATAACTCCTGTGCACATCTGCAAGCAGCATGTGCCGACGCCTTGAAACCCCCTGCGCCCTGAGCGCGCGCACCGGCCGTGACATACCGAGCGTGTTTGGGTAGCGTGCGTGGGAAAAGTGTAGGGTGCGTGAAGAGCAGCTGCGGCCAGGGGTGGCCGGAGAGGGCGATTCTTCTGAGAGCCTGTATATTTTCATATGATATACCTGTGCATTTTCACTGCCTGCGCACTGCAAATCACGCACCATATGGAAACACTTTCCACATAGGATTAAGTCCATCTCAGCAGGAAGTGCTTGAACCCCTATGACTCTTTTTGATGTTTTTCTAAAAAAAAAATCCTTCTACAAACACCCAGCACGGTATAGCGTGCTACTCATGAAGGCAAGTGCTTTGATGCCCCACTTGGGGGCAGTAAGCACAATATAAATGCTGCAACACCATACAGTCTGCGCATCTAACTCGTTGGTAGCAGGAGAGCGCCCTATGTTTGTGGTGTGCCGCGGCAGCATTTTGAGTGCAGCAGTTCTTCGGGGTGTGCAGCTCAGAGGGCCAGGGGTGTGCTTCGCACGTGTCTTTCATATTGTGGCTGGGGCTTCCTGCAGGTGCCTCTGTTGTGCTTTCTGTAACACCCATTGTGTAGGTTCAAATTTATTGACCAATCACAGCAAAGCTTGGTCTCCCTTATTTGTATTATGGTGTGTGGGCTAAGGCACGTGCCTGGCCACACAAACATAAGTAAACATCTGCGCCTTAGCTCCCAAGCTGTTTTTTAGATGTAGGCCAGGGTGCAATTAAGGTCTTGGGGTGAAGGAACGAAGCGTAGATTAGAGAAGTCTAGAGTAGAGTGACGTGGTGTACAGCATAGAGGTGTAAAGGAGAGCGGCATAGAGTGGGGTGGCATGGAGTGGTGTAGAGTGGCGTAGAGCAGAAAAGAGTAGAATGGAGTAGAGTGCCATTGAGTGGCATTGTGTGGAATGGAGTGGCGTAGAGTTGAGTGGAATAAAGTGCGTAGAGTGGAGTAGATTGGCATAGAGTGGAATAGAGTGGCATAGTGTGGTATAGAGTAGGGTGGCACAGAGTGGGTTGGAGCGGAGTTGAGTGACATGGAATGTAGTGGCACAGAGTGGAATGGCATGGAGTAGAGTGATGTAGAAAGGTGTACAGTGGGGTAGAGTAGAGTGAAGTGACAAAGTGCAGAGTGGGTAGAGTAGTGGGTGGAGTGGCATAGACTGGAGAGGTGTAAATGAATATGACCGAGTAGAGTAGCATAGAAAGGCGCAAAGTAGAATGGAGTGTCATAAAGTGCCATAGAGTGGCGTGGTGTAGAGTGGCATGGTGTGTAGTGGAGTGGCATGGTGTGTAGTGGCGTGGAGTACAGTGGCATAGAGTAGAGTGGGAGTAGTAGAGTGGCAGAGAGTATATTGGCATGGAGTGGCATAGAGTGGCATAGAAAAGTGTAGAGTACAGTGTGATAGGCTGGAATGGAGCGGAGTAGAGTGGCATGGAGTAGAGTGGCACAGAGTGATGTGGCATAGAGTGGAGCACAGTATAGTGGCTAGGCCTGGGCTAAAATTCTGTTCCGGTCGCGGAAATTGCGATAATTTGACATTTTCGCGTTCTGCGGAGAGCGCGAAAATGTCAAAATTTCCGCAATCCGCATTTTACCGGAAATTTTTTGCTTGCTCGTGCTGTAAAATAATACATTCTCGCGTGCGCGCGATCGCCTTACCTGAATCCCCGCGTTCGCCGACAAGGTTTCCTGATCCGGTCGCGTTCTCCATGAGATGTTGGATTGTTGGTAGCCATTTGCGCTGTCTTGCGACAGTTCGCTCCCGCAGTGACGTCATTCATCGCGCGATCACGTCTTTCTTCTCGCGATCATGCACTGCGAGACAAGTGAAAACAAGATGGCCGCGCCCGCGAGCAACCACATGGGTAAGTTGGCGAGCCGCGACCACGCAGAAAATACCGTGAACGAGCGGGAAAAAAACGTCCGCATCTTCGCGATATTTCCGCGTGTTTGCGGAGATTTTTAACATTTTCGCGATAATTTGCGAAAGTGAATTTCGCAAATTCCGCCCACCCCTAATAGTGGCTTCAAGCAGTACATTTGTGGGTGTAATTAATTGAAGTGTCAATAGAGATGGCAGAAAGGGTGAAAGCAACATAAATAAGAAGTCTCCTATGTCTGTGTTGAAAGTAGGAAAGCACATTGCACATCCAGGAATAATACTGAAATGCTTATAAAATAAAAAAAAAAGTGTTGCAAAAAGACGAGGAAGAACAAAGACCAGGAAGAACACATGCAAATGAGTAACAATGGAAAAAACTTATGGTATGCTGTGTGCGGGTTGTAATCCCTCTGAATTGTAAACCATACGTCTTGCAGCAGAGTGAATGCACTGAGTAAATAAGTCCTATAAATGGAAAAATAATGAAGTAATACTATCACAAAATGAGGTGCATCATGCCTCACAACGTATCTTTTCTTGTAGCATAATTTAGTCAAGTCGCATAATTTGGTCCTGTCCTGCTGCATAATTGCATCAGCCCTGGCTATAGTCCCTGTTCTCCCCTGTAGGCAGAAACGGGCGAACACATCATACTGATGCATATTTGTGTGTTAAACAGAAATATTCTGACAAATTTAAAGTTCTCATTCAAAATGTACATAAGTCTTTAAATTGAATAATTGCTCCATTTAGATAGCTCAACAGACAACAGGGTCTTTGGACATTAATAGACCTTCGTGAACCACAGCCAACGTTTATAAAATTCAACGAATAAAGGTGTGAGGAAAACCCCAGTGGATTTTTATCTTCAGTCAAAAAAAATAAGATCAAAGTCATCTAAATAAAATAGAATGGATGAAGGTGTAACTTAGAGTAACATTACATGAGGACCAAAGCTCATGACGAAGAAGATGTGAGAATACTGTGCCCTGTCAGATTTCTGAGGTGCTGATCCACTGAAAGTCGTTTCCGTCGATGAGCTACTGTACGAACAAGCAATGTGCAACTCGGAAAGACAGAAGTCCTCCGACCCTCCTCCTTTGCATGGTACAACACCTGGTGGCCCACTGCCCTCGGCAGCCCCCGACCCCCACGGACCACGCCCGGAACCTCGACATCATACTCGACTCATCCCTCACCATGACCCGACAGATCAAAGCCGTCGCCTCCACCTGCTCTAACACCCTTTGCCAGACCTTCAAATGGATCCCCACTGAATCAAGAAAGACCGTCACCCAGGCACTGATAACCAGCAGACTGGACTACGGAAACACCCTCTACGTCAGGATCAACAAATCTCTGCTCCAGACCATACAGACACCGCAGCCAGACTTGTCCTCGGCATCCCTCAACACGTACACATCACCCAACACCTACGAGACCTCCACTGGCTCCCCGTCGAAAAGAGTTACTTTCAAGATACTCACCCACGCCTACAAATACCTCCACAACACCAGATCCCTATATCTCAAGGAAAGAATCTCCTTCCACATACCCAAGAGAAACCTCATGATCCGCCGCCCTCGCCATCACTGAAACCCCGTGCATCCCCAGAGCCAGAACTGGTGGAAGAGCCTTCTCCTACATCACGGCAAAGACCTTGAATGAGCTCCTGATCAACCTCAGACGTGCCTCTACTCTGCACATCTTCAGGAGGACCCCCAAGACCTGGCTCTTCGCCTGACCGGAGTTGCACCCCTCCCCCCCACCCCCAGTGCCTTGAGACCCTCACGGGTGAGTAGCACGCTTCACAATTCCCTGATTGATTGAATGTGCAACTGCTCACTCGTACTATAGATATGGAGACCGGTAGGAAAGGAGATCGAGAGAAACGCTGATTGGAATTCACTCCCAGGTTGGACACTGCATGGGTTTGGGATCGCTACTGATAGGATCATGCTGGTAGGAGTATTTACTATGGTTTGGTGGAATATAGAAGCAGTACAACCGTGACTTAGGCTTACCGGCTTCAGTGGTGGAAGTTGCTGTGATGAACCCTCTACAGACCAGGAGGTTGTCACTGTATACCCCCGAACGAGACCAGAGAGGAACTTAGGAATCCCCTAACAATGGTGTTACATTTTAAAATTAGAATTTGTGTTTTTCCGGACCAAGGACTCTTAAACTATACTGCCTACCAGAATGGATGACATGTGACTCTTACACCTTATAGGCCTCTGTCTTATGTAACATTTCCTATACACTCATTTACACGTGTATGATTGTCTCTATGCAATGTGTGTGTGATTTAAAGTGTTCTGACACCTTAAACTGGTATGAGTGGCGCTATAAAACCAAATTAATCTAAGGGACCAGTGGTTATGGAGACTTGAGGGGCACTGTCAAAGGGTGGTAGTGAGGGGCTGTGTGGCGGAGGTGGTCATTGGGGGGCGCCAACAAACATTGTCGCACAGGGCGCCACCAGTGCTAAAGCCGGCCCTGTTTAGAGGGCCAACGCCAGCCAGGTAAACAGGGCACCCTCCAATCCAGGCCCTCACCTGTAATCTAGAACTTCATCCACTCATTCACTCACGTTGCACAGAGGGCTCTCACATTGCTTAACCGTGAGCCATGGTGGGATGCGGCTAGTGCAGTCAATGTGGAACAGAATGAAGCCCCCTGGCACTGTGCATCACCAGATGTGTCTTCATCAAGCTGTGGACTATGGCTGATCGCCTGCTTTCCTTGCCAGAATGCTAATCTATCTCACCTTCTAATTTCCCTTAATTCTCTCCACACGTGCTCGAGAGTCACAGCTAACATTTTCCACGCAGGGTTGAGACCAGCATTTCCAGCCCAGCTCACACTGCAGCTCTACAATTCAGTGAACACCAGATCTCCCTCTGCACAGCCTTGCCCTGGCATACTTCCAGATGAGCATTCCACCCCAGCAAGCGTTGCAAGCTGGTGCTGTGTTTTAGTTACTTATTACAAGCATATGCCACAAAAGAAATAAGGATAAACACACAGCCACGTGGCCACCATATGCTCGCAAGAAAAATGTAAACGTTAAAGAACATTCATTGATGTGGTCATTTTGCTGATGACATATTAAATAATGTGCCTTGTGCAATGTATTCTATTATTTGTCAAGGAAACAAAAATAAATCACCACCTACAGGCACTTAAATGACAGACAGCTACAAAGTTACAATGCCACTTAAAGACTTTATAACCACAACTTTAACAAGCAATAGCTAAGTCAAGAAGTTTAGCCTAAGCGAGAGCTAATGGCTTTGCTAATCTCTTTGAACCATATTGTACAGCAGAGTGAAGTGGAGTAGAGTAGAGAGGAGTGGCATGGCATAGAGTGGTGTGGTGTGGAGTGGAGTGTAGCAGAGTGGCTTAAAGTGCTGTTGTGTATAGTGGAGTGTAGTAGAGTGACTTGAAGTTGCGTAGAGCGAAAGGGTGTAGAGCGAAGTGATGTAGAGTGGAGTGCGAGTGCTGTAGAGTAGAACTGCGTAGAGTGGTATACAGTGGAGTAGAGTGGCGTATAGTGCAGTGGCACAGAGTAGAGTGGAGTGGCGCAGAGTGGAGTGGCGCAGAGTGGAGTGGCATAGAGTGGAGTAAAATGAAATAGAGTGGCTTTGAGTTGCATGGAGTGGTGAAGAAGAGAGTGGAGTGGCATGGGGTAGAGTGGCGTGGAGTGGAGTAAAGTAGCGTAGAGTGGAGTAAAGTAGAGTGGCTTGGAGTAGCACAGAGTGGTGTAGAGTGAAGTGGTGGAAAGTGAAATGGCATAGAGTAGGGTGGAATTTAGTGGAGTGGGGTCAAGTGGAGTAGAGTGGCATGGAGTGGAGTGGAACAGCGTAGAGTAGAGTATTTACAGTAGAGTGACATAGCATGACATACAGTAGAGTGGCGTATAGTGGAGATGAGGGGCATAGCATAGAGTGGAATGGCGTAAAGTGCAGAAGTTTAGAGTGCAGTGGCATTGATAGAGTGGTGCATAGTAGAGTAGACTGCTGTAACAAGCAGTGGCGTAGAGTTCAGTGGCGTGGAATGGTGCAGAGTAGGTTGCAGTGGCATATAGTGCCATGTCTTAGAGTAGAATGTAGTGGATCAGAGTGGCGTAGAGGTCAGCGGCGTAGAGTGGAGTGCAATAGTGTAGAGTGCAGTGTCTTAGAGTAGAATGTTGTGGATTAGAGTGGCGTAGAGATCGGTGGCGTAGAGGTCAGTGGCGTAGAGGTCGGCGGCATAGAGGTCGGCGGCGTAGAGGTCGGCGGCGTAGAGGTCAGCGGCGTAGAGGTCAGCGGCGTAGAGGTCAGCGGCATAGGGGTCAGCGGCATAGATGTCAGCGGCGTAGATGTCAGCGGCGTAGAGGTCAGCGGCGTAGAGTGCAGTAGAGTGCAGTAGTGTAGAGTACAGTGGCTTAGAGTAAAGTGGTGCAGAATGCAGTGCACTGAGTGCAGTACAGTGGAGTGGTTCAGGTTAGAGTGCTGTGGTGTAGAGTAGAGTGGAGTGGTGTGGCATAGAGTGCAGTGGCATAGAGGTCAGTGGCGTAGAGGTCAGCGGCATAGATGTCAGCGGCGTAGATGTCAGCGGCGTAGAGGTCAGCGGCGTAGAGTGCAGTGCAGTAGAGTGCAGTAGTGTAGAGTACAGTGGCTTAGAGTAAAGTGGTGCAGAATGCAGTGCACTGAGTGCAGTACAGTGGAGTGGTTCAGGTTAGAGTGCTGTGGTGTAGAGTAGAGTGGAGTGGTGTGGCATAGAGTGCAGTGGCATAGAGTGCAGTGTCATAGAGTGGAATGGTGCTGAGTACACTGCAGTGTTGTATAGTGCAGTGGCATGGAGCAGAGTGGCCAAAAATGCAGATAGGTGCTAAAGAGTGGGTAATGCCAAAGGACCTTGCGAGACGGGCACATTATCTCGAGGCAAACAGCGAACTTCACTATTTTCTTAGTGGGCCTTAAGCAAGCATAGGAACAAAATTACAATTGTAAATGCAAACAGAATGATATATAAAATGTATTTATCCACACTCCCATAAGGACTCCTCTTCCTCTAGGTCTAGTATGTGGTCTAGTTTAGATTCCTACATCAGTACATGTTCTACAATTTAGGAAACTTATTTCAATTTCTATTAATTAATCTTTGCTTACTGTAGCACTTTTATGTTATATTTTATTATTTATATCATGTTTGTACTAGTATGTAATGTTGGTATAGATATTCTATTTTTTCTTATATAATGTAGTATGTTTCTATACTTTATGATTCGGTACTATTTTTTCTATTGTGTTTCATACCTATGAAAATTTCTTCAATAAAACATTTTAAACACAAAAAAAAGTATGATGTATAAAAAACTAAGCTCTCAAGCCCCCTCTTTTGTCTGGGATAAAACCTTGCAAGAATGTAATAGTGCACAGTCGAATGACTTTGAATTCTTCACTGTCGCATCCTTCATCATCCTCAGTAGTATTGAGAGCATAAGCTTGGGTAGTACCTTTGTTACTGCAAGCATGCTGGATGGTGCACAGACTCAGTTTAATCAGAGCGTACAGTGTTCTTATGAGAATAACGACTGCGACCACAGTTTCAGAAATTTTGGAGGGTGGTCTCTAAGATGACGTCACATTCACGTTGACGTACAAAGACACTCTAGCTGGTTGGTTCTTGATGCTCCCAGAGCAGCCCATTATCAGAACAAGCAAGGGGAGTAACATCAGGTGCATGGTGACCAGTGGGATTGTGATAATGTTCAAGGTCTTGTAAAGAATCCAGGCAGGTAACAACACATCCCGGCAGGTGGTGCACATCGCAGAACAGACCGAAGCAAGTTTAGTTTTTGCTAAGGGACCCTCCAAACAAAGGTACCCCTCCCCCTCGAACATCGGAAGGCAAATTGGGGCAGATTCAGCATGAGAAAGATTCAAGGTTTGGCAGTATTTGTGAAGCAAAAACAAGTAGGAGTTAGGGTGACCAACCGTCCGTAAATTTCACGGACAGTCCGTAATTTCGGCCGTCTGTCCGTTGTCCGTGAAGGATTCTTTAACGGACGCCATTTGTCCGTAATTTTAACCGGGCACCGGTGGCACCACTCTAAAGCCGGCACAGCTTCCACCCACCTCCCTGCTTGGCCTCGGAGGTGGGTGTAAGAGACTCCGATGCAGCACCAAAGCTCAGACCCGCAGCAGCATTGGAGAGGCACAGCAGGACGGCGACCCTCACACCTTCAGCCCTTGATGAGCTGCTAAGAGGTGCTTGAAGGTGACTGAGAGGGAGGGGCTGCAGCTTCAGGCGCAGGGGCATCTATTCAGATGCAAACAGCCCGAATGCCTCATGTCTTTGCAGTTTAGAGGGGCCTCACACATTCCCTTTCTGCCCAGGGCCCCAAATACCCTAGAACCGGCCCTGATTACACCGAGGCAGCACGGGGTTCTCTTCACAGAGCTTAATTACTGTCACTAAATTGTAAGCAAACCTCGGTTCTGCAAACGTGCAGTCTATAATGTAATAAAATAAAGAAATGGCACAATCGCACCCACTTTGATTAACAAAGTATGGAGGACAATCAGTTAAATCAGTTCTCTTGGAGTATCTCCTTTAAGTACTGTACATCAGAGTGGGGGGTGGCATACTAACATTTTGGAAAGAGAGCCTGTCTTCTCGTTGTCTTGTCCAGGAGGGGGTGAGGAGCCCTACCCCACCCTGGAAGAGACCAAGATGATACTAGAATACTGCATGCCCACCCCAGTGCCCACCCTGGTGGATCCTGTTCCCCCTCCTGTGATGGCTCCTGCCCCCCCCCAGCGATGGCTCCTGTCCCCCATGTGGCGGCTCCTGCCCCCCCAACCCCCACCTGTGATGGATCCTGTCTCCGCCCTGGGTGGCTTCTGTCCCAGTCCTGGAATGGCTCCTGCAGCGAGGGTGAAGTACCTGATGGGCCTCTTCTCAAAAAGGCTCAGCTCAAAATTAATATGAAATGGTGGGCGAGTGAGTAAGTGAAGGGATGGCTGGATGAATTAGTGAAAGGGTGAATGGATGAATGAATGATTGAATGGATGGATAATGAGAAAGGATAGATGGATTGGGGAGTGGAAGGATGGATGAGAGAAAAGGTAAATAGCTGGATGTATGGGCGGAAGGGTAGATGGATGGGTAAAAGGGTGGATGGATGAGTAAAAAGGTGGATGGATTGATGAATTGATAAGTGCAAGGGTGAATGGATGGACAGATGAGTAAAAGGGTGGATGTAAGGATGGATGAGTGAGTGAAAGGGGGGTAGATGGACAAAAGGATGAATAGATGAGTGAAGGAGTGAAAGTATAGATGGATGGTAGAAAGGATGGATGAGTGATAGGGTCAATGGATGGATTCATGAGTGGATGAGTAGATGGATGGGTGGGTGGATGGAAGGAAGGATGGCTAAGTGAAAGGGTCGATGGAGAGAGAAAGGAAGGATGGCTGGATGACTGAAAGGGTGGATGGGTGGAAGGAGGAGTGACTGGGTGAATGGATGAGTAAGTAAAAGGATGGCTGGATGGGTGAAAGGGTAAATGGCTGGATGGATGAGTGAATGGATGGATGGGCGGAAGAGTGGATGGATGAGTGCACAGATGGATAGGGTGGAAGGGTGGATGGATGGATGATGGATGGATGAGTGAAAGGATGGATGAGTGAAATGATAGATGGAAGGATACATGATGGATAGGTTTGCAAATGGTTGAATATGTTTGGATATGGCTGCAGTGCTTAATTTGTGCCGCTGCTTTCCGGTGCTCAGCACCGGCACTTCATTGTCAGAGCCGGGGCTATAAATTATTTTCAGGAGGCAGTGATGGTGAAGGTAATAAAAAATAAAAAAACATGAACAAAGGGGATACCCTGCTGCGCTCTTGTGGAGGTTTTTGTAAGGCTGGATGTGATTCTGCTGTGCTCTTGTGGCGGTTGAGACGTCCGGTCAGTTGTACCTGATAGCATTATGTTGTGGGGTGTGGTTGAGTAAGGAGCCATGAGATGCTCTCTGTGTTATGTACACTTCACATGTGACGTGGGGTCATGCTTATTTACTGTACATCATGTGGAGTTTAACAAGGCCTTGCGGTTGCCTCCTGATAGGACGCCACCTTACTATGCTAGCACATTCTAAGGGGGTGGATGTTGCGTGTTCTTGAAGGGTGCCGAGTTGCACCTTGAGGCATGGGTGATTACACAGTTTAGTGGTGTTCTGTGGGCCGACTATACTACAGCTGGAAAATAATTCCTTTATTGGAAATAGTATTTCACAGCTTTTTGGGGCTTCCGTTTTCTGTGAGCGAACTGGGAATTTAGTTTCACCGGGTGTTTTTCCTTCTAGTGTTGTGAAATGGCTATTTTGGTCATTGGCTGCATAATGTGTTTTCTTTTTCTTGAGTTGTAGAACTGGTCTATTTGTCTTGTGTATAAATTGTGTTTTCGTATGGCATCCTCCTGTTAAGAGGAATGGGGTTGTGGGCTTTTGTTTAAGTCAAAAATTTGAATCCCGGCAGGGCCACTCAGCCTTTCATCCTCCATGGTGAGTAATTGAGACCCTTTGACCTGGTAAATATTAACACCTGTTGTGTACAGATCGTAGAAAGGGGCAGAAGGGTGGTATGGAGCCGTAAACATAAATTTATTAATAATAAAACAGCATGACTTGCAATATATGCGTTGACCCACGAAGAGTACTGTGCCCTCTAACTTCTTATCATATGAAGTAAATATGCTCCTTAAAGAACGTCTCATGCTTCTAAGCGCTGTAACTAACAAGTATTATTCCAGTTATCAATGGTACTTGGTGGCATCTTTGCTGAGAGCGGATAAGGACATAAGGAGTCACTTGAGGCTTTGCCCTTCTTTATTGATGGCCCCTCTCCACATTTCACACTGGGAATAAATAGCATAATACACTCGGCGCATCTGCATCAATGCTACATATATACTGATGCAGTTTGGCCACGTTGTTAATATAGGTTCGGACTAGAGACTGTCGTGCATGTGACTGTCACTCAGTGCCTCAGGGAAGGGACTGTCATGAGTGATCATCACTTGATGTCTCAGGGACTACCATGAATGACCATCACTTGATGTCTCAGGTGAGGAACTGCCATGAGTGACCATCACTTGATGCCTCAGGCGAGGGACTGCCATGTATGACCATCACTGAATATATAGGTGAGGGACTGTATGTGCATGACCAGCACTGGATGGTTCGGGTGAGGGACTCTATGTGCGTGAACATCAGTGGATGGTTCGGTCTAGGGACTGTATGTGTGTGACCAGCACTGGATGGTTTGGGCTAGGGACTGTATGTGTGTGACCATCAGTGGACAGTTTAGGCGAGGGACTGTGTGCGTGACCATCAGTAGATGGTTCGGGCAAGGGACTGTATGTGCATGTCTATCAGTAGCTGGTTCGGGCAAGGGACTGTATGTGTGTGACCATCAGTGAATGGTTCGGGCGAGGGACTGTATGTGCATGACCAGTGGATGGTTCAGGCTAGGGACTTATGTGCGTGACCAGCACTAGAGGGCTGAATTGAGGGCACTTTCATAAACGTAAACACTTGGTGGCCCATTGGTTTCATGTACTGGTTTCATGCCACCCTTGTCCAGGCCATTGGATCACAGCTCGGCGAGGTGAGCTACTTGGTTTCTGTGGCTAACTTACTGCCTGGCTGGCAGGTGGCCATCCAGCAGCGAGGACCCCTGCAGAGTTGATAATGTTCCTAGAGTAAGTGGGTGGAGTCAGTGAAGGAAATGAGTGGAGCCAGGGAAAGTGGATGTGGCCTCCTACAAACATTTGAGCACCTGGACTTCATATTTTACAAATTAAGCACTGTATGGCTGGGCTTACTTATATACTATTGCGCGACCTCCTCTGATGTGTCTGTAAAACTTACCTATTGTCCTGAAGTTTTGTCCTGAATTTTGACCTCCTGTCCTGAATTTGTGTCCTGAATTTTGACCCTTTGTCCTGAATTTTTACACTCACCGTCCTGAATTTGCACCAATGCCAGTTGGTCACCCTAGTAGGAGTTGTTGTTATGCACACAGTGATGGCTCCCCCAAGGACAGCTGCAGTACAGTTTTCTGAGACTCTGATCTGCCGACGCCCATTAAGGGGTGTGAAAGCACCCCAGGACATCCGCGCCACCCCAGCAAGCTTGTTTTTTTGGGAGGGGGAGCTTGTGGGCGGGGTGGAGTTCAAAAGTGCCTGGTAGGTAGTTCTCAGCGCCCCTTCAAGGCCCGCCCCCTTTTCACATGGTGAGATTGTTCTTTAAGTTGGCAGGTTTGCACCATGATGTGTGCGATGCTGAGTTAGCGCTAGAAGGCAAAGCCCACAGCCCACAGCAAAGCCACTTTAGACTAATTTAATTTGATGGCCGGCACCTTAAGCTCTTCCATGATCTTTGTTTCCGGTCCAGGGAGGACCTGGCTTGGCAGTTCGGGCTGGACTGTTCCCAAGAGGCACAGGGTCCAGACGGAGTTGCATATGGCCAGGTCTGAACTGGGGTGGCATGGTGAGCAAAAGAATGATGGATTTAACCCAGATCTCTTGACTGGGGGTGAATCTTTTGATTTGTTCTGCATTCCGTCCATCAATTGTGTGTCTTTTGCTTCCATGATCTTTGTCAAAGAGGGCCGAATGGAGGTGTACTGGGCTTATAAACCTTCCGCCACTTCCCACCAAAAGCCCCCCCACCCCCAACCAGGGGTTCCGAAGTAGTTATTTCCTCCTTCTGGGGAGTCCCTATACCTTAGAGAATTTAGAGTCAACCGGAGAAAAGGGGACCAGAGGAAGAGGCCACTGGACTGCAGAATCAGTCTCGTGCAAGGAAAGGCATGTGCCAGGCTGCCAAACCCTTGATGCGACAAAGGCCCTCACTTCGCGGATCTAAGGGAGAGTCTACAATAGTTTCTCTTCACCAGGAAGCTGTGTGTGGAAAGCCAATTCCATGTGACACGCGTGGCAGGCCAGCAAATCAAAGAAAGCTGAGTGTGTGCACCGGACCCCAGTAACGAGTGAAAGCCCCAAAGGGGAGGGGGACAGAGTATCTAGGACAGGGACTGAGAGGGCTGGCCTGTCCGTCCTTGCACAGTGGCCATGCAAAGACATTCATAAAGCGTTCTATATTTCCAGCCCATGCAGGGTTTCTTCCCACCATCTAGTTAGTACGTGGGTGGTTGTCAAAACACTTTGGTCCATGGCAGGGTTGGTTGGAGGAGAGTGGTGTGGGATGTGGAAACCGTTCTCAGAATGTGCCCCCATTCTCCCAGGCCGCCCACACCACGTCCATCCGGCTCCACAGGCAGGAGGCCAGGCGACACTGTGCGGACATTTCTTGTGGCTTGCAGAACTTGCAGTAAGCAGAGGAAGCTGTGTATTCAACAAGACTCTATTCACTGTAATTGGGACAAGTCCTGGCACAGGATGTCGGCGCACGCGCCTTTAATGAGGCCTCATTTTTCTTTTTATTTTGTGAACTCAACACAAATTAGTAAAGCAGCGTGAAAATTAAAGGGGACGCGTCTTCCACCCAAATCAATGTATGTTTTTGGTTCATGTCCACATTTACCTTTATTCATCACCAGACCTGTCTCTCTTACTGTTATCCACCCATCAATCACAGTATCTAATTTTTACATATCAACCTCGCCTTCTTGCTCACCTTTTATTCTCATTACTGTCTCTCATTTAGTCTTCCCTGCTCTCTGGTCCTCTCTGTCTTTGTGCTCTCTCTGTCAGTGACAGTCCACTCTATGGCATTCTACTCTACGACAGTCTATGCCATGACACGCCACGGCACATCACTCCACTCTATGACACTTTAATTCATTCAACACTATGTCACTCCACTCCACTCCCTGGAACTCCACTCTACACCACTCCACTCTGCTCCACTCTACGACACTCTATGACATTTTACTCCCCTCCACCCTACGCCCCTCCACCCTACGCCCCTCCACTCTATGCCCCTTCACTCTACGACCCTCCATTCTATGCTACTCCACTCTGACACTCTACTCCTCTCTATACCACTCTACCCCACTCCACCCTGTGACACTCTATGCCACTTCACTCTAGCCCACTCTGCTCCCCTGTACATTACTCCACTGTAAGAATTTACTCCACTCTATGACACTTAACAACACTCCACTGTATGATACTCCACTCTATGCCACGCCACTCCACTCTACGCCAGTTTACTCCACTCTACACCACTCCACTCCACAATACTCTACCCACTCCATGCCACATCACTCTAGGCTACATAACTCTATACCACTGCACTCTACTCTGACACTTTACTCTACTCTACACCCCTCACTCTATGTCCCTCCACTTTACACCCCTCCATTCCACGGCTTGTCACTCCACTCTTCAACACTCCACAACACGCTACTCTATGACCCTCCAGTCTATGCATCTCTACAACACTCTACTCCACTCTACTTCACTCTATACAATTCCCTCTTCACCACTCTGTGCCACTTTACCCCACTCTACGTCACTCTACAACACTCCACTCTACGGCATTCCACTCTATGAAACTCCACTCTATGGCATTCCACGCCACTCCACTCTACGAGTCTACGACAATCCACGCCATTCCACTCTGACACTCATTCCACTCCATGACACTCCACTCCAAGACATGCCACTCTACTCTATGCCTCTCCACTCTAGGACATTCTGCTTCACTCTATGCCACTCCACTCTACAACACTTCACTCCACGATACTCCATGACACTCTCCGCCACTATACTGTATGACACTTCACTCTACACCATTTCACTCTATTACAGTCCACTCTATGATAATCCATTCTACAGTGCTCCACTCTACGACAGTCTTTGTCATGCCATGCCACTCCACTCTAAGCCACTCCATGCCAAACCACCCTACTCCACTCTATGACACTTTAAGTTACTCTATGCTAAGTCACTCAAATCTTCTCCACTCCATGGAACTCCACTCTGCAAAACTTTACTCCACTATACGCTACGCAGTTCCACTCTATGCCCTTCCACTCTATGCCCTTCCACTCTATGCCCTTCCACTCTATGCCCTTCCACTCTATGCCCTTCCACTCAATGCCCTTCCATGCTACGTCCTTCCACGGTATGCCCTTCCACTCCACGCCATCCACTCTACATGCCTCCACTCTACACTCCTCCATTCTATGCTACTCCACTCTATGACACTCAACTCTATACCACTCTACTCCACTCTAGGCATCTCCACACTATGACACTCTACTCCACTCTATCCCACTTCACTCTAGGCCACTTTATTACACTCTACACTACTCCACTCTATGACTTTACTCCATTCAATGACACTCAACGGCACTCCACGCTACACCACTCCACTCTACGCCAATTCCACTCTACACCAGTTTACTCCACTTTACACCACTCCACTCCACACAACAGCACACTACCCCACTCTATGCCCTTCCACTAGACGCTGCGCCACACCAGTCTAGTCTACGTCACTCTTAACCACTGCACTCTATGACACTTTACTCCATCTATGCCCCTCCACCTTACGCCCCTTCACTCCACTCTGTCATTTCATTCCCTTTCACTCTACAACACGACACTCTTCTCTACTCTACGGCACGCCACTCTACGGCACTCCACTCTACGGCACTCCACTCTTTGACACTCCACTCTTTGACACTCCACTCTACAACACTCCACTCTATGACACTTTACGCTGTGACACTCTACTCAATTCACTGTACTCCGTATTATGCCTCTCCACAACACACTGCCCCACTCTACGCCCCTTCACTCCACTCTGTCATTTCATTCCCTTTCACTCTACAACACGACACTCTTCTCTACTCTACGGCACGCCACTCTACGGCACTCCACTCTTTGACACTCCACTCTTTGACACTCCACTCTACAACACTCCACTCTATGACACTTTACGCTGTGACACTCTACTCAATGACACTGTATTCCGTATTATGCCTCTCCACAACACACTGCCCCACTCTACGCCACTTCACTCTACTCTACTCCACTTTATGAAATTCCCTTTACACCACTCCGTACCCCTCCACTCTATTCCACTCCACTCCCCTCCACTCCACTTATGCCACTCCACTCTGCTCTACAACCCTCTACACCACTCTATGCCTCTCAACCTCACAACACTCTACTCCACTCTACTCCAGTAGTCCACTCTACTCCACTATTCTACGCAACTCCACTGTAGGTCACTTTATGCCACTCCACTCCTATCTATGCCACTTCACTCTACAACACTCTAATACGCTCTACTCCACTTTACACCACTCCACTGTATATCACTCTATGCCACATCACTCTATGCAACATCACTCTACGACACTCCACTATATTCCACTCTACTACACTCCACTCCACTCCACTTTATGGCACTCCATGACATTCCCCTAGACTCCACTTCGCTCAACGACAATCCACTGCAGGAAAATAAACCACACAACAGTCTACTCCACTCCACTCCACGCCACCCCACTGTACCACACTCCACGCCACTCTTCTTTTTGCCACTAACTTTTAAACATGCTGAACAGAAACCACGCTGGTGTACAACATGGCTAAAATACATTGGAAAAGACAAAAGCTCTTGCATAGACGAGACGTTTTGGCTTTTTCAATGCTTGTTTAAGACTCTGGTGGTGTCACAGGCAGGCTGGTCTGCTGCTGTTTCTTCCAGCTCTGGGTTTTCTCTTAGCACTATGTAACCCATGTGCTGTTCTTGGAGCTTTGAGCGGTTGCTGAGTTCCCCATTATAACTTTTTATTTAGAGGTTTCTTTAAATGCTATGTGCCAGGTTATTGAAGTATTTACCCTCTCGTTGTCCAGTTTGGTGGCCCTGCACATAATGGAGGTGTCAGGGTACTCACCAGGATCCTTGTACTTCTCTTCAAAGATCCACCTGTAGATGAAAAATCCTTAAAAGCCATAAGCAGAGATGCCCGTGTTGGTCAAAACCATTTGATTGGATGTTGGGTGGGGAGTCAATATTGTCTGCCTTGAAGGCCATGACTGAAACTTCCTATATAGTTCTGTACAGTCTGGGTGAGCTGTATCTTCAGAACTCAGCAGAACCTTAGAATGTCCTCCTCACGTTTCAAGGGCAGATAGAGAGCGCTCCAGGGTGGAGATTCCTATCCATGTTCAGATATACTAACCACTACATTTTACAAGCCTGGACAACCGGATATTCATTTCATTTCATGATGTTTGTCACAGAGGGCACAATATAAAACTCCTTCCTTCCTATTTTATGTGTCCAAGAGCACACAATGTAAAGCCCATTAGGTCCAACACCAACGCTGTTCAATGACACACCAGTAAAGATCAACAAACAGAAGGAGCTAAAGCCCTGTGATCACCTTACTTTTGGCCCCAAATGGACACCCTGTGCTCATTTGACCCCAAGGGTAGTGGAACAGGGTAGTGCAAGCCTTACTGATGGAGGCTGCTTGGGGTAGAAACTCACAGCTCCACAGAGCAGACAATACTATATAATAAATCAAGCCAGTGCTTTTATTGTATTAGGAAAACGTATTTTAATTCTCATACAACTATATTAAACACAAAATTACAAATGTTTACATTGAACACCAGACCCCTCCTGAATTAAAAGAAGGTCTTTCAGTGTTCAACAATGTAAAGCCCTGCCTATGGTGTTTGTCATGGAATTTAAAATGCCAAATGCCTTTCAATTGTATTTGTCACAGAGGTTACAATGTAAAACCGCCTCGTATTGCCTTTGTCGTAGAGCTCACAATGTTGCATTTATTGATGAGTTCATAATGTAAAATCCCTTAATGTTGTGTTTGTGAGAGTTTACAATTCCCCCCCTATTGTCAATGCAAATACCCTTCCCTGGTTCATATTGTAAAATCCTTTCTTATAGTTGTTGTCAGTCAGTTTGCACACCTCTTTACTCTTGCATATGTCTCTGGATTGCACCAGAAGTAATCAGGCGCCTTTCACAACTCCAGCCCAAGCACGTGCTCCTGCTGAAGATCAATGAAGAGGCAAAGTCACAGCCCTTCTCTCGGAACTGTCTTATAATGCTTTTTTGGAAAATAATGTGAGGTCCAAGACAACTAAGCTGCCTCTAGCCAGACCTAAAAAACAGAGATCGAAGGGGGAAAGGAAGTGGATGTTTGGAGGGATGTCTTGACCTGATAAAAAAAAAATATGAATGCAAATCCACCAGACCCTCTCGCACCAATCAAACTTCTTGATTCAAAGTCTCATGAGACAACCTCGATGTATTGTTGTATCCAGGCTTTAATTATTTAGTTGATAGTTTTATATAGCGTGAACAAGACCCTTGCGGGTATCAGAGCACTTTACAGGTATACAGATAGCAGAGTAATAATAACAATAATATCATCTTCAGGACAAAATACAGGATAAAGTAGTGACCAGAGAGGAAGGGTAAGCGTTGTTCTGAGAGCAGAGGAGATAAACCAATAAGGACAGAATTATCTATAAACCAATAAGAATAGAATTATCATAGTCCAGAAAACCGCAGTATCATGTAGTGTCGAGAAAAGGGGGGGATGTCGGAACTGAGAAGTAAAAAACAGTAGGTCATCGGTATGCAATAGTCATGAGGAAAATTGAGGAATCGTAGGTTCGAGGGAGAAGGAGGGCTCTGACGTCTTTCTTGAAGCATACCGTAGAGGGATTCAGATTGATTTCAGGGGACACGGAGTTCCAAATTCTTAGAGCGATCTCAGAGAGAGGATGGTTGTAGGTTTTCGTTTTTTGGAATCTGTGAGAATGCAGGAGTGAAGAGTTGCAGGCTCTGGGTGATCTGGAGCCTCCAGAGAGTTCTCGCTTCGGGGCAAGACCTCTAGGGGTATTGAAGTGGAGGGCTTTGTGTGTCATGCAGGCAATTTTAGCTGGATTTGGACCTACATCCCATGCAGACAGCCTCTCTCAGGCTCTGCACTCAGTATCGCAACAGCCCCTTGAAGCATTGCATAATGTGAACTGTCTGTCCTCAGCAGAACAAGCAGGAGCAGCCTTAGGAAACTCTGGGATAAAGGCTTCTTCTTGGGGCGAGCAGCTCCAGGGATGAAAGAAAAACACCAATGCGCTGACGAGGAAAAAACTGCTAATGCCCAGCTGGCATGGCATGTGTCTCTCTGGGCTGGAACCAGCGGCCTGCATGATGCCATTACAAGGTAAATGTTTTCAAAAAGTGCAGGTTTTCTGAATGCCAAGTTCCTCCCAGCAGACTCCCTTTGCAAACAGAGCCACCTGCTGTAAAATGTGTACAAGCCCTTTAAAGTGAAATATCCCATGTGCAGACGCGGTGTCTGGGCATCAACAAGGTGCACCGCAGGCTCATGGGAATTCAACATTTAGAGCCAATGCATAAATCTAAATATTGCACCTAAGCAGGAGTGACTCAGACATTGTATTAATGAGTGGAACAGAAGAGTGAGCCTAAAACTCTCTTATTAGCTTGGTCTCTTGGCTGATGACGTAGGTGAAGGGTTGGGTGTAGGCAATGGTGTAGCGTGGGTTGCAAGTGCCCAAAGCGGACTGTTAGCACTTCTTGAGTCCCTTCCACCAGCCCAGTATTGAGCCCATTACCCCCAAACTCATCTATTAGATTTTAAGAACTTTTTAAAATTTTGCTCCCCTAAGAATTTTACACTATGGGCAAACGCCCCTGTGGCCCTGCCCACACAACACTACTGGACATAGGTGCATGAGTGACAGCTTCCTAGAAGAAGGGACTCTCATGAGGATGAGGATACATTTCTCCCCAAAACAAACAAGAGGAGATGTAATTTGAACAGGAGCATAACAAAATGAGCAGCACACCACTGTAAGTCTATCAAAGTCTCTGGTTCATCGGCAGACCTGTACGGAGCCTGGCTGCTCTAGGTTCTCTGTAGTAGGACGCGGGCACTCGGATTCATGGTGAAGTCTTCCTGGATGTTTTGAGTAAGAACACTGGTAGCAATGTCTGAAGATTGTTTGACAACAGCTACTGGTATTAAGGACCTCCTCGTTAATATTAATCTCTCTCCACTGCTGTATAGATTCACCTTAACCGCTTTAAGTATCCCCATTTCAGATCCATTTCAAAATGTCCCTGCTCATGACTGGTGCTGTCATATTTTTGTAGCGGATTCTGGATTTGCCCTGCATAATTTGAGTCTTAACACATTTCAAATTCCATGAGCAAAGTATACCATATATCATATTGTTTTGTGTTACAATTCGTGAATCTATCATGGAGTACTCTCTTACCCAATCCAGATCTTGGCACTCTTTGGTTGCACATTATGTCTCGTCCACCTTGATAGGGCTTTTTATGGAGGGATAGACTCAAATCACTAATCAACCATTTGTCTTCGTATTTGGTTTTGAAATCCAAATGTACCAAATTTTGTCCCAAAATCATGTCCCTGTGTAGGACCATAAAAGGATTTTCGCACAGGCCTGGTAAGGAGTCCATCAGGCACCAGTTCTTGTTGATGATTCCATTGATTCTGTTTGTCTCATTACAGTCCGTTGTAACATATCACGGATCTTTCGATCGGCTTCCATTTTTGTTACAGTACGGTCTTCCCAGGCGTATACAACACAATTTAAAGTGATCTCTTTAGGGTTCTCACTGGGTATCCTTTCTCTTTTAGTGTTTCCAGCATCTCTCTTGCAGTCCTAAAATAGTTTTCTTTGAGGGAACAGATCCTCCTAATTTGCAGAAAATTAGGTATAAGGGGCGGTTTTCCTTCAATGGCTATGTATGCGATCTGTCCTACCTCAATAAGCTAGTTTTTAAATACGTTTTACATAATGACGGTATTAGTGTGCTACCCCTGTGTGAGATATTCAAGGCTAAAGATTAAATTTGATCTAGTTGCAGGTCATGAAAAACAGGATATCTTTTGATTGATTATTCAGTTAGTCGCAGCAGTCACGTACGGCGATTCTATGTTGTTTCAACAGATGAAGATGTCATAAATGTACCTGATCCACATGATGACAAATGCTTTCAAGAAGTTAGGGTTGTAAATCCTTTCCTCCTTATGTATTAGGCCCTATACAAAATGGCCACTTCTGGCCAGTGGCTGTTCCTTCAAACTACAGGTTGAACTCCCCTCCAAACTTAAAGCAGGTTATTAAATAGGCAGATGTTTGCTAATATGATTGCAAATTCTGTCAGCATATTGTGATGTCTTTCCCTTTGTTGTAAATATTCTTGTCTCACTTCTAATTTTGTGTCTTGGGCAATGTTCATATATAGTGCTTGAACATCCACAGGGAATAAGATTTGTTTGTGGTCATTGAAGGATGGGCTTCCTGTTTTATTGATCATGGCTGATCCATTCCTGATATAAGATGGAACTTCTTTGATGAATGGTTTCAAGATACATTCCACATATTTGACCATTGGTTCCCGAGCTGAGTTTAATCTGAAGGAATAGGTCATCCTGTTTGACTTCTGGCATCCTTATCAATTTTGGGCAATGTTTACAACATGAGGGTCTTTGTCATTGAGACAGCCACATTCGGTTTTTGGTCAGCAATCTACCTTGTATGTCTTTAAGAATTGCGGATTTTATGAGAATATGGATTCATTTGGTACAATTTGGTGACATGCAGCAATAATTTTATTTATCGTTCAATTGGTGTCTAAACTCATTGTCACGGTTTTTTGTGTCTTGTATCACTATTGCGCCACAGTAATCCGCTGGCTTGATGATAATTGTTCCTTCATTATTAAGCTTCCTTAATCTTAATCTCTCCTATTGGTCCCTGGGCAGGTTGGAGGGCATGTATCTATTCAAGTGTATCTAAAACATCAGAACCAATTTCTCAAATGTTAGAATTTCAGCAGCCATCTTCTGTGGTGGAGGTCAGGATCCAGAGAGGTTCCTGAATGAGGGATTGCCAGATATGTACATTTTTTCTTGATTAGCAAAGGTCACTTTCCACCAAACCTTTCTGAGGCATTGTATCATTTCAGTCTTTGGTTGTAGAAATGTAGTACTTTTGATAGCAATTGGATATCCGATTAAGTTAGTTCCTGGCTGGATGAATTATGGGTTGGTGAAACCACCCTGCATTGCAGATTGTCTTCCGTTGTATTTAGCATTGTATGTGTTCCTTCTTGCTTGGATTTCTCCAGATCCTTAGTTCTGTGGCTTCCTTTCTCTTCCTTTTCTGAAGTCTCTTCATAAAGAAAGGAGACCCTCTGCCATCTTGCTAAAAGATGTTTGTTCCCTGCTGTGCATCTTCATTCAAACTTCCAAAGGATGATGTCTCAGAGAAGCTGCTGAATCTCCTCCAGCTGTGGCATTGGGACTGTTGCAGTGCACCTTTAATTTCAGGTCTGCTGTAGAAATCGTTTTGAAAATAAGGATAAACGTTTTTAAACTAAAATGTACCAATATCTCTCTGTAGTGTCTTAGTTTCTTGAGTATGTGTCTTAACTTTGAAATCTTTAAATTGATTCTCAATTTCTTCAACCAAGGACTTTGGTCATGTTCTAGAGCTGTTTCTTGATAAATCCTCATCAAACTCTCTTAATGCTTTCTCTTCATTTTTAGCTAGTCTTTCAACATTTTCAATCTCAGGCATCGACTAGTCACATAACCTGTTAGTTCCTAGTGAGGCGTGGCCAAGTATGGCTCTGAGCATGTTGCTCCAATCCCGGATTAGCCCACCTGCCCACACCTTATCCTCTATTTGCAGTGTTCCTAATGAGACTAATGAAATCCACACCTTTAGGTGCTTACTAGATGAAAGCCTGATATGCAGACATTGATGGAACTGGAACGAATCAAATGATGTATACTGTTCCAATATTCAGTTCAAGGTAATATATTAAGTACCAGGAACACCGTCAGTCACTAGGCGCATCTGCTCAGATGAGCAAAAGCCCTCACCCCCTGACGTTGACATGCTTCATCATCGGGCCTACTCCCCATTGCACTGGCGCTGCAATGCCCAACAGGCTCCACGAGGGGGCCCTTTGCTGGGGATCTTTCAATTCACTATAAAAAAGGTCTGGGCGTATTGGTGAACACCAGCAATTCAAGAGAAGATTGGAATATAGGGTGGAGTAAAAATGGACTATGTATGCTTAGCTGTATGTTTAATTAGCAATAAAGGATCAAGTAAAGGTTAAAAGTGAGAAACTAGAGGAAATAATGTTCCTAGGTTCTGCTTTAAATTAGCCATTCATTGGTTCAGGGACTATGGAAAGTTAAATTAGATAGAATTCATGGTCGTAATGTTTCATGCCTCTGCTGTCGCTAAGGATCAAATGGCATTTCATCAGGACCTATAAAGTTAAACGTAATCTTCTCTGGGGAGAGGATCCTAATCTAGTAGTATAAAGATAGAGGTCCCCCCTCTGTGAAGAACACCAAATGAGTGGTTGGAATACAAATTCCAATATTAGTGAAAGGGCCCATTGGAGTACGTGGATGAACCGTTCTCATGAAGTTTTTAATGGTCGCCTCATCTGCCTCCCCGGAAGAAGTTGTTGGAACTGAGCCTTTCCCACGTCTGCTGTCTGAGGAGGCTTAATGTAGTCTAGTGAGGCCTGCGATGTGGCGGTGTATGCATTGCAGTAGCAGGCAGTGGCTGCTGCCTGGTCCCGGGATTTGCATGTGCTGTAGGGATACTTGGGTCACCCATGCACGATCCTGTTTCTGCTGCTAGTGCTTTCTTCTCCAGTGTGATCATATGTCGCCGCACACTGATAAAGAGTCCTAGTGTGCCCACGAGACAGCCCTCCTGCAGAAGGGCCTGTGCGGTGACAGAGGAGCTTCACTGGTTGGTGCCCTGGTGTGTGCTGATGGTCTACATATCAGGGGACATCACAGATTGTAGTGTGGTGAGTGTGCCACACCATCTCAGGATCAATAACCCTGTGGCAAATAACTATTAACAAGACAAGGGAGGGTTACTCCCTCTTCCCTTCCATGTTTGCACCTGTGCATTGAATGACCGGGCCACACTGCATGCTGAATGGGTGGATCAGTGGCGGGGATACACCTGATCTACCATTTCCTCTGGATTCTGTGTTCAGAGATGAAATATTACAATGACACTGATGGTACCTCTTATGGCTGATCAACCCTTCACAGGTCCAAGGATCCTGCTAGCACAACAAAGGGCTGTTCCCCCTAGCTGCCTGATGAAGGGAGCAGGAGTGGGGTAGATAGCTGATAGACCGCCTCCACTGGGTCTGTTATGATCTACCTTGCCACACGTTGCCACTGTCGTCTTCCTCTGCCGCTGCCCCTGTGACCACGTTAACAACACTGTGACAGTATATAGGCACACATCTGATCCCCCTGAGCTTGTCCGAGTGAGGACACAGAGCGCCCTCACATAGCTTGCAATCTGATCCTCTGGTACCCATTCTTGGATATAAGGGAAAAGCTGAACAAAAAGTTACCTTTTGAGATTAGCAAACATACTAGAATGGCTGCAGAGTGGGGCGGTGGAGGGGGGGGGGGGGGAACAACCCGATGAGCTCCCAGCTAAAGGACATAACTGGTCAGATAATGATCTACTACTATACAGATAATGAAACTACTTCAGTTACAAATAAAAAGCAGCATATAGGCCAGAGTCACTAATAAAGATCTACTCGCAATACGCCTAAATCACACACATGAAACACATTGATTAGCCCGCTATCAGACTTGACATAGCTCAACAGTGGAACGTCATGCCTCTTACCAAACATACATATATGATGTGGGCAGATGACGGTTCACCACCACCATATGTGTGTTCCACTGCTTTATACACAAGTTATCTAATCTACATTTTTGTTATTTTGGGGCAAATGCACAGATTTTTGTGGGTCTTGGTGTGGGAGGAGGAAGGAGGGGGGTTAGTTGTCTGTTTACTGATTAATTATTATCCAGATTGGGTGGCTAGACTACTTGTTTCACATGTTATCATAAAGTTAAACCATTGAGATATATCTCATCACGTTGTTCTGACTTTATATCAAACTTAAGACACACACTGAGATTTTGTAGATATAAGTAGAATACACAGGACAGAGGCGAGGGTACACCTCCTGGTCATGTATCTATTTTTACCTGATATCTAGAACTACTTGCCTTTTATCAATTTATCATATACCTGTCAAGGACACTTTCGGGCCGCTTACCGATACTCTTCACTTTGGACATGCTGATGCAACTGCCACAGGACAGGGAGTGGTGGTATCCCTCCTGGGCACACCTTGATGCAATCTTTTGTGAGAGGCTCAGATCTGACACCGAGGAATTTATGCCACCTACATAGGATCAGTCCCTTCTCAATACACAATATTGGAAGCCCCTAAGGTTTACATTAGAGGTGCCGCCATATCAAAGCACTCTGGGATTCTCAAATCTATTAGAACACAATTGTAATGGCTAGAAACTAAACTAGTAGCACTTGAGAAACACCATGGGCTATTGAGTGAGCTAAATAAATTCCTGATTGCTCACAAAGATATGTTTGAATGAAAAGTAATCTAGTTAGGGGAATTTGCATTGGCAAAATGGGCCAATGAGGAAGAACATCCAAGCAGGGCATTGACCTTTTTGCTGCACTCACCTGCGAAGGGACAACACTTATCACTTCAATTCATACAAACACGGGTATCTGCACATGCACTAGATAAACCAAACAGTACACAACCCCACTGTGCTCTAAATACCTGCCTTGACAATGCAGCATTTGTATGATTAATGATAAGTACAGGGTTCCTTTACTCTGTTGGTTTAACAGTAGATAAAATTAATAGCTACTGATAGATATGCAGGAGGTGAAGCCCTGGCTCAGATGGACTAACGACCAAATTCTATAGAGACTATACACCCATATGCGCCCCACAGCTGTTAGAATTGAATAAAGAGGCCCAGGAATTTGGCTGCCTACTGGAAATGACAGGAGATGCAGGCATCATGGCACTGTTGAAGCCGATGATGAGGAGCTGCTTATTGCTGATAACAATCACCCTCTATCACTGCTACATTCAGACAATAAGATTTTGGCAATCCCATTTTGATACAATTTAAGGACCTCCTCCTTGCTCATGCACCGAGTCCATCCTGAGCTATAGGCTGTTTCAGTATTTCTGGATGCCAAGACATCCTTCGACTCACTGGAATGGTCTTTCGTGCTTGTTCTACTCAACAAGATAGGCCTTGGCTGGCAGATACATAGAGCCTTATTAAAATGCTGTAAAGAGCCCCAAGTGGAAAGATACGCGTAAACATCCGCCTCTCTAAATCTTTTGCTGTAGGTATGGGCACAAGACAGGGGTGTCTTCACTGCCCTCTCCTTATCAGGTTGGTGTTGGATCCACTCAGGGCCAGCTTCAAGAAAACCATTAGAAGAGGGGGGATATCCTTCACAACCAGAAGAATTTTACTTTCTCTGTATGCAAATGACATATTCCTCTGCTAAAAACCTGTTTACTGAGGCTTCCCATATCATTAAGATCATCAAATTGGGGCCTTTGGAATGAAAATAAAGTAGGAAATATCATAAGTATTTCACTCACCCGGGTGACACAACCTAGAGTCAGACTATCCAGTAAGATATCATGATGCCTTCATAGACTGTAAAAAATATGCTATTCTAAGGACCTACTATGGCCACCTAAAGGGAAATTATAATTACAAGTGGAGCGATAGATAAGATTAATGCTTGCATTGGACGGCCATATTGTTCTAAACAAATATGGTGGTACTTCCAAAGTTCCTATATATACCTTTTCTCCAATATTCCTATGCCACCAGGCTCAACTCTGCATTATCAAAACAAATTTGGGCAGGGAAACTGCATAGAGTGCATTGAGAGCACCTGCTGCTGGGTTTTGAAGAAGGGAGCTTTGCAGACTCTCACCTGGAAAGGCGCTGTTTTGCTGCACAATCGCACTTGTGACCTACTGGCTGTCACCAAATTGCCATATCCCCAAATCTGATAAACTACAAACATTCCTATCTACCCGACTTCCCAGACAAACCACTGTGATTCAAAATGTTTTCTGTACACGGTGGGCCATATGGGAGACAACAGGAGGATGAGACTTGCTCAATTTTATGTACCTAACCTGAAATTGCTAAATAACCCTCTTCTTCCACTGACTGAAAATAGGGCCATCTCGGAGGTACTACTCAAGAAGCATCTAACAAAACTGGGTGATTTATTCAGAAATGTAATCTACAGAACCCTAGAACCGTTTATTCATCCATTACCTCCTAACACACGGGGTATCCTGGCATATTCTAGAATCCGACAGGTGGAATGTGCCTCTCGTCGACCAGATCAATATTAGATGAGCAGAAGTAATGGAGGAGCAAGGTCATTACGGACAAGAAGAAATTGGTAACAGGAAGCCGTATTTGGGTCGATGCACCAAGATAAACACAACAGACTGAAGATTAGAGTCTGTGCGCATATTGGCATCTTGAGCCCTGATGATGTCCATATGGGACGAAACACGTTGGCTGAATTGAGTTGACTGCTTCTGATAAAATATTATGGAGTGAATAAAATTTGGAATTAAACAAAGAAACCTAAAACTTCCAAGAGACTATTCTTGATCAGATCTAAATGACCCATTGATCCACATCACGATTCTTTGAATCTTTGAAAGATAAATTATGGACTGATCTATATATATACGCTCCTTTTCTTCTAAAGATTGAACTTTGTATCCTAGCATATTCTAGAATCCGACAGGTGGAGTGTGCCTCTCTCACCACATTCCCAGACAAACACCAAAGATTTAGTCCTCATACTCAGGTGATCGCTTCGCCCACCAGCTGTGGCTTGGTTTCTAAGCTATATGTACTTTAAACAGACACCTGTGGCAGCTTCGTACATTCAGCATGTGTACGCTAGGAGACTGATCAAAGTCTGAACTGAAATGATGATGTGTAAAACTGAGGTAATAAACATGAACTATAGGCACAAATGATTACATTTCATATTTGTAACTCACTTTTTCCATACCCCGATGAGACTACACAAAAATTAGCCCAAAGTAGACCAATTATTCCCCAATGCTGACTTTATTCACCTCACCTGGAGATATCTCGAACTTCTAAAATTCTGGAGATGGACATTTGTGATTGTCAGGAATATAACTGACGAACACTTGAAATTTGATCTGATGATGGCTCTACTAGGATCTGTGGCCTTTTTCTCCCTAAACTCAAGGAGATTAACAAACATGTTGCTTCTTGCAAAACACAGAATTTGGCCTGGTTGCCTAAGCCCTGGCAAAACTGCGAATAACTAGCTACACGATGCAGCTTTCTGGAGTGAGTTTGCAGACACATTCTCCTCTTTACAATCCACAGTCAGTAGGCCACGAGCTGTCTTGGGATCCCTACCAATTCTACATGGAGGGTTGTATTACTGAATATCGACACCAACAATATCGAGATACAAGAATACTGAGGACAGACTATTGAGGGACAAAATATCTAAAGGTAAGTGCATTTAGGGAAGTATAGATTTGCCATTCCTAACTTCACATCTACATACCTTGAAGATAATTGTAACACGTAGGTACATATAAGGGGAGTTAGGTTTAGAAAATCTAGACTTACTTATGTCTCAAATGTTTTTTTCCAATACTTTGTCCTTGATATTCTGTCCCACCTATATTGTGCCTTTAATACTCAGAGTGCACACCTACATGGAGGGATAAAGGGCTACACCAACTCAAACTTAGACATACCCTGCCCTCATCTACAGCAGTTACCAGGCTTAAACTGATCAATTGTAATTAGAGGGTATGTGAACGTTTTACTTTGGAGGTAGGTGTTGTAATTTCTGTGTTTTGTACTGTGGGGGGTTTGGGCTGGCCAGGTTGATGCTCTATCACAATACTGTTGTGCTCACACATTACACACTTACAACCGACCTTTAATCTTTCATGCAGATATCAGGATGTGGACTTTGTATCATTTTGTATTTTATAATTTTGTGTTTAATATACAAATTAAATATGTCAAAGTCGACAAGAAAATTGCTATATGTAATCTTTCCCCTATCTGTACTTGAAAATCAGAAATAAGGTTATTAAATAAAAGCGTTGTGTTCCCATGCTGCTGTAGTATGTTTTATGTTTGAGATCATCTGTAAGAATAGCAAGCACATATCTTACCACCAATCCTTGTGGGCTGGGGTTAGGTTACTGTGTAAGTGTTCTCCTGGTATCTCACTGTGTTGTCCTCACATGTTTCTTCTTTAGTCTCAATATTTTTCCTGGCTCAGTTTGGTGATTTACATTCGTGGCTCTTGGACCAGTTTTCAAAATGGTGGTTTTGAGAGTGCCTCAATGGTCTGCTCTTCTGTGTAATTTAAGTTTGTTGGCTTTGTCAAGCTATGCTTACTAGTCTTGTGGGTATAATCTATTTATTTAGTATTTACCCTATTCCTCAATTCGTAGGCAGAACCAGCGCTAAAGTCTCAAATGACATACTCACTCTTAGGATAAAATATCAAATACCCACATTATACAAACTTCCTCCATGATGCAGTGCACAGAGACGTTTGCAGCGCCCACACTCACCAGTCGCAAAATTAGCGCTAACTTTTTTTGTTGTTGTTTTTTTTGTGCGAGGCCCTAAACCTCTTCCCACCACCCAGATCTCCCTTTATTTTAACTCTGATAAAAGTGTGTGGGAAAGAAAGGCAGCATGTTTAGTTTCAAGAGCCTCACAGAGTAAAACCTGCTTTGCATGTTGTCATCTCTGAAGTGGACAGTGGGTTTTTACGGTCTGCTTTGGAATGGTGAAGTTTGTGCGCAAAGAAGTTCATTATAACAAAGAGGAAAATGCATTTTCACGTTACATAAAAGGCGCTTTGCGATTTTCATATAGGGATTTTCTCTTCAGTAGAGTCTTGTTTGGTCTTTATTTGTTATATATGGAAGTAAAATTAATTTACTCCTTTTCAAAATGTACTACAGCGAAAGAGGTGTTTTTTGGGAAAGCAGGTTTGTGGTGCAGGTGGAAGGTTAGAAATGTGTATTTTTTTGCAGACAGTATTTCTGTAGCTCCAAAGATGGTATTGAAGCGCTGTACAGGGTCACAGGCAAAGATACAGTCAGCAGATGATGGAATACGTGATAGCTGGGTCTGTGGCCAGAGGTGCACCATCAATTCTTCATGATGCGGCGCTCTTTTAAGAGCCCAGGCTTCAGCTGTTTTATACATTGGAGTGTGGTCAGGGTGGTCCTGAAGATAACGGGGTGCTGCTCCATATCCTGGGTGCATGGGTGACGTCCTGCTGCTTTGTTTTCGCTTGTTTATACTTCCTTGTCTCCAGCCTGATGGTGTCGTGGTCATAGAGGTGACCGGCGTCACCAGAGATGGTGGGTTTGTCAGACAGATAGGCAGCTTTGAAAATTAAGCAGCTGGCTTTGAAGATAGTGTGGGCAGGCAAGTGGGATAGGTCATGTCACGGGTGAGACGTGCTGTGGCATGTAGGGTGTCCCTAATGGGGGACAGTGTAAAGTCTAGGCGGGTCAGGCTGTTGCCACCATTCAGCTAGGGCTTGAACAGTAGTTGTGAAGTCACTTTCAGGGATGAGTGGTTTCATTCTCTTTAGTAGAGAGAGCTGGTACAAGGCCGCCTTTGTTTTGATTGGCAATGTGTTCCTTGAGGGCAAGGTTGGTGTCCAGGGTGAATCCAAATGACTTGGCATTTGGTAATAGTTGGGCTTTAAAAGCCAGGTTTTGGTTAGTTGTTGCTTGTTGTTTTTAGCAAATAGTAGGAGTTCGTTCCTGGAGGGGATTGAGCATCAAGTAGGTGTTAGACATCCAGGTCTGGATAACAGTGCTTTATTGATATTCCTGTGTTTATATTTTATATTAAATTTAAAAAATGACACATTTTCGTCATTTGTGTGTCCGCAGGTGTCTTTGGGGGTGCACTGTGCACTACTGCCCAAATCCAAATACATCTGTTTCCACTTTTTTGATCATAACATGTGTCTGAATGTGTATTTTAGGTGAGCTGGCGGGTGGACTGAGGCAGGAGTAAATAAAAAACAGGGTCCCATGACAGGAAGGAGATGTACTTTTTTATGCACTACACACATGCATCTCACCTCTCTGTGCAATATGTCCAAGACCTGAGAAGGAGAAAAGATGAAGAACATACTTGATGTTAAAGGTAAAAGAAAGAGGAGTGGGCACCAAAGTTATGTAGCAAGATAGAGAGGAGTAACACAAGAAGATGAAATACAAAGATTAAGAGAGAAGGAGTGAAGGAGAGAGCATGTGAGAGAAATGGAGAGAGGAACAGGAGATGTAGGAAATTGGGAAGTTATTGAAAGTCAGAGCAAGAACGTCGAAGAGGAAGAGAGAGTTAAAGAGCAAAATGGAGAGATGGTAGAGGGACAATACCAGAGACGAATATAGCCACACAGTCCGCTTCCAAGGGCTATATCATAGCCTTATAGTCCACAGTAGCAGGCTATACTGGCCATTAAAGGCCCACACCAATGTTAAAGGCCTGAGCCAAAGGCTGTAAGGCTATTAGGCCATTCTGCCACTAGAGGGCAGAATGTTGTAACAAATAAAACAAGATGAGGCCTTTGTTCACGGCAACAGCTGAGAAGAACAACATTGGCATGTTGGAGCTCCGGGCTTCTACCAGACATTAGAAGCCCAGAGCACTCCTTTGTTTTCAATGGAGTTCCCAACATTCCATTATTCTAATGGTTGTTAAAGGGCCTGAACCAGAGTTATAGACCAAAGGCGACGACCTATAACGAGGGAGAGGGCCTTTAACAACCAGTATAACCTGAGGCAGAAGGAACTATAAGGTCATTAGAACATTCCACCCACTAAAGGTAGAATGTTCTAAATTAAAAAGGAAGAAACATAAAGACAAACATTGGAAAGTTGGAGCTCCGGGCTTATACCAGCCATTATATGCCCGGAGGAGCTACTCCATTGTCTTCAGCATTCCAATGTTCTAAAACGTGGTACGCGATCCCAGTCTGATTTCTTTTCTTTTCATGTTTATACCATTTTCTGTCGGTATACTGTATTTGTACACTTTATTTGACTCGAAAATTACAACAAAGAATTATTGAAATAAAACAAAAAGACCCCTTATATAACTGTATGAAGAACGCACTTGAAAAAGAGTTGAAATTTTGACCAGTGTTGCTGACCCCACATATTTTGTTGGTCAAAATGAATGATAGACCCCCCTAAAAATGTCCTCTTAATAACTGTTGGCATTTTCCCACTAAAAGAGTGGCAGCCCTACTGTGACTCCTTGGTCCTCCCTGGTAGGTGTCTTCTGGAGTGCTGGTTGCAATGATTGTGAAGTGAGAGGTTCCTGGCCTTTGTTTGAACCTTACATCTGCCTCATATGGTAAAGCTTCATCCCTGGCCATGGTAATGTCCCTTACACTATGATAAGGTCTCTGAAGAACACATTCATCCCCTGTGACCGACCCTTTACTTTTACTCTTACAACCACATGCTGTTGGCTGTCGGATCCGGATATGTCTCATTACATCTCGATGCAATACATTGCGTGCTATTACAACGCGGTTGTCACAACGACCGCACTGTTAGTACGCGATGCATTTACATCGCAAGTCATTACAACAACTTGCACTAGAGGGCGCCTTGGCTTAGGAATAGTATTAATTACTATTCCTACTCCAGTTTGAGCAACAGTAGGGAAGGTGTTGGAATTCATTTCCAATACCTCAGCGCCTCCTAGTGCAAGTCGTTGTAATGACTTGTGATGTAAATGCATCGCATACTAACAACGCGGTTGTTGTAACGACTGAGTTGTAATAGTAGTGCAATGTAATGACAGCGTTGTAAATGCTGTTTCCCGTCGGATCCAGGCCTCATCTTACACAGGCTTCTGCTGCACTGGCAGCTGGAAGTGTGAGGAACTCCTGCCTGTGTACCCATGGCTGCATCTATATGTGCTTATAGCTCCCTTTAACATCCGGTCAAATGCAATTTCAATCCATTCATTGCCATACATTTCCTCAGCTTTCCTAAAGGGATATAATTCGAATCCTCTGTTGGCTCAACAGGGATGCCACAGTAATTGTACTCCTTGTGCATTCTGACTGGTATTTTTTACCTTACCCAGGGTACCACAAATACAATTATTTTGCTGAACTTAGATATCATTTTAGATATCACTATCACTAGGATTATCCAGAGGTGCTTTGTTAAGAACTCCCTCCAATAGGCTGTTGATCCCCCATTGGCGGTCCCATTTTGTCAGGGCTTATGAAGATACATGCCTCAACTGTGTGGGTGAAGACTCCTTATCCAGAATCCTTGGCTTCTCTAGGACCATGATAATCCCTGTAGGACACAGGTTGCCTCATCTATTGTGATACAGAAGCTATGTTTACATTCCAATCATTTATGAGAAGTGTTTCCCACTATATGTGAAATATTGTTTGAAAAATATTGTCAAGAGACAATGCCAATGCTCAACTGTAAAAATTTAGTTAAATAAAATTTAGTTTTCTCCACTGTTACTGACCTGGTTTGTTTCAAGTCCTCTCCTCAGATTTCTCCCCCATTTTCCTCAGACTCTCTGGTCAAGACCCTTAAAGTCCATGTAAATCCTACTTCGTTTCCATCAATATTTGTACCTGACGTTGTTTAAAATTCACTATTTGTGATCAGATTTCCAAAATACCTTTTGCACCACAGAGATTCTAACACGAAACATGGAAAAGCTAATAAGTCTGGCACTTACTGCAGATCTTTTTTTTGTCTTTGCCAATGCTTGTGTTGTTTTTAAATGTTTTTGTAAACGTTAGTATAACACCCAATAAAACTGGCATCCGTGTGTGCTCATCCATATGCCTGCACAGAAAGCCATTTTTCATTAAAAAAAAAAAAGTTTTACAAAAACCTTTGAAAGATGGTCCCCTACAAGTCCCTAGAACTGAAGGGGACTATAAAAGACCAGGGCTGACTGAAAGCACATATAAGTAAGTATACATACTCTGATATATATTTGATTTTATTAAATTCAAACGGTCGTGGCCAACAACAGATCTACAATAAAAAGCAATGGTTGCTTTAAAATAGCTGTACCTGATGCAGGGAATACGCTTTGGGGCCTAGTGGTCAGTGTGGGATGGTTTAAGGCTTTGTGGGTGAGGAACCTGAGGTCTATCAGCCCTTACAAAGCAGCACACGCTTTTACAGCACTCACATAATGCTCTCGGGATGGTGAGCCAGGTTCTGAACATTTACATTTCATAGGTCGCTCTTCAGGAATGCCTGTAAACCCTTTTGTATTTTTATCCAATACACCCGCTACTGTAAAAAGAATAATTTATTCCCATTTTAGATTAGCAGAATTTTACTGATGACTCTGGAAACACTAGGGTATGACGGAGGTGGGGTGTACGTATTTATCTGTATTTATTTCTCTCATCTTATAGGTTTGTGGACCAGTGATGATGAGCAACAGTTAGATTACTGTGTTTCATTGGCCTTAAACTCATCATTAGGGGTGGGCAGTAATTCAGCAAAAGCACCGCCATCTGTAACGTGGCGGAATTTTTCTCACACGTGGCTCCCCAACATTAAGTTGCCGAGTGAGAAAAACCAAGTGCTAGGCCGCATCCTAGCGAGATTTCTCAACGTGGGTGGTCATGGCAGGCCGCTACCGCTCACCTTGAGAAAGTTGCCCTTTGCGTTCTGAAAGCTGCCACTCAAGTAGAAAATCTACCCAAGACCCTCTCGCGCGCACATTGATGCATACAATTTCCTCACAACGATAAGCATCAGATAATGCACAGTACTGATAAGGTTGAAGGGATTTCATTGGATTCCCTCCGAAGGCTGCACTGCACCTGTGAATAGCAGTACGAGATAGAGTGCAGACCATGAGCTACGACTGTTACTGTGTATATAGGAAACTGGGAGCCATTCCTGGCTCCCTTCACCTCAGTGCAGCCCTGCGTATGGTCACAAAAATCAGCAGCCAACAAATTCAAAAGTACATCACACATGCAAGCATTGTCTTTTGCCTTCTTTTTTTGTTTTTTTAGTGGGTCATTTTAAGCCTTATGCGGATTCCCACTTGGTCAGAGCAATGAACATCTCCCCAGTAACCAGGTTCGCCTCTGTACTCCTGCTAGGGAGTGGAGTGATGTTAGCTCCTAGATCACGTCCCTCCTGGGATAAGGTGTGTGCCTACTGCCTACATGGCGGTGGAACAGCTGCCACCACAGAATCTGCTTCCATAAGTAGAGATAAGACATTAACCTATGGTCGCCACCTAGTGGTGGTGCCTAAGTACTTTAAAATGGTGCATTTTCAGGTCTCACCTGAGCCAGCACAAGCGCTACTCTGGCGAGACATTTAGTGTGTGGGCTTTCAAAAGTCCGACCACAGCTTTGGGGTGGCATAGAGGGTGCAGTTACGCGCACAATGACGAGCAGAGGCGCCATCTGGCTTTCCTCTCTCATCACGGTGCGCGCATATCGCTCGCGATCACTTTCACTTTTGCCGCGCGCAGCACTCGCAGGCTCACCTCCTGCTCCCTCTCTCAGTTAACAGCCCCTCCCTGCCACAGATAGTATTTCTTTTAGCTTCCCGGGGTGCGCGCTGCAGTCTAATCTCCTGTATTATTGTGGCAGGCTCCTGTGGGCTTGGCTGTCTCACTGCTTCCTTGTTATGCGGAGTCCGTTCTTATGTTGTGATGCTTTTCTTCAAAGTGTTTTACTGTATTTTCATGGAGCAGTTTACCGATGTTGAGTCCCAGCGTCACTCAGCCTTCGCTCGTGTTTTTTTCAAAGACCTTCACACTTGAGCGAACAAGGACGCATTGGAAGTTTTGATGGGCAAGCCAACCAGCTGCCTTATTAATCCAGATCCTCCGCTGATGTGACGTTCTGCCATTTCCCTGGCCTCCCAGTTTGTATTGCAGTGCAGACAGAATCCAAAGGTTCTCACTAAGTATTAGTATTCAGTGTTTGTCTGTTGTACACAAAATCGGCCTTGATGCAAGTATTTTTGACTCCGAAGCTGCATTGCTTTTTTGAAAATGCTAGTTTGCCTGCGTAAACAGCAGTTACATTAGCCTGTTCTAGTATGCGGAGCATAACTTCATTTTGAGAGCCAGTTTTGCCGTTAACAATTCAGTTTTAGTGGATAGCTTGAGGTGGCCTTTTGCCTACAGGACTGATTTTGATTCCCGAATTTAATGCATTGTTTTTCTCTATTTGAAGCCATATTAAGCGCAGCTGCAAATAACTTGTTTTTGAGACTTAGTAACATACTATAAAATTATATAACGTAAGAATGATAGGAGCAGTTTGATGAAAAATAATACAGTAGGTAGAAATGTGTGTTTTTCTATGCATTTACAGTTTAATGTCTGGCCATTTTTTTCTCTTGTGTAAATGTTAGTTGGTAACACAACATAGGAGGTAGTACGGATCTTTTTACATGCTCTCTCTCTCTTTCTCTGTCTCTCCCGCTCTCTCTTTCTCTCCCACTCTCTCTCTCCCCCTCTCTCGCTCCCCCCCTCGCTCTCTTTCTCACACTTTCCCCCTCTCTCTCTCTCTCTCTCTCTCCCCCTCCCGCTCTCTCCCTCGTGCCCCCAGTGCGATCCTTGACAACAGCTGAGAGCTCAGTACCGGGGCTTTAGGTGTCTCGGCAGATATAGGCTCAAGACATCAGAGTATCAGGCCCACTGATGTAAATATAGTCATCATGGTCTGATGCAGGATAGCCATAGAGAACTAGCACACCTGGCTCACTTTCTACATGTTACTCTACAGTGTAACAGTCTCCTTTCAGTGATCATGGCTTTTGTACAGACGCTCTTGCTGTAGCACCATAGAGTTTAATGACACATAAGAGGCACCAAGAAAATGTTGAGGGTGGCATCATTTAGTTATCCGGAAAAGATGCAACCTCAGTAAGGTGAGTTACAGTAGTAAGAACTCTTAGGTTTGTAATTGCATCGTCAACAGTGGGAAAAGTAAACATCAAAATGGAGATTTCATCAAAGTGCAGTAGCTCGATTTTGCTTGTTGTAATAGAAACCTGGTTTTCAAATGACCCCAAACCGATGTGCATTTTATTGAATAATATTTGAGACACAGAACGTTTTACAAAACGTCAGTAAAAGTGTAGCGGAAAGCCTTTAGAAACCACCTGCTGCAACCACCTGCCCGGAAATATTGTATGTGAAGCGATAATCCATAGCTGTATAATCCTCAGGCCCATGCCGTCTCGCACGCAAAACGTGTTGTTGATCCAGCAAAAACCTGGTCCTGAAGTCTGATTTGCTGATCGCTTAAAAGCCCAGTTGACATACATGATGATGATGATGATAAATACAAACCCAATAAATCTCATAGATATGAGTATCTGTTCTGATCAGCCTGACCATCCTGCTATCTAGAAGTTTCTTTCGAATTGAAGAGAGGTACATCCATCTTTGCTAAAAAATATCCAATTAAACCACTCTTGGCAAACTGTTTGTTTCATTCTAGATTTAAACAAGCATTGGCATAGCCAATAGGTCTAGTCTTTGGGACCTTTACGAGTGTTTAGCCACGCAACAGTTAATGTTGTTGCAGCAAGGATATTGTGCTGCATAACTAAATACTTATAAGGTCCCAAAAGCGAGACCTCTTGGCTATGCCAATGCTTGTTTACAGTGCAGGGGAGCCACAGGAGGCAACATGTTATTTTGCTTGGAGCATAAACTATTTTCACTATTACTGATCACAACAGGTGCTTGTGGGCCAGTGTTTCTGCAACATGCCTGTTTTGGTTCCTTTGTCCAGTGCAAAATCTCTCTGCCTTAGGAGTTACTATTGTTTTGCCAACAGATGGTGGCCGTGCCATTGTGGCATCATGAGTTTTTGACTAGCTCGACCTGAGCAGCTGCGTTCTGCTTTTGAAGCCCTGCATGGTGGCCATGCGTGGTTGGAGGCATACACTGCTCCAACATTCAAGTTTCTGCTCTAAAAGAATGCTAATGTGGGCCCCACCAGCCACTATGATGTAGAGGGCCATCTGTCACTTACAGGGCCCCGTTGGCCAAGTACCATTGGGTATCAGCGAGGTTGTCTATCTGAGTGGCCAGATCTAACAGCTGCCAGTTTCATCACCAGTGGTAGACATCTGAAATATCTCTTAAAATATATCTTTTCCGCTAGTTCTAGGTGAGACATGTCAAAAAGCCATGTTTTAATATGTGGGCTGAAAGAGTTCCTGTGTTTCTTAGATTATATGTCTGTCCATCGCTGATGCCTTTGTAGCTGGAGTGTTTCGTCATTGCCTGGATGATAGAAATTCATATGGTCTTAAAAAGTAAATCCCTGGTGGATCACATAATGTCGCTTCCTAGAACCACGTGGGCTCAGATCAAGAAATAAGTTGTCATGGGCCCCTATGACATATATTCCTCTTTACAGGATGGGTTAAAGAGAGGTTTATATATATAGACTTTGGGACATTTACTAGCTCCCCATGCAGACATAGTGTGAAAAACACAACATTATCTAAAATTGCTGAAGGCGTCCATTTTAGATGATCTTTACATAGTGATACAGAATCGATAGTTACAGGCCTGGGAAACTGAACCAAGTTTTTCCTTATCAGAAAATGATTCAATACATGGGGAATGTATCGAAATTGTATCGAGATGTTTTTGGGGTACCATCTCAGTTCATACTGATGGAAGGAGGTCCCAGGTTCCAATCATGGGGTTTTATATACCGCAGGTGGATCCTTTGTGATGGGGACTTGACTCATTGCCCTTTCACATCTGGAAGCAAGGTCTGCTGGATAAACATCCAGGACTGACTGAGGTGCTGTACATGACACGGGGTCACTCGGCAGCTGTCCACACCTGGCATCCTCTGCTCCGGATGTGTGGGCAAGGGAGTCTGTGCGCCTTCTCACAACCAAAGGGGACAATGTGCACTCAGCCCCCAGGCTGCCAGAGCTCACGCCTTGACCTCTGACCTGCTTGCACTTCCGTTGGTGCCCTGGGGTCCTGAGGCAATAGGGATAATGTGTGGAGTAGGACCTCAGTGCAAGTTTAAGGAGGTCCACACAGCGCTGCGCAAGATGATGGCAGAGGCGTCTCGAGTGGAAAGAGGGGCATTAACCAGTGCTTAATTTGTAAAAAGGTAAGTGCCGGGTCCCTCCTCGGGCGGCCAATGCAGCCTGCACCACTTATTGCCCGTCAGCCCTGCCAATGACAGTACCAGCACAACTACCAACCATCACACTCCTACAAGGGTGACACTTCAGGCTGTCCCAGACCCCTCACAAGATGCAGATTTGAGAGTGGACATTTGTAACTCAGAGTACGCCCCAAAAGTATAATTGTTGCATCTCAGCTGTGGGAGCAGCACACTGGAGGGCACTTATCAACTCTAGGAAATACCCCGGGGGCAACTAAACCCATCTGGTTGTCCAGCCGGAGCCTTGAATTACCATTAGTCACAGCGTATTTGTAATTAAGATGAATAACTTCCTTCTTGTATAGCGCGTCATACTTCATTTTGAATCGCAGTAAATAACAGATGTTGCTGTTATCTAAATTCGTGGTACTCCGCTTCATTGAAGTCTAGGGAGGGGCGGGGGGAGGAGGGGGTGTGCACATGGCTGTTTTCCTTTTCAAAGCCTAAAAAAGCAGATTACATCAGAGCCCCTGCTCTACTCTCTAACACACACGTGCCCTTAATGTACAGCAGAGATTCCCCGAAAGCCCCCAGCCCCCCTATACCATCCCCGGGCCTCTGGCGGCATTAAAGACCTGCAGACGGTCAGACATCACTAGTTTCACTGGCTTTCCTCCCAGGCCTTCTAAATTCAGATCTGGAAGCTTGAACGTGAGACTCTCGTGCAGACTGGAAGTCTTGAGCATGAAAACTTAGAGAGACCAGGAGTTCACATGGGGAGGGGCGGGGAGGGGGGAGGGGGGGGGGGGGGGGTCAGTAGCTCAAATAAATATCTGGCACCAAACTCCAACCCCTCTCTTTCACTCCCCAGCCAAGGATGCACAGTGCACGCTGCAGCAGGTCAGGGCAATGAAAGTTAACGCATCTGGGAACATCTGTTCTAGAGGTTTAAAGGGACCATGAGAACAAGCCTGGCAGTTTATAGACTGTAGATTATAGACTATAGCCTCCAGCGATACGTTTCTGTTATATATGTGAAATGTAAAATTCTGTTCCTCTGGGCTGTTTTTTTAATATAAATGGTTGCCTTTCGAGGCAGATCGTATGGACACAAAGGAAAAGCAAAACAGGAGACCGGCTGTAAACAATATTTGGGATATGCAGGATAAAAGAGGCCCACCTTTTAATACATTAAGTATGCACCGCGGGCCTGTTGGAAGATAGAATGGATAGTGGTGTTCACTGACTCTGCTGTGCAAGACAAAATCATTATTCGAGGGTGAATGACACTTTGAGTAGGACCTGGTGAATATGCATGCTGTTCTTTCTTAAGAAACCTTTGCATGTTAGGGGGTCCGGTGGATTTTTTTTAGCATTACCTGCAATCATTTCAGATGCTTATGATGTGTGAACAGTTATCACATTTAAAAAAAAATGTAATCATTAATTAATTAGCTCTGCCTTCTTATCGCAGGTTGTCAACGGAGGCATTAATAAGTTCATTACGCCGCTCCCTTTGTCTGTATGTGGAGTCTGTTCTGTTTCGTGTTTGCTCTGTGTTTATTATTCTCTGGGCATTAGTCATACATTCCACAGTGTTTTTATATATGCTGTTGACTATATCCAGCAGCAGTTGGATATATTCTGATCGTTTCCAACGATGTTAAAAAGTGATATCTGTGCAGGATATAGATTTATATCAATTTTACTAAATTGCGTTTAGATTACATCGCATTTCTTAAATGTGTATGGCTGTTTTAATTCTGTCTAAATGGAATGTGCAGCCTCTAAATGTAATAACATTGTTTTGAAATATAAAAATCTGGAAACACCGAGGACTGAGGCCAATGTTTCCAAATTAGATCTCATCATCTTCAAGCCAGGCCTACAAATGAATGAAATTACCCCAGATATTTAGACCATTGCTTCACTTGCTTAAAATTACGTTGTATTGGATACAGAGTGGTCTGTAATTCAGTTTATGGATTTGATACAGCTGGATCTGGTGGCTGAGTGGTCTAAGGGGCCTGTGTTCGACCTCATGGTCACAGGTTCAAATTCCAGTGGGCCCACTCAGCCTTTCATCCTTCTGAGGTCGATAAAATGATTACCATTGAGTTGGGTGACAATAAACATGTTATTCGGCACCAAGATACCCTTCTGGGTTAACGTGCGCTTTACAAATACACATGTATGTTTATGTTTAAATACAGACTCAAATGTAACTTTCTTGTAGGAAAACTGTAAACAAGTTGGTTTCTACGATTTATGCAAAATATTACATCGAAGCTCTATGTTGTCTGCTGCTACGAACTTACCATCGCTCTCTTAATATTCCTACCATGTTAATGACATACCCCTCTCCCCAGTACCTGGCCCACACCTCCAACTCTTGCGGGTGCTAGCGAGATATATCAAATATAACCCGCAGAGCTACTAACTGATGCACACTTGGTGCTGTTTCCATCTGACCAAGAAGGATTTGTGAACTGAAGTGAAACTAATCAAGACCTATGACTTATTTCTGACAGTCCAAACTAGATTGAAACCCATGTGCATAGACTGCAGCAAACACCTTCTCAGCCCAAGTGCTTACCTTAACACTTTCATTCACACAATCCAACGGATCCAACACAACATCGCTTCACAACTCCACATCCATGACCACTCTGCAGATTACCTCTTCCTACATTCAGCTCCATTGCTGTCAATCAATGTCATCCCAAAACCCATCAAATTCCATTTCTTCTCTCTCCCTTTAAAGTGTGTACACTCTTAAATCCTCCCTGGAGTTCCATGCTTACTGGCCTTCCCATGCTCCCTAGATTTCTGTTCCTAGTGAACATGCAAATTGTGCATGACAGTTTGGCCTGCCTGATACGGCCGGCCAAAGCCTCATGCACACTTGCAGTGGGCAAACCACCTCTCCCCTGCCTTGCACTGTGAGCAGAGTAGCCTTCCCCTACCCAGCTTAGCAAGAGTGCCATGCCTACTGACCATGCCTTGCTCCCTAGAGTTCCATGCCTAGTTACTGTGCCGTGCTCACTAGAGTTCAATGCCTACTGACCTTGCCCCCTATAGTTCCATGACTACTTACCGTGCCTTGCTCCCTAGAGTTCCATGACTACTTACCGTGCCTTTCTCCCTAGAGTTCCATGCCTACTTACCGTGCCCTGCTCCCTAGAGTTCCATGCCTACTGACCTTTCCGTGCTCCCTGGAGTTCCATGCTTACTGACCTTGCCTTGCTCCCTGTAGTTTCATGCCTACTGACCTTGCCTTGCTCCCTAGAGGTCCATGATTACTGACCTTGCCTTGCTCCCTACAATTCCATGGCTAGTGACCTTGCCTTGCTCCCTAGAGGTCCATGCCTAGTGACCAGGGCCGGACTGGCCATAGCAGGCACCGTGTTTTTCCCCGGTGGGCCACCAGGGTGGGGGCTGGATTTGGGCCCCTGGCAGACATTTTTGTTACAGGGTGTCGGCAATATCGGCCCCCAGTAACAAAATCAGCCAAAACTGGCCCTTGCAAACATCTCTGCCGCAGCCCTTCAGCCCCCGTGGGGGGGTGGGGGGGGGGGGCAGGGCCGGTTTTGGTTCCCTGTCAGGCCCTGCTAGTGACCTTGCCTTGCTCCCTAGAGTTCCATGCCTACTGACCTTGCCTTGCTCCCTACAGTTCCATGCCTACTGACCTTGCCTTGCTCCCTAGAGTTCCATGCCTACTTACCGTGCCTTTCTCCCCAGAATTCCATGCCTAGTGACCTTGCCTTGCTCCCTAGAGTTCCATGCCTAGAGACCAGGGATGGACTGGCCGTAGCGGGCACTGGGCATTTCCCCAGTGGGTCGCCAGGGTGGGGGCCGGATTTGGGCCGCTGGCGGCTGTTTTTGATACCAGGGGTCGGCAATATTGCCCCCCAGTAACAAAATCGGCTGAAACTGGTCCTTGCAAACAGCTCGGCCGCAGCCCTTCAGCCCCCCCCCCCTTGGGGGAGGTAGAGGGGGGCAGCCGAGCAGTTTGCCAGGGCCGGTTTTGGTTCCCAGTCCGGCCCTGCTAGTGACCTTGCCTTGCTCCCTAGAGTTCCATGTCTATTGACCTTGCATTGCTTCCTGGAGTTCCATGTCTACTGACCTTGCCTTGCTCCCTGGAGTTCCATGCCTACTGACCTTGCCTTGCTCCCTGGAGTTCCATGCCTACTGACCTTGCCTTGCTCCCTGGAGTTCCATGCTTACTGACCTTGTCTTCCAAAAATGGTAAAGAATCTATTGCATGTCCAGCTCTCAGAATTAATCTAGACCTAACACAAACTGCATCACTTCACATCTTACCCGAAATGCATTGGGATTGAACTGGAATGAGAGAAGAAACTACTGTTTGTTTTCACGTCAATCATTTTTTGAGTATAATGGACTTAGCAATTATATAAAAGAGTTTGTTTTGAATATGCACGAGAAATTTGTAGATTGATTTGTTTACATCTGGGAACTTGTATAACTTTGGCCTACGGGCCCTGAGGTTGAGCATTGTGTGTCCAGGCCGCTCCGGCTTCCTGGTTTATTCAGAGCATTAGGGTCGCCACATGTGATATAAGCTGTATTAGAGCGGAAAGGACCCAGCTTGACCTACTGAGTACGGTCCTACACGAAGGAAGCGACAAATGCCGTAACTCTCCTGCTGATGGCAGCCAGGGCAGACTGTCTTTTGAACAGTACCAGGGGGGGTGAATGTTACTACAACCTGCCAAGTGCTCTTGCAGGATGAGTCTGCAAGCTAATACTGATCACAGGAGTTGAGACGTTCTTAACCAATATTTACAAGAGTAGTGTCTGCTCTCCTAAGGGATCTGAAGCCTGACTGGAAGTCACTTAACAGGTTATTAGATTCCAGATAGGCAGATAGTTGTTGTGTGGCATTTCTTAGCATTTCCGAGGTACACAGAAGACTTGAGATGGGGTCTATATAGTCAGTGGAGTCAGCAGTGTGTTATTTTAGGACTGGTGTGACGCTAGCCGGATTCAAGGTCTTGGGTTCCCCCTGCTGAAGATGGAGGTGTTGAATAAGCGTGTAGTGATTGGTTGACTGTTGGGATGACTTTCCCACTGCCGATATCCCGAGAAGAAAATGATGTTTCGAATGCGCACAGAACAGAACTTATGCCAGATTGAGAGTCCAGTACAAGCTCAGAGGGAGGGCCTCCACAGTACAGAGCAGGGGGACCAGGGCTCGGCTTTGCAGACTGTGAGATGTCTGAAGTCATCTACTGTGACCATTTTATTATAGGTGAAGACTGACAAAGCATTGTAGAGATCTATTTAGGGACAAAGCATGCTGGGAGTGTAGCTAGGAGAAACCATGTCCTTATGGGTGTGGAACAGCTCTTGAGGGAGTTAGTGTATTCGGTGATGCGTTCCTGGTGGTCGTCTTTCCTTGTCTAGCGAAAGCAACTGTGTTCCCTCTGGAGTGCGCAGAGCAGGCGTTGCGACTAGACAATAGCTGGTTTCGTTGCAGTGTCTTTCTGGCAGCCTGTGTTGATGTTTCAGTTGGTGGAGTTCTTAGACTTCAAGGGGCTGCTTACTGGGTGAGATATTTAAGAATTCAAATCGTGAGTAGTGTGAATTTCAGGTGAGATAGTATGACTTCAGGAGCATCTAGAGGAGAATGTGGTGTTACAAGGAACAACTGGGGAAAGCCTTTAGACCACATAGTTGAATTTCACTATTAGGAGAGTTTACCCACAGTGGTGGAATTCTTGGGTCCAGTTATTAACTTGTTGCCGTGTGGATTTTAGTGTTACGCCCAGGAGGGCGGCTGGATCTCCCGGACCGCAGATGTTGGTGACCATAGTAGGTCACGACTGTGCCCACCTTTAGGAGTTGAGTAGAATCCAGTGAGTCCATGTTATCGATAAGGTTGTAGCTGGGTGCATTGGATGGGCCTGGCTGATGCATGCTCTAGAACCCTCTCACCCAATGCACTTAGATTTTCTCTTCTAGACTCGCTGTGCAGAGAAGCATGAGAAGCATGAGAAGCACCCTCAGCCCTGCATGCGTGATATGTGTGGGAACGCAGTCTGTGACCAAGTGTTGAGAAGTTCCTCTGTTACTGAGGCCTCCCTTAAAGGAGACATTCGGTGGTCCAACAGGTTGTTAAACTCTTAGTGTCCGCCTTACAAACCCCTTCAAAGCACACATAAACTCATTTTGATCCTGGGGCCTGTCCAATTAGTTGAACTTTGCTTTTAGGGCCGAATAAAACACCTTTCACGCCATTGCAGTTTATTCTCTGTTTGAAACGCCTGGTGCGTACAGGAATAAAAATAAATAGAGTTATAAATCACAGCGTCCTGTCCTGCTTAGCAGCTGCTTTTAATACTTTGAAAACATCTCTGACCCCAAATAAGACTCTCTTGCAGAAAACGCAAGGTTTAGTAATAGATGAAACTGTCTTAATATGCTATGTCAATATCAGTGCTTAGGGCAGACATAAATATGGGGGTTGCCAGGAATAAGTGGAAAGTGCCAACTCATGCAAACTTAGGCAGGAAGGCCCCTCCCTTGCCGAGGGGGTGAGAGTGAGCCAAGGCCGCTCCCTAGAGCTCCTGGTCTTCAGTCAGCCAGGCGCATGCGCGGCCTGCGGCTTGGTGACCCCACGTGGACCCTCCCTCCGGTGCAAGCAACAAGGCCCAGCCCTGTACCACATCCTGCGTAGGCATCCAATCACGCCTCGGAGAACCTCAGTACGTTTGATGTGATCTTAATGCCAGCTGCAGAGCTGGGAATAACACTTCATATTACTGCACGGGGAATTTTGGCAGCTATGGATAGGTTAGAAAAAGAGACAAATGTAGACAGAGTTGAGAGGTAGTGAGCGGGTACGACGTGGAGATGTAGAAACATTCACATGGACAGAGTGAGGTGAGGACTGGGTAGGTAAAGAGGCAGAGGACTATTGATAGAAAGGTGAGGGAGGCATACTGAGGTAGAGTTAGTATAGCTAATGTTAAGATAGAGTGAAGGGATAGGAGCTTAGAGACATTGGAATAGGTAGAGAGATGGAGAGATCTAAGAGAGTAGGGGAAGTAGAAGAGGTAAGGTGAAGTAAAGAGATAAAGAGACAGAAATATATTTTTATTGTAATTGCTGCCAATACATGCGGGCAGCTGTAACATTAAACAAATATATATTTTCGGATGCACGGTGTGAGGCCCTGGGCTATTGTCCCATTTGATTATGAATTAACACAGCTGTGTACCACTCTTCATCGCATGAGTAACTTGGCTGGGTGGTGATGGACCTTCAAAACATGTTTGAACACCCATAAACGTGGGATTCAGGTGGTTTACCAATTTAGAACTGAACAACGGTCCACAAATGCCCCCTTTGAGACCCATGGTTTGAGATTTACTCTAGTAGTCATTTTGCAGAATTGGTAGATTTTCCACAAATGTAAATGTTATGTACTGTTGCAAATACCTTCAAATTCTATGAATAAAAATCAGCATTCCACCGAAAGATCACTTTTTCTGTGCGTAAGTTGAACTTGCGTGTCCCAGCAACTGCATGGATCAGGCCCTTAGCCTGTCTTGCAGCCATGATATGTGTTTCGACTAGTGCCCTGAAATGTCAAATGTATGACAAACTAGTAGCCGTGCTTTCAAACCGCAAATAGTGTTGCATGAAATCGAGAAATGTTCATTAAGGAGAATGTTGATGCTTCTGCGAATTTGCAATTTCTTGTTTGGTTCTGTGAGTTTTATAATTATAAGAAGTATACACATCCAATAATAATAAATAATACACGTACAACCTACAGGGGAGGGGAGGGGAGGGGAGGGGAGGAGAGGGGAGGTGGGGGAGCGAGATAAATAAAAGGAGTAAATAGAAGCACTACTTTTTATTCCACCAACGATTTCAGCTACAACTGTGGTGTAAAATATACATTTTCCCGTACATTATTCAAAACCTGTTTGTAGGAAGCTGGCTCCTCATATGATATCAAAAAGTGGTACGCTGTGCAGAGTCCAGGTATCCCTTATAAGTGGGCAGGGGCTTGCTCTAGCAATCCCGAGGTGCTCTCATAGGGGGTAGTGCGGTTGAGCAGCCTTAGGCTTATCGGAGAGAAGTGTTAGCCATTTGATGCATACACTCAGTCAATACATGATACACATGACTCAATAAGGAGATGCACACCAATTTATAAAAATACATATATCTTTATATAACTTTACCCATTAAGATCATCAAAATCAGGTAAGTACGTTTCGAGTTTTGGATTTTTACACTATTTAAAAATGGACACAGAGCAACTTCTGAAGCAGTAATGTTATCCTACAGAGGAAAGACATACACTGCATACAGGTACTTCACTGCGACTTATGGGACCAATCTCCTGGACTCAAGGTGAGTATGGGGCAAGGTCCAAGGCCACACCAATAGATCACCTCGGGAGGCTCTGGGGCGTCTAATAGTAGAGGTGTGTTAGGGAGTCCGGTGCCCCATTCACTTTAATGGGGAACGGTCCAGTTGCAAAGAGGCTTCAAGCTGGGACTGGGAGACCAGTCAGGATGAACCAACAAGGGGGCTCAGGTCTCACGATGCTCGGGGACACCTTTGGTCCTCTTCTGCCCAGGCCAGGGCAGCCTGCACAAAGAGGCTGCAAGTGTCTTCGTCAGTGAGTCCACTGTGGGTAAACCCACAGTGAGCTTTGTCTCTGGAGGGTCAGGGGACCATGCTAGCGCTATTGGCCCACTTAAACTCTGGCTAGGGGGCACGGGTGCAGTGGTGCTTTCTGGTATCGGGTTTGCAGCACTCCTCACGGTTCTTTTGGAGTGCCTGCAGAATACTGCAGGGAAGCAGCTCTGCTACTCCACGGGAGTTCCTGGGTCTTTGCTGAAGGCAGACAGTCTTCCCAGGCGTTTGGAGGCACAGCAGACTCAGGACGAGATGACTGAGGTGCAAGTTTGTCTGGATCAGCAGACAGGCCGGCAGGGTTGGCGCCAAGTCAGTTGCTTCTCCACAGTCCATTCTTCCCACGGTTCTTTGGTGCCCTTATTCTCTGTAGCACAGGCATCAGCTTCAGACAGCCATCCCAAGCCAACCACCCTTGAAAGGCAATGGTTTTCTGAGACAGTAGCCAGGGAATGGGCTAATTTAATGTAGCTGTAACATTGTTAGTAACCGTATCAAGTGTGAAGTTTCCTGTTGTCAAATAATTAATGAAAAAACTTTTGTTTAATCCTGACAATTCAGATGTAGAAGCTCTAACAGAAAATAGGCCTTTTTTGTCTTTCAGAAGAAGAACTTCTGAGTGAGGAAGAGGAAATGCCATCTTTCAGATGCAGGAAGAACGGTGAGCGCACAAATATCCATCTTTCTGAAGGTATTGTGTGATGGCTTTGGTGATGGGCCTTGTTGGCATCCACCAGAGACCTCGGTAATTGATAGTTACAAGCAGACGTGTAAAGAGTTTCAATAATCCTTGTGCGTTCATTCTAATGTAAGTAGCCAGAGTGTCCCCTCTGCAACGGCGTATGTCTGCCACAGGTGGGTATTACACACTGAGTATTATGGAAGTATCATGGCTCTATTTATGTTGGATGACGTGAAGTGATGATGATAGCTATTTCGGTCAACGCTCCTTGAGGTTGATTCCTAAACCGTTTCCTTGTGTAAGGGTGATTTACACATGTAATTAGTCAGAAGTAACTAGCTCATTCCCTGCTTATAGTGATTTACTAATGCAGAAACATCAAAACCACACATTGTTCATAACTTATTCAAACTTTGCATGAATCCTACACTTGTAAATTTGTCTCCAAAGAGTAGAAGTGTAACTCCAGGGGAAAGTCAGAGTAGTGTTCAGAGAAATATAGTGCAAAGTTGAGCAACATCCACCCTGGGAGACGTTTCTGGACATTAACACACTTCTGTAAATGCTTTTTATAACTTATCTTGACTCTTGAGACTGAATTATGTGGGCGTAAGTGTCCTGTGAGTTGAAGAGTACATGGATTTCCAATTTTCCAATTTTCACAGGCATTGTCAACGTTCCATGTCATTGCTACATTTTTATTTGTCCTTACTCTCTCTTTATTGACCCTTAGCCTTCTTATCTTCCTTGATTCCATTAACCTCCTCTTGTGCCATCTTCTGTGGTTTGTGCCAATAACCCTGTTGAGGGACAGTAACAACGGTTAGTGACCAGTCCTACCATTGGTCATGCTACTCCAATACCATAACACATTCCACCTACATGCCCAATGGCACTGATGCCTTTATTAGAAAGTTCCTACACATTGCAAGGAAAATTTATCCACACAAAGTGGTCCAGAATTTGAGACCAATACCTCCACCTTGATTTTAGAGAGATGCGAAATTTGAGGCATTTTAATTGGATAAGATTCCTTTCTTTGTTGGCTGGCAAGAAAGAAAGTATTATGTGTGATTAGGTTTCATTCAAGTTTCACATTAGGGTAAGATGGAGTTTCTGGCGACGATAGACTACAGCTCCTGTAAAGGAAAGGATGCTTCTGAACTGAAAGTCACTTGTTCTCATTGCACAGATGGGTGCACCTCCATAGTTGGGAGTAATCACCTGGTCATGTTTTCTTCCTCTAGCATCACACATGTCGCACCACTAATCATTCAAGACTTCGCTTACTGTGAAAGCAAAGATACGATAGGACATTAAGACACTGTCCACCACTCGCTCCAAAAACAAACAGAAGCATTCAGACTGAGAGATTGGGTAAAAGAAGAAGAAATAGTAGATACAGAGTGATGTTTAGGTCAAAACCTACCAGACAGCTATGGACATATTGGGAGACATTCGGAAAGCTTCCCTGGGAATTCATTCCACCCATTCCTTACCTATGGCTTTGTGTTTTGTAACACACATTTGCTTGCTTTCGATTTGTTGGTTTTATTTTACTTTAGGCTGTCCAGCTTGGGGTTGTACCTTCCGTAGCCCATACCCTATATATGGTATCCTTCCACCAGTGTTCGATTTCTGTAAACAGGCCTTTAAAATGTGTCCTTATCTTGTCACGTTTGCTGTGCATTCAAATGCAAATGTCAGGCTCTGTCTCCCAAGGGAGCTTGGTGTTTACTTTTCTTTCTCTGACTTCAAAGTGAGAGGATTTATGTGGCAATCATGCTGCCCACTGGGGCTGCGCTAGTAAGAAGTCTGTATGATGCTATTTTTTTTCTAGCACACACAAAATTTAAAATGTCTGTAAATGAACTGTGCAGATGCTTCAGAATATATCAGATTTGGGGAAGCACACATGAAGCACATTTTTGGTAATTCTGAAGTGTGGTGGAAACAAATATTTTAATACGATCAAAAAGTCAATACAGCAGGTGATGATAGTTCCACACATTATCATTTGTATGCTCTATACTTTTGTCAGTAAAACGGTATGTCTGTGCAAATGTAATGGTCATTTCAATAGAAGATGTGTTTGCCTCAATGGCAGTGCGCTAACACACCATGCATACTCCACTTTACTATACTCCATTCTACTCTGCACCGCTCCACTCTACGCCACTCCCCTCTATGCCACTCTACTATGCAACCCTGCACTGTACTCTGTACCACTCCATGCCAGTGCACTCAATGCCAATCCACTCTAGGCCAATCAAGTCTACTCTATACCACTCCACTCTACCGCACACCACTCCACCCTACCCACTTCAGTCTACTCTGCGGCGCTCCACTCTGAACCTCTTCACTTTATGCCTCTATAATCAATGCCACTCCATTCTACTCTGCACCACTGTACTCTATGCCACTGCTCTCTACGCCATTCTACACCACTGCACTCTATAACACTCTACTCTGCAACACTGCACTCCATGCCACTCTACGCCAATGCACTCTGCTCTGTACCACTCCACACCAGTGCACTCTATGCCACTACTTTATGCCAATGCACACTATTCTGGGTGGTGGCCGAGTCTGGTGGCTCAGTGGACTAATGTGTCCATTGCAGGGGCCTGTGTTCTACCTCATGGTCACAGGTTCAAATCCCGGCGGGTCCCCTCAGCCTTTCATCCATCTGAGGTCGATAAAATGAGTACCATTGAGTTGGGTAACAATGAACATCTGTTATTCAGCGCCAAGAGACCTCTGGGTGAACGTGCGCTTTACAAATATACATGGTATGTTATGTTATCCTGCACCACTCCAATCTACCCTGCGCAGCTTCACTCTACTCTGAAACAATCTACTCTAAGCCATTGTACTCTATGCCACTGCGCTCTAAGTCACTCTACCTACTCTGTACCTCTCCACTCTATGCCGCTGCACTGTATGCTGCTCCACTCCACTCTACTATGCACCATTCTACTCTACACCACTGCTCTCTTTGCCACTCTACTCTAAACCACAAACCTCTTCGCCAATGCACTCTACACCACTTCACTTAAAGCCAATGTACTTTGCACCACTGCACTATATGCCAACTACTGTGCACCACTGCACTCTACCCCTCTATACTCTACTCTACTACATTCTACTCCATGCCACTGCACTCTGCGACAATATACACTATTGCACTCTAAGCCACTGCACTGTATGCCACTGTATTCTACTCTGAACCACTGTACTCTATGCTGTTGCTCACTGCATCGCTCTACTCTGCACCAATCTACTCTACACCACTGCACTCTTCACCAATGCACTCTACACCACACCACTCTGTGACACTCTACTGTGCAAGACTGTACTCTCCACCACTAAACTCTATGGTATTCTACTCTGCACCACTGCATTCTATTCTACTGCACTCTACTTTGCATGACTCAACTCTACACCGCTCTACTGCACTCTACGGCAACACACTCTGTGCCTCTACATTCTATGCCATTCTACTCTGCATCAGACCACACACTCTACTCTGTACCATTGCACTCTTCTCCACTCTAGCCTACACCTCTGCACTCTACCCTGCACCACTCCACTCTACCCTGCACTACTCCACTTCACCCTGCACTACTCCACTCTACCCAGCACCACCCACTCTACGCCAATTCACTCTACTCTGAAACAATCTTCTCTATGCCACTGCACTCTATGCCACTCTACTCCCCTGTGCACCACTGCACTCTGTGTCACTGCAGTCTGTGCCACTGCACTTTATGCCACAGCGCTCTATGCAATGGCACTCAACGCAGCAGCACTCTACACTTTGGCATTCCACTCTACGCCACTCTACTTACTCTACACTGCTGCACTCTACGCCACTCTACGCTACACCACTGCACTCTACGCCATGCTACTCTGTCACTGCATTCTATGCCAAAGCGCTCTACACCACTTTACTCAAAACCAATGCACTCTCTGCCACTGCACTCTACAACAATCTACTCTGTACTTTACCTCACTTCATTATAGGCCACTCTATAGCACTTCACTCTGTGCCACTCCACTCTAGGTTACTCTACGACACTACTCGACTCTACGATGCTCTAAGGAACCTCCTCTACACCACTCCAGGACACTTTACTCTACTCTATTCTGCGACACACTACACCACTGCACTACTCCACTCTACGCCACTCCACTCTGATTCTCCACTATATGACATTCTACTCCACTCTACGCCACTTAACTCTACAACACTCTAAACCATTATACGAGATTCCACTCTACTATACTACTGCACTCTATGTCACTCCACTCTACTACAATCTACTCCACTTTACGCCACTCTCCTTAATTCTAAGCAACTCCCTCTACACCGCTTTACTCAGCTCTATGTCACTCTGCTCAATGCCACTCTGCTCTACAACACGCTATGCCACTCCACTCTACGACTCTATACTCCACTCTGACACTCTACTCCCCTCAATCTATGCTGCACCACTCCACTCTGCGCCACTTTACTCTGCACCACTCTACTCTATGCCCCTGCACTTTACTCTAACGACTGCAGTCTACGCCACTGCACACCATGCCAATGCACTTTACACCACTTTACTCAAAACCAATGCACTCGAGCTTACTGATCTCTACGCCAATCTACACTGCACCACTGCCTCTATGCAACATTCTACTCTATGCCACTGTGCTCTATGCCACTCTACATTATTATACTCAGTCATTGCATTCTATGCCACTCCATTCTACTCTGCACCACTGTACTCTATGCCACTGTTCTCTGTGCCATTCTACACCACTGTACTCTATGACACTCTACTCTGCAACACAGCGCTGTCTGCCACTCTACTCTGGACCACTGCACTCTGTGCCACTTCAGTATACATCACTAATGTTCTCCATGCCACTACCCTGTACGCCACTATCCTCAACACCTCTGTACTCTGCAACACAACTCTATGCTAATGCACTATAGCCCACTCTACACTACTTTGCATCTCTGCACTCTTCAATACTGCACTCTAAACCACTCCAGCATAGGCCACTCTACACCACTCCACTCTGCAACACTCCGATCTATGCCAATCTACTCCACAACACTGCACTCTATGCCACTCTACGCCAATGCACTGTACTCTCTACCACTCCACGCCAGTACACTTCATGCCACTACTCTATGCCATTGCACTCTACCCTGCACCAGTCCACTCTACCCTGCACTACAGCACGCCACTTCACTCTACTCTGAAACAATCTACTCTACGTCACTGCATTCTTCTCCACTTGACTCTACGCCACTCTGCACCACTCCACTCTATGCCACTGCACTCTACACTGCCCCACTCTACTCTGCACCATTCTACTCTACACCACTGTGTTCTGTGCCACTCCACTATAGGACACTCTATGCCATTCCACGCTACTTGCACTACTCCACTCTATACTACTCCACTCTACTACAATCTACTCCTCTTTACTTCACTCTACTCTACAACACTTCACTCCGGTCTAGGCAATATCTTCTATGCCACTCCACTCCGCTCTACGTCACTCCACTCTGCTCTATGCTGCTCCACTCTACTCTATGCTGCTCCACTCTACGTCTCCTATGCCACTCTATTCTGCGACTCTGTACTCCACTCTGACGCTCTACTCAACTCTACGGCACTCTACTGCACTCTACACCCTTCCACTCTACTACACTCTACTCCCTCCATGAGACCCTACAACACTATGCCACTCCACTGTAATCTATGACACTCTATGGCACTCCACGCCACTCTACGCCACTCCATAACACTCCACTTTACTCTACGAGTGTCCACTTTACGACATTCCACTCCACTTTTCTTTACGCCACTAATGTTTAGCCATGCTGAACAGGGGCCACGCTGGTGTACAACATGGCTAAAACATACTGGCAAAGCCAATAGCTCTTGCATAGACGAGACCTATTGGCTTTGGCAATGCTTGTTGTATACAGCTGATATAACACAAAACATCTCTTAATAGGTTTTCCTAAATCAGATGCCACACCAGATCATCAATATGTTTTTTCATGATATATTGTAGGATTGAAACAGGATTTTGTACTTTCGTAATCGTTATGATTTGGAAAGAGACCGGTGCGCTCAGTCTTTACCTTGTTGTACATGGAGTGATACTTGAACTGCAAGGACTTAGGAACTCTGATACAAATTTGACTATCCGAGCATTGTTTAAATACACACAACAAGGGTCCAATGAAAAGGCTGAATATGCTTTTATCTGAAAAGAATGACACTTCGCACTTCTGTGGTCCAAAATATGCTTCCATCTTTATGAAATGCATTTACCACCTTAAAGCACCCCAATCCCTTGCATTGTTGTAGTAGGGACACACATTAGTAGCACTATTGTTCAAGGCTCATCGTGACCATAGCAGGAACCTGGGTGCACAATCTAAGGCTATTTTCAACATGAACCCCAGGTTTAAGTCTTCAAGTCAAGAAGAGCAGGTGGAAACCTGTGAACAAGAGTAGTGTTGCTTCCACTCTTCTGACATCACAGTGGACACACTGTACCTAAAATGGTTAGGTACTTTTAATTAAGCTGGTGGTAAATTAAATTACATGCTCTCTGGCTCCCCTCCCACACTTCCTTTATTAGGACAATGATGATATGCGTCATATTTGTTTTGACCGGGTTGACCTCCTACAAGTTCTCATTTAACCAGCTCGTCCCCACATGCAATGGGATATTATATAGAGCATTGGGTGCTGTGTGGGTCTGCCATGTGTCTGAGGGACAGCTGCTATGGTCTACGCCCAGCGGTCTCACAAATGGGTTGTGCATAAGTGGGCGGCATGTGAAGACAGTGGCCCATCTCACCCCATGGTACCAGATGACTCATCCCATGGATCGTCCATTGCAGGAACATGTTCAGCCGCTACAATGTTATTCCACCAATCTTCACAAGGATATTGTGGCTACAATCTGTGATCAATGAAGTGAAACATCACTGATAGGTCTAGTACCACACAGAATCCAGAAGCACCTTCACTCCTGGTGCTCAAGAGATCATCGGCCAAGTTGACTAAAGCAGACTCAACCAGGAAAGTGAAAACGTTACTTGCGCAACATTGATTCAACATAGTGAACTTATCTCAGTGAAGTCAGCCTAGGGGTCTGAGTTTACACATGGTGGGGGGTCCAAAGATCTAATAAAGTGGTGCAGGAAACACTTCTGTCAGAGAATAGTTTGCAGCATTTAGGCTGTGTCGCCACGGAGGAGGGAGTTTCATTTACCAAGAAGCTCCCGCCGTAATGGCAGATCATGGGGTTACAGCAATTCCACAACGTTAATCCATCGTGGTTGATCTGCTGTTACTAGTGTGGACACTGAAAATGTTCCCTCACAGTGGATATTCATTGCAGTTATCCACATTACAATTGCTTCTAATATGTTGGGAGGTTTCTTCCCCAAGTCATAGACATTCAAAAGTCTTTCTGTTATTCTGGTTCACATGGCAAGCATGCAGGCAGGTGCCATCACCAAAATCGGTGGTGGGCTGGGCAGCCTAAATGAGGACCCTTATCCAGCACCAGGGTGTCCGGGCCTCCCAGTGGCCTCCCCAATGAAAGTGATCTTAGCGGCTACACCTTCTGGAACTCTGCCTTTTCCTGCCTTAGTTAAAGGATCACCAAGTTGTTTCAGTTGTTCTGTTAATGCCCACTTTTTACTGATGCCCCACCTATTAAAGAATATTGGCTTTTTGGGGGGATGGGTAGTTTTATATAGCGCGAAATAGACTCGCAAGTATCAGAGCGCTTTACATGAGCACCAGTTACTTTACAGACGGACACATTCATTTTTTGTTAGGCACGGGGAGATTAAGTGATTTGCCCAGAATCACAGAATGTTGAGCATCCCTGCCTAGACTCGAACCCGGTTCCCCAGCTCCGAGGTCGACCACCCTAGACGTAAGGCCACATTCTCTCCCAAGAGAGAATGTGGTGCTTACGGTGCTTCAGCGCCTCGTATGGGGTAGTAAACGCTACATGAACGCAATTACAATACAATATGCATGTTAAATGCTTGCATCATTAAAAGAATGAAAAAACAAACCAAAGTTAAGTCTTTGTGCTGTGAGTCATCAATCATTTCCCCCAACATGTGTTGAAATGAAATCTCCTGGCAGCAGAAATGCAGAGTGATGTGAAAGCCCACAAGTGGACATCTTTAAGCCCTTCCCTAATGCAGAGGATTAATGGTGTGTTGTGTGACCCAAACCACTGCAGCTCATGTGTCGGCCTGACATAAAGAGGAGATAGATTTCCCATTTACTCTCTAGTGTATGCTTCCGAGCGGTCATAACAGGTCAGACTGAGTGAGCCAGCAGGATTTGAAAACCTCACCTCCTCCTCCCATTCCCCTAAGATATCATGTATCAGTGTTACCACTTCAGGGGTCTATTGTAGTCCATCAGAATTGTTTCATCATCAACAGCTTGGTCTGTCTTCTAAGGAATGAACTTCACACCACACCACTGCTGATATTTCACCACTATTAACCTCATATTTATTGTGTCAGGTGACAACATGGCTGAGCCAAGAAAGTGCTCGGCCTATAGAATTCGCTATTCTACAATGTACATGGGATACAACAAAGGCTCTTCCACTTATCTCCCTTTACTTAATCATGATTAACATAGCGTGACCTACTCTAGCTCCAGATGAGATACATTGTTAAATGTGAGATCTCTTGTATGACTCACTGAGCTAGTAGGAAGAGCTCCAGTCATTCTACACTATTGATTGACACCCTAACTTTCAAGCAGACGCCTGCTCTCCAAGCGCCCTATAACAAACAGGCACATTTTCCCTGTTTGCTCCACAGCGCACCTTTAAAGGTGGGCCGTGCGCACACAGGGAAAGTGTAGTAATCTGCTAAACTGTTATCTACTTGCCTAAGCTGTGATGTCATCTATTGAGCTATGGAATGTTACTGTTTGAATCCAAGGGGCTGCTGCGACAGTTCCCTGGAAGCTGTGGAGACAAACGGTCATTAAACCTTGAGCTCATACACTTACCTGTCCTATGGTAATTACTTCAAATTTGGCGACGAGTTGGTTTGACCATTTGAGATCTACATCCAAGTGTGCAGCAGTTTGTCATGGTTCCAGTGCTTCACATGTGACAGGTCTTCTGAGGAGCATCAGCCAAAAGATCCGTCTGAGTCTCTGGTGGCTCACTCCTGTTTTGGCATCAGTGGGATTTCGGTACTGGTGTCTGCTAGGTGACCACCGTCTGTGTATCACACCTGGGACTTTCAATGCAGTGGTGTGGTCTCCGCAGGTCTTGGACTCCTTCCGCAGTTCTAGGTGTGCTCTGTTCTTAGTGGGACCGGTGCGAAGCTAAGGTACTGTTTGCCATTGCCGGGTCTGATTCTGCCAGTTGCCGTCACCTCTCGACCCTTTCCCTCCGACATCCAGTCCTGAATGATGATGCAGTGGAATGTGGTCGTTTTGCTTCGTGAGCGTTCAGGGCTTGTCTGACGTTTGTTTTGCTGTCAGCGTTCTCCCGGAAGAGCGTGGAGTGTCCCTGACAACGGCAGCATCGTGACTGACGTCTGACGTGTCATCAGCGTTAAACGTAGAGAGTGTGGTGTATCTCCATGACTACGGCAGCAGAAATCATTGTTGTCTCACGTCTGACGTGAAGCGTTGCAACTAAGCTTGCAGTGTTTTTATAAATTATACGGTTGTGTGAAGAAGAGCGGCAGTTCACTTGTGAAGCTCTTCACAAGTACTCTGAAGAACACGGAGTAACAAAATCAGCAAGGTTGAAATAGTTCAAGAGCGGCGGTTAATAAGAGGAGCCATTCACAAGTACTCTGCTTTCAAAGTAATTCTAGCTAAAAATATATTTTTTTAATAGAGTATAGTTGTTTGCTCAAGGGACTATTTTCCTTTTGGACATATGTGGTGTGTATCTTTTGATTCTAGTGTTTTTCGCGGCACCTATGTTTTTTTTTAATCTGCTTCTTCCTTTACAGTTTGATTTTGTGACTTATAGAATTGGCTTATGGTTAATTTTTATTGTTGGTTATAATTTTTAATTGGTACAATTTTACAAAGCAGAGTGTTCAAGCACCTCCTCCATTTTTACAGCTTCCAGGAGACCCTCCGGTAAGATGGAAGGTTTGGTATAGAGCTTTCACAAAGTATTTAGGAGCTATGGGGGGCTTTAGATTCAGTGCGGAACATAAGAGATTTATTCTTGAACACAACCTAGGTTTAGAAGGACAAGCTGTTTTGGAACACTTACCCACTCTGGAAGTTCTAGAAGGTGAAGAACCTCTCAACGAGTATGACCAAGCAGTAACCATGTTAGAGAAGCAATTCATTGTAGAGGGCAGTTTGGTTGTATCGAGGCATACATTTTTTACTAGAGAACAGGAAAATTATGAAAGTATTGTATCTTATGTTGCCGCTTTACGTATTCTCGCATCTGAATTTGAACAGTTTACATCGCAACTTATAAGGGATCAAGTTGTGACACATTGCAAAGACAAAAAAGTGCAACAGAAGTTATTGACATTAAAAAATCCATTGTTAGAAGAGACTATTACTATCGTAAAAAGTATTGAACTGTCTCAGTTAGCGTCTAAAGAGTTTAAACCTGATAAGATGAATGTTGGGGCAGTAAAGGAAAACAAGGAGCCAACAGATAAACAAGTTAATGTAATGCGTGGAAACAAGAACACTTCTTACAGACCTGAGAAGAAGTTGAACCCTCAAAAGAATGTGTACACAAAATGTGTTTTTTCTTCGCCCTATCCCAACGCTCGCATTTGCCCGGCTAAGAATGCATCGTGTTGCAAATGTGGGAAGCTTGGGCATTTTGCAAAGATGTGTATGTCAAGGGGCAATCCGGTTAATTCTGTTCATGAGGATGTAGTTAATGGTGAACAAATGGATGACATGGTGAGTTCCTTGAGGGATTTTATCGTAGTGGTTAAAGATGACTCTGATGGGTGTGTTGATCCAGTCGTGGAGGTAATTGTGGAATGTTAAGTCCCTTCAAATGTTTGTTGATTCCGGGGCGCACATGACCATGGTCACAGAAGAGTTGTTTGACAGTGGTTGGCAGGACAAGCCTCTTGAAGCACTTGAAAGGAATCCTGTATCCTATGAGGGCAGGAAAATTGAGCTTGATGGGTTTTTTGAAACTAGCTTGTTCTTCAAAGAAAGGCGCATTTTTGGGAAGGTGTATGTGGCAAAGAAAGGACTCATCATTTTGGGGTGGTATCACCAAGGTTTATTTGGAATGACCCTTAGACCAGGTACTAAGGAGCAAGTCTCGGTGGTGGATGAGTCTCAACAGCCTGAGAGTGTGACGGAGTGGTATGACAAGTTCAAGAGTGTGTTCGCTGATGGTTTGGGGTGCATTAAAGGATTTAAGCACTGTATTAAAGTGAAGGATCAGGCTTCCCCGGTGAAGCACAAACTACGCAATGTGCCGTATAGTGTGAGAGATGATCTGTTGTGTGAGTTGAAAAGATTATGCGAGTCTGGTGTTATTGAACCTGTGGAGTCGTCCTTATGGCTGTCTCCATTGGTCGTCGCCTGTAAGAAGGATCAAAGTTTGAGAGTGTGCATTGATTTGCGCAGTCTCAACAAAGAAATTTGGGTTGACTCCCATCCTCTTCCCCGTATTGATGACATTCTTGCTAAATTTGCTGGATGCAAGTTTTTTTCGAAAATAGATCTTTCATCCGCCTACCATCAGGTGGAGTTGGACCCAAGTTGTAAGCATGTGACTGCTTTCGTCTCACCTATTGGCACATTTCAATTTAGGAGATCGCCTTTTGGTCTTGCTTCTGCTGCCTCAGCCTTACAACGCATCATGGAGAGTGTTTTAGAGGGTTTGGAGGACACTGTTATCTTTCAAGATGACATTCTGGTCACTGGGAGGTGTAGAGTTTCTCATGACAGACAGGTTTCAAACGTTCTACAAAGGTTACAGGGAAAAGGCATTGTTGCTAACAAGCGGAAATGTGTGTTTGGGCAGGAGTCTATTGAATACCTGGGACATCGTATTTCAGGTCAAGGTATTCAACCTAGAGAAAGGTTGATTGAGGCTATCCAGAATGCTCCCTGTCCTGAATCTAAAGAACATGTTTCCTCATTCCTGGGTGTGTGTGAGTTTTACTCTAAATTCATCCCCAATTTTGCTGCCAAAACTGTCTATTTACGTGAACTTCTCAAGAGAAAGGTTGTTTTTGTGTGGGATAAGATGTGCCAAGATGAGTTTCTTTGCATTAAGGAAGAGTTAGGTACGTGCAAAGTACTTACACCTTTTGATCCACTTTTACAATATATTGTATTGGTTGATGCTAGTCTTGATGGTTTGGGTGGCATGATTACACAAGTGAAACATGCTAAGGAACATACAATTGGGTTTGCTTCTCGAGCTTTGTGCCCTAGTGAAAAGAACTACTCTGTCATTGAAAGAGAGTTGTTGGCATGCTGCTGGGCAGTTGAAAGGTTTAAGTGTTTTCTTTGGGGAAAGTCCTTCAAGTTACTTACGGACCACAAGCCACTCATTCCCATACTCAGCGGTCACAGTGTTAAAGAGCATACTCCTAGGATAGCGAGATTGAGTTCAAAGCTTTTGCAGCACAATTTTGACGTGGTTGCACACATCCCAGGTGGGAAAAATATCAGGACGGATTTTCTTTCAAGATCACCTCTTCCCCTGGCTCAAGAGGAGTTGTTTCTGGGTGACGAAGATGAGGAATGCTTGATTGCTGCAGTTGATGTTTGTAGTGTGGGAGGTTTCCCTGAAAAGGAGTGGTTTGAAGCTATGCAAACAGATTCTGTTTTAAGGAGAGTAAAAGAACACATCGTTTTAGGCTGGCCTAAAGAGAAGCATCTTGATGTTGAACTTCAACCCTTTTCCAAGATTTCCATTGAGCTAACATTGGAGGGTGGGGAGTTAATTTTGCGTGATGACAAGTTTGGACCACCGAATCCTTGAGGTCACGCATCATCACTTTGGGCCACGAAGGTCATTTGGGACAAACCAGCATGAAGAGAGGAATTTGCTCTGTTTATTGGTGGCCTTCAATGGACAGGCAGATTGATGAGGTCGTTAAGGAGTGTGTCATTTGCTGCTCGAGTGATAAGGTCATCCAGATTGCCACTCCCCCTGTACAAGTGGTTGTACCACCCACTGAACCGTGGATGAAGTTAGCTGTAGCTTTTGTAGAGCCTTTTAATGCTCTTCCCCATAGATACAAGTTTGCGTTGGTTGTAGTTGACAATCATAGCAAGTGATGGGAAGTCCATTTTATGGTTGATCCCAACACTAGGGAGGCCATTCGTTTTTTCCAAAGTTTGTTTTCCAGGGAAGGCTTTCCCAAGGAGATTGTCTCAGATAACAGGGTGCAGTTTACTTCTAAAGAGATGTCAGAGTTTCTAGCCCAGTCTGGCATCTTACACCGCCATGTGGCTTTATATCATACCCAGGCCAATGGTTTAATTGAGCGCATGAATCGTATCCTGGTTGAGTGCGTGCAGTGGGCTCTATCTAATGGTGTTGACATCAAGGGTGCTGTCCATAGTATGTTATGGGCGTACCACACAACTCCTGTCCAGGCCATGGGTAAAAGTCAGTTTGAATTGTTGCGTGGAAGAATTGCCACTTTTGACATGTGTCCTGCCTGGATGAGAAAGTGGGGTCTGCGTTCAAAGGTGGGGACATCGAACAGCCCTTTGTTTATTTCTCATGATTCAGATTTGAGTGCAAACAAAACCACATGTGATGCTTCCAGTAATGTTGCCAAACTTTTTTTAAATTCAAAGGTTTCTGTTGGCGATAGGGTCAAAATCAAGCTTCCAACTAACATGCCAAAAGGGTTGTCTAAGTTCAGTTCCCCTGTTAAGGTGGATGCTGTTTCACGTTTTGCTGTCAGGGTCAATCGGAAGCATTGGTGGAACTGTTCTAGGGTTTACAAGATTCCCAAAAACCTGGTTCTCAAAATGAGACGTGAGAGTGGTGTTGAGAAGAATGGTGAGTTGGATCCATCTCAAGATCCATCTAATCCCAATTCTTCTATTGTGCGTAGGAGTCTTAGGAGAAGTGTCCTCTTAAACGCATGGATCTGTAGTTCCCATGTGTTATTTCTCCCTGCCTTGTCTCCTCTTCTTTTCCTTTATTTTTTTTTATTTTTGCTCTTAACGCCCTAACCTGTTTTTCTGTACTTTGCATCATTTTCTCTTTGCCTCTGTAACCTTTTATGAAAGAAGGGAAATGTTGTAGTAATCTGCTAAACTGTTATCTACTTGCCTAAGCTGTGATGTCATCTATTGAGCTATGGAATGTTACTGTTTGAATCCAAGGGGCTGCTGCGACAGTTCCCTGGAAGCTGTGGAGACGAAAGGTCATTAAACCTTGAGCTCATACACTTACCTGTCCTGTTGTAATTACTTCAGAAAGTGTGCCCTATTACAGTGAATGAGCTGCTACCAGGGCAGCCATGAAGCTGTGCTGCAATGGGGGCAGCTCATTCAAGTGAAATATGCAGCCTCGAACCTGTACTGCAATGGGAGCAGCTCATTCAAATTAAATACGCAGCTGCTGCTTCCAAACCGCCCCATGTTTCACTGTGCAGGCAGCAACCCTCCTACACTTTAAAGAGGGATTAGGGATCCCTGTGCAGGCAAATGCAGTGAAATACTTCACCCGCCAGCAGGGGGATGTCTGGGGGTCCATTTTCCCCTCTATAGGGTTGCCATCAGGGGCACACTGACAGTGCACCACCTTCTTGTGGCACACTTTCATTGCACCCCCTGACAGCTTTTTTGCCCTTGCGCCCATCATACAGTGCAGGCGCAGAGGCAAAGAGCTTCCCTCATTTGCCGAGGGAACACCCTCTGGAGATAGCGCTGTTCACCAGCTCTATCTGTATTACAGAAGAAGCCGCACAATCGTCTGCAGACCCTTCTGTAATACCAGAGTGCCCCGGGGGTGCACAAAGCCACCACACATGCCCTTTACGCCCCTGGGGCCTTTTCTGTAATATGGCCCTAGATAGTTACAATGAGAACCATACTCAATCAACAAGTTGGTAATGCCTAGTATCTCTAGGCCAGAATCTGTTGAACACGCTACCACATAATATCAGACTTAATGAGAGTTAGCTGTTTTTCACAAACTCCTGACATAAGAACAGCTCCCCGAGGTTAATCATCAATTGAGCAATTCTTGTAATGAGAATTGCCTGTTTTCTATAAAGCCACAAGGACTAGATACTGCTGCAAGCTCACTGAATGCCCTGTATGACTGTATATCTTTTTTAGTCTTTGACCCTCAGGAGTCAGCAACAACAGTCAAGGCGTACTCTTGAGTGGTAGATTATGGGGGTGCACACAATAAACCAATGTTACCTGCCATTTCTTTTTCTTTTGGACAAAGGTTACAACTTGTGTTCTTTTGAGTTCTGTAACTTTGTAGATATTCAGTAGCAGAGCAATGGCTGACCCTTGGAGAGGTGTGGCAGAAAGAGAGCAGCGCAGGGGATATACAGGTGTTGGGCGTCGGCTTGCTTTCTGAATTCCCTCCATCCCTTGGTGGCTGGTGTTACCAGATCTCACACTCTGAAGGCTTGCAAAATGTCAAACATACTTAACATAAAATACCATGCCACACCTCACAAATGGAAAAACACATTTAAATTCTAAAGTTTTAGTTATACCATATATTTCCAAATAGATTTTTGTATTGGCATGTCCGTCCCAAATCCTTCCTTAAATTTCCCTAAACACCTCACTGTCTGTAGTAATTATTCCCCATTTTCCCACCTGTTTCCCTAGTCCCTTGTACATTTACTACTTAGGGCCTCTCTACGATATCGGGCAGAAACTTTCCGCCCGACACCGTCTCGGATTCGGGAACCGACCGACTGCGTTCAGCGGTTACGACCGACCAATTACAATGAGACCGAACGCTGTTCGATCGGAGTCCCATTGTTCTCTAAGGGAGCCCATGTTCTGCCAGACAACACAGGTTCCAATGGGGAAATGGGGTGTGTGTGTAAAATCCTGCACCCTGCCGCGGGCATCCCATTGTGCCTGCCACTCAGTGCAGGGTTTTACGGGGGTCCCTTAGATACCCCCCTCGGCCCCCAACCGGAGTCCACTGGATGAAGGAGGCAGACTCGAAAAGGCTGTAGGAAATCGATATCGAAAATGTTCAGGCAGAAACGCTGTTCATAGAGCTGCACGAGGCGGTTCTGACCGGCACGCCTTCTCCAGGAGGTATTCGGACCCAACATCGTAATGAAGCCCTGAATTGTATCCCTATGGGAGCAGAGATCACCGTGGCAGTGATCTCCACAAGGAGATTATATGAAACACCGAGTCAGAGGTCTCCGGCGTAGATTTGTGAATTGCATTTTATAACATGTGGGCAGTAGTTTGTGAGGATGTCGTTCTTACATCACGGGCATGGAATACGCAGTGATGCAGCTGAATGCAGAGAGCGTATGGAAACAGAATTTCTCACTTTAAGCAAAGAGATGAAGAGTTAGCCAACATATTAAAAATCTTTCTCTCGCCTGTACTAGTAGCTCCTGAGAGGACTGCCTCAGTTGTTTAATGAACTCGAACACGAGCCTTATATTTGAACTTTTGGGAACTTTCATATTAGTAAATGTTTTTGGGTGAAGATCTCTACACAGGATGTTGCGATAGTTATTTAGTGAACTGATAGCAGCTCTTACTGCCAAACTCCTGTGCTCAGGAGCAATGCGCTGTGGCCTTCCTGAGAGGAGAGCTTTGGAACGTCCAGTTTTTAAAGACCACTGCAATCTAGAGTGCCAATGATGTCCTTGCATCAACAATGACCCCTGCTCTCTTATCCCTCCCACATTAGGGAAGCATGCCAATAGTTGTCTGAACTACAATATCAAATGTGTAGTTAAATACAAAGATCTGTTCCTACAGAGAGACAGACATGCATTCTAACTGGGCCACATGGAGCAATGTATCCTATTTCAGTAATCAATGCAAAGTTACCTGCTTAGGAAAACAGGGGGAGGCGGGGTCAATCACCTCTGCCTGTCTTTATTGGTGGGTCTGCAGGTGCTGACCTCAGCTTTTACACTCTTTCAAACTTTCGAATTGATGAATGTTCTTTGCTCTCTCTCTCCCTCTCTCTCCTACCTCTCTCTCACCCCCTCTCTCTCTCACCCCTCTCTCTCTCTTACCTCTCTCTCTCTCTCTACCTCTCTTACCTCTCTCTCTCTTAAGTCTTGCTACAGCCATCTTTATCAGACTGGAAGACTTCATGTTATTAATTTATCATACATGGAATCTGAAATCCCAGTATAAAAGCCCAGCTCTAATTGCCTTATTACAGGGCAGTTGTGGCTAGCGGTGTGCAAAATTCGTATTTAGCTTTCATTTAACTTCACAAAATTTTGGTAAAATTGCACAAAATTACGCATATTTATCAAATTCCTCCATTTCATGCTATACTTTAGTGCGAAATGTTTCCTCGTGTCAATTTTCATTTAAGAGAAGCTTAACTAGAACAGCTGGTCGTGTTTGTGATGTATTTATACCAAGAATGGCAAGTTTTGCAGTAATTGCGCATAATTACACAATGTGGTATAATTTCGGGAATTTCGCTGGCGTAATTTACATTTCTTCCAGGCCTCATTGTGATGTCCCAAGTCACCTGTTATAAAGACAAGAAATAGCCACTGAACTTTACAGCTGAGTTCTGGCTTTACAATGGCTACCCCCAGAGCCAGCAGTCGAGGGGAAAGGCAGACCACTTTTAAAAAATGAAAATGACACATGCCTTTTCGTTCTGCTGCTTTGTTTTTTTTCTTCAAATAAACAATGAGGAGGAGAAAGAAGATATTTATAGCAACATGTTTACTTTTTCGATGCTTTAGGTAAATATAGGAAAGATTGAATCTCTGGCTGTTTCTGCACATTCTGAGCTACAGTGTTTTGCTTTTTTAAATCTGATGTGCATTAAACTATTCTAATGTATTTTTGCAACAATTATCAAATTGATTTTTGGTGTGTTTGGTTTTGTATTAGAGTTTCTATATTTATTTGTCATGTCTAAAAACATCCTTTCTGTTTCATATGAAAGAGCACCACACCAAGGAGTTTATTTATGTATAGTCACAATCTCCTCAGTGACTTGCAATATCCTTATAAAGTCAAACTGGGGGTAATGTATCCCATATATAAAGTTCATTAATAAGTGCTACAGAGCGAGAATGAGTTTTGGTTCAGCCTCATCCAGACATTGGCCGTTGTGTAGTTTTCAAAGCTTGCCATTGGCTGGCTGCACCATCCTTCAAGCCCATGCCATTTTGTGGAATGTTGCATTTTCCAATTACTCTTCCATGTGCTTGAGGAGAGCTACAGTCCTCTGCTCCCTATTCTCTTTGTGATATCTCCTTGTCTTTCCTTCTAGTGCACATTGCTTCATAGCCTCCTCCTTTAGGCTGAAGCCTACCAGACAGCACAGCTGTCTGGTTTGTTAAAGACATCTTGAGGACATTCGAAAAGATTCCCTGGGAATACATTTGCATATTGCGTACCATTGACTTTTTTTGGTTAGTAACTGACATTTGCTTGCATTCTATTTGCTGACTTTCTTTGTTTTAGGCTGTCCAATTTGAGTTTGTACCTTCCGTGGAGCATAGCCTGTTTACAAGAGCCCCTTGTATACTTCCACCAGTGCTCCTTTCTGTAAACAGGCCTTTACATCTTGTACTTATCATGTTACATTTTCTGTGCATTCAGAGACAGAGGTCAAATGCCAGGCTCTGTTTTCCAGGGAGCTTTGTGTTTACATTCCTATCTCTGGCTCCAAAGTGAGAAGATTTATGTGGCATCATGCTGTGCACTGGGCATGTTATTTTTATTTCTAGCACACAACAAAATGTAAATGTCTGTAGATTAACTGTGCAGATATTTTGGAATACATCCTAATTAGGAAAGCACAAATTAAGCAGATTTGATTGTGATTCTGAAGTGTGGTGGAAACAGATATTTTAACCCAATCAAAACAAATCAATACACTAGGTGATGGCATGTGCACAAATGTTGGTGTGTGTGCTGTAACGTTTTATCAGTACAATTGTATATATGTGCAAATGTATTGGTCATTTCAATTGAAAATGTGTTGTATGTAATGGCAGTGCTCTACAACACCATGCATACATCACTTTTATCGACTCTGCTCTGCACCACTCCACCCAGCTGCACTCTACTCTGCACCACTCCACTATATGCCACTCCACTCTACGTCACTGCACTCTACTCTGCACCACTCCACTCTACGCCAAGGCACTCTATGCTACTATACCAATCTATTATATGCCAATGCAGTCTATGGCACTCTTCTCTGCACCACTGCACTCTTGGCCACTGCACTCTACACCACTCTAGTGTAGGCCTCTCCACTCTATCCTGCATCACTCTCCTCTACGTCATTCCACTTCACATCACTCCACTCGACGCCATGCCACTGCACTCTTTGCCATTCTACGCCATTCTACGCCATTTCACTGCACCACTCCACTCTATGCCACTTCACTCTACTTTGAAACAATCTACTCTATGTCACATCACTCTATGCCACCACACTCTAATCTACACCACTGCCCTCTACGCCACTCTACTTTAACCACTTCGCTCTACACCAATGCATTCTACACCACCTTACTTATAATCAATGCACACTACGACACTGCACACTATGCCAATCTACTCTGCACCTCTGCACTCTACACCTCAATGCTCTACTCTGCACACTCTATGCCACTGCACTCTGTGCTACTCTACACCATTGCACTTTACGCCACTCTATTCTACTCTGCAACACTACTCTACGCAACTACTATCTATGCCACTCTGCTCTACTCTGCACCACCTTACTCTATGCCACTGCACTCTGTCACTCTACTCTGTACTACTCTGCGATACTCTACTCTGCAACACTGCACTCTTCGATTCAGCACTCTACTCTGCATCACTCTACTCAATGCCACTGCACTCTACACCACTGTACTCTAGGCCAATCCACTCTATGCCACTCTAATTTACTCTGCACCACTGCATCCTATGACACTGCACTCTACTCTGTGCCACAGTACTCTAGGCCATCCACTCTAAGTCAGTCTAATCTACTCTGCACGACCGCATCCTACTTCTCTGCACTCTACTCTATGCCACTGCACTCTAGACCAATCCACTAGAAGCCACTCTGATCTACTCTGCACCACTGCATTCTATGAAACTGCACTCTACATCACTGTACTCTGTCACTCTACTCTACACCACTGTCCTCTACCCTGCACCTCTCCACTCTACCCTATGCCCACTTCACTCTACTATGAAACAATCTACTCTATGCCACCACACTCTACAACACTGCACTCCATGCCACCCTAATCCACTCTGACCACTTCACTCTACACCACTGCAATCTTCACTGGGTCGCTTCACTTTGCTCCACTCTACTCTGCACCCCTCTGTTCAACGGAACAGCACACTTCGCCACTGGAATCCATGCTGCGCCACCCCACGCTGTGCAACTCTACTCTGCACTACTCCACTCTACGCCACTACACTTTACGCCATTGCACTCTACCCTACTTTACTCAAAACCAATGTACTATATGCCACTGCACTCTACATCAACATACTCTACATCACTACACTCTTCACCACTATACTCTAGTCTGCAATACTCTACTCTAAACCACTGTATTGTACGCCACTGTACTCTACTCTGCACCACTGTACTCTATGCTACTGCTCTCTGTCACTGCACCCTATGCTAATGCACTGTACTCCACTCTGCACCACTACACTGTACAACACTTTACTCTGCAACAATGCACTCTCTGCCACTAAAATGTATGTCCTCTGCTCTACCCCAGCGCAATCTATGCCAATGCACTCGACTCTGCACCACTCTACTCTACATCACTCTACTGCGCTCTACACCAGTGCTCTCTTCACCACTACACTCTACACCACTGCACTCTATGCCAATTCACTCTATGCAACTCTAATCAGCATTGCACTCTATGCCATGGTATTTGGACAAAATATTGAATTAAAAATATCGAAGAATACAAATATCGAGTTTTTTTATATTGTGATACACAAATATTGTGATGCAGGTGTAATATTGAATATCAATTTTCTAAGGTCAGTAATATTGATGCAAAAAATGTCTGTTAATATCGTTTACAAAAATATTGTTGTAAATAATATAATTTTTTTCTTATCTTTATGTATTTTAGTATATATTTTGATTGTATATGTAATACCTTGTTTGTAATATTATTGTTAATGTTTTTAAATCTAGTTTGTACATTTTATGTTGTTTTAAAATTAAATGTACTTGTTAATTGTAATGTTTAGTGTCGTGTCATAGAGTGTTGTGGGACTGGTAGGGGAAGTAAATTATAACTATTTAATTATTTTGAATTAATATTACTTATTTAATTAATAATCATGTAAATTGTGTAATTAATTTATTAAGTTATATTTTAAGTGTGGGTTTTGTAGGGGGTACAGAGAGGGAAGTAAATTAATTATAATTAATTATTTTCAATTAGTATTAATTTTTTAATTGATAAATATGTAAATTATGTAATTACTTTTTTTGTTATATTCTAGGTTTTAGTTGTGGGGTGTAGGGATACAGAGTGGGAAGTAAATTAATTATAATTAATGATTCTTGTTAATTATCTTTAATTATTTAATTGATAATTATGTGAGTCGTGTAATTTATTTGTTTTTTAATTTATATTTTTGGTGCAGATTGTGGGGTCTGTAGGGGTAAATCATAATTAAGTAATTAATAATTTTAATTAATAATTATTTAATTGCTAATTATGTAAATTGTGTAACTAAGATATTTTAAAGTGATATTTCAGGTGTAGGTTGGTGAGTTTGTAGGATTAAGTTAATTATAATTAATTATTAGTTACTTATTATTAATTGCTTAATTGATTATTTTGTAAATTGTGTAATTAATATGATTTTTAAGATATATTTTAAGTGTGGGTGGGTTGTTGGGTTTTTAGGTGTGCAGGGTAGGAAGTGAATTAAGAAATAATTTATTGATAATTGATTTGTGTTCTTTTTTTAATTGATAATTATCTAAATTGTGAAATCATATTTGTTAACTTCTATTTTAGGTGTGGGTTGTTTAGTTTGTAGAGGGATAGTGTGGGAAGTTATTTATGTAATAATATATTTTAAATTATTTATTCATCTATTAAGAATTGTGTTATTTATTATGTAATGTGTCAATGGTGTCATGCCTTTTCATTTCATTTACATTTTTGACTGTTATGTTTGTGGGAATATCGTGCGTCATTTTAATTAAATTAATATTTGTTTTCATTGATAATACTTATTAAAAAGTTAATAATGTTGTAATTAGTTTAATTTTTGTTAACATTTTGACATAAAAACGTAATTTACGTATTTATATTTTTATATTTAATACAGTGGTTAAAATATGTTATTTGTTTGAAGTGAGCTACTCCCTCTCTACTGTTGCACCGACTGAAGTACATATTACCCCTCTTGAGTCCAACGCTTTCCCCTACTGTTGCAAAGATTGGCTAGGGAATAGTATATTTTACCTCTCCTGAGTCCAACGCTTTCCATACTGTTGCACAGACCGTAGTGGGAAAAGTACATTTATCCCTCCTGAGTCCAATGCTTTACCTACTGTTGCACAGACTGGTGTGAGAATAGTAAATTGTACCCCTCCTGAGTCCTCGCTTTCCCTATTGTTGCATAAACTGGTGTGGAAACAGTAAATTTAATATTCATAGAGTTTAATACTTTTATTAATATTGCTTAAATATACATTATTTGTGTATTTAATTTTATATTTTCATACATAAATGTATGTAATTTGAAAGATATTTATAGAATAACGTATTTTTAAAAAATAGTGTTTACTCTTTATATTTAAATTGGAAATATTTTTTAATTTTTTTGCAGTTTATTGTTTGTATTTTTTATTTTCTTATGTGCATGAAAAAAAATATAGAGAGAGAGAAATATTTCTTTGCCGGAGGCTCTAAGAAACTGGGATTTCTTACTTTTCGCAAAATGTTGAAGACATAGCTATTCTAAGTCAGCACTGTGGGATAGTAGATCTGCAACTGCCTTACACTGGTAAACCCTTAGGGGTAGCTGTGCACGTAACAAGTTGCTAATAATAATACTAATATATATATATGTACTTGTTATATTGGTAAATTTAGAAATAATTAGAATATTATAATATAAATAAAATTCGTATTTTTAAAATAATTTTACATTATCTACGTGAATATAAATATACACCCTTTCATAAATGTGTGTGTTTGGATTAGTAAATATTTATATATATTTTAAATATTATTTAAACATATTTAATTTACATTATGAGTGTTGTATGTTAATATACTAAAGATGCACTTATTTAAAATACATATATATTAAAAAAATGTTTTATGTATTGTTTTGATAGGAGTATAAAATTATATATTTTTTTCGATATGTATGTACTTACCATTATATGTAAAGAAAATCTATATTTTTGTGATCAATACTTTTGACACAATATTTAGGGTTTCGATATTCTGCTGCTTAACCCTATGCCAATATACTCTGCTTAACTCTACACCATTGCACCATGCACTGCATCACTCCACTCTACCCAGCACTACTCTGCTCTACCCAGCACCACTCAATGCCACTTGACTCTACTTTGAAACAATCTACTCTATGCCACTGTACTCCACACCACTCCACGCCACTCTGCCCACACTATGCCAATCCACTATGCACCACTCTACTCTACACCACTGCACTCTATGGCACTCTACTCTACTTTACTCTACTCTACATTACTGTACTGAACACCAATGCTCTCTATGCCAGTCTACTCTGTACCACTTCACTCACTATACTCTACTATTCAACACTCTACCCCACTGCACTCTACACCACTTCATTCTAGGCCACTCTGACACTCCACTCTATGACACTATACTGCATGAGAGTCAACTCTGACACTCTATTCCATTAAACTCTGCTACACTCCAAGTCCCTCCACTCTATGTCTCTTCACTCTATGCTTCACTAATCTGTGCCCTTCCACTCTACGACCCTCCACTTTACACCCCTCAACTCCACTCTGAAACATTACTCTAAACCACTCTACTTTACACTACACCACTCCACTTCAATACATTACTCGACTCTAAGCCACTCTGCGATACTTTATGCCAATCTACACCCCTCCACTCTGTGTCCCTCTACAGCACTCTACTTCACTATACAACACACTACTCTACTCTACGATGCTCTACACCACTCCTTCGGGCCTCTACACAACACTCTACTCCACTCCACTACCCCCCTCTATGCCACTCCACGCTATGACACTCTATGCCTCTACACTCTATGACACTCCTTAACACTCTACTCCACTCACACATTACACTCTACTACACTACAGTACTCTATGCCACTCTACAACATTTTTCTTCACTATACGCCTCTCTAATCCTCAAAACTCTACTCCATTCCACGCAACTCCCTCTACTCCATGTTACTTTACTGCCCTCTATGCCACCCCACTCTGCTCTATGCCACTCCACTACACTCTATGCCACTTCACTCAACGACACTCTTAAGTCTGAGTTTTTATTTTCATTTCCTTTAACCTTATGCATGTTGCTCTTAATATAAAATTAAGTGTACCGCTGCACAGGCAACTAGTTCCAGAACAACATGTACTCTGTAAGGTGCACCCTTAGCGCCTAGAAAAGAGAATGCCATAGCTTGGCTTGTCTTTCTGGTGCTTCAGGAAGTCCTGCTAGAGCGGGCCCTTGCTCTGTGCAGGTTCACCATCCCACACCTGGATCATCTTCATGGGCACCAGCCCCAGTTCATGCCACTGCTCTAAAGTGTTCACGTCCATGCCACCGCTGATCCACCAATCAGTCTAGTGCTTTAAATGGAAAAAAATAAGTGTAGGTACTCACCTGAGATGTGGATTAGGGGGCGGGGTTAGGGGGGCAGGGCTATGGGGCGGGGCTACGGGCAGTGCTAAGGGACGGGGTCAGAGGCACACATTTAATTTGTTTGAGGTGTAATTGGTCTGCAGTTATGCATACTGCAGACAACATGCATACAAGAAGAACATGCATAGGGACATAAAAGCACTTGTGCACGCAGACAGGGTATTTAGTTCATGTGTTTTAGGATCGCATATTCTGATGTCTACATTACTACACCTTGATTCCCCGCCCCCGCCCCCACAGCTGTGCTACAGCGTCATCATCACCACCTTTCTCATCGATCTGGCTCCAGTCAAGTGCTGCCCTACTCTGCTATGCCAGCAGGAAGCCAACTCTTAGGTTTGAGTCAGGAGATGTGCCTCTTAGCAGGCCCTTCTCGCACACCTACAGTGCAATTGTCTCCACTCCCTGCCTGCTCTGATTGAATACATATGGGCGTTGGTCAATTAGCAGACTGTAAAAGGAGATTAACACTCGAGTGCTTCATGAAAACGGACCGACTCCTCAGCTGTGTCACGCTTCTTTCTTTTCATGCCAACTTGCACTGAGTTGGCTTGCTGCCCCATGAGTACCGGTACTCTCGTTGAGACAAGAAAAAAGTTACGGTACTCAAAGGCAGGAAATTTCGAAGTGCCGGTACTAAGGTGAGTACCAGCCCATTTAAAGCACTGAATCAGTCAGAAGCCAGCTCCCAGCTCTACCTGCTTGTTTGGAAAAACGCAAGACACATTGGTTTTCCAATGCTTGTTTAGGAGGAATCTAAATACTTATCTTTTGACTATTTCTTGTGGTTGCGGTTTTACTTTCTTTGCATTAATTGAGTATGGAGAATGGAGGTTTGATATATTAGGAATGTTTTATTTAGTTGGAGGGCTGTCTTTTCATGTGACAGTTTCCTCCCACTCTTTGCCAGAAATGCTCCCTTTTCTCCTATTTATAAAACAATGTTGAAAAAAATCTTTCAAATCGAATACTCTAAGGTCTGATTCTTATTACCTCGAAAGACCAGCTGGAGGATGATGTAATCCTTAAAAATACACCAAGTATATCGTTGTTACTATACTGTAATATAATCCCATCCATGCTGGCCTGTGTTACATCAGGGATGGGAATGCTGTAAGCAAATGGTAGGAATTTGCTAATGTTACAGTGGGACCTATTTGCAAACTGCATTGTAAATTGTATAAAAGATGACATTGTAGCAGATGGAATCGCATAACTCAAAGGAGAAGTAAAGTTGTGCTGTAAACTGCGCTATTGGCACAAACCCATCATATGTACTTTTTGGATGCATACATTTGTAACTCAAGCTTCAGCCATTAACCCCTTGCGTGCTCATGACGGAACCACTCCGTCATGAGCCACGGGCGGCGTGTGCTCATGACGGAGTGGTTCCGTCATGCTGCGGCCGCTCCGCCCACGCGTCGCTGATTCCCTGCCTGTGCGGGCGAATTAACGAGTGGGCGTAGTCGTGACGGAACCACTCCGTCATGAGCACAGCTCGCCCGTGACTCATGACGGAGTGGTTCCGTCACGAGCATGGCGGCACCGCGCTCACCCCGCACCCCCCCAGCGCCGCGGCAGAATTCGTGCCACTGCCAAGGGGTTAATATGTACAGCGCTCTGAAGCCCGCATTGCTTAAGAGCGCCTGTTACAAAACTAGTATAAATAAGAAATGTTATTGTCTAGTTGGTGTTTTGTATAATGTTTTACTGTGCAGTGATCTGCAAGACAATCATGGCCAGGTTAGTGCTCAGCCCAAAATTCAATAAATGAAATAATGGATATTATGTTAGTATAAGGAAGTATTTATCTCTTGAATTCATTTGATCAGTAAATGGTGGACTCTACTTAACCCTTTCGCTGCCAGGCCTTTTCCCCCTCCTGTGCCTGGCGCTTCCCCCGTGGGTGGGTGTCATGACGAGATAGTCTCGTCATGGGCACAGCGCGACTGTGCTCCATGACGAGACCATCTCGTCATGGGCACAGAAGAGGTTAAGTATGTTGGAAATCATGCAATTTCATTTTTCCCGTGGTGAAGTTTGAGAATTTTACCACCTCCATTACTTTTCCATGGTTTGCTTTGCCCTTTTACCGGTTCACAAATGCAAAGTTTTTCTCTTCTTAGCAAAGCAATGTTTGCTCTTCTGTATGTCAGGAAGGTGCGAGAAGAATCTTTCTCTGCTAGTTTCGTTTTGCGGATCTTTCCTATGCTGAGACCAGGAAAGGCCCTCGGTATGGCTGTGGCGGGACTCTTGATTCTATGAGAGCGCCCAGATCACCCCAAACCCCGGGGTGGGATCATATCTAGGTGCGTCATTATCACATTACTCCATTTGTGCCCCTAAGGAATGTATAATAGCCATGGGAATTGGTGTTCCCACCCTGATATCTGGGGTCGGATTCATAAGCTGCACTTTGTAGTTTACGCTTTGTAGTGCTAGAAAGTGTACTATGAAGTGCTATTCACAAACTAAGTGCAGAGCTTATGCCTACACAGTTACCTAACTTAGGTGTGTGAAGTCCTGCGCTCCCACTGCGGATCTCCGCACACTTGGGTATAAGTGTTATTAGAACATTGGAATGTTGGATGCTCCATTGAAAACAATGGAGTGCTCCGGGCTTATAATGGCTGGTGTAAGCCCGGAGCTCCAACATTCCAATGCTTCTTTGTGGCTGTGAACAAAGGCTTCAGGGAGCCTGAGAGGATTTCAATCCCCTCGGCTCCCTGAAGGCTTTGTTTTATTTGTTAGAACATTCTGCCCTCTAGTGGCAGAATGTTCTAATAGCCTTATAGCCCTTCGTAGCAGGGCTATACCGGCTTTTAAAGTCCCTCTGCTTTGTTAAAGTCCCTCGCCTTCGGCTCGGGCCTTTAACGCTTCAGCGGGCCTTTAATAGCCGATATAGCCTGCTACGGCGGGCTATAAGGCTATATTAGTAAATGCGGGTGGTCACAGGTGTGTGGTTTTTAAAAGGGGCAGATTTACTCGAAAAGGAGAAAGGATTAGGGAGGAGTAAGAAGGGTGTAAGTAGGGCCGTCACCCGCCCACAAAAGAGTAAGATCATGGCTGTACCTGGGAGTGGAGACATGTGACTTACTCTCTTGCAGTAAATTCAGACTCAGAGTTTGGGAATACTGAAAAATGTGCACTACCTCCAAGGTGGAAATTACGCAAAAGTGTAAGTTACCTTTGTGATTCAGGCCCCGTGAGTTTAATGTTTTGCACAAATTCTCACCTCAGTTCGGCCGCTAACTCGCATTACCTGCTTAATTTCGATGTTCCCGATTTTAGTAAAGCGGGCCTAACTGTTTTCTGTGAAACATATCTTATGCAGAACTGTTTTGTTAGTGTTAAATACATTTCTATGCAACATACATTTTTTTGAAAAGTCACGATTTTCACATGTATGTGGTGAAGTCAAAAAAATGAAGAAAGCTTTACCACTATTGATAAAACCAGATTGCGGTCATGTAATGAGTCACATGTTCTGCCCATTCCTTCCCACTGTTGTAGGCCTGTCAACATGTGAGGCTTTGGCAGTGCTTTGAATCTCCCTGTGCTAGTCTTGGCGCTTGGCCCATCTTGTGTCCGACTTCTCTTAGCGAGAGATTAACGATGTATTCGCTTTCCTTTCTTCTCCGCTCAGGCCGGGCACGGACCAGCTGCGCCAGATGCCAGCGGAACCTCTCCCTCCAGACAGCGGTGAGGGTCCTGTACGCCATCTTTGTCCTCATCGTCGTGGTGGTGGCGATCCTCGCGTCGCTGCGTGAGTTGGATTCCTTGTTTTCTCATTATATCACACCATTTTGAAGTCCCTACGGCCAAATGACACAAAACTGCCTAAATAAATACAAACAAACACACAAATACATAAATAGACACACAAACAAATGCATACAGTGATAATTCCTTTAAAACCAAATTGATGTCTCTGCTGGGCTCCCTGGTCTTCATGGTGGAGTGGACTTCCAAGGTGCTGTTGGAATTTCATGGTTTACAACTCTACAAACCCCAGAGCTAGGCAAAATAACTTTGTAACTAATCAATTAAACCACCTCAGGGGCCTCTCGGGCGGGAGTTACATTGTTTTCTAAAAGAGAAGGCAGATTGCATGTCAGTAACTGCTACATAAATGTATTTCTAAACGTGGACATCGAACAGGGATAGCAAGTGGACATTTTGCACTAAAATATACTACCTAATGCCGGCTTTGCTTTTGGTGTAATTACACATGTTTTCTTCCAATATGTGACGTAATTACAAAAGGAAATTACATAAAGGTTGCACACCCTTAGGCAAGAAACCATCCTGCAGACCATAAGGTATCCCAGGTATCCCACCTATGACCGCACCACGAGTGTGATATTACCACTCCAGCCTGTACAAAGTGAACAAGCTGCAAGGCCGTTCCACCACATTCCAATTGATGCAGCTCATTTGGCTATGAAGCCTTCTTACTACCGTGCTGATGAAGCTGCCCGTGGGCCATGTGAGTTCCTAGTAAACTGCCCTCTCTGTCTAGGTCAACCTAAGTCACGTCTTTCTCTCCATATCTCATACCTCCCACTCTTCTTAGTCCATTCTGTCACATCCCTAACTAGGATATTACCTTCGCAGAGTTTTTGTAAATCTTACTTTGGGCAAAGTGTAGTGCATCTACCTGCAGATTATTTCAGGATAGACTGGTTCATCTTGGTTGCTTAATTCAAATTGCTCATTGACAAGAAGGATTTCCACATCTCTTCGAGCTTCTAAGTCATACTTCAGAAAGATTTAAAATGGCTGCAGAACACCGTGCGTAGCTTCGCTTGCCTCAGACGCTTTACCAAAAGACTTTGGGTCTATGGAGTGTTATCCAGTTATGAGATCTGCTTGGACTTCCAAGCCCTGAATCTTTAGTGAAGGTCACGTACACATGGGCCAACAGTGAACACATAGTTCCTGACATGGATACGGGAACACAAGAATGCTGTCAGCTAGGAAAGTGAAATCAGATGGAGACTACAGATGCTGGTTACAGAAGACTCAAGTATCCTGATTAAACCAAAGGCCCTTGGTTGATCATGAGAGACATGTAAGCCAGACAGTGCAAGTCGACTGGCTCAGACGTGGCAGTATTGGCATCGGGGGAAGATGGAATAATGATATTGAGGGCACTGGCAGCAGGAAACAGGTGAACACGTACGGACAGATCAACACTTATTGTGGCAGTCCTGGTGCAGATGTTGCTTTAGCACAGGAGTCTGCATGGTGGCCACATGGTGAAAGGGATGAATGACAAGGCAAACAACTCAGGATCCCTGGAGTTGATTGGTGAATGTGAGAATATTTCCTGTTTGCAGCACTCCTGGAAAATAGGAGCCCATAATGGCACTCCTGAGCTGATCGGTGAGCTGTAAGTAGAGGGGTCAGAACAGAGGCCCCAAGACCAGAAAAGAATGTGGCTCAAACAAAAAAAATCAATCAAGTAGTGCTTTTAATATCTCTGCTGTGGGCCACCAGTTAGGCAAGCATGTGCATTCCTGAACATTTCCATAGAGCAAGAAGAACATAAGTGTGGCTTTCTCAGATACCAAGGCATGGTGTGTAAAGCAGAGCTAAAGATCAAGAGTAGGAGAACTTGAAGAACTAGCAAATATGCTGCACCCCACTAAACAAGAAGACCCAATGGGGACCGATGGTAGAGCGTGAGACGCCTATTCGGTAGCTTCGTACAATCAAATTATAGCAAGTGCTCCACTAACATTCTCAAAACTTTGCGGGAAAGAGAAGAAGTGAGCCACCTTGCCTGACAACATTTATGCCACTCTGAATTCATGCTCAGGACAGACAAAGATTAATACTGCGGTTTAAAGGGACAAGCACAATCAGCCTAAGATGAACTATCCACAGTGATAAAGTGTTGGTAGACCACTGCAAGCAAGCAACACCTTGAAACATGCTCATTGTTACTCTCCACTGAATATGGGTTTGACTCCGTCAGTAGAAGATTCTTCTTCAAGTCTTCTGGTCACTTGCAAAGGGCAGAGTTTCCAACCGCTAAAATGTTTTGTACATCTGCCCCCAAATTCTTTATCTGCCTTCAACAGCCAATTAGAAAAGTTTTGTGTAAAGTAAGAGATATCCCTTTCATGTCCGTTTCTTTTATAGAAACGCAGAGTAAGAGTCTGTTCTTGCATTCCACCTCCTTCTATTTGAACTTTTTAATTTCCTTTTTTATGTCTCGTGGCACTTTTTCTTTGTATCAGAAGCCTCTCCTTTCCCACCCATTTTCTCTGTTACCATTTTTAATGCTTTTCTATCCCACTGTGGGGAAATATAGCTCCAAGGTGGTCAGTGGCCACCGTCATAGTCCTACTGGTTTTTCACTTCTTCTCTGGGCTGCGTATGAACCTTCACAATGACACTCTTCTGCCCCTCGAACCCCTCAAAGTAGGAGGCTGTGGCAGGTATAAAGTTAGGTCTTTGAGGTCTTTGACCAATCACATAACCTCGATCCGTGACCATCTCCTTCCATGGGGTGAACAACCAAATTTTGCAGTGGCTAGGGGATCTCTGCTGATTCTGCAAGATAATCTGCATGTTTAAGAGCTGAACAGTGGACGTCGGACTGGGAGCTGGCAGTTTCATCTGGAGATAACCTATCTGTCCCTTAGTATGCAGTCACAAAATCGAATCTGACCCCAGCCAAGCCATACGGAAGGTTCAAAGCTATAAAACATGCCACCATATCCTAATGAGAATAGTCCTCCATGGAAGTAGATGATGCTGGCCCTCAATACCAGCAGGCCCGGCATACAATAGTCCATCAGGTTCCGAGAAACTCTTTGGCACGTAAAACCATATTCCAAATCCTGGCTGTGTGCTTGCTCCACACTGGAATGGATGATCATCTTTTTAACTCTGGCTGCACTTGAACATCTTTATGAGATTTGTATCTTACTCGTGAAGAAGCCTCTCATTATTAGTTCAAGCCGGCACGTTACAACATTTGGGAACAGTGTGCAGTGTACAAATGGGAATGGTTATTTAAAGCAGGGTTTTCCAAAGTTGGTCCTGGAGGGCCGAATCCATGCCAGATTTGTAGCATGTCCACACTTAGATAAATGTAGTAATCTTAAAAATCTGGCATGGATCCGGCCCTCCAGGGCTGACTTTGGAGAAACCTGATTTAAAGTATAGTGAGCTGACTGCATTCAATTGTCAGATCTGGAATATTTTACTGAGTGAGGAAGAGGAAAGTGTAACACGATAAATGTGTTGGAATGTTAGCACTTTGTGAGCCAGAAAGAATTTCCATTTGGAGGAATGGAGGACTCCATGTGCACACGCAGATACGCTTACAACTTCCATGAAAGCTGCTCATTCACAAATGAGCCCCGTTAGTGATTGCAGAGGGCAAGATAACCTTTGTTTCTTTTACAGAAGTATATATGTGCCCCAAACAGAGCTGGACTGGGGCATAGGGAATATGGGAGATTTCCTGATGCGCTGCTCAAATTTATGACGGTCGCCCCACTAAGACAGACCTCGATATAATGCAGCATTTTGGCTCCAGTTTTAGGTCTAACTTTCCACTTCGGTGTCTGCAACACTTTATTTTACCAGTTGTTAAAAATATACAAAGAGTGGGCTTTGGCTCTACCCAAACGCTATTGGCTGTTTGGTATATCATTCCACCTCCTATAGAGCGCTTGAATTGTCATGCAAACAGGACTATTTTACATCTCAGACGGGTGTTAAATCGCCATGCCTTAAATCTTTTATCACATCGATGCAATCTACCAGTCGTTTTTGTTTGTTTCACTGCAGAGTGCCTTTTTTTAAATGCTTCAATCAGAACTCAAAATGCAAGCAAGACCCATTGACTTTGCCAATAAATGTTTCAAATGGTGCTCGTGGGAGGTTGTTGCCAACCTTACTCCCCCTCAAATACCAATAAACTGGGCCGGACTGCTGTTAGTGATTGTTTTGTGAAAAAAGGGTTGATATTACAAGTTTTTCAGGGTTGCTGTTAGTTACCAATCAAATTCTTGCCCAATCAACCTCGCACATCAAATTACTTTACCATACGTACTATTGCATTGTGATCTAAATTGTTTGGCCAATTGATTGAACTACAACTCCCACAATGCATTTGATTGTTAAATGAAGCCTAGTGGCAGGAACCTGGTTCACCGATGATAAATAGTATTCTGTTAACATTCCAGAAGTGATAGCTCAAACCGCAACCAATATCTCCAGAGCTCTCAAGTTTCCCAGTGGGCAGCTGGTTGGGAAAGGTGGGGGTAGGGTGGGGGATATAGAAAATAAAAAAATAGACAAAAAATAAAAAAAACGTACCTGCTGCTCGTGCCGCCAGTTGCCGCCTCTCTGCAGCCTCTCCTCGTTCTAGGGGAAGCATCCAGGCTCCTTAAGCCAATGACAACGCTGCAATGCAGCATTGTGATTGGTTCCCTTAAGTTCCCATAAGCCAATCACAATTCTGCATTGCAGTGTTGTGATTGGTCTGAGTGCCGTGGTTTGGCGCTCAGACTGGGACAGGGAGCCTGTGCATGTTCCCCACTAGGCTGTGTAAAGCAAGCCTGGTGGGGAACATGCAAAGTGCGCTTGAATGTTTGGCCAGCCCAAGACAGCCGGTCAAACATTCATGCGCACTTTAAGTGAGCAAACCACTCCCCCCCCCTCCCCCCCCCCCTGCTCTGGCCAGCCTCACCCCTACCCGCACCTAGGAACGGTAAAAGGAAATGATAACGCGTTTCGCGGAGGAGCCGCCCCTGAAGTTTCCTAGGTCTGTGCATGAGTACCTCATTCAGGCTAGGAATGTACTTTACATTCTGCATCTTGTAACTTCTAATGGGATAAACATGAAGTGTCAGAATGTAAAGCAAAAAATGGACTGGAGCAGCTATGCACAGAGGACTCTGCAATAATGTGCTATGCAAATACAGTTAACATAACATAACAGGATCTGGAGAACTTGAGAACTCTGTATCTCCATCTCAGGAAAGCCTCCTGCCTTGAATGTGTTCTTTTGGAGGATAATCACAATATTACTCCACATTCAGATTCATATGCCTGGTAAAACAAATAGGAACAAGATCTGGAAAATATTAGAACAATATGGTAGGGGACATCCTAGGCACAGCATTCTGCAAGTCATGCCTCTTTCTGTCAGCCTCTGGTAGTGGCCATATGTGGGTAAACTGGGAGAGAAAACAGAGCGGGGGCTTGGGAAGGGCAGCCCAATCATTTATTCCAGTAGTAGAAACAGAAGAAAATTGTGTGTGTATCACGCTATTTCTCCAAGTCCTGTGCAGTAGTCCACTGAAGAGCTCTCAGGTTTTCCAGGTCTATGAGTGGGCAGCTCATCCAATCCAGGTTTTTGCTTTGCATGCTGTTTTCTGTACTTTAGATTTTCTAGCAGGATAAACAGTAATACAAGTCCCAAAACAAAAAGCAAAAAGGCCTTACTGAAGCATGGATCTGGGAAATGTGAGAGCTCTGCCTGGGTAAGATAGCCTCAAACTCTAATCACACAAGTTTTTGGATGGTTCAATGTTCAGACGAATTTGTGAACTTTTTCAGGATTTGAAATTTGACTCAAGTCAGCTCTTTCCTTACAGAAGGTTCTTGTCCTTTTCCTGGTTGGACAATCACCAGCGCATGCTTTGCAACAGTGTTTGTGCCATGTTCCGTTACCTGGCCAATGGCTTCCCCTGATCCACCTCTCTCTGCTTACCATTTTGTCATCACTCTCTCTTCTCTCTCTCTGGAGGAGCACTGTTGCAGGCTTAAAGCAAGTTGTAGATAATACAATGCACAAAGGGGGCAATGTTGGCATTTATCTCATTAAATGAACACAGCGGCTTTGTATTTCTCGGGACAAATTGTACTCAAATTATCACATATAGTGCTTTAAAATGTCACTTTAAAGAGAACTGAAAACCTGGATATGTCACACATAAGCAAAGTGAAACCGCGGCAGCCATGTAAGTCAGTGGCAGCTGGTGGATGGTGAAAGTGGTGGGGCGGAATGTAACAAACACTCTTCTGCAAATTAGGCACAAAATGTAGACGCTCACTCTCAGTATCTGACTCCACATCCACCTGTGTAAACTTGTTTATATCTCCACCGTGTAATTATGGCCCGGATGTGGTGCCGTTCTCATGGGCAAAGGCCAGAAATATGATCAATCACTGTGTGGCTTCAAATAAAGCCACAGAATGACTGGCCATGGCCTTTAATATGCCCGCCCCCGCACGCACAGCCTTTGAATGTGGGTCCGCGAGGACAGTCTCTGAAGCTCGTGATCACCACAGTCAATTCTTGCATTGCTACCATGCTGTTTATAGTAGTAAACCGCATGAGAGCCTCGCTAGGATTGGTTGAAGCAGGTGCAGCCAGCTCTCCGAGGGAGACAAGGTGGCAGCACTGCCTTCCGTCTGGCTGCCTAACACCGCGCATGTTCAAGAGGCTGAAGTGCGCATGCTGGGCTGGACACAGTAAGAGACCTGTCCAACCAGACATGCACACATGACTTCCTCCCAAGCCTGCAGCCTGCCCATCAGATAAGCTACACTCAACGTCCTGCCCAAACAGTGCCACTGTGGATGAGGTATACTTAAAATAAAATAACAAATAAGGAACATAAAGAGTACAGCGTGTGGCAGGTCAGAGGGGGCCGTGGGGCAACGCTGTAACGCTGCTTGTGAGTAACTGCTGCTGATGTAAGCCCATATACCTTTGCAGATCTGCACCTTTCATTTTTTCTGTTGAAAGGCAGCCGTGAGGACTTCCGGTGTTAAGTGAAAATGGTATCCTGAATGACTGATTGCAGAAGCTATGTTAACTTCTAACTCTCAAATATACAGTTCCAGGCCTGCCAACTCACAGGGTGCTGCCATGTGTCACACAATATCGGCTCCTTTCACAAGGTCACTAGGTGGGGAGCCGATATCACACAGCGGCAGGCAACGTAAGGTGAAAACCCCTGTAGAGAGAGTTATGAACTCACATTACACTGAGCACAACTGATGTCCATTGAGGTTTTACAACTTTGCAAACACAACAAGATGATGGACGGAGTGCTGAAACGTTTCAACCACTCACCCCAAGTCAAGTGATCTGGGTTTAATCCATTGTTCTTTTGCTCTTAATGTCACCCCAGTTTGGACCTATCCATATGCATATCAGTCTTGGCCCTCCACCAGGGTATCAGTGGCAGTCTTTGAATCTTCAGTTTTTTTCCCCCAGTGGGATTAGCCTAAGCCCCGCCCACCCTATCAATGTCCACGCCCCCTCAGAAGGACCTTCATTACTGGGGAGGTAATGGGTTCAGATTACCGCCCATCCCCAAGCCCCACCCTCTCCTGGTTACCTCCTCTCACACAGTGAGCTTTATCTGGAGGTTTGCAGGTCTGCGGTTCCATGCAAGAATAGCTCATAAACTCGGGGTCATCTCTTTGCATTCTGCTACTTGTAGTCCTCAGTTTTAATGGAATAAACAGGATTACAAGTACCGACATTCAAAAAAAAAAACTACGCTTGCTATGATTCTCCCCTATGGACCTGTTAATTTCAGAACTCTGTGAAATACAAGTCATTTAGGTGAGTTAGTGCTGTGTGACCAGCGTGGGTGGAAGGGAGACTTTGATTTGAGTCTAACAGTCGAACACATTTTGGCTGGTGGGGATGGAATGTAGCTATCCAAATCATACCACTTTATCTTTTTTTTATAGAAGCAAGGTGCAATGTATATGTTATGCATCCACTGATCTGTGGTTAAATGATTACATTTATTCTCAGGCTGGGTTTTTAAAAATGGCTGCTTGGGTTTAGTTAACGCCTCTTGAGGAAGGCCCAAAGTTGGAAAATCTTTTTATTTCTCCTAACATTTCGCACATTGGATGTGTGCTACTGTGCAGCACACGTCCAAAGTCTGAAATGTTTTAAAGTTTGTCTACGCATATAATTTTACTACAACACCTATGCTATACCTGGCAGTATTGGATTGAGGCTCCATTTAATTACAGTGCTGGCTATTTAATTAAGACCACCTTTACAGGAATCCAAGGTTGTCGCCTGTCAGGTATGTCTCCTTGTGGTTTCTATGCTCTCTGGGACTTGTAGCCTTGCATTTGTAATGTAAAAAGAAAAGTTCAAATGCCTCACCGGACAGACATAACACCCTGGCTGGAAAATATGACCAAAACAAGCTCCCGAATGCAAAGTTAGAGAAATCCTTTTATTTCTTCTAACATTTCGCACATTGGATATGTCCTATTGTGGAGTGCACAGCCAAAGTCTGAAATGTTTTGAAGTTTGTCTACAGATTCCATTTTAATAGAAGGGTACTCTTCCAGTACAAAACCTATGCTAGATATGACACACACAAACTTGCACTATGGTGCAAGAATGTGTGGATGGCCCGAGGCAGCCTGTTTCTATGCCAGCGCTCTCCCCCCAACTCAATGCACCACACTTTGTGGTACGTTACACTACAATTTAGGAGCGCTCCCCCCTGATGTCTGTCAGAGTGGAGGCTAGGCCTCCTCCTGCCACTCGCAGCGTGGAGGGCTAGGTGAGGGGGGAGGCAAAGTGAGGACTTGCAGTGCCCTGCTCGTGGCAGATATAGATACTCATAGAAAATAGACGGAGAGCAGTCACTGATGGGTTGTTCTCCATTGAGGGTTTCCAGGCAACATCATATGGAACATTAGGCTGAAGCTCGAGTTGTGGAAGAATCTCGATTTATCCATGATGTCACTTAAAACCCCTAGCCTAGCTGGAAAACTCCACATTTTCGGAAATAACCATACAAAAGGTTGTTATGTATGCCCCCCAAAATTCTCTTCCCCAACTCAGATTAGCAGCACTGTGGCAGAGGAGTTGTGCAAGAGCTGTGCATATCTCACTCATCGCCCCCCAGTACTATACATTAAAATACTAGGCACGGGCACAATTTCCGTTATGCCAGTGTAATCTCGTCTAATCTGGGTAATTTTACATTACGCTTGTTCTGTAAAATTCCCTAAATGATGCTGTTTATGCCATGTTGTGTAAACTGAAAAATTTAGCACAAGCGCTCAGGAGCACGATAAATTATTGGAAAGCAAGTAGCCATTGTTTTTAGTGCTTGTGTTTTGGTGTTTTTTAGCGCCAAATGTCTTCTCATGTCCACAATAGGTTTGAAGATGCATTTAATACATACAGTAGCGAAAGCTGGTTTTGCATTTCTGAAACTTCACCTAATTATAATGTAGCAAATTTAGGCACCAACCCTGACAACCCTCAAGTGAGATCACATGCCCCACCCAAACATAACATTGTCCTGTCAAAATTCTCCACCACCTTTTAAATGACCGCCCAGCCAGATACCTCCACCGCCGTGTAGAATATGAGCGGTATAGTTGTTCAGTGGGCGGAGCCAGGAGGGGGAACGGAAAGAGGAGGAGAAACAGCAGGAAACGGCAGTTAGAGTAGGGACAGGGACCGAGTACGAAGCATGTAATAAAGCTCGTTATAAAAGAATATTCAGTGTCAGTATCCTTGACCTAAGACACTACAACTGGCGACGAGGATGGGATGCTGCAGCCCAGCGTCCCCGAAAAAGCAAGAGGAGTGTCCCTGTCCCGGTGTGAACAAAGTAAGGCGCGTTTGAATTGGAGCGCTGGTTCGCGCCGAATCGTGAGTCACCCCTGATGAGTGAGAGCTAACACGCGAGTGACGAGGAGAGATCGGGAGCCCACCCCGACTCTGCTGGCTGCGCTGGAGATCGGGAGTTGTCTGAGGTCGTACTGAAGCCTTGTTGAAGTGATCGGAAGAAAGAGCGCCGTTGCGCGCCTAAAACGAAGAGCTCACCCCCGATGCGTGGGAAACGGCACGCGCGTGAAGGAGAAGTTGGGAGCTCCCTCCGAGCTTGCCTGGCCAGGTGAAATACCCCGAATTGTGCGTGAAGCACTGCTGTTGTGCTGACACCTGTGGAAGTGACTGCGGGAGTGCTGAGTGAAGTGTGGTGAGCCTGATCAGGACTGCAGCAAAGACCTCATGGGAGTGAGAGTTTCTATGTAGCGGCCATCTTAGAGTCAGGCGGTTCCTGGAAGACATCCCTATGAAGTCAATGGGGCGGCCATTTTGAAGTCAGGCGAGGCCCAGCAAACAAGCATTGAAAAAAAAAGAGAAAAGACAAGGGTGAAACGTCTTAAAAGTAAACAAACACCAGTTCAGGCAAACAAGAAACAAACAAGCACGTGCACAGACAAGAAGGAAACAGGTGTGTGCTGCCAAAATGTCGAACCATAATTCTCCGCAAAGGAATGAAGTTAAACCAATTATGACGGGAGTGTCACATCTGCGCCCACCAGAACCTTTAACGCGGACGGTTGGAGGGAGCATGGGTCCCAGATGGCAGGAATGGCTCGAGGACTTTGAGGATTACATCAAGGGATCAAAAGTGACAGAGGATGAAGACAAAGTGATCGCACTGCGCAACCTGGTGGGTAAAGAAATCAGCAAGCTAATCAAAGAACTGCCAAAGGCAGACACAGGGACATATGATAAAGTGCGAGATGCTCTAAACAAGAAGTTTTTACATAAGAGAAATGTGGATTATGAACAATACGCTTTTCACCAAGCCCGTCAAGGGAAAGAGGAAGTGATGAGCACCTTCATAACGAGACTACGTCTATTGTTCAGGTATTGTGGATTTGATGCGTTCTACACGGATAATGCCATCAGATCACACATAATTGATGGCTGTCAGTCCGAGACTCTGAGAAGGAGACTATTAAGGAAGAGTCATAATCTGGAGGAGATTAAGGAAATGACCCGAGTGTATGATCAAGCGGAGGAACAAGCTAAGAGCATGGAGATCGGGCGCCCTGAAAGGCGAGAGCAGGTATGCAGAGTGCAAGCCAGTCGCAGTCGCAGGTATTCGAAGGAGCGACGGCACCCATCCCGACAGTCCTCTCGCCAGCAACGCACGGAGCGTAGAAGGCATGAGTCAGGCCGAAGTGACAAGAAACCGGACCGTGGACAAAAATGCTATCGGTGCGGGTATGACTTCCCGCACAGAGAGGCCTGTCCAGCCATGGGCCAGCAATGTCGAAAATGTGGACGAACAAATCATTTTGAAGCAATGTGTGGAGAATATCGCAAGGAAAGACAGAATGAAGGGACAAGGCCAACTCGTCCTGACACTAGACGGCACCATGTGAAAGCCGTACAAGATCGACCACAGTCGTCTTCTAGCTCCTCACATTCTAGCAGAGAATCAAGGAGGTCTCAATGGTTGAGGAGGTCGCCGTCCAGGGACTCTCAATCAGAGTCATGTGAATCTGAATACACTATTGAATACGCCAGTATGGTCGCAGATCCGGACCAACTCAAAAAGTACCCGAGATTGAACATAAGCGTAGGAAATCACACCACGAAGTTTGTTCTGGACAGTGGAGCATCACTGAATTATATCCTGGTAACGGAATACAAGACAATGAAGCCACAGCCGCCTTTGTGTCCAGCGTATGTCAGGGTATTACTTGGATGTCAAAGAAGCCACTTCACTGTCTAGGAAAATTCTCAACCATCCTCCGGCACCAGAACACGTCTGTGTCAGCATTCATACACGTAATTGATGGCCCGGAAGCTGATTGTCTTCTCAGCTTACCAACGGCGGAGCGCCTTCGTCTGGTTGAGATTCTATACCGGGTTAGTGGTGACCAGGACATTTTACACAAATTCCCCAAGCTGTTCACTGGGCTGGGAAAGATGAACAAATGTCAAGTTTGACTTAACATTAATGACCAGATAAGGCCTGTAGCACAACATCCCAGGCGAGTGCCATTCCACCTTCAGGAAGCGGTGGAGGATGAACTCCAAAAACTATTAGCATCTGACATTATTGTGCGGACCGACGGCCCCACCCCATGGGTGTCGCCGGTAGTCATTGTGCCAAAGAAAGGCACCTCTGGGAAGGTGCGTCTATGTGTTGACATGCGGCTTCCTAACACTGCGATTGAAAGGGAACGTCATCCCGGGCCTCACTTGAGTGATATGATCTCTGCATTAAATGGTGCCAGGGTATTTTCGAAACTTGACCTAAACAAGGGATACCATCAGCTGGAGTTGCATGAAAAATCGAGGTACATAACAACATTCGCAACTCACCTGGGTTTGTTTCGATACAAACGGTTAAGTTTTGGCATTTCCTCGGCTGCGGAGATCTTTCAAGAGGCCATCCGTCAGACCATACAACACATACCCAACACACTGAATTATAGCGATGATATTCTTGTGTATGGGTCAAACGTGCAGGAACACGATAAGGCCCTAGATCGGGTATGTCATGCCCTCCTGGAAGCTAATCTGACCCTAAACAAGGACAAGTGCAAATTCCATCAATCCACTCTCAAATTCTTTGGACATGTGTTCTCTGGAGCGGGAATGAAGCCTGACCCTGAAAAAGTGATGGCCCTAAATGACACCAAGAGTCCCCAGGATGTCAGTGACATTCGATCATTTCTGGGTATGGCCAGTTATTGTGCCAGATACATCAAGGACTATGCCACACTTAGCCATCCCCTCAGAACGCTTACAAAGCAAGGACAGCCTTTTAACTGGACCCCTCAGTGTGAGCGGGCGTTCCAAGACATCAAACGTGCCATTGAGTCGCCCGATAACTTAGCGTATTTCAACCCCAAAAGGAAGACGGAAATAACTGTACATGCTAGCCCTGTGGGCCTGGCTGCGATTTTGGCTCAGTACGACAATGACGGTGATCAGCGCCATATCGTAGCTTATGCGAGTCGCAGCCTGTCAGACACGGAGAAGGCATATTCTCAACCAGAGAAAGAGAGTCTGGCGGTTGTTTGGGCCTGCGAGCATTTCCATGTTTTCATCTATGGCAAACATTTTACAATGGTGACTGATCATCAGGCGCTTGTCACCATCTTCAGAAATCCCAGGTCGAAGATGCCACCTCGGATTGAGCGATGGGGTTTGCGACTACAGGAATATACATACACGATACTGCACAAGCCGGGAAAATCAGCAAATCCGGCTGATTATATGTCACGACGCCCTCAATCATCGATGGCATCACGATCGTCGATAGCTGAGGAATACATCCACTTTGTGGTGGGCCATGCTCAACCACCAGCGGTTCCCCTGGAAGCCATTCAAGAGGCCACTGCGCAGGATGTCGTTCTGCAGAAAGTACTTTGCCGACTGCAGACCAAGAGGTGGAGACACGACAGTGAGGAGGAAGGGAAGGATCCCACAGTCAGACAAGAAATGCAAGCCTTCCGTCATGTGAGTGAAGAGCTCTCTGCCACCTCGGAAGGTCTTCTGCTGAGGGACCAACGGATTGTCATTCCGACGCAATTACGGCAGGGCATCATCAACCTCGCTCATGAAGGTCATCGAGGAGTGGTTGCAACTAAGAGAGCTCTTAGAGAGCGGGTGTGGTTCCTGCTGTTGGATCAGATGGTGGAACTCACCCTCAAAGACTGTCCTCCATGCCAACTCGTTAGTCAAGGAGCTCCCCCAGCTCCTCTGCAAATGACAAAACTGCCCAGTGGCGTGTGGCAAGAACTTGCCATGGACTTTTACGGACCACTCCAATCAGGAAAGTATGTCCTGGCAATTATGGATGAATATTCAAGGTTTCTACTAGCCCAATTTGTGTCATCCACCAGCGCCTCAAGCACCATTGCAGTGTTGGATGAAGTGTTTGCGCCGTGGGGTATTCCCAGAGAACTTAAAACGGATAATGGCCCTCCTTTTAATGGACATGAGTTTGGTGAATTTGCGAGGCATCTGAATTTCAAGCATCGTAAAGTCTCGCCCTTATGGCCGCAGGCCAATGGGACCATTGAAAGATTCATGGCCACTCTCAAAAAGACGTTTCAACAAGCGACAGTCGAAAAAAGGGATCTTCAAGAGGCTCTCAATGAAGTCCTAAGGGCTTATAGAACAACACCGCATGCCACCACAGGAAAATGCCCCGCCACATTAATGCTAGGTCGATCCATTAGAACCCAGATACCTACCTGGGAAGGCGCTCTGAGAGCGGTCTCACCCGCTCGTATTCATCAAGAGGTCATGTTAGCTGACCGCCGTGGAAAAGACAAAATGAAGTCATATGCGGACGCCCGAAGAAGAGCGAGATCACCCTCCATACATGAAGGGGACTGCGTCATAGTCAAACAGGAACAGCAAAGGAAACGGACTGTAAATTCCGAGCTGAGCCTCTGACGATTACTCAAAAAAAGGGTACGATGGTGACCGCGGAGTCCGACAGCCGGAGGGTTACCAGGAACGCGTCACATTTTCAGAAGTGCACTCCACTCATGAGAGAGTCGCTCCACAAGATGTTGGGGCAAACAGGGAGTGAAGGAAGAGAACAACCTGCCGTGGCTGTCGAAGGTCAGCATCCTGATACTCACGGAGAACTTGAGTTTGAAGCAGGGACCATGTCCCTCCGACCTCGACGGGACATCCGCAGACCGAAACGACTAATTGAAGAACTATAAACAAGTCATTTCATTTGGTTAAAAAAGAGGAAGATGTAGAATGTGAGCGGTATAGTTGTTGAGTGGGCGGAGCCAGGAGGGGGAACGGGAAGAGGAGGAGAAACAGCAGGAAACGGCAGTTAGAGTAGGGACAGGGACCGAGTACGAAGCATGTAATAAAGCTCGTTATAAAAGAATATTCAGTGTCTGGTATCCTTGACCTAAGACACTACACGCCGTTGTCTAGTTTGCAGTACCTTTTTCTTACCCCAAACAAACAAACATGCATTATGTCCTGTCGCCCTGCACCACCGCTTCTTCTCCCCGCTTGAAGCCATGCTCTTAAGAGTGCCGGCAGGCGGCAGCACGTCCGCTTCGATCGCAATCGATGTCGATATGCTGGAGTGGACGCGCAGACACCAGCGGTAGGTTTCTGCCACAATTTTCGCCTTGCTGCTATTTTAAATTACGGTGCTACCATTGTTATTTTAAAACTTTTCATGTTACTTCTAGACATCTGTTAATCTTATCTCTGCTTTTATGACCAGTGATTTCCCCTTGCACGTGACACTTTATTTAGAGCTCCAGTGCACTATTACCCATTTTTTACTCGTTATTCAATACGCTTGATTTTTAATGAAACTGAAGTCTTTAAAACAAACCTACTCAGCAAAAACTCGGCTCTAATTAGTCACCCCTGTCCCGTTCCACAGCGGCTGGTGCCGTTTGTTGTGGAGGGCGAGGGGACCGGATACACTTAGATTGACTTCCGGTTCAGGGAACAGCTGGTGCCTATGCGGGACTCCGGATTCACGGCTATAAAACCAACATGCCGGAGCGGGCGCGCCAAAGGCAAGCCCGTCCGCACCGGGACCCGGGACCGGGACCGGGCCTAGGGCCACAACCCCTGTTCGTTTTTCACCATCATCGGGACCCAGATTGATCTACAATAAAGATACCCTTTTGAGGCTTAACATACCTAAGAGAGATTTGTGCCAGCAGTTAAATCCATTGAAGGAGATAAAGGTTTGTCCACACTGCAATCCAGATTTCTTTTTTACTAAAACTATAGACTGTTCAAGCTTAGAACAGGATCCACATCTGCAAATTTCTTCTCAGAAGTCGTTCCTAGGACTGCTTCCGAATACGCGCTCTCTGATAAAACACAATATTGAATTTTCGGAGCTGCTCACAGCACACAATATAGATATGGCCTTTGTCACTGAAACTTGGGCAGACAGCACTTCTGACCCGGAGCTATCCTTAGCCATTCCTCTAGGCTATATACTAATCAGAAATGACAGACAGGACAAGGGGGGTGGCAGATTAGCAATTGTCATTAAGGATACAATGCTGATAAAGAACTCCCCAACAGATTGTTCTCATAGTCAGAGCAGTTAAATCCGGAGCACCATCAGATCCATGCCCCCCAAAAATATACCAACTGGCATCCGATGATATTAGTGAACAACTTAGCCTACTTTTTAAAGAGATCATCAGAGCTGGTATTTTTCCAGAGGCATGGAAAAAGGTCTCGATCCTTCCTCTATTAAAAAAACCAAATTTGGATCCTAGTTACCATAACAATTATAGACCTATTGCGAGGATTCCTTTTCCAGCTAAGGTCCTAGAGAGGATCATAAACTCTCAACTCACTGCATATGTGTCTTCCGGAGACCTGCTGGACCCCACACAATACAGTTTCCGTCAAGGACATGGTTCGGAGACTGCTCTGGTGATGGCAGCAGAGGAACTTTGTACCACGCTGGATTCAGGTGCAAGGGTCGCCTTGATCCTACTGGATCTATCGGCGGCCTTTGACACCATGAACCACGACATTCTTATTAAAAGGCTCCAAAAAGTGGGAGTAAATAATTCAGCGTTAAGCCTGATTAAATCCTATCTAAATAACGGGCTACAATTTGTTCAGATAGGGGACTCTTGCTCAGACCAGTTTACACTTCCATGTGGGGTGCCGCAGGCCTCATCATTGAGTTCTACTTTGTTCAATCTATATGTGACCCCCTCAGCTGATGTTATCAGGCATTTTGGCTTCTCATTGGTCTCCTACACAGAGGATACCAAGATTATAGTGTCCATCTCAAGCAATCTGGAGGATACCGCTGCTCGCTTTAATCAATGTATGTCTCACGTAGACCACTGGATGAGCTCAATGGAAGTAAAACAGAGGTTCTGTTGAAGGGATCCAATACCTCTTTTTGGTCACAAAATTGGTGGCCTCTGGACATGGGAACTCTTCCTACTCCCGTGCACAAGGTTAAGAACCTGGGCGTCATCTGACGACAGACTCATCTTTCATCATCAAATTAATAAAGTCGTCTCTCAGGTTCATTTAACACTGAAGCTTTTCCGCAAAGTGAGACCATTTATTCCCCCAAATGCAGTAAAAACACTAGTGACAAGTTTAGCATTGTCCAGACTGGACTATGGAAATGCCCTTTATTTGGCCATTCAGAAACTGCATTTGCTGAAACTTCAGCGGGCGCAAAATGCTGCCGCCAGGCTGCTACTGAACATTCCTAAATACCAGTCTGTTTCTCAAGGCCTAAAAACTCTTCACTGGCTTCTGGTAAAGAGAAGAATGGAGTTTAAATCTCTATGCCTGGCGTATAAAGCTGTACATGGAACAGGACCTGGGTACCTAAAACAGCATTTTTCCTGGTACCATCCTTGTAGAACACTACGCTCACCGCACAGGATACTTCTTCAGATACCCATATTTAGGAAACTCCGCTGGGGAAGAAGCAGTTTTAACCTGAACACCGCAAAATTGAGTAACATGCTCCCTCTAGCCATTAAAAACTGTCCAACTCTGCTTTCCTTCAGGAAAGCGCTGAAAACTTGGCTCTTTTCAAACTAAATCCTTCTCCTTCTTTAATTTCTGGCAGATTCCTCCGTCGCAGGGTCTAGACGCCCTTGGGCATTCGAGCGCTATATAAATCTAAAAAAAAATCAATCGGCTATGGGTCCGCGCAGACCTGCGACATGGGAGACGGAGGTTGGTGACGCAAGAACTCCAGATGTGTTTCCTCACTTACTTGGACCTGTAGAGACCTGGGAAGGTGGCAGATTGATCTCCACCATCGCTGCGACTTTGGAGCCTGGTGTTTTGCAGGACAGTTGAACATTGAAATTCGTTTTTTTTGCTCATGTGACATCAAAGCAGTCACTAACAAGGTTTTGAAGCCTGTGTTCATGTTAAAGGCTCTCAGTACATCAGTGTTACTATGTCCCCTTCCTATGATGTGATATTGGGTGAAGAGCATCATACTTTAGAAGAAGCTCACCCCCATTCCTTCTTCGAGTACTAAAATGGAGGATGCAAACGGATAAGGGAAACCTGTGAGCGTCCTATCAAACTCTGTGAGTATTCTGTCAGGGGCTGATATCACTGGTCAGAGGGCTGCTCATATAGGTGATGAACGTGGGCTTTATGTGCCATTAAGTTCTGTAACAGTGGCTACGATGTGGTTTCGCTTTAAAATACAGGGACTGGAATTCCCCTTGGACGGAGTTCCATCAGAGTGGCCAGGTGCGAGTGCATGGCATCCTGTTTTATTTTCAGGTCTCGCCTATGCAGCGCGCATGTGCTGTACAGGAAAGAGACCTTTGTAGTCGCCACAACTTTCCCGGCAAACAAGTGCACCCATTGCATTGCATTGCTTCCTATGGCAACGCGTGCACGTCTGGCCATTCCCTTGCGGGAGCGAGCGGCGCCATGTGTTATCAATTATCGTGCTCGCTCCCGTAAGGGAAACGCTGCCTGCTCTCGGCCGCACTCACCCCCTACTTGCGCGAGGCGCGCGTGCTTGTTTCTGAATTGCTATAGCATCTACGCTACTGACACCGGAAGCGGAAGCTGCAGGCCATGAGCGGGGCAGTGTGACTGTTTCGGTGGATCGCAGGTCACCTACGCCGTCTCTGGGGTCTGCACGGCGCCCCTTCCACCCCCTGGCCCTGAGCAGTCAGCGCCAGCTTCATCTGAGCTACGGCGGGACCGGTGCGGATCTTCCTCTTTGGTACCATTCGCTTCCGTGTGCCTCTGCACGGGGCTCTGTTGATTGGTGCAGACGGATCTTCCGCCGAAAGATGGAGCCAATGAGGGCGAGGCTCTGTAGTGTCAATCCCGGTGTGGGTCATCCAGCATGGACTCCAGTGTTTACTTCCTGAGCTGGACCTTTATCTCCACCTTCAGGGGGGGCACTGGACACTGGCCCCCCACTTCAGACGTTGTCCGGTTAATTGTGGGGAAAGATTTGTGTCGCACGAGGTGAGTCTCTTGGGCCTTAATTCTACCCACACATAAAGCACGAGTGACTGAGCTCCAGGCCTGAAATCTAAGCCCTAACTTGACTTACTCTGGTCTTTCTTGGAAGCTGCAAAACAATTTCCCTCTCAGTGATTGAATGAGTTAGACGGGATGACGTTTGGCAGTTCTAAGTCTTGGACAGGCTGTGGAGGTCCAGGTGAATTCTCTCTGCTCCTTGGTGTGATTAACATTAATTGTGACTGCTTGAGGTATGGCAGATTATAAAGATGCCCCTAAAATAAGAAGCGAGTCCTGCTCCGACGAACAGACAGTTCTGATCCTCTGTCTTTTCTAAATATTGTATGCACAAGCGCCTCACTATGACCCCTCCCCCGTCTCCCTTTTTATATTTCTCTGAAGTAGTTTAGTCCTAGTCGCTGTGGTGCAGGTGTGTTCTGGTTACTGGAGAAACAGACTGCGTAGTAGCCATTCTCAAAGGACTGCACATTCGTCGCAAAACGTTGTATTCGGTGTTGCTCTTGCACTACTGCTGTCAGCCACTTGGCCTACTTAAAATATTAATTCACAGTTCTTTAAGCTTTTTTTTTTTAAGACTGACATATTTCCCCACATCAACAGATGACACCTGTTCAGCTACAGGCTGCGATAGGAAAACATCCATATAAGCCATAGCCTATGTGTGCATCACTGCTTATTTGCTGGTATGAGAGCACTCTGATGCAAACACTTCCTTCGAAGCTCGGCAGCCTGGGCTCCTAAGCCTAACGGTAGGAATTATTGGTTTTCTGTTGGGTGTGATCTAAAGTTTGAGTAGTTGCGTTATTTGCGGTGGTTGTTTAGTTTGATATGTTGGGAGCTCTTCTCGCCTGCTGGGGCAGGGTGGCTGTATCACTAGTAGAATGACACTTCCTAATTCACTGTGCTAAGTCTGGCCCAGAAGGTCTTGTGCTCTGCAGTATGCCTTCATACTCATCACCTGCATCCATAGAAGGGGGCGAGCATACTCTCATATCACTATGAAGCTTGCCACACAGTTCAGTTAGGGAACAGTGATGCACGCTCACGTTGGTTATAAAGCACTCCTTCCTCTACTTAGGGAGAGATATATGCTCTTTGATCTATTGTACACCTATTCTTCCCGTGCTTTTTTAGATAGGCCTGCTGATATAATGGATACGCTAGTCTTGTCATGCTCGGGCAGACCAGGTTGTGGATTGATTTTGTGTTCTTTGCTGTCAGGCAAAGCTAGTCTAGCTTTATGGCCTTTTCTGTGTGCTATGGCTACGATGATCCATGGCACCTTCTGCTACCTTGAGGCCTACACAAATTGGGTATTCTTTGATCACAGTGAGGGTGGAATATTGGTATCCAGTTTGTCATCAGTATGGCAAGTTTTTTCCTACCAACGTTTACGACGAAAACACTTTAAATGAAGCTCATAATGGCAAGGCGTATTCCTAAAAGTCAGTCTACAAAGCTGCTGCTTGCAAAACACTAGTGTGTGATTGACACAGCATCGCAAGAAGGTGGTGATTCTTTATAATCCACTTAACCATTTAAAACAGACATGTGAACTCTGTGTCACTTTTGATGGAGAAAGAAGCACTAGTGCTTGAGCTGTTTAGTAGCCTTAGTAGTTGGGGAATTAGAAAAGGCTCGCAGAGTTTCATGATTCTTGCGGGTCATAGGCCAGTCAGGGTGTCCATAGGGCCGCTGTTCTGCGTGGTAAATAAAATTTCTTCTGCCATTGGTTGAATTTGGTGTAGTTAAATATTCATGTTTTCAGAATTGATAGATGTGATAGGTAGAAGAGATTACTTTTTAAGCTCAAGATTATCTAGAATTTTTTCTGGAAGTTCAAATTCAAAGAACACCTTTGTCTTACCCTCAACCTTAATAATCATAACTCGTGGCTCCAACGGTCCAAATTTAAAGTTTCCATGACGTAGTCTCATTCTTCAAGCCATACATTTCTTTTAGCAGTTTCATACGAGAAGTTTGTGGTGTTTTGAACATCCATTCGTTCAGAATTAAAGTTAGTTGGTGGCTTGTGAATAGTTGTCACCTAATGATGGTTTAAGATAAGTGCTTTCGCAGGTCTCGTTTGCTCAGGCATCTACCTGTCTCTTCATCTCATCTATGTGCCCTTTGAAATTGCGAATTCTCTTTAAAAATTAATTTGAGCAAGTGCAGCAGAAATCTTTAAAGAAATGCTTCCATGTCTTAATTTTCCAAGTTTTTGGGATGTCCTACAGTCGTATATTTTTCCTCCATTGCCTATCTTTCATATCGGTTATTTTCCATTTCAGCTGCTAGATTTAAGCTTCCCTGTCCGGATGCTTATTCAACTATCTCCACTCCTTCCAATCTTAGGTCAGTTGAGTTTATTCATTTGTGAATCAGCGCCAAATCCATCCTCCTTAATTTCGCATCAGAGGCCATTTCAGTCATTATGGACCCAAACGTTCCCATTTTGGAGCCAACAGCTAAGATTTCTGTGTCTTGGTAATTTTCAAAACACAGTCGCCTATGCATTTTTTACCCTCTCACACTTCTAGAAATTACAACACATACATTTGCTTTGAACCTCATATACAAACAATTTGTGGATTCATTGTTTGGTGTCTGTCCATAGCTCTAATGTGTCTGCTACTCCATAGCGCCTTTGCTTACCAATAATATGTTTTAATTTCTAGTTAGTTTGCTTGTCCTCTATTTTGGGCCCTTTTCTACTTTCACGCCATTCGCACCAGTTTATAGTTAGTCCTGGGTGAAATTGAAATTACACCTGCTTAATATTTTGTAATTTCGTATTACACTTGTTACGCAAAACTTATGAAATTAAGCCATAGTGTGTAATTTTGCTGTGTTTGTGGCAAAATTATAGTGCTGAAGCCATGAGAATGACCAGAACACTGTTGTTCAGGGCACTGGTGTTTATTATGCTATTTTTTATTGCAAAATGTATCTTTGCACCCAAAATGGAAGCTAAGATGCATTTCATGTTAGACTATAGAGCTAAATGTCGGATCTGCATTTCGCATAGTTGCACAATATAGTGCATACTTTTCCAGATATTTTGCATTAATACAAAAAAGCAGACTGTGCAAACTTTGCACATTATAGTTACAATCTTATTCGCATTTCTCACTTACGACTGTCTTGGTATCTTGTGGTTTCCCGGTAGACTATAACTCATCAATTGTCTTTAAACCCACGTCAAACTTTCAATAGGGTGAACACAAAACATGGAGTCTTCAATATCCTGAGTGAACACACACCCTGGGCCATTCTTTTACTCTAAATGTAGACATTATGTAGTTGATTATTCTAAAGAAGGGTTGTTCCTGGGGGATTCTTTCAGAATGGATGCCAGTCTACTGCAAGGCACCGTACCTATCAATTCCGTCAGTCTCCTCCCTGGTGAGAATGTCAGGATTATCAATCCTTACAGCCAATTCCTCTAATGTTTATGGAGGGAAGGATAATTGCCAAAATTGTAACTGAAAAGGGCTCCCAACATTAAATCCATAGACTTTCCTGTATATATTTAAATCCACCCGAGCCTCTTGCTAATGACATACCCTGATATATTGTTAAGCTTGCTATGGAGGCTGCAGTGTTCTCTGACCATTGATAGGAAGAGTCTGCTGCTAGACTCTGTATTAAAAAAGCCTGTCTGGTCTAACAAGTCACTGTGTAGAGTCAAAACGGCCTGATATACGTTCTGCTAAGTTAAGCGAAATACAGCACCATTGCTGTTTGAGACGCTCCCAGTTTGGATGGCTTTTTTTTTTTTTTGCAGAGTTTTATATAGCGCGAACTTGACCCGAATCCAATCAGGTATCAGAGCGCTTTACATAGCACCAGTTACATTACATGCGGACACACATTCATTTTTTGTTAGGCACAGGGAGATGAAGTGATCTGCCCAGAATCACAGGAAGTTCAGCGTCATTGCCGAGACTCAAACCCAGTTCCTCAGGTCCGAAGTCGAGGGCCCTAGCCGTTAGGCCAACTCCTTTCCCCTCCTCTCCTTTGTTTACGTCCTGCATACACAGGCCTTGATGTGAATTCCCTCATGCACAGCATAGTGCCATTACGCTCCAGCATCTTCCCAGTGCCAGGTCATCACCACCAGGAATCTAAAGAGAGACCTATAGACTTGTGTGGGTTTAAAGTTGTTTAGGTGATGGACTTTTACTTTATTCATTGTAAGGGCCACTCCTTTTTATTCTGACCCTCTTATTCTTAGGGTGAAGACCTTTAATTCCGTAGAACCATGATATGAAAACTTTAGTTGAGGCTGATAGTTTAGGTCCTACTTAAACGTCGGGACCATGTCTTCTGAATATCAAACATTACCGTAACCAGTCCTTCTGTCCTTTTTAGGTCTCGGCTAGACAGCACATGTACTGCTTGGCTAGACAACGCATGCACTGTCTCGAAAAGAAGTGCTGTGTTCTATCTGTGGGCTTACAGGCCGCCCATCTGCTACCATTGGTAAACTTCAGCATCTCTCTAATTTTCTTCAATGTCATTCGTCATGGCATGCAGGCGTCATGCACTCTTCTTGTGTTTAACCCTCCTATAGTGCATGACCCAAGTATATGTCTCCTTACACTGCTCCCGGGTTGCAAGCAATGTTTTCAAGCACTCCATGGTTTTTGGCACTTCTCGCTTGTACACGCACACACCTACCACTAAAATGCATGTACATAAACAAATGCATTTCTTTAAAAGTTGTTAAAAAACGAACAGCACTTTTTTTTTTTTTGTGCACGATCTGATGATATTGGAGCGCTCACTCCGTCCTCCGCCTTGCCATAGCGTGAACACGAGCCAATGGTTTTGGAGTGCTCACCAGTTACATTCCACAATGACGCATTCATTTTTGTTGCTGATCCTACTTCGAAAAACGAACTTTTTTCCCCCTTCATTGTTGCTTGTTCCCGCCCTCTCCTGTCGATGCTTGCCCATCTCCCCATCCCCTGCTTGACCCGCACCCCCACAACCTCCTTCATCTCTGCTGCTTTTATTATTTATTTTTTTGTACAGTCTGATGGTTTTGGAGCGCTTGTTCCCCCTCAAGATTGCCATACTACTAACACCAGCCAATGGTATTAGTGCACTTTCATTGTCATTGGCAGGGATAAGCGTAAGTGATTTGCCCAGAATCACAAACTGTTCAGCCGCTGAGATTCAAACCTTCTTCCCCAGTTGCCTTGTCGGCTGCTCTGGCTGTAACAACACATCCTCGCTACACTTCAAAGCTCCTTAACTGTTTCTCACTATACCTTCCATATTTGTTTGGCAAGACCTTATCAACACCGAACAAGCATTGGGAAAGCCAATAGATTATGGCAATGCCCTATCTATTGGTCTTTTCAATATGAATGTCTCCTAGCCATGTTGTCTAGCAGCACATCTTTTCTTCAGCATGGCTGAAAGTCACTAAAAAAGCACTATCATGCAGCCAGCACAGGCCACGTTGTATTTTTTTATGTGTTAGGAGGGGCAGGACAATAAGCTCAACATGGGGGCGAAGAGACGCACATCGGCTCAACATCCTGTGATCCTGAGCATTTAGTGACTTTCAGCCAGGCTGAACAATAGATGTGCTGCTAGACAACACGGCTAAAAGACATTCACATTGACAAGGCCAATAGCTCAGGCATTGCTGAGACCTATTGGCTTTGCCAATGCTTGTGTATGATTCTTATTGGCACATGGCGGCATTTATATTGAAACTTATTGATGTGTAGACTTCCGGGCCGCTGTTGTACCAAATTTAAAACTGAATAAAATTTGTTTAAAAATCTTTACTCAAACGAAAATTGTCAGCCAAAAAGCCCCACAATCTGCATAAGCAGAGGCGTGGGGAGGACCAACCAAAAATGGATGACGCTGAAGGCAGAGGCTAAATCGCAGGAATATTGAAACAAGAATTTATAACCAACAGCATGCACATTGCAGCAGCGAGTTAAACCCTGGCTACAGACACTTTGGGGAGCCCGTTTGTCACTTACTCAAAACCCAGAAATATCAGTGCAGCCACTCATGCTTCCGAGGTCGATAAATAATTAGCAATATTCGGGTAAATGTAACATCGATTCCTTATAGCGCTAAAAGACAAATGTTTTTGAAAAATAACTACCATTTAGTTCAAACTGCAAACGAGTAGAAATGGTGACTTCTTCAACAGCAGCTGGTAAACAGAACTACACAGGCGAGTTTTCGACTGACTGTCCCAGTGCATTTATTTTTACTGCGGCACTCCCTTTCGAACTGGCACAGGACTTAAGTGGCTAGAGAAGCGTGGCAGGTGCACAAATGCTCACTTACCAACAGGCACACGAGTCGATGTTGCACAGTGAGCATGCTGCACCCTATGGTTCTGTATTCCCAGTCGTCCAATAGATTTGGACACACGTTTATTTCATGCAATCTAGGCGTCACTTTTCTTATACTCTTAATAGACAAGCATTGGCATAGCCAATAGGTCTCACCTAAGAGACCTTATAAGTGTTTAGCCATGCAACAGTTGATGTTGTTGCACCAAGGATATTGTGCTGCATAACTAAATACTTATAAGGTCCCAAAAGCGAGACCTATTGGCTATGCCAATTTTTGTTATTTTGGCCCCAGCCTCAAGGTAGTCTGGTGTGTGCACAAAGGCCTAAGTGTGTCTCTTGACATGAGTCAGGATCTGGACCTGCCAGGTGACCTGGAGAGGCGCAGCAAGTGGCCCTCATTTAACTAACAGAGGACTACCGTCCCCGACATGGGTTTAGCATGTAGAGCAGTAGTGTGAATCAGTAGTTGTGACCAGACATTTCTGTGTGTTGCTCGAGTGGGGCCCTCCCGGCACACTCATGTAAAGTTCCACTTCCATGTGCTAAGCCAGATCCTAGTGTAAGTGCATTGCTGGCATTCCAGAAGCTGGAGGAAGGAGACCTAGACACAAGAAAGAGGGGACTAATCTCAAATTCAATTTGCTGAGAGGAGCTGATGATTACTCTTCCTGCTTCCTGTGCACTGGCATTTGGTGGATGGTGGGGTTGAAGGGTGGGACTGCAGTTTCTATTGTTACGGGTGAGAAGGTTCCTTTCGGTAAGGCCAGTTTTTTGTCTCTTTCTTGATCGCTGTCAGTGTGGCTGTTGATAAGCTAGATGCAGAATGCTCGCACTTCCTTTTGCCTTGGTTGTGGGTACTTCAGGCTGGAGAGTACCCCGCATCGAGGAGCATCACACAAATGCTATGTCTGGAGAACAGCCTGGGAGGACACATGAAAAAAGAATGACCCCAAACTGGTTCTTAACGTGCAGACTGCGATTCCACATCCCCTCTCTCCATTGACTGTGTAAAAGTCGGAGCCACTGACCCACTTTTTTTTGTTCCAAGTTTCTTTGAACCAAGGATGGGAGTGCTCTGCAGAGTACTGAGAAGCATGCTGCGCAATCGGAGCTGGCGTCTTCCTGATAAAAAGCTTCTCAGAGATGAGGGGCATTGTCTGGAGTCAAGCCTTGCTGGAAGTTGGATCTCTGACCTGAAGCACCTTGAAGCCTACCTACTGTTGAGAGAGGCAGAGAGCCTGCCACCCTGCAGAGATGTTACTGACCTGATGCTCCAGGTCAGCTTGACCCCTGGTGCTGTGAAGGCCTACTATCTGAAGGAAGATGGAGATGAGCGCTCTGCGTGCTCTGACACGTGTGGGCTGCAGACTCTCCATGTGGACAATTCCCAGAAGAATCGCAGTCAGCAGTGGTTGCAGCCTCCAAGAAGCTGTGCCCAAGCAGAGCATGCCAACATCAAGACGTTTTGTGCTGAGGTGGAGTAAGCTGGCACCAAAAACTTTAGTGCCAAGGTGAAGTGTGCCGCCATCCAGACATTTGTGCAGAGGACTCTGCCACCTCCATTCAAAGACTGCGCCCAAGAAGTGTAGTGCCGCCGACTGAAACTCTCTGGAGAAACAGACGAGGATCCTTCACTCACCAGAGTAGACACCTGCCTGCAAGGACTTCAGACATCAGTTCCCGCTGTCGACCTGCTGTAATTCTCAACGAATCGCGGGTCAAACCTCCAACTGGTGTGTCCCTCCCAGACATGACAGTGAAGTGAGCAGCCGCAGTCCGTGCAGGTAACAGCGGTGGGTTGGTAGGGCTGTGTAAGGGGTGATCCCGAGGGTCGGTGCAGAGGGAAAATTAAATAAATAATTAATTTTCCCTCGGCATCGTCCCTCGGAATCCCCTCTTACACGGCCCCACCGCCTCACCGCTTTTACCTGCACAGACCGTGGCTGAAAGTGAGATGTGTGCTGCAGGCCTCAACCGGAATCGAGCCCTGAGGTCTGCACTGTGGTGAGACTACCACAGGCACTGGACACTAATAACTGAGCTTAAGAGTAGTCTGCAGCCAAGCTTTAATGGTTGCCTGAGATGCACATAACCCCAGGAGGAGATGTACCTAGACTTTGACAAGATGGGGGAGACACCTGAAAGAGAAAGAGGTAAAGTAGGGCAGAATAGAAAGTATAGTAGCCCACGTTCCACTGCAAAATTGTGGCTGTGTGCTGTAAATTATTACATTTTAAGAGTGTAGATTAAAGTGCATCAACATTAAGTGCTGGGTTTGACATTCAGTTATTGTGCTGCTGAGTTTACACACCCCCACTCTACCTCCTTGAGAAACCTGTGACTGCTCACCATTGCTATCACTGAGTCAAGGGCTGAAGGAGCTGTCTTTGGCCTAATTTGCAGACTCATAGTGGGCTGGGCTCGGGAACGTGAGGCAATCAACCTTAACCCCCACCGTTGAGAACCAGTATCCCCTGCTTGCTCTATGCCCCCCTGAACTGGGTCTGATAATAATCAATTTGGCTTCCATGTAGTTCAAAGGTTTGCACCAGGCTTGACTGACATACAACACAGGTAGAGCATGGATAGCAGCAGTGCAAGCTTTCCTTGCATAGAGGGGAGCTGCACTCCATGTGGCATCAGTGTGTGCCTCCTTGCATAGAGAGGAGCTGCACTCCATGTGGCATCAGTGTGTGCCTCCTTGCATAGAGAGGAGCTGCACTCCATGTGGCATCAGTGTGTGCCTCCTTGCACTTTAGGAACAGGTTCACCCTGTGCAGCTGCAGTGCAGTATTCTCTGTGTCGAAAATAAGCATCTGCTACATTCACTCATATTCTACTGCTTGTATATATTCGCCCTTGCAAGCATCTTTCCAAAATGGAAACCCCAGAATGAATCGCTTTAGCAGCATTTGTTTAAAACTTACAGCTGTTGCCTTTGTTCATCCATTGCATTCTAAATTCAAGATTTTAATTTGTGCCTGCTGCAGCAATTTGAGTAACTGGCTGAGGCGGGTGAACCCCTTTTTGTCAGGATGAAACACAAGTAAATCCCATATGAACCTGTGCTCGGCCTTCTGCTAGCTTGGCACAAAGTAATCAGGCTTAACTTAGAGGCAATTTGTAAAATATTTATGCAGCATATCAAACAGTAATAAAGTGAAACCACACACCAATTTAGAAGAATAGAGTAAAATGTAATGAATTAGTTGAGATCAAAACAACAAAAATCTACTCAGTGGAACTGAAGATATGCAATTTCAAAGATTCAAGGTAAGTATAGCACCTAAAAGCACAAAGCGCCACTCGCTGATATCTGGTCGTGTGAGACTGGGTGAAAGTCACAAGTTCAGACGAGTGTGAGCTGGATACAGGGACTAGGTTAGTCCAGCTCAAAAAGTTACCTTCTAAAGTCTCGTACTAAAAGAGTTATGTTCATTTTGGAAGAGGCTGCGAGGAGCAGGGAGAGCAGGCCAGGTGTCATGGGCAGTCGCAGCAGCACGAAGATCCTGTCTGGCACCGTGGATGTTTGTTGCTGGAGATTTACGTTGGTGGGCACCATGAGCTGTTGATGTTGTAGCACGAATTGCAGATCTCATTCTGGCTGTCACTGGCGGCAAAGAGTTGGGTTTACCTAAGCTTTGCATTGGCGGTCTTGGTGCAAATAGGCCTGTTCGCTGTCACGAAAAGCCAAAACGTTCTCCTTTCTTCAGAGGGAGCCCATTTGAAGTCACACCAAGGTCTAGGACCTCTTGAGAACCCACAACTCACTCCAGCAGAGGACATCAGGGCTCAGGATGTTCCAGTTGCAGGTCCAGGCAGCAGGTCAGCTGGGCAGATGGAGGGAGGCCTCTGGAGCTTGTTATGTCCCTGAACCTCAGAACAGGGGCTCAATCCACTGACCCTTGGAGTCACTTCAGCTTGGGATGAACGGTGCAAGTCCAGTCTTCCTTCTCAGCAAGCAGGACAGGCCTACCCAGCAGGTTTCTTTAGCCAGCGACTGACCCAATGCAGCGCTTTGAGGCATCTTCGAATTTCAGGTTGCCCATAATTAATTATTGTTGCTGAATCTTCAACCATGCAACACACCACTATAGGACACCTTCAGAGAGGCTTTCTTTTTATTTTATTTTGTTCCTTTATTCTTACTGTTTACTTTCATTAGAAGAACCATTCCCAGTGATCCATCTATTCTACACTGAACGGATCCCGCTCGGAAATCCCATGTTATTACATAAATGTTTTGACTGGGGACCACACACAATGGGTGAGTCACCAACATCGGTGATTCCAGTATAATTGCTCATCTGTAGAAACTCCTACACACAGACACTGGATTGTTTTTCTAGCACAGATTTGAATTAATTTGCTGCCACATCTGAATCGCCCAATGCGACAGTACCCTTCGAAAGTATACCTTGGTTTCTCCATATCCATCTCTCAAATCGGGTAGGGTAGTTGACCATCCCAACAGTTCAATGAATACACAAAAATTGTGTAAAGCAATAGCAGACCTACTGACACGTTTTCTCCTCCATAGGTGCTTCCCAACCTTCATTAGGATGATGACGCTGTCTAAATTGAATGTATAGGGTTGAAATGTAGACACAATAATAGTGTACTGTTTTTTATTCGATTCCTAAGCATTTCCCTCTGTCAGAGTGTGCACCAACTACCTTTGCTTCCTGAATCAGTCCCTATTCATGTACATAGACTGTATAGCACCAGCGCACTTTTACGCTCACCTATCTCGCTTGCGCTGCGCTGTTTGGGACCACTTTTTTACCTTATATTGGCTTGATTTTGAATTTCCAATAATTTTTTGTTGAACAAATTGAATAATGCTGTTTTGTTTTGAAATGGACCCAATCTGTTGATGGTTAAACACATATTTTCTGAGGAAGTATGGGCTGATAGCAGAGGCAGTGTGTCTGATGTGTGAATGCTACAATCCCCACCTTGGCTGCATTTATTCTTGTAACTGGATGTTCTAGGCCATTTGTGAGACCCTCATATGAGTGAGGCTTACACAACTCCCTGCTCAGATGTAAGGGCCTGATTTGAAGTTTTGGCAGTATACTTCAAACAGCCGATGTGCCACGGTTCCATCACCACCACATTGGCGGAGGACAGTCTGCCATACTTAAAAATTGCTTCTACTGTGATGGGTGTTTTCATTGGGTGCATTGTAAAATTAACACTTCCATATGTGAATACCGGAAATGTACTGCCAAAGGTGGGGTACAATACTATCATCCACATTGCAAGTGTCCTTCACATGATGGAAGTTTTATTGCAACATGTCAGGAAGCTTGTATGTTGTTTCCTGCAAAACCAGCATGACTTCTGCCAGAAGGTGCTACCCTGGTTGACCCTTTTTAGGTTTCGCCTGGCAAAAGCAGCGCATGCGCTGCCCTCGCCATGGAGAGCACCTTTTGGAATTAATTCTCCCTCGCTTGCATGCGCGCGTCTTCATGGACAAAGATGGCTGCTCTCACCATCTGACCAATGCAGACAGCATGCGCGTGTCCATACGGACTGTGGACAGTCCGATGCCATCTTGCCTAAATAGCGCGATCACTACGCTGCCGCGCTCCCACCCTCACCCGCGCGTTCACCACGCTGAATGCTTGTCTTAAAGGGCAATATACCCAAGGGAGTAAGCCAGGAGAGCAAGCACTGGGCAAAGGGATAGCACCTGTGCGAGTTTGTAGAGACGAGAAATGGGTTCCTCTCCTTACTTTGTATACATGGTGTTGCCCTTTAAGATGTGTATCGTCTTTCCTCACATCTTGCCCTTATCGGCACGCGCCCCTTTAAGCGCTGGCAGCATATCTGCCAAGTATCTCCGTGTCCACAGTGACATTCAGCGCCTCCTGATGCGTAGCCAACCGCCAATTGCATTCTGGGAGTTGTGGTTTCGCTATTATTGCTGTATTGGCAAAAAAAAACGATGTAAAATGCTCCTGCCTAAAAGTTGTGACTGCACAACTGTGCCGTGCTTGACTGATCCACGTCAAAGCCGTGTGCCCCCGTTCCGTACCTCGGTCCTAAGAGGAGAGCTGCAGTTTTAACTCTGGCCGATATACCAGTGGCGACCCCCACCCCACCTGCCCAAGGAGCACGTGTGCCTGAATTTTCACCATATCTGAAATGCTATGCTGAACCAATATATTTGAAGATGGACATGTCTTCTCCATATGCCATTAAATAAAAATATTTTATTTGGCATCGCACTGCATTCTCTTAGTCGCCAGTTTTAGTAATGGAAACAGTCAAATATAAGTACTAGAAATATCTCTCTTCTGACATGGGAGAAAACTGCCCAGAGCCCAAAACCTGTGGCCGCCAGACGGAACTCTCCTTGTAGATTTACCTGGTCATGCATTTGAAACACCCGTAAAGTAAATCACACAATGAATGACATGTAGAATGATCACCCTCATTTAAACTATGTAAGCATAAAATATATATATTTTTGGTTTAGGACTGACTATGGGCTAATTGTTTAGTCATTATTTGCTACGACATTTTGTAGTTAAGGACAATGAGGTACAGTGATGTAAGTTTGTTTGCTCAGGGTCACACAGTTTAACACTGAAAGGAAGTTGGGATTTTATTTGAAATTAATGGCAACAGTCTACAAATATCTCTCTAGATTTGTAGGAAAGGATGAGGCTTTTTCTATGGTTGGCGGTCAAGAGCCAAATTAGAACAGTATGTTCAAAATGTTCAACAAAGTTGACCTGGCTGCAAGGTATGCAAATCACATAGAAAACGTATGTGGGTTTAAACAATAACATTTCTAGAAACTGGTCGGTAAACAGAGTGTGATTCGATCCCAGGATAAGGCCACTATAACAGTCTCGAGGCCCGCTCCTCTATTGCATAGGGTAGTGACCACAACTTTATTAATTTGCTACAGACAGCTACACCTATTTTTCATTTTCACTGAAAGGAGAAAAACCCGCATTTCGGATACAAGCCATACTCACGGGGTGTTGCAGCAAACTCTTCATTTGCAGGACGCTGGTTTTCTCCTTTTCCTTCCCAAGACTGCATGGGGGGTGGGGGAGCAGGGAATATTTCTAGCTCTGCATGGGGGGTGGGGAGCAGGAAATATTTCTAGCTCTGCATGGGGGGTGGGGGAGCAGGGAATATTTCTAGCTCTGCATGGGGGGTGGGGAGCAGGAAATATTTCTAGCTCTGCATGGGGGGTGGGGGAGCAGGGAATATTTCTAGCTCTGCATGGGGAGTGGGGGAGCAGGAATATTTCTAGCTCTGCATGGGGGGTGGGGGAGCAGGGAATATTTCTAGCTCTGCATGGGGGGTGGGGGAGCGGGGAATATTTCTAGCTCTGGATGGGGGGTGGGGGAGCGGGGAATATTTCTAGCTCTGCAGGGGGGGTGGGGAAGCAGGGAATATTTCTAGCTCTGCATGGGGGGTGGGGGAGCAGGGAATATTTCTAGCTCTGCATGGGGGGTGGGGGAGCGGGGAATATTTCTAGCTCTGCATGGGGGGTGGGGGAGCAGGGAATATTTCTAGCTCTGCATGGGGGGTGGGGGAGCGGGGAATATTTCTAGCTCTGCATGGGGGGTGGGGAGCAGGGAACATTTCTAGCTCTGCATGGGGGGTGGGGAGCAGGGAATATTTCTAGCTCTGCATGGGGGGTGGGGAGCAGGGAATATTTCTAGCTCTGCATGGGGGGTGGGGGAGCGGGGAATATTTTTAGCTCTGCATGGGGGTGGGGGAGCAGGGAATATTTCTAGCTCTGCATGGGGGGTGGGGAGCAGGGAATATTTCTAGCTCTGCATGGGGGGTGGGGGAGCAGGGAATATTTCTAGCTCAGATGGTTCAAAAGTGGCCATAATGCAGCGATGCGTTTGCCAAGCAGTGGAAGGCCCTTTGCAAAGGTTGATTGGTCACCTTTCTCTTGCTTATTTCTATATTTTGATGTTAAACTGGTACAAATGAGGAGCAACCAAAGCCCAGACAGCGTTAACAAATGTAACAAGCATTTGCAATGCAACAGGTCTCGCTTTTGTGAGAGTTTAAGCTATTAGCATTGTAAATGACAATGCCTTTTATTTATGTTTTAAAAACCAAAACATAAATAAAAGCCATTGTCATTTACAATGCCAATAGCTCAAACTCGCGTAAATGCGAGACCTATTGCATTGTAAATGCTTGTTTTAGGGAAGGTGTGATCCGAACATGGCTTGGACAGGATTGAATGGGTACAATAGTTGTACAAAGGTCATAAGTTCTCCTTGACCAGCTGGTCAGCCCCTTCTTTGTTTCACCAGAGGTGGATACAACTAACCATAAGTGTCCAACAGATGTGTGCCTGCTGATCCCCAGTTGATGACTGCAAGCCAACACAGCAACTATTGGTCTCAACCAAACTGCATTAAAACATGTTTCAGGTGAGCAAAGCTTCAATGGAGAAAGGGGTAGTCGACTTAAGTTAACTACAAACCCTGTATCTCAGCACACCTTCATGATGGAGACACAGTTGTGTAAGGCGAGGGAGGCCCCCCTTTGGAAGATGATATTTAGGCCTGTGGATAGCTTAGATATGCCCAATTAGAACTTTGATCTCTCAAGTAGGTGAGACCTGTTTATGTGTAGCACCAACATCTTTATTTGAGGACACCATAGCCTCATATATATCAATGTTCTCCATGCCTGAGTATCAATATGAATAATGTGGGTCCTTCTAGGACACCATGTGGGACCCTACTTGTTGAGGGATATTGACAATCTATATATACTTGCAAAAAAGTAATTATTACTCAGTCTAAATTGACAATATGAATATGGTGTGAGCTAATGGTTTATTTGTTCTTGAAACAAGCTGGCGAGACTCTTAATACAGACATAAACATTTACTCGTGGTGACAGGGAAGTGCGCATAGTCCCCCAACAACATATGGATAGTCTCCACAACTGAAGCTCTGCAAAATTACTCCTGTCTTGCCCACAGTTTTCCCCACTCCTGCTGGTTGTTGTTGGGGGTGGGATACAGAATCGTGTTGTATCCTGTGATGGGTATTGCCACTCAGGGGGGTAGGAGGCCAGAAATGCTAGAAAAACAATGTATTTCAGCACAACTGCTGCAATGTTTTGGCATCTAGGTTTTAGCATTAGGTTTTAGCATCTATCTCTGGCTTTTGATGGGACCCAACGTGCAGTGTGTATTTGTTTGCCAATGGTCACAAGTTGTGAACTGTCCAACGGGACACCTTCCGCTTAGATACCACCCCCTTCACAGAATCGGTATTTCATCAATTGTTTGTGGCTGCAAACCTTGACACATTCCACATATCTTTAGAAAAGACAGGGGACACCTCTTACATCCATCCTCTCCTTTGCCATTATATATGTGTCACAAGATGCACATATTGAGTAAGAAAGCCATTTTAGATTTGCAATAGTAATTTCTGGCTCGCAGTAGACCTTTAGTACATTTCAATGATAAAACTTTTCATTGGAACATCATACCTCTCTTCAGCCTCTATGCAACACCTAAGTACAGGGTGGGTCATTCCTATATTAGTATTTTTCCTATATTATCTACATTTACAATGTTAACAACCTCTCTTTCCCACTTCTCTGTTTTTCAGTCTTTCGGAAGGTCGACTCTTTTTCTGATGACATCTCTACTGCACAGTTGTACTATGATAAAAAAATAATTGCAGTGCAGGAAAATCTCCACGGTCTTGGTGAGTATAATGCTGTTACCCTGTGGCGGTCGCCACTGGGTAGTTATAGTTAGCTGTGTGTTTACATAGGAATGTGTTTTTGTGTTGCTAATAACTTTGGTACCGTTTGACAAATCTCCACGAAACGTGAAAAAGTGTTCTTTTTCAACCTAGTTTGTGCATGGAAAGATTGAGGGTGATCCCTCAAGTGGGGCCGTGAAAAAAAGAGGAGTCCCGAAAAAGCAAAATCCCCATGCATTTTTCATAGACTTCTTTTAGAAGTGCTACTGCCAAAGCTGCTGAATGGAATTACACTAAATTTGGCAGGTAGCTAGCTCTTGTTTCACAGATTGTGCTTTTTGTGATTTGGTGTAAATTCATTCAGTAGAGAAATTAAGAGTAAAAAATAATTGTATATCTGGGCGGTTGGGTCTGCAAGGGACTCTCAATTTAAAAATAGAGTATTCTGATTGGCCCAGGGAGCTTGTTTTTTCTTGGGCCATCTTGCTCCCAGAGAAGTCTGACTCACGCAGGAGCGAGCACTCTGATTGACTGCCATCAACATGAGAAAAATGTTGCTGGCAGCCATTACAGGACTCAAAACTTAGTCTCCTGTCCTGAAGTTGCAATGCAAAAATAATGTTACGGGCAGGGTAGGGATACCCTGCCCCCCAGGCCCCATGTGGGACCCAGAGGGACCCCATGGGCCAAAATTAAAAATAAATTGCAACTTTTGCAAAAAATTTCGTGACCTCTGTAGGATCGCAAAAACAAAGAACAAAAAAACATAGCCCGCATCCTTCAATTAAGGGGAGAGGGGCTCATGGCTGTTTCCGGCCCAAGGGTACCCAATCCTCTGGGGCTCAATGTGTATATTTAGGAGAGAAGGGCACACATTCCCCTCCCTGTACTCTGTTCGGTCCCCAACTCCCCCTTTGAAAAAAAGTAGACATCCCCGGGGAATGGGGTATCCGAGGCCTGTGAAGGCTCTGGGATGAGGCCACATGACCCCTCCCTGTGAGATGTCATGTTATATTGCTTTGTATAGCACATTAATCACCCAAGAGTGTATCCAGGCGATTGAGCAGGTGTGTAGGTGTGTGGTCTCCAAGGTGCTTATACGAAAAGCCAGGTCCTCAGCTTCTTGCAGAACCCAAGAAGTGAGGAGGAAGCTGTGGTGTGTTGAGGGAGGTCATTCAATGTCTTGGGTAGGATGTAGGAGAATGAGCTACCTCCACTTTTGCTTTTGCTGAGGGGGGGGGAAATGTGTGCGAATGAGAGTAAGCAGAGTGTAGGTGTCTGGTGGGTTGGTGAAAGTGTATGCTGCTGTTCAGGTATTCTGGTCCCGTGGTGTGTGGGGCTTTGTATGTGTGCATGATAAGTTTAAATTGGCTGTGCTTGTGAATGGGGAGCCAATGAAGCTTCTTCATATGTAGTGTGATGTGGGTGGAAGGTCGAGTATGAGTCTTGCAATGGTATTCTGGATGGTCTGGAGTCTGTGTAGGAGTTGTTTGGAGAACCGGCATAGAGAGCTTTGCTGTGGTCCAGCCTGCTGGTGATGAGTGCTTGCGTAACGGTCCGTCTGGTATTCTGAGGCAACTATTTGAGGATCTTTCATAGCATGCATAGAATTTGAAAGGAGGAAGTTCACACTTCATTGACTTGAGCCATGATTTTGAGCTAAAAGTCTAGGATGATCCCTAGATTTCTTGCATGGTCTGTGGGTGAGGGTGTTGCTCCTAGCTCTGAAGGCCATCAGGTAGAGTCTAATAGGGAGGTCTTGTTGCCGAAGACCAATAGTTCCGTCTGGTCGGAGTTGAACTGCAAGCAGTTGGTATGCATCCAGTCTGCTACCATCGTCATGCAGTTGGGGAAGTTGGCACTGGTGGTTATTGGCTTGTCTGTCAGGGAAAGGGTGATCTGGGTGTCATCTGCGTAGGAGATGACGATGATGTCTTGTGATCAGATGATGTTAGCAAGCAGTGTCATGTATATGTTGAAATGGGTAGGGTTGAGGGATGATCCCTGTGGTACTCCTCCTAACAAACCCATGGCCTTGGATGTGAAGGGGGCAGCTGACCCTTTGTTTTTTCCCATGAGGAAGGAACAGATCCATTTGAGAGTAGATCCTTGTATGCCAATGTCATGGAGTTTTTTGAAGAGGGTCTTATGGGAGACAGTGTCAAAGGCCGCGGAGAAGTTAAGCAGGATGGGGGCCGCTGTTTCTCCTGAGTCCAGGATGATTCAAATATTGTTGGTGGCTGCAATGAGTGCTGTTTTGGTGCTGTGTTTTTTTAAATCCCGATTGAGTGTTGTCTACCACATAGTGAAGTTGCTTGTTGATGGCCTTCCCAATAACCTTGACTGGATAGAGGAGCAGGGACATGGGTCGTGAGCTGCTCAGTTGATTCAGGTCAGCTGTGGGCTTCTTGAGGGTGGTGTTAATTTCTGAAAGTTTCCATTCATCTATAAAAGTGGCTGACGTGATGGAGGTGTTGATGATGTGGGTCAGGGGGGTGCTGATTGGGGATTTTCCCAAGTTGTAGATGTAGTGGGGGCATGGGTCTTTGTGGCCTATGAGTGGATTGTCCTCATAATTGCTGCTGTGTTGTTTCTAGTGAGGATTGTCCATTCGGTCAGGTGCATATCTTGGTTGGTGGTGAGTAAGTTAGCAATGATTTCTCTGGGGTTGGGTTGGTGTGCAAAGTTGCTGTAGATGTTTGCAATTTTGCTGTGTAAGAAGTTCGATAGGTTGTCGCAGAGTTGTTGGGAGGCAGCGATGTTGTTGACAGTGACTCAGCCTTGCAGCAGTTAGTTTCCTTCGATGCGGTCCTCTAGTGCTTTTTTCTCAACAAGCTATTGTGTGAATGCTCGGAATGGATCATGCATACTAACATGGATTAACCAATGATACAAAGTGGTGTAGGTGGTGCCACAGCAGGTAGCTTTCAACAACTTCAGCTTGGAATTGGGACCTCTGTCAATGGCTCCAATGTGAATCCTACCATAATGCTCTGTAAGACAATGCATGCCCCATGCTTTGCCTAGGGTTCTCCACATTACCGTGACACAGTTTGTCAGCAACTGCAACTCTGTCAAGAAATTTCTTGCATGGTCCCAGAAATGCCTTACCCATATTACAGAGGTGCTTTGATTTCCCACATCAAAAACCTAAAGCTGTCAAATACGATCTCCTATTTTTGACAATACACATGCTTAGCCACCTGTACCCGTAAAGCCATGACCTATATCAGTAGTGATACCTGGGCTATAGAGAAGACCCTTATCACACTACCTAATGTAAGCTGATGAGCCATATATGCAGTGCTCTTTCCAACTGAGCAGAAATAGGGCTGTGTTAGACAAAAAGCTGTGCCACTTAGGCCCCAACTATGAGGTGGATGGGTATATGTGCAGGGATACGATGTCACCGGCAATAACAATTTCTGGCAGGTATCCTTGCACATAAATCCATCTATTATGATTATTTTCCCCAGAATGCGGAATAACATGTTGTTGCAGCATTACCAAGTCCAAATCTAGATGTAGTGTGCCTATTTTGATTTAGCTTATGGTGGTAAATTGAAGTGAGGGTAAGGCAGTGAGAGTTCAAAGAAAAGTAAAGGCAGTGTTTGGCAGTGTTCTGGCAGAATGGAACATTCCGTACTCCTCTGTGCCATGGGTACGTGTCGGGTGGGTGACAGGAGTAAAGGCATGGCTGCATTTGCAACCCAAACAACGAAAAACAAGCATTGGCATAGCTAATAGGTCTCGCTTTTGGGATGTTCTAAGTTGTTAGTAAAAAAACAAATGCTTCCCAAAGGCTACACGCAGAATGTGCTGAATTAACTGTTTGGAGATGCTTGCACTTGAGCTGCTATGGCAACAAATGCCAAGAGAAAGTGTTTAGAAATGTCAAACACACCAGTAAACAACACGGCATATCATTGTGTATGGAATGATATCCACACACGGGTCTACGCAGGCACATGCGACCAACAAACAAATCATGACTTACTAAAGTCTATCACATTTGTGAGAACATCACCAATGATACCACAGATTTGTTGGGCAGAAGCAGCATTGACTGGCAAATGCACCACACAAGTACAGGGGTAGTTTCAGACAGTCATCTCAATATTGACTAACCGCAAAGTCCCACCATGAAAACATACAAGGAACAGTGAAAAAACATCCAGGTGAATCGTTAAAAGTCCTATTGGAGAAGTGACATGATACATACCTCACATGTAAGACTTGGGATGCCCCACTTGCACTCACTGAGGTTTTTCACATCTTGTTTTTGTACAATGACCAAAGCTATTTTTAACACTGGCGGCAACTGAATAACTTTTGCATAATAGTTGAAGTTAACGTGTGTTGCTTTAGGTCAAAGGTTGCATTCTGCCACTTCACATGGGCTTCTAGAAACAGATCACAGGCAGGTGCAGAGGTGCGCACTCTTTAGGAGTGCTTTGTTTCAGACAGACTCCTCCATTGACTGCTTTAGTTCTCAACCCATGATGAAGGGATGGACTTGTGCTAAAGAAGCACAACTTTTGCCCTTGATAGATTGTCCTGAAGCTACGCTTACTGTCAGTTTTATGGTGAAGCATTTCGCTTTGTCCCAATAGTCTGCTGTAATTTTTAATTTGTTTGTTGTCTTTTGTGAAGACTGTCCCTTTTCTCTTGCTGCCGAGTGCACCATATATGCGGCTTTGCTGAGCCTCCCTTTGAATGTGCTGGCGTGAAGGGACGCCACTGCTAAATATAAAACAACAAAAAAATTAACAGAGCGCGGTGAGCCTAAATCGGACGCCGCACTCCGAATTAAAGTAAGACAGCATTGTAAAAAAGCCCCCAAATGATGCGCGCTGAAGTACTGGGTAATTTAGACCCAGCGATGCAGGGACACACACCCTATGACTTCTGGGTTCACCCTGTTCCGGACCTACAGAAACACAGAGTCTTCTGGGTGAAGTCAAAGAATCGTTTATTGGCTGCAGACCAATGACAGGTATCCTAGAAGTACAACAGCGTGTATGTTCTCAGGAGACTGCTGAAAATCATAGGAACGGACTTCATCTTAAATACGCTTTTCCTTGCCTCAAGCATACATTCCTAGGTTTTATGATACGGCAATATACAAGTGTACATTACAAAGAAAAGGCAGAGTCATGATGACCATTCCACATTCCAGTTCGGCCAGCCCACAATGATTTACACAGTAAGATTCAGATCCCACGTTTGATGTAAAGAGACCCCCCAATAAACATGAGCATCTCCTGTTTTGGGAAACAAGTCATAAAGCAGGAACAAGCAGGTGTGGAAGAGATTAGCCGGGGGATTGTGTAGAATGAAAGGGCTTTATGACAGGTCAAACCCTGATGCTAATCACAGGTGGACGGAGGAAGGGGAGCTCGTGAGACCGGTTTGACCCGGGGCAGCAGAGCCAGCTGCCCAGGTCACAGAGAAGTCAGAGGGAAAGCCCATTTACTCTGAGGCCCGTATTAACTCCATCATAGCCTATGTGAGGGCAATGACAAGATGGCCACTGCTTCCAAAATGGAACCCGCGTAGTGAAGCTGAATAACGTGTACACAGTGCATTCATAGCTAGAACGATATATAAAGCACTCGTACATGCCGCATTTACCATTTGCGGTTCGCTAATACCAAGATAGACAGGGGTAGGGCCCTGTCCCCTACGCGGTCCCGAATATTAAAGTACGACAGACCCTCCTTTTGCCCTTACATAGGCAATCACTATACTCATCTTAATCCGAGTCTAGGTCAATGTTCACGAAGTCATGGAGATGTTGCTGTAGCATCATCCTATCACTTAGCTCGTCCCTCGATACAGGTTTCCTTACACATAAGGTAGTACAGAGACCACATATCGCGGGAGCACACTGTATACACAGACAGAACAGGAAAAGAATGGCTAAGATCATTCCAATGACCATCAGAACTTTCCAACCCCAGGCAGATATCAATTCCCAGAACCATCCCACCAGTGACCAATCTCCCTTATCCACGTGTATGGCTTCAGATATTTTATGGAGTTTGGAGATGGCTTGATACACTGTTGGAGCATTATCTGGTATGAAAATGCAGCAACTGGATTGGATGACCTTGCATACCCCACCGCGGTCTGCAAGAATAACGTCTAGAACCATGCGGTTCTGCAGAGTCATAAGGCGATCCGCTTGGAGCTCAGCTGTCAGATTACTAAGGGCACCAGCCGTTACATTGACAGTGGATTCAACCACACGAGTCAGCTGTCTCAGGTTCCTACTATTGACCATAGGTCCCCAAAACGGCAGGAAACCCAAAAAGAAGTCTCCTGCTTCCTGACCGGCAGTATCCTCCTTACTAATCACACCTCTCACGACTCTGGTCTTGTGATAGTCAGAGGCGGCAGTAAATGTCGGCGGTAGCAAGTTCGCAATATAACATGTGCCCGAGAAATCAGGGGGCAACCATGTATATGCTCGGTCATTACAGATGAAATATGTGCCCTTGGCAGCCAAAAACGCAGGGGAAAACAGTGACGGGAAAGTGTACGTCTCAGTACAGTCACTTCTTCCCAGTTGAGCTCTAGGATTCTGACCATTACCCTGTAAGCAGAACCGACCCATGTGGGGTACGACCCAGATTGGAGATGAGATTTTTCGCTGTCTTTCACCCAGACTAATACTATACCCCGTCGCGTTCCATCCTACATAAGGTCTCAACTCTTCTTTGGGAATAGAGGAGTATGCATTAATATCCCTACTCATATCGGCAACTCCTTTCATCAAAGCCTTATTATTGGTGATGGGTCTGATGGAACGCGGTTGGCGAGGGGAGTATGTATCTAGAGCATAGAGAAACATGGTTTGGAATGCCCATGACGATCCATTGTAACTGTACGGCAGCACCAGGTAGGGAATACCCTTGTTAATGGTATGGGGCATTAACCCACACACCCAGCAATTGGTCGTATTCATTACCAGTTGGTGCTGGTGCAAGAGCTGGATAAACGAGTTATTTACGAACTCTGATCGTCTGGTCTGTTCGTGCTCAGGCAAAGGGTGAAAAGAGTGAGAGGAGGCAGTAGAAGGAGATATAGGCTGTTGAGTGGGTGCAATGGGCTTTTGAGCGGAGAAAAACACAAATCCTACAATAAACATTATTATGCTACACAGTGTAAAAAGGCACAAAAAGACAAAACATTTACTTTTTACAATTCTACACATCCTTGCGTAAAAGGTCATTTCCTCAATCGGTCTCTCCATCTTAAAAAACTCCATCCTCTACTCGGGCCGCTCGCGGTGGATGAGTTTCTTCTGCTAAAGAGTACGCCTGTCAGTCCAGGGAAACGCCCTAGACCAACCAGAACCGTCGACCTAGCGTCTTCGGCCTGTACCCCAAAGTCTTGGCACCGCGACCCTGCGGCAGAACCCGGATGGTGGTTCGAAAAACAAAAATCAAGAAAGTCCTTCAGATGGGAGAGCAAAAATGTCAAAAGGGAAATAATGAAGAAATCTTTATTTGTCCATGGGCCTAGGTCTCAAATTATAGCGGAGACGGCCAGGTGCTGTTTGGTCTTGAAACAAAAGTTCGGGCTCAGTGGTGTCCAGTCGACTTGATGGTGGCACAGCTTCCTGCAGAATATTGTCACTCTCTTGGTCTGAAACTGTGTCTTTTAGGCGTGCGTCACTGAATGGTACAAAGCGAGGTACAATGTCTGTCTCTGAGTCGGCGATACCCTCCTTGACCCACTGGTCATATGGCAGAGGCAAGGGGACTACCTTGCAGTGAGTACCATGAATCCGGTGCTTCTTCCCTTTCACTCGCACTGCTGATCTTGTCGAAAGAAGAACAAGATGAGGGCCGATCCAGCGAGGCTCGTCGTTGCTCTTGCGCTGGAAATTTCGGACCAGGACCCACGAGCCAGGGTTGATAGGGTGTCCAGGAGGTTCAGAGGCTTGGGGAAGAGTATCATGTACCTGTTGGTGCAAAACACGCAGTTTAACCGTCAAATCATACAGGTAATCGAGCAGTACTGGATGTTCTATCTCACTAAATTTCGCCGGTCTTGGCACGCCCCATACATTAGCCGGGCGGCCAAAGACGACCTCATAAGGGCTAAGTCCCACTCGTGAGTGTATGGTCATTCTGGTGGACAGGAGTGCTAGAGGCAGAGCGTCAGGCCATTTAAGACCAGTGCTCGCCTGGATTTTGGCCAGCTTGAGCTTTAAGGCTCCATTGTAGCGTTCTACTAATCCAGCTGATTGGGGGTGATTTGCAGCGTGGAACTTCTGCTTTATCCCTAGCCCTTCACATACATTCTTCATCACTTTACCCACAAACTCACTTCCATTATCACACCACACCATTCTTGGCATCCCAAACCTAGGGAAAAACTCCTTCACAAGGGCTTTGGCTGTGGATAGGGCAGTGTTATCTTTCAGAGGATAAGCCTCTATCCATTTTGAGAAAGCACAAACAACCACCAGTACATATTTCAGGTTGTTGCATCTTTCCATGTGAATAAAGTCCAGCTGCAAAACTTCGAATGGACATGATGGGGGTGCAAAGTGACCAGCTGGAGTTGGGGTTCCCCTACCAGGGTTGTACTTCAAGCATACTATGCAATTCTTGACCACATTCTCTGCACACTTGGGAATCCCAGCATTCTGCCATACTGGAGCCAACAACTTGCATATACCTTTCGTACTGATATGTGCCATTCCATGTGCCATAGTAACCACTGGAAGCACATATGCATCAGGCAACAACCATCGCCTATGTTCTGTCAGATCAATCCAACAACCATTCTCATCCAACTTACCCATACTTTCTCTCCACTTGCTTAACTCTTCCTCTGTGGCTTCAGCTTGAAGCGACTTCACACTCTCTATTGTGTTCTCACACATCCCAACATCATTAACCCATCTTGCGGGGCCTGCAACATACATTCTAGTCTTTACATTCTGTGCTGTTTCTTTCGCGGTCTCATCAGCAAACGCATTCCCACGTCCAACATCATCTGTGACCTTCCTGTGCGCACTGCATTTCATGATCGCAACTTGCAACGGTAGGGTCAGTGACTCAAGGAGATCATTCACCAACTTGCCATTCTGAATTTTAGCTCCATGCGACGTCAGGAACCCACGCTCCTTCCACAAACGCCCAAAATTATGAGCCACGCCAAAGGCGTACTGGCTATCTGTGTATATATTCACTCTCATTCCTTCAGACAACACACATGCTGTCGTGAGGGCGATTAATTCTGCTGCTTGGGCCGAATTATGTGGCACTCGTGCAGTTTCCACAACCGTGTGTAGAGTCGTGATAGCATATGCAGCAGTCGTGTCACCATTAGGGAGCTTAAAACATGACCCATCTACCCATAAAGTGCCATCACACTCAGTCAGGGGAGTATCTTTCAGATCTACTCTCCCTTTCGTCTCTTCTTCTGTTCTGAACAGACAGTCATGCTGCTCAATCTCATCTGAGTCTGCTGGAATTGGCAACAATGTAGCTGGATTCAGCGTATTGCATCTTTTTATGTGTATGTGATTAGCTAACAGTGTAAGTTCGTAGCCCGATAATCGTGCACTAGTCAAGTGTTGTGTCTTGGTCCTATTTAATAATGTGTCTACAGCATGTGGAACCATAACAATCAATGTGTTGTCCATTACCAAACCAGCAGATTGTCGGATAGACATCGCTGCAGCAGCTGTCGCTCTCAGACAGCTTGGCAATGCCCTCGCTACAGGGTCCAAGGTAGATGAAAAATATGCGCATGGGCGCGGTCTGTCGCCAAAAGGCTGTGTTAACACGGACAACGCACATCCATCTTTCTCGTGAACATACAATGTAAAAGGCTTGTTATAGTCAGGAGTGCCCAACACAGGTGCTGAACATAATGCATTACGCAATTCCACAAAACTTTTCTGGCACTCTTCAGACCATGGGATAGGATTCGGTGTGTCTTTGCATGTTAAGGCTAACAAAGGTTTTGCCAATAAGGAAAAACTAGGGATCCAATGCCTACAGTATGAAGTGATGCCCAAGAAAGCACGCACTTCTCTCTGTGTTTTCGGCACACTCAACTGTGCAATAGCTTGAATTCTTTCTGGGGTCAGTTTCCTTCCCTCCTTCGATAAGAGATGACCTAAGTAGGTCACTTCTTGTCGACAATATTGCAGCTTAGAGAGAGACACCTTGTGATGGAATGCGGATAAATGGCGCAACAGTGACAATGTGGCTTCTTTACAGATCTTTTCAGTATCCGCGGCAATTAGTAAATCATCCACGTACTGAATCAGGATAGCGCCACTGGGTAGAACAAGTGCATCAAGCTGCGCTTTCAAAGCTTGACTGTATATGGATGGACTCTCACAGTAGCCCTGGGGAGCGCGTTTGAAGCGGAAGCTTCGGCCTCCCAGACTAAAGCCAAAAATGTCTCTGCTCTCTTCTGCGATTGGGATGCTAAAGAAAGCATTCTTTAAATCGATCACTGAAAACCATACAGCAGAGGCTGGAATCATCGTTAACAAGGCAGTTATATCAGGGACAACTGGAAACTGTGGCACAACAATCTTATTAACCTCTCTAAGATCAATCACAAATCTGTAAACAGGTGGCTGTGAAGGGTCCGTTCGTTTTAAGACAGGTAAAATCGGACTATTGCAAACGTTGCCTCTTGTCTCTTCTATCACACCCTTATTAATCAAGTCGCTGACAATGTCTAACAATGCTTTCTGCCCTTCATTAGAGATCTTGTACTGGGGAATACGTGGCAGTCTGACATTAGCCTTTAGAGTCACCACATATGGCGGTATCTCCAAGAGGCCCACATCATTGGGACCAGTAGCCCAAAGGGCATCCGGAAGGGATGACAATTCAGGTGGCATCGTATTTTTAGACAGGTACATTGGGGAAATCACTTTCCTACCTAATGTAAGTTGTACTCCTGAAGGAGAACAATACAGTGTAGCGTGCAATCTTTTCAACAAATCTAATCCCAGTAAATTCTCACCACAACCTGTTGTCAGGATCAGGGGTGCTTTCAGCTCGCAAGGTCCAACAGAAAGTGACATGGGACTGGAAATCGGGTTCCTAACCGGGGCGCCAGAAAAACCTACTGAAACATTTATATCGCCAGACAAAGGTGCGCCAGGGAGTTTTGAATGCATGATTGAACTCTTTGCAGCACCAGTGTCTAGCAGAAAAGGCTCCGTTACATTTGCTGTAGTCACCTCAACATACGGTCCACTCTGATCCACTGGCACTGAAACAACTCCCTCTCTTTGTCTATGGCTATCCTAGTAATCATTATTCTCTGCATCACCGTCCTCTACATAATAATCATTATTATAATACTGGGCCGTATTGCTAATCGCGTTAGCTTGCTGATCAAAGCTATTGATGGTTCTTTGAGGCGGCAGAGGACGCGCGTTCTGGGGAACACTTCCACGCCCTCTGCCTCTAGGAGCTTGCTGACCACCCCTACCTCTTGCGCCATACATATTACCGTTCCGCTGCATTAATTTAGGGCAACTATATTTATAATGACCTTCCTCTTTGCAGTATGAACATTGGTTGGGACCTACAGGGACACGTGGTTGATAATACCCGTTCATTTGCTGGTTGTTCTGAAACTGTTGAGGTTGGTGATAGACACCTTGGGGTTGCCTATAATTATTCTGACCTCCACGTGGTGGGTAAGCCTGCTGTAAAAGGACCTTTGTCTTTAATTCCTTCGTTTTCTTTTCTGTTCTATCTTTCTCGTCTTTATCTCTATTTTCATAATACTGTGCAGTAGCCAGTATTTGCGCTGAAGAAGAAACAGCCCAAGAACTTTCTGAATCTTTCAACTTCTTACACAGGTCAGGAAGTAAATTCTGCACAAACTTATCCACAAACAGCCGTTGGCCACCCTCAGTACTCATATCTTGCCCACTGTGATCAATAAACGTTTCTTCAAACCTAGTAAAGAAGTCTGACACTGTCTCATCTTTCTTCTGCTTGCATGCAGATAACTTGTCCCAATTTACGCGCATTGCAGGCATTAGTGTCTTCATATACGTGATGATTCTACCAGGGAGTTCAGCTACTAAAGGTTCTGGTTTCGCGCCACCAGTTTGTCTAGCATCAGCAGCAACAATGTTAGCCCATGTATCCCCTAGTTCTGCATTGTCAATCAATCAATCAATCAGTGACACTTGTAAAGCGCGCTACATACCCGTAGGGTCTCAAGGCGCTGGGGGGGGGGGGGGTGCCGCTACTGCTCGAACAGCCAGGTCTTCAGCTTCTTCCTGAAGGAGAGGTGGTCTTGGGTCAGGCGCAGGTCGGACGGGAGGGAGTTCCAGGTCTTGGCGGCCAGGTAGGAGAAGGACCTTCCTCCTGTAGTTGCTCTGCGGATGCGGGGGACGGCGGCGAGGGCGTGGTTGGCTGATCGGAGGTGGCGTTTGGGAGCGTAGAAGTTGACTCGGTTGTTGAGGTAGCTCGGGCCTTGGTCGTGTAGGGCTTTGTGTGCGTGGGTGAGGAGGCGGAAGGTGATTCTCTTGTTGATGGGGAGCCAGTGAAGGTCTCTCAGATGTCCGGAGATGTGGCTGGATCGTGGGATGTCGAGGATGAGTCTGGCTGAGGCGTTTTGGATCCGCTGGAGTCTCTTCTGGAGCTTGGCGGTGGTCCCGGCGTAGAGGGCGTTGCCGTAGTCCAGTCGGCTGGTGACGAGGGCCTGGGTGACGGTCTTCCTGGTCTCTGTGGGGATCCACCAGAAGATCTTCCGTAGCATGCGTAGGATGTTGAAGCACGCCGGGGAGACGCTGTTGACTTGCCTGGTCATGGAGAGGGAGGAGTCCAGGATGAAGCCCAGGTTACGTGCATGGTCTGTCGGTTTGGGTGCGGTGCCCAGGGCGGGAGGCCACCAGGAGTCGTCCCAGGCAGAGGGAGAGGAGCCCAGGATGAGGACCTCCGTCTTGTCTGAGTTCAGTTTCAGGCGGCTGGTCGTCATCCATTCGGCTACCTCTTTCATCCCTTCGTGTAGGTTGGCTCTGGCGGCGGCGGGGTTGTTGGTCAGGGAGAGGATCAGCTGGGTGTCGTCGGCGTAGGAGATGATGCTGAGGTGGTGTTTGCGTACGATGGCCGCGAGGGGGCTCATGTAGACGTTGAAGAGGGTGGGGCTCAGGGATGATCCTTGGGGGACGCCGCAGATGACTTCGGAGGCCTCTGACTTGTAAGGTGGTAGGCGGACTCGCTGTGTTCTTCCGTCGAGGAAGGAGATGATCCATTCCAGCGCCTTGTCCTGGATTCCGATGTTGCTGAGGCGCCGTATTAGGGTGCGGTGGCAGACCGTGTCGAATGCCGCGGAGAGGTCTAGGAGGATGAGGGCCGCTGTTTCTCCATTGTCCATCAGGGCTCGGATGTCATCGGTGGCGGCGATGAGGGCGGTCTCGGTGCTGTGTTTGGCTCGGAAGCCAGACTGTGAGGGGTCGAGGGATCCGTTCGTCTCGAGGAAGGCGGCCATCTGCTTGTTGACGGTCTTCTCGATGACTTTGGCTGGAAACGGGAGAAGCGAGATGGGGCGGTAGTTCTTGAGGTCGGTGGGGTCCGCTGTTGGTTTCTTGAGTAGAGCGCTGAGTTCGGCGTGTTTCCAGCTCTCGGGGAAGATGGCGGTGTCGAAGGATGTGTTGATGATGTCTCGTAGGTGGGGTGCGATGACAGCGTCGGCCTTGTTGAAGATGTGGTGGGGGCAGGGGTCGGTTGGTGATCCGGAGTGGATGGAGTTCATCGTGCGGATGGTGTCTTCTGTGCTGATCGGGGTCCAGGCGTGGAGGGTGGTGGTGGGGGGGGCTGGCTGGTCGGTCGTGGTGTGCGTTGGTTGGTTGTTGAAACTGCTGTGTATGTCCGCGATCTTGTTGTGGAAGTATGAAGCCAGGGAGTTGCAGAGGTCTTGCGAAGGGGTGATGTCGTTGTTTCCCGCGTTGGGGTTGGAAAGCTCTTTCACGATGTTGAAGAGTTCCTTGCTGTTGTGTGCGTTGTTGTCCAACCGGTCCTTGAATGCTGTTCTCTTGGCGGCGCGGATCAGCTGGTGGTGTTTCCGGGTGGCAAGTTTGTAGGAGGTCCTGTTGTCCGGTGTCGGATCCCTTTTCCAGACTTTCTCGAGGGCTCGGCAGTTCTTCTTGGAGCTCTTGAGTTCGTCGGTGAACCATGGGGCCTTCTTGCTGCCGGGTCTGCTAGGCGGGGTCCTCAGCGGGGCGAGTTCGTCCGCGCAGTTGCTGATCCACTTCGTGATGTTATCGGCGGCCTGGCTGGGGTTCGCTGAGCTGGCAGGAGGGTGTTGGCTCAGGGAGGTGGCGAGCTGGTGGTGATCTACATTACGAATTGACCCCCATAGTGGCTGTGGAACAACATTACCAAACAACAGGTCTATGTCGGCCAGATTCATAATGCATGACCCTGCCGTCTGTGACAACTCCTTATAATAACCTGCTGGGTTTTTACGGGGATCAGGTAAGGACTGCTTAAGTGCTAACACCTCAGAGCGCTTCCATGGAACATGCACCCAAACACGCTGGAAATGTGCTGGAGCAGCAGCAATACCTCGAGCGGCATCAGCCGCAACTGCTTCCTTCCATACCGGGGGAACTTCTCTCATGGGGTATTGTCGCGCTTTTACCTTTTTCCCCACAAGGACATCCCGTTCAAACAATGACTGTTGACAATCATCATTCCTGAAGGACAATACAACTGCAACTGCTTTATCTATATCGCGGTCCACAATTATACCAGTTCCAAAATCGAACCTCACTCTACACAATTCCTGCGGACTCGGATTTTTACCACTATCCTCCAATTCTTCACAGAGAATTTCGCACATTTTCTCAAACACATATCTCTGTTTCGGGGCATCCCATTGATGGAAAGTATTGACAACTGATTCCACATCATACAGTGAAGGAAAAACGATCCATCTACGCGCCATGTGATCTATTACCTTTTTCTCATCGGGGTTAGGCAATTGGCTGCGCAGCTGCTTACGCTGTAAACCAGGAGTTGCACCAGATGACCCAAAGAGAGGAGACATTAATGTAGTAACCACATTAGCTAAGCGCTGTCGCGCCGAAGGAGAAGCTGAGGCGAGAACAGGGGGAAAAACAGAGGGAAGAAAAGAGGATGTAGAGACAGGTACTGGAGTGATGGAAGGAAGAGTGTTAGGGGAGGCAGTTACTGGATTAGGCAAAGTCGCAGGAAGTGCGGGGGCAGTTGGAAGCACAACTGGCGGCGCTTGAGAGGGCTGCGCTACAGGGATAAGAGCCGGCTGCAAAGCAACTGGCGGTTGCGGCAAGGCTTGCAGTATATTCACTGGAGGTGGCATATTTACAAGCTGGGGAGGCGCCGTGGCAGTTTGAGCATACGGGGGTGGCGAACTCAACAAATGTGACATCAGGGGATCTTTCTCCTTTTCTTCTGACTCATCCTGCTTAGAATGTGGTAAAGCTGGGTAACATTTGTCAATCCCTAACTTACGCTGCCTGTGCAATTGCTCATTCATTTGCTCCTCTTCATTGTCTTTAAATTGTACAGCTGCTTGCATTACTGACATACCTCTCTCTCTCTTATTCTTTTTCGCTAACTTAATTTCCTTCTGTTTGGCTTCCTTTCGCCATAAGCGGAAAGAGTCAAACATCGCCGGCCGGGCTTTCTTCTTAAACAATTTAATTTCCAGATTATCTAAAATATCGGTATCGAAACTACCATTTTGGGGCCATTTTAAAACACCATCTTTCCTAGTGTAGTGGATCCATACTTCGTTATATGCAATGGGGCCTACGCCATGTTTCACATAGAGCTCATAAGTTGGAGTTCCAACCGGAGGAACCGGACATGATTCCTCTAGCTGGAAATCTTTTCCACAACCCAAACAGAATAATCTACCAAATAGTCCAGAACCAGGCATCTTCGCTCACTAGTCTAGATCCAAACGTCAAAGGATTATCGAATACGATATTCTCGTGAATACACGAGTCCTCTGGTTTTGGCGTTTGCAAACTCCAAATGACTAATTCAAAATGATCCCGAAGGATACCAAAACAAATGGGAGACGCTCCACTTATACTTAACTGAATATTGCTGATCGATGGCGTCACCAGAAGACTCTCTCGATTGTTTCGCTCTCTCAAACTCGTCAAGGGTCCAAAACAGGTCGATTAATCAGGGCAGCAGTCCTTCGTAGCCGTCGGGACGCGGAGAACCTCGCAGAAAAGACTTTCGGACCACGTCGACATGCAGGGGTCGATGAAGTGGCGGCCTTCCTCCGGAATTTCCACACGAAGCTCCTCACGAACCTGTGGCTTGGACTGGTACCGCTGAAATCGTCCCGAGTTGGGCGCCAAACTGAAGTACTGGGTAATTTAGACCCAGCGGTGCAGGGACACACACCCTATGACTTCTGGGTTCACCCTGTTCCGGACCTACAGAAACACAGAGTCTTCTGGGTGAAGTCAAAGAATCGTTTATTGGCTGCAGACCAATGACAGGTATCCTAGAAGTACAACAGCGTGTATGTTCTCAGGAGACTGCTGAAAATCATAGGAACGGACTTCATCTTAAATACGCTTTTCCTTGCCTCAAGCATACATTCCTAGGTTTTATGATACGGCAATATACAAGTGTACATTACAAAGAAAAGGCAGAGTCATGATGACCATCCCACATTCCAGTTCGGCCAGCCCACAATGATTTACACAGTAAGATTCAGATCCCACGTTTGATGTAAAGAGACCCCCCAATAAACATGAGCATCTCCTGTTTTGGGAAACAAGTCATAAAGCAGGAACAAGCAGGTGTGGAAGAGATTAGCCGGGGGATTGTGTAGAATGAAAGGGCTTTATGACAGGTCAAACCCTGATGCTAATCACAGGTGGACGGAGGAAGGGGAGCTCGTGAGACCGGTTTGACCCGGGGCAGCAGAGCCAGCTGCCCAGGTCACAGAGAAGTCAGAGGGAAAGCCCATTTACTGTGAGGCCCGTATTAACTCCATCATAGCCTATGAGAGGGCAATGACAAGATGGCCACTGCTTCCAAAATGGAACCCGCGTAGTGAAGCTGAATAACGTGTACACAGTGCATTCATAGCTAGAACGATATATAAAGCACTCGTACATGCCGCATTTACCATTTGCGGTTCGCTAATACCAAGATAGACAGGGGTAGGGCCCTGTCCCCTACGCGGTCCCGAATATTAAAGTACGACAGCGCGAGAGCGACCACCAGGGCATATGTTTCCAATCACGTCTGGGCAGATAATTGGAAACATATGCTGCTGCTGCGCGTAACCGCAAGCATTAGGCTGTGAGCGTGACATGGGTGGAACAAAAAGAGGCTTCGGCCAATTGCGTGCTGTCTTTGTTAAAAAGATGCACGCAAAAGCCAATAACCGGGGGCAAAACTACAAGCACAAGCGCGAGCGTGTGGTGGATTTCGGAAAGCCCTTACTTAAGGTCGAGCGGTCAGCGCATGTGTGCTGCGCTAGGCTCGACCTAATGACTTTTCCTAATTTGCGATTTCCTAAAAAGAAATTGCAATTTTGTGATTTCCTAAATTGCGATTTCCTATTTGCGATTGCAAATCTGTAGAAATCGCTATTAGAGGAATACACTGTTTCATATATATCATTTTGCGAATCCCTAAAAATCGCTGTTTGGAAATAGCAAAGCCAAACTTTCGTACATATGGCCCTAGGTTATTGGCATGAATTATTTGTTATCATTGTTAGTTTTGTGTTTTGATCACTTGTAAGTCACTAGCATGTATCACAGAGGTGAAGGTTTTTTTAAACGTCATTTTTCATGTATTCCTGATATTGAAACTAGGAAATAATTTCAAGATGTGCATGCTTTTTTAAAAACTTTATTTCATTTTATGATGTTTTGTGCAGAGTGTGCATTACACTGGTGAATGCATTTCATTTATAGAACTAAACATCAAATCTCCCAGTGCAGAAAGTAAAAAGCGCCCATTGGACAGGTCAAGAGTCACAAGATCCATGCCAGGCGTCAATGTATGATTTTAGCAAAGCAAAGATGCATGTACTATTTAAAAAGTGAAAGTAACAGCTTCTTGTTTGTTGAAATTTTAGATCCTAAAGCTGTTGGTAATTGCTCCTTCTGCCACGATGCCACTCACTTAGGAAAGGAAATCAGCAAACTACAGGAAGAACTGGAAGAAATCCAAAAAATGCTTCTCGATCAGGAGGTGCTGCTCGATAAAACAGTGCAAGATCAGGATCTGCTCACAGCCGCTGCCAGTAAAATCAATAGTCAGATGGACAGTAACTCCTTCTCCCTTCAGAAGGTCAACCAAACTCTAGACCTTGTCTTGGAGAAGGTGAAAGACTGGCAGACGGCCACCACCAATCTGGACACGACATTGAAAGCGGTGGTGCAAGAGAGGTATGACATACGAGCCGCTGTGCAGCATTTTAACTTTACTGTGAGCCAGACATCGGACTGGATCCAGGTCATCCAGAGGAAGACAAATGAAGAGACCCTGATCCTTCAAAAGATTGTGACTGACTGGCAGAACTACACTAGGGTTTTTGGTGGTCTGCGGGCCACCTCAACCAAAACTAGCGAGACAGTCAAGAACATCCAGAGCAGTGTGAGCACCACCATGCAGAGGATCAGCCAGAATGCGGAGGTCATGCATGACCTGGTGTTGCAGATGATGGTCCTTCAGCTACAGCTGGATAACATCTCCTCCTCCTTGGATGACCAGGACGACTCCATGCAGGACCTGCAGTACCACACAAAGTACACACAAAACCGGACGGCTGAGAGGTTTGAGAGTTTGGAGGGCCGCATCTTCTCCCACGAAATTGAAATCTCCACCATTTTTGCCAACATCAACGCCACAGACAACCATGTGCACAGCATGCTGAAATACCTGGACGAGGTACGGTTGTCCTGCACCCTTGGGTTCAACACTCACACTGAGGAGCTGTACTATATAAACAAGTCCATGAGCCTCATGCAGGGTGCTACTGATCTTCTGAGGGAGAGGTTTAGTCTCATGAATGCACGGCTGGACTTTGACATACGGAACTTGTCAATGATCATGGAGGAGATGAAGTTAGTGGACATACATCATGCACGGATCATCCAGAATGTCACAATTGTACAAGGTAAACTCCAATCTTTATAAACCTATCAACATTTTAGAAACTGTATTTATTAATTGTGGTCATTGACTGATTTGTTTTAGTGATTATAGTTTTGCAAGATCCTGTACCAGGTGTCTGTTCAATCCTGCATTTGGACATGTGCTTCCTGTAGTCCTTAAGATGTGTCTACATGGTTCACCTTCTGTTTGTCGGCTGTTTGTTTTCTGCAGACACCTGTAATATGGAATGAGAGTATTGGCACTTCTTCTTTAGTTCTGTGTACTGATGCAGCCCATCTGGATTAGGCATTGATTGTGATTATGGTGTTTGTACGGCTCTTTGATGAACCTCGATCATGATCCTGGCTGCAGAGAGAATAGGGTTTAGAACTTGAAGAATCTGCAGGAAACTTATCACAACATTATTAAATTGCATTATTCACACACAGGCTTTAATTACGTTATTTAGTGCACACATCAAAGTAAAATATAACCTGTGAACATACATTGAAAACAATATACTCATTTTAATAAACAAGCATTGGCGATGCCAATGTATGTGGCTTTAAAGAAATGTTGTATGGTAATGTGAAGCAGTACAAGTAAATTGCAAGGGAATGGATATGTATTTGTTTCCAAGCAAATGACAGAAGAATAATATTGGTGTAGGTTAAAAGGTCAGTTGGCAGCTTCACTATCAAGGCAGACCTAAAAATCAATGTAGGTTAATGACCACCCCCCTCTAATTTTTGCTGCTACTAGAGAAAAAAAACATAATATACCTACAGTTTTAAGACCCCTCAATAGCTTTAACTTGTGATATGTGTGCCCCTGAAAATTCAAGCTCAGGCAGCTGAATAAATAACAAAATGATCACAATTGTGTGAAGGGCAAGCACCGTTTTGGTGGTAGCCCACGATGCCCACCAAATCAAAACATTTAGTCCTTCCACCCAACTTGTGGGCAGAGCCAAAGCCCCTCGCCTGGTGAATCTCACATAGTTATCTGACAACAGCTGTGCTGTCAAGCTAAACCATAATAAACAGGGACTAAATAAAGAGTCCTTCTTTGCTTTCTAGCACTGCAGTCTATCACAGAGCATTTTCATAGTTTCTAGGCCCTTCAGTGCTGAATTCTCATCTGCTCGGGAGCAGCACGGATGGGTGTGAGAAGAAAGAACAAGCATTGGCATAGCCAATAGGTCTCGCCTTTGGGACCTTATAAGTGTTTAGCCATGCAACAGTTGCGTAACTAAATACTTATAAGGTCCCAAAAGCGAGACCTATTGGCTATGCCTTGCGGCCGCGAAAGTGAAAGTGATCGCGATTGCGATCGAGATCAACATCAAAGCGGCCTTGCGGCCGCGAAAGTGAAAGTAATTGCGGTAAAACGCGGTGCGCGCACCCGCGCACATGCACTGTAGCTCTAGGCTGGCCTGGTAGCACTTTTTGGAGCCCTCTCAATAAGTCTCGCCAGACCAGCGCATGCGCTGGGTCAGGCGAGACCTAAAAAGAAACTCGCTGTGCCCATAGACATGGGGAAGGGAAACGAGTGAGGCGGGGAGGGGGCAGCATGAACGTGTGGTGATACTGAAAGGGAGACGACAACAACAGTGGGGAGGGCGAGAAAAAGTAAGAGCCATGTCAATGGTGTGGGGACATATGGAGGGGGTCTTTCTATCATGTGGAAGGGCTCTGTCCAGCTGTGGATAGCAAAGAAAGACTAAACGCACTCAAAGAATAAGAGTGAAGCTGCTAAACATATTTCCGCCTTACATTAAGGGATTTTTACTTAATATGCTTGGAAAAGTAATTTAATTATTTAGGTTAAATTGTATTTCAATAGAAGTAACCTTCATTCAAGTTAGTTCACAACGTATTTATTTATTGTTTTATACTGCACACAATGTACTTACTGCGGGTTTCACAGAGTAGACATTTTCATTGGCATTAGGTGTGCAGTGTAAAATGATCAGCAGGCAGAGGCAGTGCAAGCACTACAGGCCTGCATCAGGAGTGCATAGACCGCTTCCATGACGTAAGAAGAGCCATATGTACAATAGTCATAATAGTTCACAGCTGCAAAGTGTGAAAGACCTGTATCAAAAATGAGCCACACTAAAGTGAATAGGTATTGTTCGTAATGGCAGCCATATTTGAACAAACCGCTGCAAGTGTGGCAGAGTTACTAGACTCAGAGTAGGCAGGGTTAATAGATTCATTAAAAGTGTAGCAGTTGTTCATAGTAGGTCGTATGTACAAGGCATCAGAGAAACATGCGAAGAGAGCCAATGCAAATTGCATAGCTGTAGATCGAACCAGCAGCATTGAGAACTTATTTGGATTTCCCACCATAAAGAGTTCAATATCTCACTACGGTAGTAAGCACTGTACAAATACAATAATAGTACCATACAATATAAAGTTAGCTGAGTGTGTAGCAGAGTTACAAGGCCCTGAAGCTGTAGGCCAAATAGTGAAACTTAGTCAACAGGTTGAAACACAGTGTGCTGGTCGATTATCGAGGCACTAAAGATTTGAAAACAAGCAAAGGTTTGTATTAGTAACGTAAAGAGATAACAATACATCTAACCAGATGGCCAGGAGAGTGGTACAAGTTCGAATCCCAGCCTTGGTGCTTGGCTCCACATTCTGTTATTCTAGGTAAATCACTGCCTCTCCCTGCGCCTAAAAATACAAAATGGAATGCCTGAATTTTGTGTGTAATCCACACTTGATGTACATGATTTTGTAGATCGCCTCCCGAACCTGTTATGTAATGTACAGTGATCTGTTGCTTCCTAGTTTGGTCTGTGCTACATTAATAGCAACACAGAACACTAATCTGGCATGAGTCAGTGGGTTAAAGGAGGAGGAGAGGAGAGTAACAGGAGGCTAGAGCCACCCAGGTTTAGGAGGGCTGACATCAAGGAGCGGCAAGGCTAGTCTTTGCAAGAACTTGAGTAATGGGGCAGCCAACTGCTCTCATGCAGCTCATTCTTTTCAGAGTGATTCAAAAAGTTGAAAAGAATGTGCTGTATGCTCCTTGCTCTTCCTAACTACTCAAAACATTTCCCTTGTTGCGGAGTAATTTGTACTGCACATTTAGTTTAGATTCAAGTTAGTGTCCTTTGATAAAACCTTTCCGATGCAATAGATATGGTTAGGTTTCCCACGGATGTCCATTTACCACAATGCTGAAGAATGGAAACATGCAGAAGTCAAACCCCTACTCAAGAAAGCATCAGCCAACCCCAACCAACTCATGAACTACCACCTCATCGCTCTGCTGTCCTTTCCCTCCAATGTCCTCGAGAAGGTTATCAACCACCAACTAACAGAACAAGCATTTACAATGCAATGGTCTCGGCATTGTTAAAGTTAGAGCTATTGGTATTGCTCATGACATTATTTTTGTTTATGTTTTTGTTTTTAAAACATTTAAAGAAACGGCATTGTTATTTACAATGTCAATAGCTTAATCACTCTCAAATGTGAGACCTATTGCATTTGCACCCACACACAGAACCACACACACAAATAGAGCCACCCACACACACAGAGCCACCCACAGAGAGCCACTCACGTAGAGCAACCCACACACAAATAGAGGCACCCACAGACACCTACACACAAACACACAGAGTTATTAAAAGGTGTTTATGATGGCGTGACAATCGTCTGCTCTAAATACACAAACACAACCGGTATAGCCTTTCGCCGCAAAGCACACATATACACACATCCTTACAAACACACTAATATGCATAGATGAGTGCCCACAAAAACAAAATGCCCACACTCTGGAAACTCATACGAATGAAGAGGCACACACAAACACGCACCCGCGAGTGAATAGGCACACACACGCACACAGACATGAATAGGCATGAACACATACACACACATCCGTACAAACACACTAATCTGTATAGATGAGTGCCCACACAGACACAATGCAAACACACAAGAAGAGGCGCACACACACACGAATGAAGAGGCACACACAAACACGGATACGCGAGTAAATAGGCATACACACCAACACAGACATGAATAGGCACAAACACATAAACACACATCTGTACAAACAAACACACTATTATGTATAGATTAGTGCCCACTGTTGGACAGGCCACATGAAGGGCTTGCTCCCTCCCCGCATGACAGGGCCCAAGCCCCGGCCCTCCAGGTGTTACCCACAAGAACAACCCGCACCCTGTCTCCCGACGGAACTCCTGCCCCCGGACATCCACGTATCATGGGGCCAAACCACTACTGGCTCCCCCGGCCGGACCAGCCGCCATCTTGGACACTGCACCACGAGGCCGCGTGGCCTCAGCTCGACCCTAACCCTGGGCCTGGCCAGGCCCCGACATCCCGGCACCACCATCCACCCAGGAGGTGAACGGACCACTTGGCAGGTCAATGGGAGAAAGAAGTGTCGATGGCTCTCCCCCGCCAGGGGCCGATCGCCCTCCAGCTCCCCCGGGCGCTGGCTCCACCCCCCTGCTGGGTGTCTGGACTCCCTCATCCCGGACCTTCCAACCTCCAAGTGCGAGGGTCCGGACATCAAAGGGCGCCAGACCTATAACTAGGGCAGCTCCAGAGCAGGAAGGCAGTTGTATCCTGGAGTCGAGAGACACCGAGAAGAACTCAGCCTTGACGGACTACCGGCGCTGCCGTAGCCCTGCCTTGTGAACTATCGTCTTGCCTGCTGGCGCTGCCGCGGCCTTCTGCATCCTCCATCCTCGTCGGGACCTGCTGGCGCTGCCGCGGACCGTGTAACGACCACCTTCATCGGGACCTGCTGGCGCTGCCGCGGACCGTGTAACGACCACCTTCACCGGGACCTGCTGGCGCTGCCGCGGACCGTGTAACGACCACCTTCACTGGGACCTGCTGGCGCTGCCGCGGCCCGTCCAAAGCTAGAACATCGAGCTCGAGGATTGTGAGCTATCCATCAGACCATCTCAGCTACCAGATTGGTAACCAGACTGTCCCGCTACCCCCTTTCCCAAACCAAGAGACTAGAATCGAGGGGACCCCTGAGTCCAGACCTCCTTGTACCATTCCATCGTACCTTAAGAAATCGCTTATAAAGAACGTTAGATCCTATCCTTGTGTGGTGTATATCTGTGGGGGGGAAGTTACTCATCTGTACGATCGCTGGAGACGGCTCTCCCCGGAGACCTCTCCCCTTGTCCTCGGCCGACCCTCCCGGTCCGTCTAACATTGGTGGCCAGCGGCGCGATCCGAATCAACGCGTAATCGTACAGAGAGTAGCTCACCCCACGACAAAACCACGATGTCAACCAAAGAGAGCGGATCCACCGAGAAATTCCAGATGGATAAATTGGAAGAGTACAGCCATCGTGAATTGAAACAATTCTACATGGAACTAGGCATTGCTACCACCGGCCTGAGTACCAAAGACGATTTTAAACACGCCATTGAGTCGTGGGCAGAAACCGGGGTCGCCAGATCCCCAGACCGAAACGGTGCAACATCAGAGAGGAACGCCACGGCTCCCGAGGAGCGAGGAACGGGCCTCTCGCAGGAAGAGATCCAAGAAAGAAAAAAAAACAGACTACATGAGCTAGAAATGGCACGACTCAAAATGGACGGTGAACTAAAATTAGCCGAGCAAAAACTGAACCTAGAACATCTGCGGCTCCGAGAAGAACGGGAAGAAAAACAGAGGCAGAGAGAGCTCGAAGAAAAAAGATTAACATACGAACATGAGCGCAAACTGGCAGAAATAGAACTACGGAAGCAGAACAAAGAACCGGAGGTGCCCGAACGACCGCGCACCCCGGGAGCGACAGAAAAGAAAGTCCACATCCCCAAGGATGTCGTCCGAGAGTATGTCCGAGAGGACGACATACAACAGTGGTTCAAGGCCTACGAGATCGCCATGACCTCCCACCGGATCGATCGAAGTGACTGGGGAGCCGGCCTATGGGGGAGGTTCGTCAACGAAGGCCGCGATGCCCTGCTACAGCTCCCAGATCATCCTATGACCACATGAAGGCTGCCCTCCTCACCCGATATGGGCTCACACCCGAAATGTACCGCCAGAGGTTTCGGGACTGCACCCGGATCCCGGGTACAACTTGGGTGGAATATGTCAACTATTTCAGCCGAGCCTTCGAGGGTTGGATCAAGGGAAGCCACGTAACGACCTACGAGCAACTCTTTAATCTCATGGTGTGGGAGCACCTATCTAACAACTGCTTCGTCGAGCTCAGGCAGCACCTCCTCGACAGTAAATTGACTGACCCACGGCAACTCGCCGCCGAAGCTGACTGGTGGGAAAGCACCCGAGTGGGCCGGAGAGGGCCACACGAGCAGAACCGGAACAACCAAGGTCAGCACCGTCCCCGAGGAGGGGGAGGAGGCCAGGGGCGAGGGAGAGACACCGTCCCGGCCGCTCCCACTGCCAGCACCCTGCCCCCGGCCAGCCGGGGGAACCCCCCGATGCGCCCGGGGTTCCGAGCCAACGTCACGTGTCACCGATGCCAGCGAGTCGGCCACTACGCCAATGACCCGAACTGTCCACAGAACCAAACTCCAAAACCCCGCCAGGTAGCTGCCGCCGCCCTGGGGGGAGAACAAATCTCCGAAGAACAAGAAGAATACGAGCAGGCACAACAAGAGTGGGAACCGGCCGCCATGGTTCTAGCGTGCCTAGGGGGAAAAGACATGGTCCCGCGGGCCCCCCTACCCGCCAACACCAGAAAATATAGCCAGTGGGTGAACATTAATGGGCGCCGGGCCGAAGCCCTACGTGACACAGGGGCCAGTGTGACGGCCGTCCGCTGTCACCTGGTAAAACCAGAGCAGATCCTGCCGAACATTCTCTGCCCCGTCCGCTCAGCCGACAACTCAGAGAGTCTATGTCGGATGGCCTGCGTCCCCTTCGAATGGGGAGGGGTCTCCGGCATGTTGAAGGTGACGGTCCGGGATGATGCCCCCGTGGACTGTCTCCTGGGGAATGATCTTGAGAGTTCCCCGTGGGCCGCCGTCGAAAGAAGAGAGCACCTGGGGATGCTGGGCCTCCCGGACTGGGCGTGCGTAACCACCCGGTCCATGGCTGCCCGTGCCATCCCCCGACCAGAAGAACCAGAATGGCCTGCACCTCCTCCCCCGATCGCTCCAGTAGAGGACACCGACTATACCGACCCCCCAGAGCAAACCCCCGAAGGGGTCGCCCAGCCCCAGGACCTTCCCGACCTGGCTCAGTGGCGTCAAGAAGGGGGGCCCACCCAGGAACAGTTCCGACAAGAGCAGAAGACCTGTCCCTCCCTCGAGGGACTCCGCCAGCAAGCCATCGCCCAGAGCGCAGGGGACACCACCGGAGCCCATTGGGTCTATTGGGATAACGACCTGTTATACAGTGAACAGAGAATCGCGGAGTTAGGGGCCAGTCGAGTGCTGGTGGTGCCCCTCCGTTTCAGAGACTTCCTGTTAAATTTGGCCCAGGATGTCCCTCTGGCTGGACACCTGGGCCAGGACAAAACCTACAGTCGCCTGGTGACCCACTTTTTCTGGCCGAGGATGCGAAACGACGTCCTCAACCACTGCCGGTCCTGCCCCACGTGCCAGGCCAGCGGAAAGAGTGGCCGCAAACTCAAAGCACCTCTGCAACCCTTCCCAGTTGTCACCACCCCGTTCGAGAGGGTGGGAATAGACATTGTGGGGCCCCTGGACCCCCGCACAGCACAAGGACATCGGTTCATCCTGGTACTGGTGGACCACGCCACCCGCTACCCCGAGGCTGTGCCCCTGCGAACTGTAACAGCCCCGGTGGTCGGCCGGGCCTTAATGGGGATCTTCTCCCGGGTGGGCTTCCCCCGAGAAGTCGTCAGCGACCGAGGCACAAACTTTATTTCGAAATATATGAAGTCCCTCTGGCAACAGTGCGGGGTCACCTACCGATTCACGACCCCCTATCATCCTCAAGGAAACGGACTAGTTGAGCGATTCAACCGCACGCTCAAAGGAATGATTGGGGAATTGGAAGAGCCCCTCCGTCGCCAGTGGGATGTACTACTTCCGTGCCTCCTCTTCGCCTATCGAGAAGTTCCCCAAAAGTCCCTCGGTTTTAGCCCTTTCGAACTCTTGTACGGGCACCCTGTGCGAGGGCCCCTCAGCCTAGTCAAAGAAGGTTGGGAGATGGCCCCCCTAAAGACCCCTCCAGACGTCTTCAAGTACCTCCTGGCACTACGCAATCAGACCCGGCGATTCAGGGAAATGGCAAAAGCGAATCTTGAGGCCAGTCAGGAGGACATGAAAAAATGGTACGATCAAAATGCCTCCTCCGTCGAATTCGAACCTGGTCAACAAGTATGGGTGATGTCCCCCACCGAACCATGTGTCTTGCAGGACAAGTGGACGGGGCCCTTCAAAGTGGTCGAACGCAAGAGCCCAGTCACCTATCTCATCGATATGGAGTCTCCCCGGAACCCCCTCCGGGTCCTCCACACCAACAGACTCAAGCCCCACTTTGTGCGCTCGGAACTCAGCCTCCTGATGGCTACAGACAGTGGGGCGGAAGAAGACTCCGAGCCTCTCCCTGATCTCCTGAAGACTCAGGAGAAAGATGGTTCCGTGGACGGGGTCCGGCTCTCCGAGGCCCTCACCCCAGAGCAGCGCCAAGGCTGCCGGGACCTCCTGCTGCAGTTTGCTACCTTGTTTTCCCTCACCCCAGGGGTCACCCCCTGGTGCTTGCACGACGTGGACACTGGGGACAGTCCCCCTATCAGACACCGGGCATACCGCGTACCAGGTCGGGTGCGGGCCTGCATCCAAGAGGAAGTATCCAAAATGCTCACGCTCGGGGTCATCGAGCCCTCGGACAGCCCCTGGGCCAGCCCGGTCGTGCTGGTCCCCAAGGCTGCTGCCCCCGGCACCACTCCTGAACTCCGATTCTGCGTCGACTATCGGGGCTTGAATGCTGTCACCAGGACCAACGCTCATCCCATCCCCCGAGCGGATGAATTGATCGACCGCATGGGGGCTGCCCGCTACCTCAGCATCTTCGACCTGACAGCGGGCTACTGGCAGATCGGCCTCACACCCCGGGACCAAGAATGGTCCGCCTTTTCTACCCCCGATGGCCACTACCACTTCAAGGTCATGCCCTTCGGCATGAAGAATGCCCCAGCTACTTTTCAGCGACTAGTGAACCAGGTCTTGGCGGGGCTCGAGGAGTTCAGCGCCGCCTACCTGGACGATATCGCTGTGTACAGCCGCCACTGGTCCGACCACCTCCACCACCTCCGAGAGGTCCTGCAGGCCCTCCAGCGGGCCGGCCTCACGATCAAGACCGGCAAGTGCCAAATTGGTCAGGGATCCGTGACCTACCTCGGACACCAGGTGGGAAGCGGTCTGGTGGCCCCTCTGCAACTCAAAATCGCTGCCATCCAGTCCTGGCAGCCCCCAGTCACGCAGACCGAGGTCCGAGCCTTCTTGGGGCTCACCGGCTACTACCGGCGGTTCGTGAGGGACTACGGCAGCATTGTGGGGCCCCTCACGGGTCTCACGTCCAAAAACCACCCGAAGAAGATTAACTGGACCCCCGACTGTCAAGCGGCCTTCGAGAAGCTGAAAGCCGCCCTGTGCACTGCCCCTGTGCTCCAGGCCCCCGATTACAATCGGGAATTCATTGTGCAAACGGACGCCTCCGACCACGGCATCGGGGCGGTTCTCTCCCAGCTGAACCCCGAGGGTCTTGACCAGCCGGTGGCCTTCATCAGCAGACGCCTCCTGGCCCGAGAACAGCGCTGGAGCACAATCGAGAGGGAGGCCTTCGCAGTGGTGTGGGCCCTCAAAAAGCTCCGGCCCTATCTCTTCGGTACCCGCTTCCGGGTGCAAACCGATCATCGACCCCTGCAGTGGCTAATGCAGATGCGGAGGGAAAACCCCAAGCTATTGCGCTGGTCCATCTCCCTGCAGGGAATGGACTTCACGGTGGAACATCGACCGGGCCAAGACCACGCCAACGCAGATGGCCTGTCACGCTTTTTCCGCCTCGACGAGGAGAGTCCCCAAGAGGATGGGTGACTCTCCCCGCCTTCAGCTGGGGGGGACGCATGTTGGACAGGCCACATGAAGGGCTTGCTCCCTCCCCGCATGACAGGGCCCAAGCCCCGGCCCTCCAGGTGTTACCCACAAGAACAACCCGCACCCCGTCTCCCGACGGAACTCCTGCCCCCGGACATCCACGTATCATGGGGCCAAACCACTACCGGCTCCCCCGGCCGGACCAGCCGCCATCTTGGACACTGCACCACGAGGCCGCGTGGCCTCAGCTCGACCCTAACCCTGGGCCTGGCCAGGCCCCGACATCCCGGCACCACCATCCACCCAGGAGGTGAACGGACCACTTGGCAGGTCAATGGGAGAAAGAAGTGTCGATGGCTCTCCCCCGCCAGGGGCCGATCGCCCTCCAGCTCCCCCGGGCGCTGGCTCCACCCCCCTGCTGGGTGTCTGGACTCCCTCATCCCGGACCTTCCAACCTCCAAGTGCGAGGGTCCGGACATCAAAGGGCGCCAGACCTATAACTAGGGCAGCTCCAGAGCAGGAAGGCAGTTGTATCCTGGAGTCGAGAGACACCGAGAAGAACTCAGCCTTGACGGACTACCGGCGCTGCCGTAGCCCTGCCTTGTGAACTATCGTCTTGCCTGCTGGCGCTGCCGCGGCCTTCTGCATCCTCCATCCTCGTCGGGACCTGCTGGCGCTGCCGCGGACCGTGTAACGACCACCTTCATCGGGACCTGCTGGCGCTGCCGCGGACCATGTAACGACCACCTTCACCGGGACCTGCTGGCGCTGCCGCGGACCGTGTAACGACCACCTTCACTGGGACCTGCTGGCGCTGCCGCGGCCCGTCCAAAGCTAGAACATCGAGCTCGAGGATTGTGAGCTATCCATCAGACCATCTCAGCTACCAGATTGGTAACCAGACTGTCCCGCTACCCCCTTTCCCAAACCAAGAGACTAGAATCGAGGGGACCCCTGAGTCCAGACCTCCTTGTACCATTCCATCGTACCTTAAGAAATCGCTTATAAAGAACGTTAGATCCTATCCTTGTGTGGTGTATATCTGTGGGGGGGAAGTTACTCATCTGTACGATCGCTGGAGACGGCTCTCCCCGGAGACCTCTCCCCTTGTCCTCGGCCGACCCTCCCGGTCCGTCTAACACCCACACACAAACACAATGCACACTCTGGCAAACACACACAAAGAGGCGCACAAACAAGTACAGGCGAGTGAATAGGCGCGCACACCACACAAACACACAGCCCACAGACATGAAGAGGCACAAACACACGCTTACAGACATCTAGCTGTAAAGATAGAACTAGCTCTCTTCCCCGGACAGGACTGCCCCAAAAGCGGAGGATGTGGTAAAATTGACCCCTGTGCAAACCATGTCTCAGCCTTAGCTCTTAGAACGTGGCCGGGCACTGCGTGGCGAGCTGATTGCCTATATGTTGCCACTGCGATAGGAAAGCAGACAACGTCCAGGCGCTGCTGAACGTCTCCCTGTATCTGAAAATTACACCAGGACAAGTTCAGCTTTTTTCTGTAGGGCCCAAATTCCTGGCATGGTAGACGGCGTCCACTCTGTGTAAATAGTGGGTGGACGCCGTGCACCCGCGTGTACCTCCGACTTGTGCCCTGAAAACTTAGATACAGCACTGAACAACAGCGGTTGTGCAGGGGACAGTGCAATACCCTTTACATTAATAAACCTTTATGTTATGTTAAATGTTATGTTAAAAAGACTTTTAGAGCGCACGTTCACCAACGGTTTCTTGGCGCTTGAGCAGAGACGAGTTAGAAAAATCAAAGTGAAGGACAGACAATTAATTGTAGGCCAAGGTAAAGAGCCATGTTTTGAGGGATTTCCTAAATTTAGAGTAAGAGGAGGTAAGCGCAGTTCGGGAGGGAGGGAATTCCAGAACTGTGGAGCTAAGGTAGAAAATCGTAGACCGCCATGTTTTTTCCTTCTGAAAGGGCAGGGGGTCAAGAGGTTCATATTAGAGGAGCGAAGCTCTCGAGAGGGGACATGTTGCTGGAGTTTGGTGGCGATAAAGACTGGTCCATGAGATGAAAGGGCTTGATGGATCATACAGCCAAGTTTGAAGAGACAGCGTTGAGAGACGGGGAGCCAGTGGAGGCTTTTAAATAGCGGTTTGACGTGGTGGGATTTAGGCTGGCCATAGACAAGCCTAGCTGCTTGGTTCTGTACTAATTGTAGGCGGTGGGATTGGTAGGCCAGAATGCCGGAGTACAAGGGGTTAGCGTAATCGATGCGAGATATGACAAGGGCAAGAATTACTTGGACGAGCGCCTCTGTGGAGAGAAATCTGCTAATTTTACGAATTCTTCTTAGATGGTAGAAGCAAGCGGAAACCACAGAATTTATCTGAGCCTTCATGGTAAGATCACTGCTAATAATGATCCCAAGACTCTTGACGGAGCTAACTTGGTGAGGGGGGACAACCTAATGGTTTGGGCCAGAAGTTGGAGTTCCAAGGATTGGCAGAAGCCCCGGTGAGAACTAGCTCAGTTTTATCAGGATTGAGCTTGAGCTGATTTAAGTTCATCCAGTTACTGATAAAATTCATAGTGGATTGAAAGTTTTCCATTGAGGAGGGAGAAGAGTCAATGGTGAAGACTAGCTGGAGGTCATCGGCATAGTTAAAAGTGATGACTTCTCTCTTGCGGAGGGCAAAGATCAGGGGAAAGATGTACAGGTTGAAGAGGAGAGGGGAGAGGGAGGAGCCCTGCGGGACTCCACAGGACAATCTTCTCTTCTCCGAGGTGAAGTTAGCAAGGCAAACTGCTTGATAGCGGTCGCTAAGGAAAGAGACGATCCACTTCAGAGGGAGCCCCCGGATCCCGGCACTATCAACCCGATCGACCAATAAATCGTGGTCGACGGTGTCGAAAGCCGCCGCCAAATCCAGGAGCACAAGGGCCTGCGTGATGTTGTGGTCTGCCCCCTTCCTAAGTTCGTCGAGGACTGCCAGGACAATAGACTCAGTTGAATGTTTGGGTCTGAAGCCCGCTTGATGTGAGTCAAGGTAAGGGGTGTGCTCGACAAAGGTGCTCAAGCACTTGGTGACATGGGCCTCCAGGATTTTACCAAGGAAAGGTAGGAGCGTTATAGGACGGAAGTTGCTGAGTGTTAGGGGGTCAGAGCCGTGTTTTTTTAGGATAGGCACGACTTCTGCGCTCTTGAAGAGGTTGGGGACAGTACCCTCCGTGAGGGATCTGTTGAGAAGCAATAGGGGGGGTTCGGGGAAGTGAAGGAAGGCTTCCTGAGTGATGTGAGGGGGACAGCTGTCCGTAGGGGAGCCGGAGCGAACCTGAGTGAGAAGGGAGAAAAAGTTCTCCTGAGTAATAGGTGATATTAGGTCTAGGCAATGGGGATTCTGATAGAGGCAGTCAGAATCTGGAGGTAGGGGAACCTTGGGAATTCTGGCTTTGATGATATTGATTTTATCAGTGAAATAAGAGTTAAGAGAATCGCATAGGAGCTGAGAGGGGATGGGTTTAGCAGTGACGCGGTCAGGTTTGACAAGTTCATCCACGATGGAGAAAATGTCTTTAGCTTTGTTCGTGGAAGCGAGGATTTTTGACGAGAAATATTCAGATTTGGCTAGGAGGATGGCATTTTTATAGTCTTACAGAGCCATAGTGAAGGTTGCCTTTTTCAAAGGGCAGTAATCTAGTCTCCACTTCCATTCAAGTTGGCGTAGGGCTAATTTATTTCCCTTTAGGTCAATAGTAAACCAACGTTGAGCGTCGTGGGGCCTCATGTTTCTGATCTTCTTCAGTGGGGCTAGTTTGTCCCTAGCCGAGGCTAGCCAGGCATTGATGTTTTCCGCTTGAGTGTGCGGGGAAACAATGCGGTCAGTAAGCATGAGGTTATGGAGCATAGGGGAAGCTAGAGTGGTACACAGAGCTGAGGGGTTGATCCGGCTCCAGTTTTTGACCTTGGCGGTGTCAGAGGAAGGGACTGTGGCAGGGGGGGTAAAAGGAATAGAAAAGGAAATAGAGTGGTGGTCGGACCAAGTGCAGGAGAGAATTTGGAGGTCGACTACCCCAAGATTGGATGTCCAAACCTGATCAACGGTGTGTCCTTTTATATGTGTAGCCACCTTGATGTGCTGGGAGTAGTTCATACCAGTTAATAGTTCAGTGAATTCAGCCGAGCATGGGCTTTCCCGCACATCGTGGGGCAATAGTTAAAGTCGCCGATGATCAGCACTCTGGCGTGATTTATGACCAATTCCGCTATCAAGTTACCAAATGACTGCGAGAAAGTGGGCATATAGAGAGGGGGCCTATAGAAAAGTGCACAGATAAAAGAGTAGAAGTTGGAATCGAACTTAAGAAGAAGACTATCAACGAAGGGTATGGTCGATGCAGTCAAGGAGGTGAATTTGTGTGACTGCGATATTATAGCTGCAACTCCACCCCCGGCTATTTTCCCCAGCCTGTTGGACTGGAGAATGTAGTAGTTATCAGGGATAGCTGCCAAGATGTCAGGGCTGGAGTCGTCTGAGAGCCAGGTTTCTGACAGGAGAAGCATGTCAGGTTTGATGGTATCTAAGAGCTAGAAGATCTCTAATTAATGTTTGACCATCGAACGTGTGTTAAGGTAGTAGATGGACAATTTGTCCAGTCCTGAGCAAATAGGGGGTATCGAGGTTTTAGAATTAATGTTGAGGCCAAGAGGGGGAGTTGTAGGCTTTTGTGCAGGAGGGTTAGTGGGTAATTTAGTGACAGGGTCCTTATATGCGAGAATCCCCAGTTTGTCTAATGTGTTAGTGGTGCCAGGGTGAATGGCCCAAGAACCCTGGAGAGAATATTATTCTGAAGCAGGGTAACGGGTGGTGCGGGCATAGTGTGTGGCCCCTGGCCCCGGCCGGCCGCGGACGGGCGCAGACGGGCTTGCCTTAGGCGCGCCTTCGGCGCGACGGGGAAGACATGTGGCAGATATGGGCTAAGAGCGCGGCGCTGATCGCGGCGCTCCGCCCCCAACAGCCACAGGAAACAGACTATCTGCCTGCCCGTGGTGGACCGAGGTGCAGGCGGCAAGTAAAATCAAGGTAAACACAGTATTTTCAATGATAAAAGCAGTAAAGTGCAAATAAGCAATTTTAAAAGGAAGTACAAGCGGTGTGCAGGTAATTAATGCTGGGCCTCTCACCGAGACTTAATTAATTATTTAGCCGCTGTGATTCTCAGCACGCGTCCGCTGCGCGACCAGGGAGGATTGAGGCAAATATAGGCTGAGAGCGCGGCGCTCCGCCCCCAACAGCCACAGGAAACAGACTATCTGCCTGCACCCTCCACATCAATCGGGGAGCCCCGTGGTGGACCGAGGTGCAGGCGGCAAGTAAAATCAAGGTAAACACAGTATTTTCAATGATAAAAGCAGTAAAGTGCAAATAAGCAATTTTAAAAGGAAGTACAAGCGGTGTGCAGGTAATTAATGCTGGGCCTCTCACCGAGACTTAATTAATTATTTAGCCGCTGTGATTCTCAGCACGCGTCCACGTTTACATTAATACACCTTTAATTAATCACCTTTAATTAATTGTACAGTGATATTGCAGTTCACATATTTTCAATGCCATTACATGTGTATTTACAATTTTTGACACAGAGAGGTTAAGTAATTTACTGGGAGTCCCACTAATTCACTCACTGGTGTTAAATTAGAATGACGCTATCATCTACTCCCATTTCTGAAATAAAGTTCTATTCCTCTTACCTCTTCCAGGGAAAAGGGGAGTTTTTCGGTAAGAAAACATGGCGATATGAACGAGTGGCGTTAATTACCACTGTGCATCACTTCCGGGATCCCTTACAGAGGCACTGATCACCCTGGAACCAGCTCTATTGCTGTAGCTATTTAGTATGCGATTGCAACATCAACCGCGTGAATATTGCAGAAGTGAAATAAAATAATTAAATAACCAGAAAGGAAAGTTGTGTAGCAACAACCAATAAAATCATGTTTCCAGATGGCTCCGTGCCACTAGGGACTCCGTTTTCTAGTCCTGTTCTTTTCTTTGTTTTGCAATTTGGTGCATTCTGGGACTTGTAGTCTTTGTTCGTCTGGACCAACTGAGCCTAAATAGGGGACTTCTTAGAGGAAAGCCCCATGCTGGAGCATGTTACGCCTGGTAAACTTATATTAACAGTTTATAAGAAGCTCGCATTTGCATCTCTATGTGGAAATATCCTTAGAATTTGTTGTACCACGAGGTGCTAAGTAGTGCTCAGGTAAAGGGAATTCCGGAAATTGTGTTTCCAGTGACCTGCAGTTAAAGCGCGACCATAGAGACTCCAGAGCAAGCTTGAGCCCCGCTTCGCAGGTTGTGAAGTCAGGCTCTCCTATAGCACCATAAATAGACAGGCTTAGTGATGTCACGCGGGAGGGCGGGCCATTAGCTAATCAGTAAACATTCCTTTTCATGTTTTTGCTTGTAAGAACGCCAGCCTGCACAAGGGCTCAAGAGAGGGTGCGCGCGGCTGAAGGCGCACAGGTAAGAAAACTTCACTTCAGACTAAAAGACTTTTGGGCGAGATTTCAGATATTTCAGTGACCGAATGAAAGAATTGGTGCATTCATTTCTAAAGACTACTTTTCTATTAGTAAAGTTATGTGGCAATGTGCTGCTTGGGCAGGAGTCGCAGCGCGTGATGTGCTCGTGGGAGCGACGGAGTAGGTGTGTGCCCCCCTGGGCAATCGGAGATGTGCCACAATTTCGTCTGCTTTTATACCGGTGAGTATAATATGTACAAAAATTATGCACCGAGGGAGCCGAGAGCAGGGGGAGTGGTGGACGGAGATGACGCCATGAACACCACCGCCTTTCTCCGAGGTCAAGCAGAAATGCCTCGGAGAAACGCAGCTGCGTTTTCGGATTGGGGGGCGTGTTTTTCTTTCTCTCCTCTTGCCATTGGCTGGAATGTTTACATTCCAGAGGAGAGAAAGAAAGTAAAAAACACGCCCCGAATCCGAAAAAGACGGGCTTAAACGGACAGACACCCCTCTCCTCCAATGGCTGGCCACCGTTTAGGAAGCCAGCCAATGGAGAAGAGGGGCGGGTTCAAGCCCCGTACTAAAAAACATTAAATCTTGCGAGCGAGACTGTGCAAGCGCAGCCTTCGCTAGCCGAGACCTAAAAACCTGGAGAATAACACTCTTCGGGACACCTCTCAATCTGGATTCCGCAACAACGACAGCACCTAACTGCCCTGATCGCAGCCACAGACGATATCAGATTCCTCCTTGACCTGTGAAAATCGGTGTCCCTGATCCTCCTCGACCTCTCAGCAGCATTTGACACAGTATCACACCACACCCTTATCAAAAAGCTTCACCACATTGGATTCCAAGGAGACGCCCTCAAATAGATTGCCTCCTTCCTCACCGGAAGGGCCCAGAGACTCCTCTTACCTCCCTTTACCTCGGAACCCAAAAGCACCATCTGTGGAATCCCTCAAGGTTCATCCCTCAGCCTTTCTTTGTTCAACACCTACTCCGTTGGCCAGCATCATAAGAACACATGGACTAAACAGCATATCCTACACCAACAACACTTGGCTTATCTTCTCACCAACTCAGACCGACCACGCCAGCAACCTTAACATCATCCTGGGCAGGAAGCTCACCATGAAAAGACGGATGAACATAGTCTTATCCGCCTGCTTCCTCACCTTATGCATGCTCCATAAGATCTTCAAGTGGCTCCCCATCAACACCAGATGGACAGTCACCCAAGCCGATGTCACCAGCTGACCGGACTATGGCGTTACACTCTACATAAGAATCACCTCTACCTTCTAAAGAGACTGCAGACCATACAGAAATCAGTGGCCAGACTCATCCTAGACCTCCCCAAGCAGACCCACATCAACCCCCACCTGAAGAAGCTCCTCTGGCTCTCCATTCAGAAGAGATGTCAGTTCAAGATGTTGATCTACACCCTCAAAACCCTACACAACCAAGGAACAGCATACATCAACCACCGTCTGAAGTTCCACCAACCTTCCAGACACCTGTGCTCCACTTCCTTCTTCCTCACTCACACCCCCGCATCCGCCGCAGCAAGAGTGGTCGATGGTCTTTCTCCTACCTCGCCGCAAAGTCTTGGAACAACCTCCCACTTCACTTCCAGACCTCATCCTCTCTGCTGGAATTCAGGAAAGGACTCAAGGCCTGGCTGTTCAACTGAACCCTCCCCAGCAGCAGTGTACTCAGAGCCTAGATATCCTTCACTGGTGAATAGCTGCACTTTAGAAATCCTGACTGATTGAATGCCAGAGGTAGCGAATATGACATCACCCACCTTTTCATCCCCTGGAGCAGTATAGAGTGCACTCCTAATCCCCTTCTCAGACCCGTAACGGTCTCCTATTTGCTGCTGGGGTTTTAAAAGGAGAGCAAGGAGCCGAAATTCCAGAGAAGAAATAGCTCTGTCTCGTTCCTGTTCCTGGTGCTGCCTTAATGGCCCCTGAGATGACGGAGGTCGAGGACAGTACTAGGGATGCCCAGGGCCGGATTGGCCTACCGGGCACCAGGTGTTGCGGTGGGCGGCCTGGGTGGAGGATGGTTTCACTGACAGTGGGGCCAGTTTTATTGCTGGGGACCAGCTGACCACGTTCCTACTTGCAGCGCTTCTAAATAAACAATGTGAAAACAAACTTCTGGCTGCTGGGCATCATGGTGTGTCACTAGGACTGGCCTCTGTGCCTCATGCTGTGTGAGTAGGACTGGCTGCTGGGCATCATTGTGTGTCAGTAGGACTGGCTACTGGGCTTCATGCTGAGTCACTGAGACTGGCTGCTGTTGATCGTGCTGCGTCAGTCGGACTGGATGTTTGGCATCGTGCTGTCGATAAGACTGGCTGCTGGACATCATGCTGTGTCCGTAGCACTGGCCACTGGACATTGTGCTGTGCTATTTAGAACTGAATGTTCCACCTCTTGCCTCTGTTTGGAGAGCCTGCGCTTTGTTGTTGGCAGCCAGTGCTGGAGCGACTCCCCTTTCAGCAGCAGCAGCCTGCCCTTTGTGAGATTCTCTGAGATATAGCCTCTAGCTGAAGAATTTCCACTTCCACAGAGCTCTCCCACAGGCCACAGCCACAATCTGGGAGATGGCAACACATGCCTTTACTGCTGATCCTGCAGACCACCCATCAAACTTGGAAACACTACATGACCGTCCTAACTGAAAATTGCACAATGGTATATCATGGGGCTCATTTGTTGCGTCTATATAGTTAACACTTTCCTGCCAGTGGCTGAAAGTGTTTGCATCCTTTGTCATAGCACTTATATTTTTATGGTCTGACTTGACAGTGCAGCTGTCCCCAGAGAATCACCAAGAGAGGGGTCTTTGGTTCCGCCCAAAAGTTTCGATTTGGTCGCAGACGCTTGTGCAGCCCCTTCTGTAATACCAATAGTGTTGACGCACTTAAAACGCCAGCGCTATCTTCAAGGGGGCGTTCGCTCATTTGCATGGGGGAGTGTCCCATGCAAATGAGGGAATCCCTTTGCCTTTGCGCCCACACCGTATTACTGATACTGACGCAGAGGCAAAGAAGCCCTCAGGAGGCGCACTGACTGGCGCAATGTCAGTGTGCCCCCTGAGAGCAGCCCTCTGGAGGGGGGAAAAGAAGGTTCTATGGAACCCCCAGACATTCCCTTGCAGGCGGGTGCAGTCACTGACTGCACTTGCCTGGAAGTGGATCTCTATTCCCCTTTAAAAATGCAGGTGGTTTGCCGCCTGCACAGTGAAACATGGAGTGGCTACAAACCTGCCGCTCCATATTTCACATGAATGCGCTACCCACAGGGCAGCACAAGTTTGAGGCGCCCTGGGGGCAGCGCATTCCCAAAAATGCAGCGCATTTTCCTTCATTGCGCCTGGCGCTCCGTTTTAAAGGTGCGTCCGGCGCAATGAAGGAAAATGAGCTGCATGTGTAATGCGACCCCATGTGTTCTGTCAGCAGCCACATGGAAGGTATTGTGCGCCCCGTCACACATGAAGGCCTGCAAATTTGTGCTATACACACCATGGCCCCTACAATGGAGACCTCTGTGATTGTGAAGTATGCATGCACACATAACTCTGGGATGGTCACTGAACATAGTAGAGTCTGTTCAGTGTAAAGGGGCCTGGCATCCCTCTTACTTGCCTTAAAGGATGGTTTTTGCCCTGACCATAGAGGACGTACCCCTTTCAGGACTGTCGGGAATACACTATTGACTCAAGACAGCTGGAGTCATACGACTGGCAAAACATGTCACCAGTTTAGAGTATGAATTATGTTTGACAAGTTGTCAGTGGCGCAAGCAAGGTTAGCTATTGTTCCATTGTTATGAAAAACCTTCAATCTTCAGCTTTTAAGGGTCAGTAGCAAAGAGCCAATGGTTTCCTTTCTGTTTAACCAGTTTCTGTGAAGTGATGTCAGTTGCGGTTGATCGGGTGACTTGTGACGACATATTGAGTATCTATACCCATCAATGACAGAAAATACACTATCATTTATAAGGCAGGCCTATTGACGTTGTCAATGCTTGTACCTTTTTAGCTCTCGCCTACGCAGCGCGCATGCGTTGCATAGGAGCCCTTTAGCCGTCGTGCAGCTCTTTTTCAAAGCACATACTCGTGCTTGTGGCGGCATACGCCTTGCGGGAGTGCGCAGCGGCGCACCCAAAGCACGAGTATGTGCTTTGAGAAAGAGCACACTGCGCGATCACTTTCACGGCCGCGTCACTTTAACGGATGCACGGCCAATGCTTGTTTTAACTATGATAGTGCTCGGATATTCAACTCCAGGGCTATGTTTACTGAAGTGAAAGGTTTGGGTTAACACTCTTAGGGTGGTTGACTTCTCTGGGACCCACTGACGGTAAGTTTAGCAAATATATATTTTAAACTGCATAGTCTAAAATGACGCTTTAATGTTCTGACATATTATTTGGATAAACATTTTTGGGGTAGATGCTTACAGAATTGACAATGTATAGTAAGAATGAAGCGGTTTTTGCTCTCTGCGGAGCTCATTACGTTACAAAAGGTGTGACCTGGCCTGTTATGAGTTACAACGTGTATGCAGTGCGGGCCGGGTCTCTTTCAAATAGTGCCACCCAACACACTACGTTCTTGGAGTAAGAAGATATATCTGGGATGCAGGCTATTAAGAGGCTGGTATTAAACAGAACTGAAAGTGCACATCCACTCTCACGCCCTTCACCTATAAACATGGTGCCATGAAGGAACTGACAGGCAGGGTTCCAGGTATACAACTAGAGGCCTGCCAGCCTGCTGAACAGGCACGATTGGAACGCTTGCCACACGCTATCTCTAGAAGGGCATTCCTGCTGGCTGCAAGCTGGGCTGGGCAGAGCAGCGCCGAGCGACGCAGGGCGGGCTATTTACTTTTTAATGCTGTAGTCCGCCAGCTTGAACTGATAACTTTTCATTATCTGTCCTTCCAAAACACTTTCACTGGAAAAACACTTCTAAGAACTCGCCATGTGCGGCTCCTCACTTTTGATTGCTGTAAGTGCTAACATCTGACCCAGGAAGCATATTCTGGACAAATGGTAGCACACAACCAAAGCCTTTTTCGCTTACACGCATCTGAACTTTATCACAGTCCAATTTTAAGACTGTTGTTTTTAAGTATCACAACTTTAAGACTACAGAGAGGCCAGGACCGAGAAAGACCTATTAAGTGGCTGCCAGGTCTTATCAATTTTGAATTTCCCCAAATATGTTATGGTACCCAAAAATAATCCATCTTGTACGCATAGCGTATATATGAGATTTATATCCACGGGACCTGTACTTATGGAGTATGTTAGACCTGGCACCTTGGCGTGAGTCTCCCTTCCACTTTTTGTCGCTGTGCCTCATGTGTTTTGCTGGTGTTAGCTGCTCAGAGCACTGTGCCACTGCCAACCAGTGCCACAGTGCAAGTGCTCCCTATTTAAAATGTATATGTTGGTTGGATTCCATGATTGGCTTATTTGGTTTACTGTCAGACCCCAGTAAAGTGCACCAGGAGTGCCCAGGGCTTGTAAATGCAAATGCCGCTGGTGGGCTTGCAGCACTGGTTGTGCCACCCACAGACGCGGCCTGGTAAAGTATGTCTAAGGTCTGCCATTGCAGAACCTGCGTGCGGTCTGGTACTGTCATGCTGACTGGCAAGTGCACCCACTTGCCAGTCAATAAACCTTCCCTTAACTTCATGTTAGTCACCCCTATGGTAGGCCCTAGGGCAGGGTGCATTGTAAGCATAAGGTAGGACAAGCCCTGATGTGTGTGGCATGTCCTAATAGTAAATTACAGCCATTTTCGTTTTTCACTATTGTAAGGCTACCCTGTTCTCATAGGCCAGAATTGTTACATCCTATGATCCTAACAGACCCAGGGAACATGGTAGAAAATCGAGTTTAGTATGCCTAAACTCAGAATAATAAAATACATCTGTTATCAAGGTTTATTTTAATGTTCTGTGTTTGCAAACGCCACTTTTAGAAAGATGGCCTTTGCTTGCCTAACCATTTCAGCTCGCCTCTGCGCTGATGTGTATCTGCTGTTTGGCTTGTGTGAGTGACAGGGCTGGGGAATCCCAGAGGGGCAGGGCTAGGTAGCCTGGTGGTGAATAGAGAGATTGACATATAGATAGGTGGGAGTAGTACACCTGAACTCTGAATAGGGCTGTGCTCTGCCACCACAATGCTGGCTCCACCCCCTGTGGAGCGTCTGATGACTCTGCCCTGCACACTGAAAGAAGAAGCCTGCATCATGTCAACAAAGTGCTCAGAGACCGGACCGAACTAGGCAAGGGCCCCCCTGGCCTGCAAGAACAAAAGAAATGGCGTATAAATGTAGGAGCCCTGCTCCTAAGAAATCAGATGCTGTCCTGCCAAGAAGAAACCTCTGTCCGACGAGAAGGAACTGGGAAAGCTGCATGGAGGAGTACTGTCCCTGACCTGGGGGATTGGCCTGCAGTGGTTGCCTTGCTGCTGAAGAAGAGGAAGAAAAGACCAAAGAAACTTTTATTTGACTTGTGCTGAAGATCTCCAAGGGCTTGTGAGCGAGCTTGCCCCCTGAACGAAGTCTCAGGACCAGTGGACTTCACCGCCGTGAGAGCGCACCGGAAAACGGACCGTTTTCCCCGTAATCCTGAAGCGAACTGCTGTGTACGCCTTGACGATCGAAGCGTACACCCCCTGGAAGCCTGCACCAAGCTGTCCGGTCCAAACAAAGTGACTAAGGCCCCCCTATGAGCCGTAGCTCGCACCGCAAAGGAAGGTATCGTCCGGCCTGAGCAACGTGACTAACAGGCTCCTACGAGCCGTAGCTCTCACCGTAACGGAAGGACTGCAAACCGTACTTGCTTCTATCCCCTACGAACCGTACTGGCCAGCGTACGCTCCTTTCCCCTGCTTTGGGAAGGCTGCGGTGCGTACGGTAGTCGCGTACGTCTCCCCTGAGCGGAGCGTACTGTTCGCTTGTGTCCAGCACTTCAACTCAAGATTGCCGATCTCACGGTCCGGCGCGAACGTCGTGACGAACATTGAAAGCACCGTACCTACGCACCGTCCCCTGAAGCCCTGCACACCCAAGGTCCAACGTACCGTAGTACGCACCGCATCAGGAGGACAACGCACCGTACATCGCGCTTGATGTCAGCGCAGCATCCGTGATGAACTCACCAAAAGATAAAGGTACTGTGCCTGTTCGCACCGTAGGGTGTGCGCTTCATCCCGAAGCGCCTACAGTGCATGTGAGACCCGTTCCCAAGCAGTTTTTACCACGTACGAAGCGTACGGAAAGGAACGAAGCGCACAGAACTGTAAAACTATTCTAAACCCAAGAACTCTTTGTCTAATAAGTATTGTGGACCGTTTAAACGTTATCTGGTCTTGTGCTAAGCCTAATCTATATATATAAAGTGCTATTTTTTATATATCCCAGTGTGGAGTCCATTTGTGGGGTTGTCACTGAGTTACTGTGTGTGTGTTCACAAATGCTTAACCTAAACGCTCTGAGATAGGCCTTGTCTGCTCGCGCCAAGCTACCTAGAGGGTGAGCAGGGGTTATTGTTGGAGTGTACCCCCTTACCCTGACTAGAGGAAAGGTTCCCTGCTTGACACAAGTACCTACCTGTGCCAACCAGAGAACCCGGATTCTAACAAAGTATATTTGGCAAAGTAGGGCACATGACATTTGTATCTGTAACAATCTTAGATGTAGCCTTGTGTCTATCACAAGCCTCATGTAATAAGAATAATAATAAACAAGCATTGGCATAGCCAATAGGTCTCGCCTTTGGGACCTTATAAGTGTTTAGCCATGCAACAGTTAATGTTGTTGCAGTAAGGATATTGTGCTGCATAACTAAATACTTATAAGGTCCCTAAGGCGAGACCTATTGGCTATGCCAATGCTTGTTGGTTTCAGTACTCATTACCTCTTTCTGCAGTTGGGCATTCTTGTATGTGATTTTAGCTATTGCCTCACTTCTGTTACATCACACTATTAATACTACAATAATGTGGACTGCTTTCACCTTGAAATAACTTCAACTTAATTTGCTAGCAATCAACGTACCTGCTGGCTGTATACAAGTGGCTGTATACAAGAACAAGCATTTGCAATGCAATCGGTCTCACCTTTGGGACCTTATTTGTATTTAGCTATGCAGCTCATTAGCCTGGGTGCTGAAACATCTACTGTTCTTTAACATCGAGGGAAAGTAAGCACCAAACTGCGTGATATGCCAGGTATGGGAACACATGGAGAGAACTATTTTCAGCGGGAAATGGTATAGTCCAAAGCTTTTTTTAAATATAAAATTGGAACCTTTGGTGGTCATATAACTGAAAATACAAGATTTGAAAAAAATATTATTGTCTACGGGTGCTTGTGGAAGACAATTTCTATGGACTGGAATCTAGAGAATGCTAAAGTGATTCTGGTATTTTACTGACCTCTGCTGGTCGTGTTCTATCAGTAAAGTTAAATAGAGGCAGTTGAACAAGCAGAAACAATTCTGGTATTTTACTGACCTCTACTGGTCGTTTTCTATCAAGACAGAGGCAGTTGAACAGAAAAAAAAAGTTCCTAAGCGGAATCAGACAAGTCCTAGGGCTGATCTCCAGAGCCCACAAAGTACATACAAATAGTAAAGTATATAAAAGAGGTCTCGAATGCTCGACCTAAAAAAGAATTTATAACGAGCAATATGGCACCAAGCAAAGCATCAGCTCTGGCCTATGACCGATTGGCTAGAACAACAATCCCTCAAACTCTCTCTTTCCTCTAACTGGACAAGCCTAACACTATACCACACAGTATCAATGGACAGAAGTGGTGTGGGGATGCAAACAGCAACACATTTTTTTAACACACTCCATACACCTCAATGTTCATGACACTCACACTCCTATGCGCAAGGATAGAAGCCCTTTGAGGTAGCAGTGTTCATTAGAAAACTTGTTTCATCGTCATTTTCATACCTCAGTCACAGGGTTGGAGCGTCTCTCAAAACATCATGTAGGACACCAATATTTTTTATGCAGGCCACACTAAAACAGTGTACTTTCTCCACTATGCATCAGCCTCTCCTATGCTTTACAGACTACATGAAAGTTAGAGAAGCCACCACACACACACATACACACACAATGTCATCAGCCTCTACCACTTGACCAAGCAACCAGCCTATTACACCACTTTTGGCTTCCACTTCACCACTACATAGCATAATATACATGCCTTAGTGGCAGTAACGCACTGCACAAATACCAATACAATCAGACTAAACAAACTGAATTGTGTGCTGAATGTCTTGATGTTGTTACTTCGAAGCGTTTTGCGCACTTTTGGAAAATCGTCCTGCATGGGTGCTATCCTGTACACCATATTGTGGGATAGACACTATTCATCTACAAAGGGAAGAGTTTCCACCCATCCCGGTTAGAGGCCCTGTGGCTGTGCTCATATGATGTGGCCCTTCTTTGGCCTTTGACCCAATTGACACCGACAAACTGATTGCTTACGTAGCAAGGATTGTGGCAAATAAATGGACAACTCTAACTTGCTTCACCTCTTTCTTGCAAAACCTTGCTCCCCAAGTTAACAAGGGAGCTTCTCTTGCGCTCATCCTCTTTATCAGTTTTTTTTGCCTGTGCATCATGCAGAGCTGAAAAGAAGTGAACGATTATGTAGTTGATTGAAGGATGAAAACCGCTTTAAGGCTACAAGCCATCAACTGTAGGGGAAAACGACAGAATGGAGAAAGGGTAATTTTGTAAGGTAGACTGCTCCATTAATGGAGAAGCCACTTGCAATGTATGACATCCTCTAGGACACTGGATTAATTTTCCTAGAAGTGTTCCAAAGTGATAAACAATATTAAACCCGTTGGAAGCTGTCCTTGAAGAGGAGGAAAAGGAAGAGGAACTAGAGTTCTAAGTCCAACATAGCAAGACTCAAAATGTTGATGTACTTGACTTCACATAAGAATAGTAACGGTAGGAGCCATTAGATAATAGTGATGGAGATAACCTTTTCTTTCCACCACTCACCAGGCCTTCGTGATGGAAGTAGTTGTCCGTTTTAGACTTGACTACTGCAACAGCTTTCAAGCAGGAACTCCTAAGTTTTAGATTCAGCAACTACAAAGAACGCAGTTTGCTGTGGTCTGACTAATAGGTGGCCTTGGGAGGAAAGACCATGTTTCTTAGTCGTTAGATCCTTCACTGGCCTATTCTCACATTCTTGAAACCACAGCTTTGGCTGCCTGTTAGGTGCAGAGTCATTTTCAAAGCCGACTTTAAAATACCCGTCTTGAGAAGAAAAGGCAAAGCTAGAGGACTTAATTTCCCATCACCCATCAGCACAGAAAGTGACATTCCTGGATCTCCCATCATCCATCTGCACAGGTAGTGACATCACTGAATTTCCCATCATCCATCTGGACAGGAAGTGACTTCTGGTTTTCCAGCCAAAGCCATCTTTAAAAGAAGGAGCCAAGCAAGAGGACTTCAATTCCTATTCCCTTTCAGCACAGGAAATTACTTCACAGTGCCCTCCACTCTTCCCTCTCCTTCTCTCAAGATCTTCTTAATGGCAGCAGCAACACAGACGCAAGAGCACGTGTCACTGGCATTCCAAAGGCAATTCACCTAAGAACCCTGGTCCGATCACTGCCCAGTGATACTCCGCAGCACTGCTTAGGTAGATAGACCCTGGATGCTGTTCTCCCCAAAGCTGCAACGCCGCAACTCACTCCCCAGTAAGAGCTTTCCCCTTCACCTACTGCAGGTTCTCCAGCACCTACTCACCCAGACCCCCCATGCAAATACTAACAATGCCCTCAACATGTCCTACCAACACACATGCCATACAAGTTCCAGCAACGCCTACACTCAGACCCTACACCACACGCCACAGCAAACTCGCACATCAACACCCACTCGCAGGCATGACTCTCAACACACTATCACTCAACAAACACACAAACGAAATATGGGACCTGCCGAGCAGTGGCGCACTAGACATCCTCTTCATCACAGAGACCTGGCTCAACTCTTCATCAGCTCCTGACATAGCAATGGCAATGCCAGTGTGCTACAAGATTGCTCAACCAGAACCACCTGTCGACCTCCCGGACCACGAGCCACCTTTACCAACCTCCTCTCTGACTTTGTTACTCCACTCACCATCGACTTCAGAGCTTACATTCTCCTAGGTGACCTCAACTTTCACCTTGAAGACTGAAATAATTCTTGCTCCACAGAACATCTCAAAAGCTTGAGTAATATTGGACTCATCCAGCTCATCTTAGAACCAACACACACAGCAGGACACACTTTGGACCCCATCTTCACCACAAGCAACCACATCAAAAACAACTCCACCACACCACTCACTTCTACTAACCACTCCATCATCCACTTCCAAATCAACACACATCAAGTCAACACCGCTACCAGGTTCAGCATTCTGAACTGCAGTTGGGACAATATCACAGAAGCATTCTGGCTCAATGCCCTCCGCATGGATTCACTAAGCCCCACAAACAACCTCTGCGAGGACATCAACAACTTCAACAACTGAATTAAGAACTGTGTAGACTCCCTCGCAACCATCAAACTCAACAAGCACAGTAGATGAACCAAGCAGGCCAAGTGGTACACAGGAGACTTCAGAGACACCAGACAACACTGTAAACAGTTAGAAAGGAAATAAAGTGCCATCCACAACATCACGGATAGAACTTCCTACAAGGCTGCACTCGGACACTATCACCAGCAAATAAGAGACACCAAGAAAAAAGGCAGTAGTTGACCACATCGAATGAAGCTCCAAAAGCTGCAAGAAGATCCTCTCAATCATCATGGACTTCACCTCGCCCTTAGCCACTGTCAATAGCATCGCTGCCTCCCAACAACTCTGTGACGGGCTATCCAACTTCTTCTGCGGCAACGATGCACACCAATCCAATCCCTAGGAACTCACCTCTAACCTACCCTCCACCAACCAAGATGGCCATCTGACTAAATTGACAACCCTCACTAGAAACGACTCAGTGGCAATCATGCAGACCATCCACTCAAGATGCTCCAATGGACCCATGCGTCAACCACATCTACCTGTGAACATACCCAATCAGCAACACCCTAAACGACATTATCAAGACCTCCATCGCGTCCACCATATTCCCGGATGAATGGAAACTTGTAGAAAACAACGCCCTCCTCAAGAAGCCCACAGCGGACCCGAATTGACTGAGCAGCTTCCAACCCATCTACCTGCTACCCTATCCAACCAAAGTGATTGAGAAGGCCTTCAACAAGCAACTCACAACCCACATCAAACTTCTTCTAGACAACACTATATCAGGATTCAGAAAGACGCACAGCAACAAAACATCACAAATCACGGATACCGATGAAATTTGAATCCTCCTGGATGGAAGAGAAATGGCAGCCCTCATCCTGCTTGACCTCTCCGCAGCCTTCAACACTGTTTCCCATAACACCCTTATCAGAAGACACCACGAAGATTGCCATACAAGAATTCGCTCTCAAATGCATCTGTTCCTTCTTCTTGGAAAGAACACAGAGGGTCAGGCTGCCACCCTTCACATCAGAGAATAAGAAACTGATATCCGGAATCTCACAGAGATCATCCCTCAGCCCCACCCTTTTCAGCATATAAATGACACCACTCACCAACATCATTCAATCACAAAACATCCCCATCATATACTCCAATGACACCAAAATCATTCTCCCACTGATGAAGAACACCACCACTACCAGAACCAGCTTCACCAAATGCATGACCATGGTAGCAGACTGGATGCAAACCAACTGCCTGAAGCTCAATTCCGACAAGATTGAAGTACTGGTCTTCGGCAACAAGACCTCCCCATGGAACTCCCCATGGAACTCCATCTAGTGGGCATCGGAGCTAGGACCGATACCCACTGACCACACAAGAAATCTAGGGATCATCCTATATGACAAGCTCAATATGACGGCTCAAGTCAATGCAGTGTACATCACCTGTTTCCACATCCTACGCATTCTGCGAAAGATCTTCAAATAGTTGCCTCAGAACACGAGACGGACTGTCACACAAGCACTCCTCACCAGCAATCAGGCTGGACTTTGACAACAATCTCTATGCCGGAATCTCCATACAACTCCTACATAGACTTCAGACCATCCGGTAGTCAATCTACCATGCCACACCCACATCACACCGCACCTCTATAAGCTTCACTGGCTCCCTATTCACAAGCGAAGCCAATTCAAACTTCTCACACACACCTACACAGCCCTACATAACACAGGACCAGAATACCTGAACAGTCACATACACTTTCACTAACCCACCTGACACCTAAGCTCTGCCTGACTAACACATGCAGTCTCTGCATCCCCAGAAGCAAAACTAGAGGTCGCTCACTCTCCTAGATCATACCCAAGACATGGAATGACCTCCCTCAACACATCAGAGCCTCCTCCTCTAGAGTTCTAGAGTTCTGCAAGAAGCTGAAGACCTGGCTCTTCGTATAAGCACCTTGGGGACCACACACCTCACCAAGTGCCTGGATACTCTTTGGGGTGATTAGTGCGCTATACTAATCAAGATAACGTAACAAATCCTCATCGATCATATACAGAGCAATGTTAAAAAAGATTGGTCAAGACATTTTGAAGGTGCACCCCTAATTGCTTACAGGGCCGTCTTTAGGGCATCGTGACTGGTGCCACTGCACCAGGCGCCGAACTCGAGAGGCACTGCATTTTGAAATATCTTAAGATAATTAAAGCACTTGCTGGCAAGTTCTTATGTGCCCACCAATTTTCAGGCAGTAAAATAAATGTCAACATGACTCTGGTGATTAATGTGCCTGCTGGAAAGATCTGAGGTTTGTCTAGTGGCAGTGTTGACTCATCCTCTAGTAGTGCAGAGGGCTAATGTGCCTGCTGCAAAATAAAGGTAATTTGCAGATCACAGAATTGCATTTAATGCAGATAGTTTTTTTTTACAGAGTTTTATATAGAGCAAACTTGACCCGAATCGTTTATCTGAGCGCTTTACATAGCACCAGTTGCATTACATGAGGACACAAGGTTTTTGCTTTTGTCACAGATACTTATGTTACTTGCAGCTTGTGAGCTACAATCCTTCTAATATAGCACAGTGAGTTATGAACTGGCATCAAAGAGCTGAATGCAAACCTCAAAGCATAGGTTTAGAACTTTGTTTATTCCCCGGTTTTTCATTGCTAGAAAGGGTTATTTGGGTGAAAATAAATTCTAATTAGTAACGTCAACCCCAACCACGGGGTTACTTTTTAAATCCTGAGTTTGTGCTTCTTCAGACAAAGCACCCTTAAAATATACTGCCTGCCAGTATGGATATCATGTGATTTCTACACCTTATAGTTCTCATTATTTTTTACATTGATTTACTCTCTCTGTATAATGTATGTGTGACATAAAGTATTCTAACACCATACATTGGTATGAGTATTACTGTATAAAAAGTTAATTATGTGTGTGAGCGGAGCAATGGAGAGATGAGAGGCACCCTTGGAGGATGGTAGTGAGGAGAAATCCGTGGAGAAGGCCATTAGCGGTGCCGCCAAAGATTTCCACATCGGGCACCACCACTACTAGAGCCTGCCCTGCTGCCCCCTACATTCCTCCCAGCACTCTTTACTAATTATTCCCAAGTCTCGGATTGTAAATCAGGGGAACAGGGCTTTTCTGTTGCCTTTGCCAAGATTTGGAACTCCCTTCCTATGTATCTTCAAGCTGATTATGTCCTACTTAAATTAAGCAACTTTCCAGTTTCAATGCGAGTGGCATTAATCTCATACTCGCGCCCTCTACAAATAACACACCATAGGCCATAGACTAAAGGGTGAATAGTAAGCAAAGACTATCAGTCAATGAGGAACCACCATTTATAAAATGTACATTTCATAGTACAGTTTGTGAACAGGGTGGTTCCCTTTCAGGGCTCTCCTGATTTGCTGATACAAGCCTAACAGCATCTTATCTTCCAGTCCTCCCTTGTGATGCCTTATCTAATGTGGGTAAAAGAGACACTACATCGTCAAGGATCAGAAATCATAAAGCAGAGAGGCTTTTATTCCATTCCTCTGGAGACCTTTTCATGTAACTGGCATGGATGGCCCATGTGCATCTAGACGCAATCTATTTAGAAACATTATATCATCGAAATGATGGCAACAAGTAAATGCAAAAAGCCACATCCTCGATCTAACTTCGTACCTGCATCTGCCCTTACTTGCCTCTGTCCCAGATTTGTTAAATGTTGTTCTGACATCCTGGCTAAATCCTATTTTCACCTGGTAGATATACGCGTTACCAAGTGGTGTTTCCAGATTGGTATTCAAAAGCTGTAAAAATAGAACTGGGGCACCACTTAAGTATATGCATTTTCTATTTCCTCTAATGCTGTGGCTCACAGCCTGCTTCTCTTGAGCGGGATGGTTTGCTAAGGAATGCCTAGCCTGAATACCTGGGCCTTTCCTTATCGGTTTCTTCTGTTTTTCCCTCCATCCTCTTCTTCCTTCTGCTTGTGCCAAAACACTCCAGCTTTAAACTGTGTGCTTCATGCAATTGGCTCTTTTGCAATACCTGACCCTAATATCCTCTGTTTCTTATGTTGTGGGCACAGTCGAGAAGCGTGGTCTGGCACTCTGTCCTCCCATCAAAGGAGGATCCCTTTATAACTGCCTAGCTTGCATGCAGCATTTGGGTGGTCTTATTCATAAGGAGATGTGGGATTTCATTTTCAAGGAGAAGAGTCAGGTGTTAAGTAGGGGGTCTCAGCCATTGAGTGCAGTATCAACCATCCTATTCAAGTGGTGTGAGAGCCCTGTGGAAGGTAAAAGTACAGCGTTCTCTGATGAGTTATGAAGTGCCCAGAAGCAGAAGATGCTTTGGGGACCAAACCCTCAGCTCCTCTGGAGTCTCCATTGCACCACCAAGTCAAGTTCAAATCCTCACCTGGGCTTGGTGATCTCCAGCTGCTGTTACATCAAAAGTTTGAGCCAGTCTCTCCTTGTGGGTCCATTGCGCTGAGGCATAGTGCCTGCTTCTCTCCTGGTTAGGGGGTCAGAGTAGATATCTGATCCACTAACCTGGGGACTTAAACTGTATAGTAGAGCCCAGCTCCTCCTAAGGTGGTCTCTGTCATAGTCCCTGATCACGTAGGCTGTCTCCAGACTCTTCCACTCTTGCAGTTGAACCCGGCTCCTGTGATCTGTCGGTGGCAGTTTAGCAAAATGGTATTTTCAAAAAGTATATCTGTTGGCACTGGTGTGTCAGACACAGAACCCTCCTAGTTACCTCCTAGCACTGGAAGACCATTTTCTTAGCACTCAGCAACCTACAGAGTGTATCCTTTGCTGTCCTCCATCAGGGGCTGTGTAGTCCATGGGGATCAGATCAGATTTATGCAGCATTTGGACAAAAGTTTCAGCACTAAACAACTAATCTTAAAAGTTTAGCATCAGTGTTCAAAGCCGTAGACACATGGAAAGATATCCAAATCCAAGATGTGAGTTTCTTAACGGATTTCTCTTTATTTCTTTTTTTTTCACAAAGGCAGAAGATCATAGCCAACGCGTTTCGTCTCCCAAATAGACTTCTTCAGGGCTTCCCAAAGTAAAAACAGTATATTCATACAGGCGCTTGTATATATCAATTGTTTCAAAGTCCTGTGTTCGGAAGGATTCTATGTGATGAACAATGTCAGCAGTTGCATGGTAACCAGCAGCTCACGTTCTCCTGGTTTTCCAAATCGAAAAGATTTATGCAGCATGTTGGACGAAGCGCATCCAGACTAGGAGTTGCTGAACCCTCTCTTGCTTCCATTGGATCCAGCTACAAGTTGCCCCTCCATGTTATTTTAGTTTTTCTCCTCAGACTTCTCCTTGAATGCTTTCAGTGCAAAATTAAAATGTATCTAGTCCATCATAGCCGCCAACATCAACCCTGGGGCAGGTCATGCATATATAGAGACCAGACGACCAGTAAATGGGGCTGGTTCACCTCCTAATGCAGCTGGACGGCATTTCCGGTCTTGCACCAGCTATTGGTCCTACCTTTAGCCCAACTGCACCAGCTGAGCCATCAGAAGGATGATTTCCTCCCTCGCAAGCCTCTCCTTGCAAGAGATCTCATTTGGGGGAGTGGACACTGACCATGATGCAGATCTGGAGGCCCATGACCACGAAGCCCTGCGTCCAACATAGTGCTCCCATCAGCTATGGTCTTGGCTTTGGAGGCACTCGCTGTTGAGTGTTTAGCAGCCCCACTGGAAAATGAGGGCATCCACTGTATGCCATGGTTGCTACAACCTGCTCTGGGCACAGCTTCTCAGGCTCACATGTAGGTTTAGGAGATTTGGAGAATACCCTTTTCTGATCCTGCCACGTTAAAGTCATTTTAGAATAACTACAGAGCCTAAAGAACCGTACAGTCGCTGTGTCCCTCATTCACCAACGTTTGTGATTGTGGTCAGCTTCCCTGAAGGAGAAAAAGAGATAATGTCTTAAACAGGCAAGAAGATAGAATGCATTTAGCCATATTGGAATCCTGATGGCGCACAGCACCATTATCTTTGACCTGCATTACTAGCACAAGTTTGACTGAAATGCTACATGCTTCTGAACTCTGCTGATGAAAAGTACAACTCAGACGGAACCTGGACAACAAAGTTGCAGTACAAGGCTGCTAAAATCCAGAGACATCATTGACTCAGCTGCCTGGACAATGAACACATGTCTGGCCATGCACCAGCAGTCATGCCCCTACTCATGGCCCTAGTCGTAGCCTGTGCCCTAGGGACATGAATCAGGCAGTCCATGAAAAACTACATTACCTCCCTATCAAGAGGAAGAACATAATTCCTCTACAGATGAGATCTTTCAGCAGCACAAGATGTGCATCCACAGCCGTATCACGGGAGTGCCATCCATGGCCTCCCCTCTGTTCCAGCTCGTGAAAGCATTCCTGTCTAGGAAGGCTCAGGTTTACGTTCACTCCTAGACCTGACTTGAACCTTCTCTTCCTCAGGCATGAGGCTGCCCAAAAAAATATGCTTCAAGGAGAAGAAAAAGCACATTTTTCAAGTATCAAAAAAAGGTTAAGCAATGCAGGGGACTTCCATGATGATCAACTGTCTTTCTCTTCCAGTGTGATGCTTTTCTTACATTACCACCACTGAACTTAGATAAGCAAATATACATTAATAGCATTGCCCTACAGCTGCCACCACTGCCCTTCCAGACTTCCACTGCCCCAGTTGGCTTCCCAAAATTCTCTGCAGTGGCCAAAGATGTCCCCCCTTTCAAGAACAGTTAAGTCAAGGGGGCTCTGGCCCTTGAAAGAGACAGAAAGAATAATTCAACCACTTCCTTGTAAAAAAAAAGGAAGAGAGGAAGAGGGCACAGCCCCTTCTCAGATCTCTGTGGTCTGAAGCAGTTCCTCCCACTACAGAAGTTCAAGATGTTGACTTTGGCTCAGGTGCTCCTGACTATCCAGAACGACTGGCTGTTCTTTGAGAACTTTCCATGTACCTGCTTTGTTTTACAGTAGGGAACTGTTAGCTTCCCATTGTGGAACAGGATACTGTCATTTACTGTCAGTGCCGCCCCACAGATCTTCATGATCATTGCCCAGATGGCAGCTTTTCTGCATCAGCAGACGGTCTACTGCTCTGTGTGCCTAGATGACTGTCTCATTTCTGCAACATCCAGCCTGGATGCAAAGTCTGGTCCATCCCATAGACACAAGACTATATTCAAACTCATATTCTCTGTGAACTCCCCCAGATTTCATTGGTTCCATCCAGGACGTTTCAGTTCAAAGACCCCATCTTTTCAAAAAGCCTTCCATTATCCAGGGAGGTTGGCAGCAACCTCCCAGGTAGTGGATCACTTGATGAACAGGGCTGTGCTAGCCTGATGGTTCTGAAGGCTTCTAGGACTGCTGGCATCCTGCAAAGGGGTGGGCGACCATTCAAAGGTTAAAGTCTCACATTCAACTCCATCGTGCAGTAAGCTGGGACTATGCAAACTTGCATCACCATAAACATTACTTTGTAGGTTCTGCATCACCCATAAAGCTCATACTTCCATTTCCCATTACCTGGTGGACAAACTCAAGCTTTCTGGCGGCTCTAGACCATCGCAAAACGCTGAAGCAATGCTGCTATCACCCCCGTCTATTGAAAAAAAACGACTTATGGCACATCCCTTCTCAGGTAGCGCAACTAGAGTTTGGAACTAATTACCTCCAATCTATGCACAACCACCCAACTGGCCTGAAAGCCCTTCTCCTCCAACTTTATTTTAGCTAAGACATTGCAAGTAATCTGGACTGAGACATCAACACTACCTCGTCCCTTCAGGTGCTTGCAATCTTTTCACTGCTGCATATGCCTCTTCTACCTTTTAATTTTCTGCAATGATCTACCATTTTGTAATTCTCGAACTTCATATCTATTTTGCCAGTAGCTGATATTTTAAACCATCTGTAATTTTCATGTATCAAAATATTTCTTTTGGAAAGCGATCTGATGCCCCCCCTGCGCCTCACTGTGGAGTGGACAGCTCCCAAACATTTTTAAACAATGTGGAATGCTTTTTGATTGCTTCTCTTTAGCCCTCCAAAGCAAAGCTAAGTACATTGTAGATTTCAGAGTATAACATTCTGGTATCTAGTGAATTCCTTAAAAGGGGTAAATTTAGGGCAAACGTATTGATTGAACGTCTTGTCCCCATGTATGTTCTATTTAATAAATCAGCTCAATTTAAACATTACATGTTGGAACAATTATAAGATACCTCAATGCCATATGACTCTTTCAATGAGCTAAGCTAAGTGAAATTCAAACTGTGTAATCCTGTTTGAAATTGCTTCATGTATCGCTGTGCAACTCCAAGACCTCTGTGGTTTTTCAAATATGGAACACAACCGAGACATTTTTCCAAAAGTCACTTGCATCGAAGATTGCACCCCAGAATAAGTTATGCTGCTGCCTTTCCGAGTACATACTGATGCAGAACATATTGTCGAGACCGACTCTGTTCTGCTCTACTTAGTTTTTCGAATACTGATGCCATTTTGCAGAATTACCTTGACTCCCCTAGCCAGCCTTACTAGAGGCCTACTCAAGACAGACAGACAGACAGCCAGGAGGCTGTCAAGATGTTAATATGGGCTTGGAAAATGTGTGTCTGTAGCTGGCATCTCGGCATGCTGTGGCGACTGAGACCGACGAGGAGATTTACAGCACGCGTTTGTGTGCCTGTCTCTTGGGTGAATCATTTTCGACGGGTTGTTAAAGGCACTCCTACAAAAGTGAGCTAGCCTGAGCAGAGTATCTGTGGAGTTTCAGTCAAGTCAAGCTGATGAGTGTCCTGAAAGGCGCGAGCCATAAGGTGCCAGGGATCTCATAGACACCAAGTTGGTTGGTAAAACTGGAGTAAGACCACATGCTCCCAACTTCTCTTTTATTGGTAGGGTCACATGACTGGTGACAAATGAGTAGTGGGGGTGTGGGAACATGTGTAGGACAGCCATGTTGGAGAGGGAGCTGTACGGTGACATGTCTGGTGGATACTACATGGACAAACAGTGACAGGTTAAATGGTCCACCAGTGGAAAACAAACTAAAACAGACAAGACAGGCTGCAACAGGATGTAATCAATCAAGTTCAACGTTTGACACAGTGGTGAGTCAGGGCATGAATACTGATGCAGCGAAGTCCAGGGTCATTTGACAGTGTACCCAGCAGGATCATGTCCGGAGAGTGCATAGTTTTGTTAATGCTTTGTGATTATTGCCACATTGATAACGATGTTTAACCTCTGAGGACAGTCTTCTAGAAGGGCATCTCTGAATTTGGTGACTTTCAGTTGATTAATGCTGAGACCATTTCTTGGGTGAAGAGGTGCCGTGAACGGGTTGCTACAGGACTGAGCTTGGATTGTGTTGGGTTTGCATGTGTGCACTGCATGTGGAGTGCTGCAAGGCCACCAATGAACCACTGCCAAGTCATTTATAGAACACTTTCTTGAAGTTGGATCATGGTCAAGGTGTGCTGAAGGTTAGACCGAGGATACAGATGGGGTAAATAGATTAGACGATGATTAAATGTTGATGGTCGACGGTTGCTTTGGAGTGACAACGATCTTTACCTTTGGTGTTATACTGATGGTCTGATGCCAGTAAGATCTGAATCGCTTTACAATGGTGCCCATGATGCACATCAGAACTGACAGGATGTTATCACCAACTTGGTCTCCCTTCAGTGGTTATGATGCAGAGATCATCCTCAGCTGGAGGTGAAAGAACCAGTTCACTGGATGGCACGCTCAACAGTGAAGTTCTGGGTGAGAAGTAACTGGTATGAAGATTACCTGGAACTGGTGTAACTCCAGCTCTTAAATTCTTGGCGATCCATGGCTTTTGAATGTGGTGATTGTTTAGTGGTGTGTCAGGTCTACTATTGCATCTGAATGTCATCTTCTTGATGATAGAAGGGAAGACTTCATATCCTGGTTACTCTATGAGCTTTTGTGGTGTGTGAGTGTCTTTGCCTGTAATAAATGACTTGTGATTCTCCTTGGCGTGGGTGCCATTGTGTTTAAGTGGCCGGTGATGGTGTCTAGACAATGCTGTGGTAAGCTAGTGATAGAGACTATGGGTGCTGGGTGTCTTGTCGTTGGTGCTTCTGCTAGGCCTAAACCAATTTTTCGACACTTAATTAGTGACCTGCCTGTCTAAGGCTCACAGCCATCGGTATGAGTCTTTGGTGGTGGCAATATCTTCTGGCATGGTCAAACCTGATCAGAGGCTGTTGAAGGGTTCTCCACCTCTTCTGCTGAGGTGATCAGAGGCTGTTGAAGGGTTCTCCACCTCTTCTGCTGAGGTGATCAGAGGCTGTTGAAGGGTTCTCCACCTCTTCTACTGAGGTGGTACTCTTTTCTCCTACACCTTTGTCTTCTTGGTGCTTAAGATTGGCACCTCTTCTTTACAGTCAAGCCAATGAGGACCCTGGGGTAGAATCTGTGTGGCGTGTAAGAGCAGGTACTGAATCTCTTCCGATTCAGTGGGAAGGGAGTCATCAATTTAGGCTTCTCGTCTCAGTTCTCCTGTTGAACCTCTTTTAGCATCAGGTCTGTGGGTTGAGCTGTGCAGCAAAAAGGATGTTGCATTCTGGAGCTGCCGACAAACTGTGGCCAAGTTGAATAGCCGCTGTGATACAGTCCACTGGAGCCTTTTGGGTCTAGCTTTCTAGATGGGAGTATGACTCCAGGCCAAAGAGTGCCTTACATGGGTGTACAGACCTTTAGGAACCACTTAACAATGTGGTGTGCCTTTTAATAGAAGTGCAGGGCCTCTGTCAGTTGCTCCTATCCTCCTGTTTCTTGGTCTATCAACTGTTATTGGTTAAGTATCTTCTTCCTATGGGTGCACTTAGACCTGTCTCCTTAAGGCCTAGAGATATTTTCCCTTTGGTGGGCTACTCTCTTCAAGCTTTAAGTGTACTACCACTGTCCTGTGTAACTCTGGTAAGGCTATATGATGCAGTATTCTGCCACCCCCCCCACTCGGGCCTACTGCACCTGGAGGAACAGAAAACCGGCACTGTTTCTGTTGCACAGTCCCTGTGTAGGACAGCCCTCTTGGAGAGGGGGCTACATGGCCACATGCCCTGATGGGCACTGCTGCAATTAATCTGTGTATGCATTAGTGATATTGCTATTGCCATTTATGTAGCGCACTGAAACTCCAGGTGCTTCTTAGAAGCTCTGTTACCTCACCTTAAGAAGGCACTTGGAGGATACATGACGTAATGGGCAGGGTGTTGTTTGGTCTGACATATATGTATGGTATTTGAGGTGTCGTGTCCGTGTCCGCGGGCTCCTTCTATGGCTTAGGAGAAAGCGTCAAACCCATGGCGGCCCAACAGCCTCCCAATGAGGCGAATCAACGGATGGCACCGTTCGCGTGGCTCGGAGACTATGGCTGCCATTGTTTTCTGCCGCTGGCACACTGACTTGAGTCAACAGATGACAGCATCCAGAGGCGAAGAGTCCTTGGAGGTAGGGTGAAGAATGACCTTTCAAAGTGTCCATTGGCTGGTGCGCTCGCTCTCTGGCCATCATCACACTCCTGGGGCAGAGAACAGACCAGCTCTCTTTTAAAAACAACAAACTGCTGTTCGCTCACAGGAGAGCCAGCTTCTCTGTTTGTTTCCATGACCACCAGAGTGTGAAATTTGTTTGTCTTTACTATTTTTACGGGATGTGCTGTTTTGATGCAGGAGCAAGGCTGTGAGGGCTGTACAAGTTAATGTTTTGATTCATTTGTACGTCTTGCATCTTTGAAAAAGAGTCACTGCTGTAAAACCATTATCTGTGGATAATCAGCCCTCTTTCCCATAACTAGAGAAGGGATTAACTAGGTAAAGTTAGCTGGTAAGGCAGGCCCATATTTAGGGTTTGAAAAGGTTTCTTGAAGAAGATTGGTCGAGTCTGCAAGTAGCACTTGCTATGCCCATGTCATTGTGGGTGAACTATTAAAGAATGAGGGAGATAGACATCTTATACTGGGTCATGTGACCATCTGCTGAGGAAGCTCTGCAGTGCCAGCTCAATATTAGTCAGCAGGACGCCTGGGGGAACGCCTTTTAAAGGGGCACCACCCAGTTTAGTGTGATGGGATGAGGTGAACATCGAAAAGTACGCTAAAAAGTCCATTTTATGCTGAATATAGCAGTCTAGATAGAGACCTGCCATTTCAACTCAGTCTAGGCGCCTCTCCATACGAGCAGCCCAGCCCGAACTTCAAGGCCAATGTCTCCTGGAGAGGAACACAAGCAACCTCAGACTGGTCTCAGCCTAATTAAGCCTAGTCAGTGAAGTATAGCTTTAGTCCTGTAACACAGTGAGGATGGGAACACATCTGAGTTTTCTCATCTCACTTATGGCATCACAGTGAGGAAAACAAAATGGTGATGTGTGGAATACTTGAATTAAGCTCATGCAGTAGTTATTAGCAAGGCCACTGAAACTGTGTGGCAAGGGAGGACCAAATTATGCGGCAGGATCGACTAAATTATTTGGAAAGAAAAGGCAAATTAAGCAAACTAATGTGGCACATTTTGTGGCAGTAGCGCGTAATAATTTTGTAATTACGTTTTCATCTCGTTTCCCCGCGGAGTGTGGTTTAACGAAACTTGAAGGGGGCACCCCCTGCAAAGTGCATGGAGCTCTCAGGCTTGCCTGTGCACGGTACTCAGAGGGGGCCCCCTGGAGCTCGGGGGCCCCAGCACCATGGGGGCTGTGGGGGCTTTTGTTAAGCCACTGCCGCGGAGCCTGAAAGGGTATTGACACCCCAGGCGATGAGCACCGACCCTCAGGTTGCGTAGTGTGGTGTGACATGCATAGTGATTGCTGTAGGAGAGTAGATCATACCATTGGTTGGTGCCTTCCCCAAAAAGTGAACCTTTTGCTGAGAGGCTGTTAATCCCTTCCTCCTCCCCTATCCTCTTCCCCAGTTTAGGGCGAATCCGATATATTGGACATTGTATTGGAATCACTGTACCATGCATGCTGGTCATTTGGTTGAATGCTTTTTTTTTCATTGCAAAATTCAAGAAAAAGATTTATTTCTTTTACATGAGATTTCATCTCTTTAGCACTAGTTTAACATCCAAATACAGAAATAAGTAACTGAAATATGACAAGTCAACCTTTGCCTGTGGCCTTCCATTGCGCGGCAACACAAGTCTTCCCGCTTTCAGTAGCTTTTGATGTGTTTGTGCTAGAAGCAATTTGTGTGTTACAGTCCACAGATTATGCAGCAGATTATGCATTACGTGGCAAATCCTTTATAAAGAAAACGCTGCGGCCACAAAATCGCATAGTTCTACTGGCCTTCATCATTACTTAGGGTCCAATGAGACCTGGCCTAGCAGCCCAGGCTTAATTGTTTCTATTGGAACAGGACCAAGATTGATTTGTATGCGGGTGGTCTCTGTCTAGAGTGGCACAGTGGGTGAAGAATGATGTACTGAAATGTGGCTTGGATAGACCACCAGTGGCCAGGCATTCCTTACGTCACTTTGCTGCTTGCAGCAGAAAGGCAATGGAATAATTTCACCATTTGCATATGGGCACCTCATTGTTTTGAATGTGAGATATGCCCACTCCTACATCAATATTTAAGCTTTACTTATTTGACAGCTGCCACTTTGAGTTTGCATGCAGTTGATTAGTCCTTGTATTTTCTTACTAGCACCTGTTCACGATCTCTCAACTCACAATTTCTCAATGATGAACCCTGTTCAATTACTTGCTGGTTGTGCATTTAGCGTTTAGGTCTGCTTTTTTTGTTATCAAACGTTTATTAATTTTTTAACAGGTCGTGCAAGAGGTAATACACAGCTTATGCGCCTACAACCTTATAGGCCGGCAGCGAACAGCTTACACACAGCAGAAAGCAATTTCAGAGTCAGGGAAGCCTGGGGGACCCAATGATGCCCCGGAGGTAGGTCTATGAGCAGGCGGTCCCTAGCCAGGATCCCCGGTAGAGGCCCTATACCCTGCGCGAGCCCTCCATCTGACAAGAGAGTGTATAACATTACAATATTCGCCAAGCTAAGGCAACCTAGTTGAGCGACACCAAGCTCGCCCTTAGGGGCCAATGGTCCTGTCATTCTAGAGACTTCACTTGGCACCGTTGCCATGCATTTCCCTGTGAGCGCATCTGTATTCACATGCAGCTTGTCTCGTATATTATACAGTTTGGTCACGGCAAGCAGTGCATCGTTACGTATCGCGCCTGTCTAACGGACAGCGTGTAGGGATACCCTCCATCACGTCCTCCATGATTCCCCATTTATAGCCTGCAGTGAGTATAGCATGAGAGGGCTGGCAACCGCCAAGCGCCGTGTGGCATAGGCTCGCTAGTATCCAACAGGGTCGTATCGGGTATTGCATAGGGCAGCAACCAGCATGCAAGTCATGGCACAGTAACAACAGATTAGGAACCATTCCGTCTTCCCCGTGCTGTGTTCGTGCTAAAGCTATCCACCACCGCACCTGCATCAAATAGATAGAAAAGAGGCGACCAACCAACTAATGGGGAAGGGAGACAGAACGAAGGGGTAAGAAGGAGGGGGTGTGGAGTCTAGGGGAGGAGGCTCAGCATGGAGGGGGGGGGGGGGGAGTGCGGGTCCCACCAGTACCACAGGGCATAGGCCGGAGGTCAAGGCCACCCAGGGGCGGGTTCCCCCCTAACCCGGGGGTGTCTGGAAGAGTCGGAGACCCCGAATTGTTTGCCTGTCTCCATAAATTCCCTGGATCGGTAGGGTCCACTACATCATCGAAGAGCTTCAGGGCTCGGAGCCGTGGAGGCTGCAGTCTCGTATGCTCTAGTCTCCCCAAATGGTCGATCAAGGGCTTCCAACGCTGGCGATACTTGGTATCGCGGAGTTGAAGACGTGCCGTGAGGAACTCCATCGCCACCACATGCCACAGGCGGGTAAACCATACATTGATTGAGGGTGTGTCGGGTTTCTTCCAATAGAGAGCCACTGTTTGTTTCGCAGCACCCAGCATGTGGAAGCTAAGGTGTCGGTCACGGCCCGTCATAGCCCGTAGAGTCGTCGGCCGAAGGCCCAAGAGTACCACCAGCGGGTCCTCCGGGAGAGGATACCCTAAAACCTTTTTTATGTGGCTGAGGACTTCCTTCCAAAAGGTGATCAGGAGAGGGCATGTCCACCAAATGTGGATGAAATCTCCCGTCGCCTGAGTGCAGCGCCAGCAGAGGGGGGATGTCGTAGGGAACATTCTTTGGAGCCTAGCGGGAGTGTAATACCATTGGGTCATCACCTTGTAGGCCGATTCCTGTTGGGGAATGCTACGTAGGATCTTGGGAATGTCGCTCCAGAGCCGAGACCATTGGGAAGGGGTAACACCTGAGCCAGTGACGTTGTGCCATCTCACCTGGTAGGGATGGGGATCCGGTCGCTGTGCGTGTTGGAGCACCTTGTATATGCGGGAAATCAGCCCCTTGTAGGTGCCGAAAGTACGCGCCAACCGCTCGAACGGGGTGTAGGGTCGCGTGGCCACCTGCGCCAAGGAAAAGCCCTGTATCCAATGGCGTAATTGTATATACTGGAATTTGTCCCTCTCCGTAAGCCCAAACTCCAGCTTACATTGAGCGAAGGTTTTGAGACAGTCCCCAACGAACAGGTCACGGATCGTCCTGCAGCCGGTTTCCGTCCAATTCGCGAAATAGGGAGGGCGATCCGCCGGCGGGAACTGCGGATTACGGGCTATCGGGGTGTGGGGAGACGGGAAAGTGGTCAGGCCCCGACGAACTGCCACCTTGTCCCAGATTTCAAGGACCGTTTTGGTGGGAACCGCCATGTAAGCACTACGGTGACGAGCCTCCCGGGGTAACCAGGCATGATCCCAGAGTGGACGACAAGTGACTGCCCGATCCATGTGGAACCACACCTTTTCACTCTCCCACGCCCCCCATTCCAATACACAGCGGAGGTGGGACGCCCAGTAGTAGTCTAAAAGGTTGGGGCAGGCCAGCCCTCCCCGATCCCGAGGGAGTTTCAGGATCCTATTGGAAAAGTGGGGTTTCTTCCCCCCCCCATATGAATGTGGTGAGGTCACGCTGCAGCCCCTGGATGTGGTGTTCCGGAATAGGAGTCGGCAAGGTTTGGAAAAGGTATAATATCTTCGGCAAGATAGACATTTTAACCGTGTTCAGCCTGCCAAGCCAGGAGAGGGGCAGGGCCTTCCATGTTCGGAGGTCGGCCATGACTGAGAGCTTGTATTCCTGCCAGTTGGCCTGCGTCCAAGTATCCAGGTCCAGAGTTAGGTTAAGACCCAGGTACCGTACCGACTTGCTCGCCCATTGGTACGGAACGGAGGCCTGGATCGCCGCAAGTTCCCCGTCCGGAATCGTAAGGTTAAGGGCCCAGGACTTCGTGTGATTGATTTTCAGCCCAGAGGCACTTTCAAAGGTTTGGAGTAACGAGTGGACCGCTGGCAGCGAGCGCGGGGGGTCAGAGAGAGTAAGGAGGAGGTCGTCCGCAAATAGAGCGATTTTGTGCTCAACCCCCCGAAGAGATATGCCACCTATATCTGGTGACTGGCGTATCCTAATGGCCAGGGGTTCCACCACAAGGGCGAACAGCAGGGGCGACAAGGGCCAACCCTGCCGAGTACCTCTGCAAATGGGGAAAGGCTGCGTGAGTTGGCCGTTGACCCGCACTCTGGCCATTAGTGAGATATAGGGGGCCATGATACGTGCCACCATCTTAGGGCCCAACCCCACCTTCCGCAGGACCGCCCTGAGGAAATTCCAGTCCACTCGGTCGAAGGCCTTTTCCGCATCGAGTGATAGTAAGCATGCTGGGATCTTCCAGTGTTTGGCCTTCCCCACTATGTGCGCTATGCGGCGCACATTGTCTGCCCCCTGGCGTTGGTGGATAAACCCCACCTGGTCGGGCTCGATGAGGTTCGGGAGGTGGGCACTAAGCCGTTTAGCCAGGATTTTGGTGTACAATTTCAAGTCTGTGTTTAATAGTGCAATAGGCCGGTAAGAGGAGCAAAGGGTATGATCCTTCCCGGGCTTCGGAATGAGGGCTATTTCAGCCATTGCCATGTCCGACGAGGGCCCCACTGATTCCGCGAACGAGTTGAAGAGGCGCAGGAGATACGGCTGTAATTGCGGCAAAAAGGCCCGATAGAAAGACACCGGCAGCCCATCCGGGCCTGGCGTTTTGCCGAGCGGAAGATCCATCAGGGCTTCTGCCATTTCCGTCCGGGTGATAGAGTCCTCCAGGGTCTCAGATTGACGCTTGCTCAGCGGCTCCCATCCACAGGCGTCAACAGTTTCCGATATCAGATCCGTCGCCGGCGGGTCACTCGCATAGAGAGCCGCGTAGTAGTAGCGGAACGTTTGGAGCTTTGCCGGTTCTGCAATGGCCCATGACCCGTCTGTCTTTTGCAGCTTGGCAATATGGGCTCGGGCCGCTCGTGTTCGCAGGTGCCGCGCCAAAACAGCACCCACCTTATCTCCGCCCTCGTAGTACCGCTGCTTGAGTGAAAGCAAGGCGCGCTCAGCCTTGTTGGTATGGTGCGCGCGGAGCTGCCCGCGTAGGACGGCCAAGCGTCTCTTACGCGACGCCATCGGGCGCTCTTGGTCCAGCTTCTCTAATGTCTTAACTTCACGCTCGATTTTGGTTTCATAGAGCCGGGCTTCACGCGCCCTGGCGGCAGCTATTGCCGTAAGGGTACCCCGTATCGTAGCCTTAAAGGCATCCCAGAGGAGAGGGAGGGGAGTCCCCGGCACGTCGTTATCCGCGAAATACGCGAGGATGGCCGCCTGGACCTCCTCCCTATCCACCGGGTCGCGAAGGACGTGGTCTGTGAATCTCCAGCGGCTCAATCGCGTCGGGCGAGTGGAACACTCCCGTATAAGCAATTCCACGTGAGCGTGATCTGAGATCGAAATGTTGGAGTGGGACACCGATATGATGTCTTTAAGCAAGGAGTGCGACGCAAAGAGAAGGTCGATGCGAGAGTATGAGCGGTGTACATGGGAGTAGAAGGTGTAGTCCCGCAGTCCCGGAGAGTAGTACCGCCAGGTGTCCACCAAGGTTAAGGAAGTGAGGGAGCTCTTCACCGCCGCAGACATAGCCCCCGTCCCGTGGAACGCCCCCCCACAGCGATCCATCTCCGCGTCCCACACCAAATTGAAGTCACCTCCAACTATGACGTCGGTGTCTACTGGCTCAAGGTGTTCCCTAATGATCCCGCGTAGAAAGGCATCCTGACCCTGGTTGGGGGAATAGATATTGCACAAAGTGAGTGGGTGATTCCCTCTCCTGAGCTCCACCCGCAAGAACTGACCCTCGGCATCTCTGCTGACCCTAGTGTCTCCCCGGAGGAACCCCGCCCTACAAAGGATGGCTACTCCCGCTGACTTAGTGTTGGCCGAGGACCAGAACTGGTGGGGGAAGCGGGGGTGCGCCATTCGCACCACATCCGATTTGAGAAGGTGGGTTTCTTGGAGGAAAATGACGTCAGGGCTCTGCAGGAGCAAATAGCGCCATATTTGGCGTCTCTTATTGGGTGAATTAAGCCCTTTCACATTGAGGGAGACAATCTTCCAAGAAGGCGAGTCAGTCATTGACGCAGAACCACTAGCAAGGCATCTTTCATGCTGTCGTTCCCCTTAGTCGTGTCCCCCCCCACCAAAAGGATATGGAAGGAGAGGGAGAGGAGAGAAGGGGAACATGGCAAGAAAAACAACCAGAACACTTAATCGGCCAACAGGGCCAGCAAGACCTATTCCAGTCTAGGGAGTAGCCAGGCACAATGGCACAGGCTGTCCCGGAGATGTCACTCTCCCAGAAATAGGAATCGGGGTTAATCATCGCTTATCTGTAGATCCATGATGTCGAGGGTCCGCTCCGGACCACCGCCGCAGCCGTACAGGTGTCACGCCAGAGACTAGGCAGGTGTGCGCCCCCCAGGGGGACTTTCCGGGCGTCGTGAGAGGTAGGACCAGGGCCGCCACAAGTAGTCCAAGCCCACAGCCATCTCAGTGCCCAAGCTGCCACCAGAGAGGAGGTTCCACCAAGAAATCATTCATTTGGAGGCGAGCGCTTGCGATCCAGATGGAGACGGACCGCCCTCCAGGGATTTGATGTGCTCTATGATGTCTTGCTTGTCCCGGGAGGATCGGCTGCCATCCGGCGAGGAGGGGTGCCTAGGGCGGTGCACCGTGGACCACTGCGGCTTCAGAGGGACGCGGAGACCAGCAGGTCGACGCGAGGGGCTAGCCGGCGGGGAGTCTGGGATCTGAAGCAGCTGGGCCGCCTCTCGATAGGAACGCAGCACACGTCGCTTAGATTCCCACTGGAACATGAGGGCAAAGGGGTGGGCCCATTGATATCGAATGTTGAGTTCCCTCAGGTTGTCCGTAATGGGCCGGAAGTCCCGCCGGCGCCGGAGGGTAGTAGGGGCCAGGTCTTGAAACAGCTGGATGGGCTTGCCCCCACAGAGGATTTCAGGTTTGCTTCTAGCCGCTTTGAGAATGGCTTCTTTCTCGACGAAGAAGTGGACCCATGTCAAGATGTCAGGGATGAGTCCTGGCCTTCCAGACGGTCCGGAGACCCTATGCGCACGGTCCAAGGTGGGCGGCGAAGTGTCATCGTCACCTCGAATATCCTGGAGCAGGTCCGCCACAAATGACATGATGTCCGCTCCTTCTGCTCCAGTTGGCACCCCCCGTATGCGTATGTTGTTTCGGCGCCCCCTATTTTCCAAATCTTCTTGCTTGATTTGCAGCTCGACATGTTGTTCTTCGAGAGTGGCGATCCGCTGCCATAGGCGTTCTTGGTCTTCCGTACGTGCGTCCAAGGTTTTCTCCAAGTCATCGACCCGGCCACCGAGTTCCCCCACATCTCTCCGCAGCTCCTTGACACAGGCCTGGACCTCCGTGCGAAGTGACCCAATTTCCGTTTTGAGCTCCTGCATGAACGACGCCATGAAGGATTGTGTGACTGGTGCTGCAGAGGCCCCAAGGTCCGACAATGCCGCACTCGTCGACGGCGCATTCGGCTTACTCCACAAGTCCTTGACCGAGGCGTCTTTGGGGGCCGCGGGCGGCTCCTTCCCTGGCTTCGTGTGTGTCATGCTGCAAGAGTGTCAGAGGGCAGCGTCCCAACGGGGAGGAGCAGTGACCCCGGAACCCCTGAACGCACACTCAGCGTAAAGCGCAGGTCACTGGGCCACGCAGTCCATTAATGGCAGCGGGGCCCCGTTCCAAATGGCCCTCCAGATGCCGCGCAGCCGGGAAAGGGGAGCGTCAGGTTCTCAAGCCCCTGCGTGGTGCATGGCTGTCGGACAGGCAACCTGCCCCCCAAGAGAGGTCCCACCTACTCAGTCGAACGGGGGAGGTGCAGTGGGGGCGCCGCAGCACCCGACGGCTCGCCGCTTCAGTCCCGGTCCACCAGGTGGGGCCCCGAGCAGTCCATCAGCCGTGCCCGGGGGGCGCCTTCACGCGGAGGCTAGCCTCTCTCCCCGCCCCTGACAGCCCGGGCAGGCTCCAAGCAGATCCAGGCCACCGCGCCCCAGGCAGAGGCGTACTCCCGCCGTCCTCAATTAGGCCTCAAGTCGAGCCGGTCGGGGGTCCCAGAGCAACCCCCAGGGACAGCGCGGCAGTGCGGGGCTCCGTGCTCCCTCTCCGGCAGCTTGCTCTCGCGTCTCAGCTCTCCCCCGAGCACCGGTGATCGCAGGTCTCCAGGGCGCAGTGCAGCAGGCACCAACCAGGGTGCAGTGAGGTAGGGCACCGGACACTCCCAGGGTAGGGGCCCAGCAGACAGCCAGCGATAGTTCACCGGGGCCTGGCTCACCAGGGGCGGTGCTTTCCCTCAGCCGCCATCCACACCAGGCCGCCTCGTACGCCAACCTCTCCACCAGGCCGCATCCACGTAGCAGACGAAATGGCGGCGGGCGCTCTTCAGCCACCGCACTGCGCCCCCAGTCACACCAGCCAGGCGTCCCCCTCAGGAAGCCGCCACTCTCCCTCCTCAAGTTCGGGTCGCTCCGTTCACCCAGCGCCGTCAGCAGCCTCCGCCGGGCCCGCAGCGAGCCCCCAACGCACCCGGGAGCGTCCCGGCCTACCAGGTTCTGACGCCGGAGATCACCGCCTCCGCTCGGGCCTCGAAGTCATCACTCCCACCGCTCACGCAGTCCGGGGTCCTCTACTATCGGCCCCCTCCGGCAAGGAGCCTGCAGCAGCCACCAGCGCGACGCTTCCTCCGCTCCGGACTCGCCCAGCTCCGGGCGCGCAGATCGGGTGGAAAGAAAATGGCGGCCGGCCCGGCCGGCACCTCGTCCGTGCGGTGTAAGTCAGCCTCAGCAGCCACCGCCGACCACCTAGACTGGTGCCCCCAGTGTTCCGCCCTCTCCGGGCTGTGTCCCCGGTCCGAGTGTCGCCGTCACACCGCTGTAAGTGGCAGTTGATAACAGCGGCGGTCCGGAGCGGCCGCGACCTGCGTCCTACTCCATTCTGCTTTTTTATGCCTTTTTCTCTGGAGATTTTTTTAAGCTGCTTCCATAACCTTGTGAGAGGTCTCTGAAGACGTAGCATTTGTTTGATGACATGTATAGATAACCATAAACATAAACAAAACACTGCTGATCATTCAGAGAATTTATTTTACAGTTCATTAATTTGCCAGTACTTTTGAAACATCTGGTTATTGGTTGAGGAGGGTGGAATCCCCACTCAGGCAGCAACCACAATCCTTGTGATGGTGAACCTCAAACATTCATTAAATTAACCTGCCTTAACACTCCGGTAGCTTGGGACAAAAGCAGTCAGGCTTAACTTAGAAGCGATGTGTAAAGTATTTATGCAGCAATCACATAGTATTAAGGCAAAAACACAACTCAAGAAGTATCCCAAACCAATTTAGAATCATAGGGCCCGATTCACAAAGGTAAACTTAGACGTCTGGTCTAAACTTACAACAAAAGTCTAAGTTTACTACTTTCAGAATTCACAAAGGGCATTTACGAGTTCTATCTTTATGTCCACATTCAGGCCGATCGAGTGCAGACATAAAAATAGTACTCGTAAATGCCCTTTGGGAGTTCCCAAAGTCCTAAACTTAGATGTTTGTTCTAAGTTTAGACCAAACCTCTAAGTTTACCTTTGTGAATTGGGCAGATAAAGAACATCTTAATTAATAAAATGATCCCAGAACAACAAAACTCCAATAAGTAGAAGTTGAGATTCAGATTTAAAGTTTTAAGTGAAAATAGCACCTAAAAGCACAAGCGCTACTCACGGTCATCTGGTACTAGACCGGGGTAAAGTAACAAGTTCAGGCTAACCCTGATCAGATGCAGGGACCAGTTTAGTCCTGCTGAAAATGTTACCTTCTCAAAGTCAGTCAGGAAGAGTTCTGTCAGCGGTGTAGGAGGCACGAGTAGCATGGAGAGGGTCGCAGATGGTCATCGCTAGTGTCAGACGGAAGAAGAGTCTGGAGCTCCTGCGGGCTCTTGTAATTCCCCATGAGAAGCAGGCACAGCTATTATTTTAGCCTGGGAGGCCCAGTCCCCACAGGCAGAGCTCCAGGCACCTGGTCTGGGCCTCCTTCCTTACCCAGGACTAGGGAGGTGTCTGGGGCACCTGCAGGCTGAACCTTTCCTGTAATTCCCTGTGAGCTGCAGGCTATGGTTTTCACCTGGGAGGCCCAGTCGCTGCAGGTTAGGGCTCCAATCAGGGCCACCTTCTCTATCCAGGGCAGGGTAGCCTCAGACTGGACAGGAGTCTGGGACTCCTGTGGATTGAACAGCTCTTGTAATCCCCCATGAGAGTGAGGCAAAGCCATGGCTTTCATCTGGGAGTCCAGGTCCCCGTAGACCAGGGCTCCAGGCAACAGGCAAGGCCACCTTCCCTACCAGCAGGCTGAACTTCTCCTGTAATCCTCTGTAAGAGGTGGGCGAAGCCGTGAGCTTTGCCTGGGAGGACAGTCCCCACAGGCCAGGTCTCAAGGCGCCACATCAGACCAGGGAGGAGTTTGGGGCTTTTGCGCTCTGAACAGCTTCTGTAATCCCTGTGAGAGAAGCCATGACTTTTACCTGGGAGGCCTGGTCCCTGAAATCCAGGGCTCAAGGCACCGGGCAGGGCCGCCTCTCCTTCCGGGGCAGGGTGGTGTTGGACCGGGAGGAGTCTGGGGCTCCAGCAGGCTGAACAGAACCCATAATTTGTCATGAGAGGTGGGCAAAACCATGGTTTTTGCCTGGGAGGGGCGTACCCACAGGCAAGACTCTGGGCACTGGTTCAGTGACTCTTTCCCTACCTGGGGAAGTGTCATCAGACCGAGAAGGAACCCAAGGCTCCTGTGGATTGAACAGCCCCCATAACCCCCTGTGAGATGAGGGTGAAGCCATGGCTTTGGCCTTTGAGGCCCAGTCCCCCAGGCCATGGCTCCAGGCACCAAGCAGGGCCTCCTTCCCTACCCGGGGCAGAGTGGCGTGAGACTGGGAAGAAGTCTGGGGTTTCTGTGGGCTCAACAGCTCCCATAACCTGCTAGGAGAGGCTGGCAAACACATGGATGTTGCCTGTAAGGCAAGGATCCCGCAGGCCATGGTTCCAGGTGCCGAGCAGGGGCACTTTGGGTACCTAGGGCAGGGTGACATCGGACCGGGAAGCGACTGTGGCACCTGCGGGCTGAAAAGCTCCTTTAAACTCCAGTCAGAGGCACGGTCCCTGTAGGCTGGTGGTGCCAGTCTGCAGGCAAATTCTCCCACCCTGCCTTGGTCAGTGTGGCGCCCCACCCACAAGGGTTTGCCAGGCTTCAAGATGTCCACCAGTTAGCTTGTCAGCTGCATGGTGACAGAAATATCACCAGTGACATTTCATTTTCAAGGCCGATCCAACCAATGGACAAGTATGGGTGTGCCAACTCAGTCACCATCCCAGCTTTCCAAATTGAATTTACTCCCAGATCTAATTGCAACAAGGTTGTGTCCTAAACAATGTATTTTACAAATGGCTAAACAGTGTTTGGTTAACCATAAAACATACTTGATGTTTACATCTTGCATGTGAATGCCCAATCTGCACACAGAAGGAAAGAAATGCATGCATAAATTTATAAATACATTTCGCATTCTTTTGTAAAGGCCCAACAGTAGCAGAGGACATGTGTAAGAGTTTCCTTTGTATGGTCATAACATCAACAACTTGCCAGCATAACTTTTAATTTCTAAACTTGGCAGTATTCTCCTAGGATCAAAAGGCCAAAGAGAAACCTTACATAGTCTATTTTGTACTTCAAAGATATTGTTCTTAGTGGACAGTATTGGTGCTGATGAGAGGACTAAGTGCAACAAGAACAGTATGGGAAGTGTGACATAGGAGGTGACAAGTTCAGGGTCAGTAGAGATAGAAAACCCCACAAGCCTAAGTAGGTATTGCTGCGGGGGCGGGGGCAGATGCACAGCCCGACCCCCACTCGACACCTGTAGCAGTACGGGGGAGTGATCAGACAGTGCTTCTCCCCAGGAAAGAACAAGCTTGCCTTGCACCCCCTGACCCCCAAGTCCACACTTTTCACCTGCTCAGAGCAAGCAGAAAAAGTCATTGGTTTTCACCTGAGAATCTAGAAAAACTGCCTCGAAAGGACCTGGTATTACTTGGTATGTGCAGTTATTCTCCATTCCAAGGGAGCAACTTGTAAATAACGGGATTTGATGTTGAGATACTGGCCGGAATAGTAGGTTCCTACCCCCTGGTATCCCTACACAAAAATCTGTGATACTTGTAATGAGGCCCTGAGCAGCAATTACCTCTGGTTGTGAACTGAGTTCTAATGAATCTATTGCTGTATTCAGGGCATTACACATTAGTACTTGTTCATGACACCTGAGTCTATATCATACATAGGGCGCGCTGTCCCTGTATATGCCATGGAGCAACTTCAACTAGGTTTGGCGTTAGCCAAGTCCTCTTGTTTTTTAAAACAAATTGATATACTACACATAATGTGTTGCAGGGGCGTTCAGCCAGGCCTGATGATCCATTGGCCTGCTGTAGTGTCATTCACATTTTGCTTCCACCCACCGCAGCAGACCGCATGTGGCGCAGGTCCAGCCCACTTCAGCCATTGGCTTACCTGACTGCAAGTGAAGGCATTCTGCTCTTTTACACAGTGCACGTCCGCCTAATAAGTAGACCCCTTCAATGCCATGCACTACTGCTGCAATGTTTGCTTTACATTAAAAGTTATAGTTTGGATTTTAAACAATGTGCTTGTTTTTATACAATTTGTACTTTCATACTAAATCCTTCTTCAAAAAATAGGCATTCTTTAAGAAAGTTACAACTTTTTAAGGCTGCTTGTTTCGTTTCATAGTTGCTTCGGGAGGTGGGATTTTAAACCTTGACATTTCATGATATCTATTTTTCTTCATTATCGTTTGTGTCCCTCTGGGGTCATCATATTGAATGTCTACTACTGTTTCTCCAGTTTGGCATAGAACTGATTCAGAGTCCGAATCATTCCCCAACTTCCAAGGCTTATCTGTGGAATTAAAACGAGAGATTTTAAATTGCTTAAAGTACACATCTTCTACTACTCCACAGTTTGTTTTTAGTTCATGATGGAGAAAATTATAACATGCGATCAGAAATATCCCGGATTAACTTAATCTGTAATCAGAAGATGAAACTGATTTGAGAGTTTTCTGGTTCCTTTCTTTCTTTCTTTCTTTCTTGCTTTCTTTCTTTCTTTCTTTCTTTCGTTCTTTCTTTTTGTATCCCACAACCTCTTCCTCTCTTTTTGAATTATGCAAGAAGCTGAAGACCTGGCTTTTCAATTAACCACCCTTAATATACGCAGATCTAGGCACACACAACTGCTCAGTGCCAGGATACCCTCAGGGATCATCGTGAACTTTACAAATACACACACCTTAGCATAACCCACTGATAGTGAATAATGTTTAGCAGAAGAGTATATACACAAAATAATGTATAACTCGTCCAACCCTATAGATTCCCTAAAGGGAGCATGGGAAAAGGACATAGGACCTTTGGAAAACGAGGACTGGGGGGAGGTGATGCAAAGTCCAAGGGAAGTAGCGATACAAGCTAGAGTCCGCCTCATTCAATTGCGCATATTACACACATCATTTGCCTCATGCACATTACTGCACCGATTGGGTCATGGTATTTTGAGGTACTGTGCGAGGGGGTGTAGAGAAATTGTATCCTTTTTTCACATCATCTGGGAATGTAGCTTCGTACATAACTTTTTGAAGGTGGTAGCACAAAGTATGTCTGATGTCACTAATTTAGAGATTCCGGTGGAACCACGATGGCTCTTACTATGTGTGACGGGCGACCTAGAATGGCCCAAATACACAGGTATTAGGCTTAGAATAGCCGCCTAGGTAGCACAAAGGAACATTGCGAAAAAGTGGGGTGCAAACAGACCTCCAGATGTAGGGGAATGGCAAGAGGATCTAGACTGGTGATTTGGTGCTGAGAAAGTAACATATAAGGCCAGAGGATGCCCTAAGAAATGGGACAAGATTTGGGGACCATGGGAGGATTATAGTGGATACTGCATAGGAATGGTCCATGCAGAATGGTGTTTTAAAATGTGTATAACCTCAAGCAGTGTAACATCTACAGAGGGGGAGGGCGACCAATCTGTCTTGCAGTAATGGGAGAAAGTGTGTGATTCTGCAGGACGCTTATAAAACGATGTTTTGTGTTAATGTTAACTCAATAAAAAAAATAGATTATAATAAATATATATAAAGGGTAGGCCGATCTACACAGATGTATCAAGAGCAAGGAGGGCTAACAATTAAATTTTCCATGCGCAAAACTTTTTAAAAAAAGAATGTATGCACAGACACATTTAGCAGAAGAATTTGAATACCATTAGCAGGTGCCGGTGGCCATTAACAATAAAAATGACTTAAGATCAATATGTAAAGCTAACCCCAAGGTTGGAGGTAAATATAAAATCTGCTAGTGTGTCTGAAAGAAAAATATTTAGATCTTCATTGTGAGTCGCACTTGGCAGAAATACAGTTGCTGCATGGTCCCGGGTTTACCTCTCAGTTCCAAGATTTTTTCATCGTAATGGCCAAAAAGTGCGGTTTTGATCTCACCAGTCGCTAAATTATGCAACTTCTTCCTAGAGTACCTTCAGGAATTTCGCATGGAAAAATCTCTGATTACATGCACAATTTGCTGTAAAATGGGAAACTGATATTATGCATAAACACTGTTTGCACTCAGTTATTGATTAACAGCTGGACTTTAAAGGAGCTTGTCAGTGTGCTGTTACCCAAATACACAATACAGTATTTGTGTAATCAGGCAGTATCACAATAAAGTGTAGGCAGTTAGCAATGGTCTGTCAATACTCAACACAGGACATGTCCACATTATGGGTGTCAGTGAGCATTATTGAATTTCAGTAGGATTTGAGTGACAATCATTGTGCTGCATATGGCAAATGAACACTTTATAGGCATCTTTCAAACCTCCTCATTCAACCACAGAAAATGTATTCAACCACAATTCCCTTATAGGAGAGCATACTAAATATAAAGCATCAAAATGTGATTTAGGATTATTATTTTGTTTTAGGTTTAGGTGTAAGAGTTTATGATTTAGGGTTTGATTTAGCTTTAGAGTCATAGATAGCAACCAATTGTTGATACTTTAAAATTTGTCTGCGCTTGAAATTAGACGGTAAGCTATATAATTCCTCATATGGTTCATAGATTTTGGGAGAACATTGTAAAAAACGAGGTAGTCACTGACACGCACAAAGCATATATGTGTATTCGTAACTTTGGTACCCAATTAAATTATCATGTGTTTCATATTAATCTTTTTGTACCATTTTTGTTTTCTCTATAATGGACAGGGCTACCAGGATTACCAGGACCAAGGGGTCCTAAAGGTGATGGAGGAACAAGGGGACTGAAAGGACCCATGGGACAAAAAGGAGACGCAGGCGTGTTGGGGCCACCTGGCCCACAGGGTTCCGGAGGTCCACCTGGTGATGGAGGCTCTAAGGGTGATAAGGGAGTGATTGGAGTCAAAGGTTCTAAGGGCCTTCCTGGAGTTAAAGGAAGTTTTGGACAGCCAGGTGCCAAAGGACAAAGAGGACCAAAGGGCGATGTGGGGCCTCCAGGGCAAGATGGACCAGTTGGTTCTGAGGGGCCACCAGGGCATCAGGGGGAAGCCGGCCTACCAGGGCGTCCTGGTGTTACAGGTCAACCTGGCTTGCCAGGGTTGAAGGGTAAGCCTGGCATTCAAGGACCAAGAGGATTACCAGGCCCTCGCGGCCCCCCAGGAAAATCAGCTAACCAAAACCAGCATTAATTGGATTAAAGTATGAGTAAATTTGAAGGCCATATGTTGGGCATCTCACGTGAACCAAAGTGCACAATTTCGGCAATAAGGATAATGAACTGCTTGGCTGAATGCTTATCAATAAGACACTTTTGGGTGCAGACCTCTTGCAGTTACTTCACATCACACATGCAATTGAAAAACCATTGTTGTACTTGAACATCTGGACAAAAGCATCAATGCCAGTTCTCTCACACATGAGGACAATTGTGGAAGGACCCATTTGGTGACATTGTCATTCATGAGGGAAGGAAGGCCAGTCAACAAACTTCAACTCAGTTTCAACAGTTTATTCCTTCAAAACAAGCTTGTTTCATCACTATGCATGCTTATGTTTCAGATTCCCTGGTCCTTGTGTGCCAAAAATAGCATATTTTGCTAGATATGGGTGAAGACATAAAAAATGCCAAAACCACAATTAGTGTTGATTGGTGTTCAAACACATATATACTATAGTTTTATGGAGTGAAAGATTTGTAAATGTATTTTGATCAAGTAGGACTAGTGGGTTATTTGTAGGGCCATGAGAAAGTTGAAAATGACTCTCAGTGAAATAATCACTTTATTCAGGTGACCAAAGCTTGAGACCACATGAGCAATCTTTGAAAGATGGTACTGGGTATGACCATGATAACAAAGGCACTCTGAGCGAGATTCTGTCCTAATTCTTTGTCCAGTTGCTAAGCAATTATTTGAGAATTCATGGAAGTTGGCAAGGTCCATTATCCATAAATTATGGCTCAGCCCAGTAAATTCCAGTGAAAGCAACCCATGTGTTATAGTAATAAAGACGTCCCTTAATGCCCCACCTGAACGATCACTTTCGTAGCAGAAAATTTCCATTTGTGCTAGCATGCCAGAGTTACTTATGTTTTCTTTTGGTGACAAAGCATTATCGCTCATGCCAGAGATATCACATAGAATAAAAGAGTAGGACTCTCACAAGTGAAAGCAGCACTCTTACTGTAAAGTTGTTTCTATGGTAAAGCCTCTTTCGCGCTAGCATCATCCTTAGCACTTTGGATACAGAGTGGTCATTTCAGAGGTGGTCTGTGTGAGCGAGTGACAACGCTGTTGTCGTGCTGGATTCATAGTTGACATCCAGATCATGGAAAGAATTGATGTTAGGAGAATGCTTGAGCTAACACTTTGAGAAACATTTTCATCATTTCATAGCTTATCTGCCATTTCAGAAGGAGATAAACCCTAACACAAATCAGTTCAACTTCACTCTAAAAGGAGATACTTGTTGGACCATGCCCAACCTTCTTGGACTACAAGCAAGCAAAGGCACGTTTATTCCTCATTGAAGCTTACCCAATTGTATCCTCAGTATAGGTCAGCGTACAGAGCTAGTGTATAGGCACCAGGACACCGGGACGAAGCTCTTCAACTAGGAGCACTCAACAGAGAAACCGAAGGATTTAAATTTCATGTTATCAATATACTGGTTTATTTCCCATCCATGGTTTGGAGTCTCTGATTCTTACCATACCAATGGCCTTCAACACAATGGGTTCCTCAGGTTAATTTGGGATAGTCCATTCACAGACTTTTGACGCTGGCCATTCCCCACTGAACATGGCCTACTGTACAAGCATGCTTTGAAATGTCAGTCAAGCTGGCAACAACTCTTCGCCAATGGAACATGGAAGTTGGCCTCCCTCAAGGGTACTGGACTCGCAAAGTCATGTTCTTTCCCTATGTGGAGGCAGGTCCTCAACAGTCAATGACCACATGACTTTCACACTTGAGGCGAACCGTGCACTAATTACTGCCTAGTGAGGAAATGTTTTTTCAGTATTTTTTGATGCACTTTATGTACATTTACGTCCACACCAGTATTCACACCCTGATTCACGCATCTTCCAGTTCTTTACTTGCAAATGATTCAAAGCCACACACTGATGAACACTCCATTCACGCTGCATGAACCCGTCCATTTTGTGATGCTACATATCACACCTGATTGGTTACAAATGCAGGTTCAGTGTAGGGCTTAAGAGTAACCATAACCCAGGATACAGGTAACATCATCTCCTAGTGAAAGCAAGCAGACCTACACTATGTTGCTTTGCTTTATCAAGAAATTCAAAGATTCATCATGTATTTCAGGGTGGGAAGGAAATGTTGAGGTGTGCAACTGGTTTGCACAAATGTTTTTATATCAACATTGTAATAGTGGGATCCACATGTAATATCAAATGTATTCTCAGAGTAATAAAGTCATCTAAGAAGAGGCATGGTCACTTGTAGATTATTTGGTGCTCTGTGGATCATGTAAGATGGAGACCCGAGAGAGGTTTGTTGCTGACACTTGCCTACTTTTGTCTTTTACTCTTGAACATATACCTTTAGTGTATTACTAGGTGACATAACCAGTGGATGGTGTGGAAAAGTATCCTCCATGCACAGGTACATGCCTCTGCTGCAGTCGTGCCATATTAACACTGAGAGTGTGAGGAAAATGTGACTATATTTATTACAGAGGCAGCAGTAGTGCCTAAGTTTCCATTGGCAAGCCTTTTTTGGTTTCCTAATAACGTTTGTGCCATTCAATGAATCTGCAAGAAAACTCCCCAAAATGTACATCCACTTTAGAAACTTTATGGCAAGTTTCATGTACATCTGTCAGGTGGGGGCAAAAACACAGTGCGGCCCCAAAAGGAACATTCCCCATTTTAACTCTCATAGGTTACTTTACTCCTTCATACAGTAAAAAACAGCTGAACAAAATTACACCAAACTTGGCATGTAAGTAGAACTTTACTCATAGAAGTGCATTTGATTGGCTTTCTGTAAATCTGTTCAGAAGTTTTTGATAAATTAAACATTTAAGTGATCTCTGTTTCACTACCTTCCAAGCTGGTGGAGGCGTAGGAGCAACATTGCGCCACTTAACAACATCAGACTGAGTCAGACTTAATATTCTAGGTTAAATGACTCAAAAACATGCAGTGGTGGAGTCTACATGACCCTAAGGATAGAGAGAGCAGTACAAGCTGAAAAGGAAGCCCAAACAAAATGCTGTATGTGCTGCATGCTGCTGCTTTCCCCTTCTGGCCAGAGCTGCCATAGCTTAAAATGGTTCCTGCCACGGAGTAGCTCTATGGGTTTAGCAACCGATAACCTTGAAAACAGCAGAGAAAACCTACATTAAGAGAGACACCTGAGCTCAGGGAGAGCGAATGGACCATTAGATAACTGGCAGGAGGTTATAATACTTTGGGGCGCAATGGGCCACAAGCGACATTATGGGAGGGGGATTGAGCAAACCCAGAGGATTGATGAAAGGGATCACAGATCTGGGTGGCTGTCATGGTTGTGGGATAGCCTGTCCTGAAGTTGCGCTCCCTAATTCATGCGATCAGATGGGACAAGAACATCTCTAACCCCTGTCCCCATTGCGAGAAAGTAATGCACTCCCATCCATTGTTTCGGATATTGTGAGATGGCCCATCATGATTCTGCACCCCTACTGACTCTCAACCTTGTATAACCTTCTAGGAAAGCCTTAAATTATTTCATTCAGCTGAGAGAAAACTCATTGATAAAAGGCAAGAAAGTGTGCAGGAGCTGTAGAGTAAGTGGGAGCGCTTTACAATAAAGCAGCAAGAGGGCTTATCCCCCCTTGCTAACCTATAAGAGATTCAGCAATAATAGAAGCCGGGAGGTGTTGAATGTTATTTATTGTGCCCCTGGGCAGATTGGACACCATTGGAGTGGTTACTTTTGAGGTCTCTTGCCACCCCATGAACCTGAACAAAGGGCTAGATTATGAGTTTGGCCGTCCATAGGACTGCCAAATCGGCGTTAGTGCAGCGGTAACTGCCGCATCGGACCACCGAACTACAACTTTGGCGGTCAAACTGCCATGGGACCCCTGGAACCGCCAAGGTTGGTGGTGTGGCAGGTCTGCCGTTAAGCATATTAGGAGTTTCCCTACTGCCAGCTGTCTCAGGGTGTTCACACCATGAAAATGCTGACAGTGAGGAAACTAAGGAGGCCCTGCAGGGCCCCCTGGTGCCTCAGGCCATTGAGATGCATGGGGGCACGTGCTGTGCCCCCTGTCTGCATACACGCCCAGTTCCTGCACGGCATGGACTTAATAGTCCATGCTGTGTAGGAACTTGCTTTGGCGTTCCCATTGCAGTGCCTTTTTCAAAGGCACCACTGTGAGAACGCCAAAGGACCGCCTGCCAGACAATGAGCAAACTCGTAATCTGCTGGGCGGCCGGCTGTCCAGTTTGGCAGTGCAGGAGTGGGGCGGTGGTGTGCCTCCCCGCACCGCCAAACTCGTAATCAGGCCCCATAGACTGTAAGAGAGAACGATAATTTTGGGAGCACGTAGCATGCGATGATGCTAAATAGTCTGGAAAAATAACCTCACATATGCCTGAAGGAGGTAATACAGTGATTTTCTTTTTTTAATTAACAGTCATGTCCCAGCCCACAGAGACATCACCAGCCATGGCAGAGACCAGTGCAGGAATCCTCATGAACAAAGATCTGAAGGCATGCCTCGCAGATCTGAAAACAGGGCTAAAAGCTATTGCTGAAGGACTAGCTGCACAAAGAATGGAGCATGGTAGAGACATGCACCAGAGACTAGATACTGTGAAAAACCGACTTGAAACTAATGTGTTGAGCGAACAAAGTATGTTGACCCTCTGCAATCCCAAGTCAAGTATCTACAAGACAAGTATGAAGATCAGGAAAATAGATTGAGAAGCGATAACATCCCGATCAGAAATGTGAAAGAAGGGGCATAAGGAGATAATATACACCTGGAAGACTTCTTTAAGAAAGTCGTACAGGAATACAGTTATTTGAGAGTGGGAATATTGAGAGTGGACTGAGTGAGGCTAAACCCTCAAAGCTGTCTGCAAAACCGAGAGCTATAATAACTAAGCGGCTTAGTTACAAGCTGAAAGAAGAAATTAGCTACATAGATGGGCTGAAGGAGTGCCTGCAACTGGGAAACCACAAAATCTTCCCCTTCCAAGACTTAGTGATTTGCTCAAACGCTCCATCCATCATCCCCTTTGGTATCGCTTTGTTCGCCCTAAATTGGCAGGGTATGCCCAGACGTGGGTCCCTTGCTCACTTTGCCACTGGATTCAAGATAGCCTGGCTGAGGAGGGTTATGAACCCGAAACCGGTCCCAGGATGCTTGTTTCCGGTCCAGGGAAGACATGGCTTGACAGTTTGGGCTGGACTGTTCCCATGAGGCACAGGGTCAGACTGATTTGCATATGGCCATGTCTGAACTGGGGTGGTGGAGTGAGCTAAAGAATGATGATGGATTAAACCCAGATCAGTTGACTGGGGTGAGTGATGTGCTCAAACGCTCCGTCCATCATCCCCTTTGGTATCGCCTAGCAGACAAAATAAGTCACACCTGAGTTGAAGGATTGATCATAGTTAATTCTGAAGGGAAGACAAAGGTTGTGGGATTGATGAGAAGTGGTACTAGATCTACTAAAGATTACACGAAACAGCATTGGTTTATTTTTTAGGACTGTTGACTACAGGTAGTAATCCAACCAATGAATTTAAATATGTTCTGCGAAGTGGACAAGGCCCAGTTGGCCAAATCCAAAATTGTTTGGGAAAAAGTAGTGGATTTAGTTGCACTTTTGTATGGCACAATAATGCCTCTGAGTGCATAGTTAACAGAAAAGATAGATATATAGGAAACGATTTTCATGTTCAAAATGTTGCATTAACAGAAGGGGGGTGGTAAACTCCCCAAACAAGATACAGGAGGTCAGAAACTATATATATCATCAGGATCCTGTTTTTCAAATAGACACGCTTACTCCCTAAAGGCCAATTCAAAATGTAACACAGGAGATTCAGTTCTGAGCGTCAGCGCGTTTCAAGACAGAAGGCCGTGGCCATACAGTGCAAGCAAAGTGGGTGGAGTGATGTCAAGGGTGATCCACGATCCTGATGGTCGATCCATGAAAGTTCAAATATGCATAACTCACATTGTGGTCACCCTAGTCAATGTGTATACACCAAGCAGGGCCCAGGACAGATATATGAAACAAATTAAAAGAAATCTGGTGGCGAATGTAGATGGAAAAATGATTCTTGAGAGTCTTAAACCTGGCATGGGATCCACAAATAGAAAGGTCCTTGATGAGAGGTGGATTATTGTGGTGGCTATATGAAGCCTTAAGAGAACGTTCAGTGAACAGGGGTTAAAAGACACCTGGAGGGTTCTGCACCCATAACACAAGGTTCTACACAACCAAGGACCCTCCTGTATTAATTACGGCCTGAACTTTCACCAACCATCGAGAAGACTACGCTCCACCTCCCTTTCAGTTGCCCATACTCCCCGCATCTGCCAAAACAGAAGTGGAGGACGCTTCTTCTCCCACATCACAGCACAGACCTGGAACAGCCTGCCCCTGCACCTCCGGACCATCACCTCACTTCTGCAATTCAGGAGGGACCTCAAGACCTGGCTGTTCGAATAAGCCTCAGGGACCTGCAAGCGCCTGGATATCCTATCGGGTGATTAGCCGCGATTTATAAATCCTTATTGATTGATAACAGACTATTTGGTCGTCTCTCGTTCACAAAGGACCCACTCATGTACATATTTATACCAAAATGCTTGATGAGATGACAACTTTCAGCCGAAATTGCATATATATTAATATATATGTCCATGCACATGTATAAATAGATTGGGAGATGATTAAGAGATGAGAGACGATCATTCGATGACAGTTTTCCAAAGTACCTTTTAGAGACCTAGGTCCTCATTTGGGGTTTGGCAAACAGGTTACTCCATCACAAACATGACAGAAATCCCATCAGTCTTATTGCAAATGCCATATATACTCATGTATTAAGTAGATGAATCAAGCCCAAAATACGTTGTAGATATTATGAAGAAATGGGGTTATTCATACATGTATGGTGTGACTGCTAATCTTTCAAGATGGTTTCAAAAGTTTTAAACAACATCAAATAAGTTGTTGGCTACCCACTGGTTGGGACTCCAACATCAAGAATTAGAACACTTGTTTAAATCAGAGCAGCACCTGATGGAGAAGCAAATATGTTAATTACTGGGCAATGGAAAAAAACTTTGTAAAGTTAGTGGCAGATCCTGATGAATAAGAAATTGATTCAGGATCTCACCTACAATGAGAGAAGTTTTGAGAGCGCTGCAGTTGTTCACATGCGACTTACCTGGGCATTAGGTGACAAGTAGTAACCACAAATGATACTAGGGGGTTGGCTCAGTGATCGTATGATTTGTAAATGAAGATTTATTTTTGTTGGGAGTTTTACATAGTGCGAACTAGACCCAAAGGTATCAGAGTGCTTTACATGAGCACCAGTTGCGTTACAGACGGACACATTCATTTTTGTTAGGCACGGGGAGATTAAGTAATTTGTTCAGAATCGCAAGATGTTGAGCATCCCTGCCAAGACTCGAACCAGGTTACACAGCTTCCTGGTCGACCCCCCTAGCCCTTAGGCCACATCCTTTCCACTACACTCGACACATTTGTAAGAAGAATGCAGGAAGCGCAGGGTGAGTAATTGGGGATTAATATTGTTGGAAATGTTTTATATGATGTGCCATGCTCTGATAGGCTGACCATCACACAAAAACTTCTCTTGCGTCCAACATTACCCAAAACTGTTCAATTATCATCGAGTTGGTGAAAAGGAAAAGAAAATGGCATTAGGGAGTGGGGCTTACCTACTCTGACCACCAGGCCCATGTAGGGGGTCCAAAAAGGACTCCACTGTAAATAAACAAAATTATTTTTAATGTAAGATTTGTAAATCCTGTGCTGGATTTGCAAATACTACATTCACTCTGGGTCTCCTGGACTTTCCTGGAGCCTCAGGATTCAGAAATCCAACACTGAAATCACCAATCCTGAAATGAAAAAAATGTGAAAAAAAAATAATTTAGTGCACTACAGATGCACTTGGACAGCAGGTTGGTCGCGTGTGGTGGGTTAAGAGTATGGCTTGGCCAGGCCAGGTGTCCGATCCCCGCAGCTCATGGCTGAAGGCGTGTGCACCGGGGGTTGGCCATGTGCACTGGAGGTTGATGACACACAGTGGGTTACTTGAAGGGCATGGCACTTTAACTCTGTTATTTTAGTGAATTACAAGTATGTTTTAAACATACATTATAGTGGTATAGCTAGCAAAGCAACCACAACTATAACTTCACTAAACCTTTGTGTTTTTTCAGTGAATTTCTGAGTTTTTTTCATCATGTTCCACATGGAATTGCTTTTTGGACCTCAGCCTCCTTTTACAGCTAACATTCACTGCAAAGAGAGTTTGGATGTGGGCAGTAGGAACTCGTTGCAGGAGAACCTTCTGTCGACACTCCTACAGTGCATGGTCTCTAGCCTTGTGAAGCAGGGTTTGGCTGCATGGCAAGACCCTGCCCCAAACCTGTATTGGCTGTAACCGGACCCTGGTCCCAAATCGCTGCTGCAACTAACCATGCGCAGCAGGAGTGGGCTTCAGAGCCTGGCCTCTGGTTAATCCCTACACCCCGTCTTCGAAGAGTGGGCAACCCCCACCGTGAGGAGAACTGAAGGCCAGGTCCTGCACTCCACTCTTTTTGGGCAGCCCCCCCCCCCCTGCTGTGCATGGTCTTCATGGTCTTTGGTCATACACGGCAAAGATGGACCACAGTGTCTGGTCCCAAGCTTAGCCCTGTCCCAAATTCCCCTGGGTTGCTGACTCCCCTGTGCTTGGCCTTCAGCTGTGCACAGTGGAGGTGGACCGCAGGGCCTGGCATCCACCCCGGTCTCACCACTCCCTCTGCAGGTGGGGAACTACTGTTACACAAAGCTTTATGTAGCAAGGGTGGGCCCAGTGCCTCACCCTCAAGAGGCAACTAACCCATACTTGGGCCTCCTCCCTCCACAGCCAACTACCCATCACGGTGCACAAGTTAAGCTTCGCTGCACAGATCCTTCAGCCATTCACGGATGGGGTGAGCCACAGGGCATGGCTTCTGGCCCATAATCATCAGACAGTCATCCCTTGATGTGCATGGCCACCAGTCATGTACAGATGGTGTGGCGGCAGGACCTGGTCTCTAGCCATGCTCTGCGCCCCACAGTCCACGAGCCGTCAATCTCCACTGCACATGGCCTTTGACCATGAACAACAGGACTGGCCACTGGACCTTTCCTGCATCCAGGCCCTGCCTCCCACCCTTCACTGCAGTGACCACCAACCCCAGTTGTGCACATATTTCTGCTGTTTGTGGGGTTTTTGAGTTGTTTTCAGATTTTTATGGAACCTATTGTATTTTTACCTTTTGTATTTTGTTTTCATTTCTTCCTTCTTCAATTGTTGTTCATCAAACAATATTTTTTCATAACAACATTGTTGCAATTTCTTTTATTGCTGTACGCTATCAAAGAAGCACTTGTGACACTTTTTTAACACCATCAATTCATCAATGTATCACATTCCGGTTTTCATCTCGAGAGGAGAAGATTTATTTTCATTTTCAGCAATTTTGTCATCAACACTGTATGCATTACTTGTGGTCAGAATAGGATAGGATTGGTCACCTGGGCCAATCAAAGTACATGGACATAGACGTTCGCTACAAGTATGGTTTCTTACATTAGGTCCTTCCGAATATTTATATCTTGAAATAGTAACTTCACAAATAAGTAATACTGAATGCGGATTTAAGTAGCACTCTATACATCTAAGATAGAAGATGCAATGAGGGCTGTCTGAGTATATTCCCCAAACCAAAATGACATTGAAAATCACATCCCAAACCAGATATCTGTCACGTGACCTAGAATGTGGCGGCCATCTTTGAACTCGAGTGTATCAATGGGCTTATTTTGAAGATCCTTGTTCCCAAGGGCCATTTCTTACTCTGCTCACATCTCGCTCAGTTTGAGGACTGAATTGTGTGTACAATCATCTCCGGAAATCCTCTTCATTGCATCAGCATACATTTTTCAGTGGAACTGATTGTTGTTGGAATTCCACTGCCAGTTCTTGTATGGGCTTAAACATCTCTTCAAAGGGGGTTTTGTTTCATGATTGATTTTATTGAACTGAAGTTACATTTTGTCTGCAGAATGACAATCTCCCATTCCTTCTAAAGAATTGGACCACATACTTGATTTGGTTTTCTCAATGCATTTTGAACTGCCATTGATATTATTTATGTTAATTGAAGGATTAGTTTTCCCATCCACAGAAGAGTTAGACTTTAGACCAACATTTCATATTGTATGTTGCAGGTAAACCATTTGTATTCACAAGCACACAGAGCTGCAGAATGTTACCCATCTCTAAAAGGTATATCATATATAGCATTTTCGATCAGTTCTGATGCTGGTTGTTGCTGTATAGTAAATGCTGGTTGTTTATGTTCTGAGGCCTTCTAACAAGAGTCAAATCCATACCAAGTCTAAGAGAAAGTGCTGCACAGTGACATGGTGTCTTTCTCAACTCCCCATTCCTCTTACATTATTGGGAGTGGCCTTTTAGCCTCATCAGAGTACTAGGTGGATGAGATGAAGCAGTATCGAAGTCCAGACATTTCTGCAGTGGAAGCATGAGTCTGACAAATATGTGACAAACATGGTCACCCATGGATTGGACTCCTTCTGGTTTGGCTGAAATACTTAAGCTAGAACATCTTGTTCTTCTTCCTGTTCTTGGCTCTGGTGTTCCATCTCTGCACAAGAAAGCCCATTTGGGTATAAACCATGTTGCTGCTTAATCATGCCAGAAGACTGAAATAAATATTGGCCAGGCTTACTTCTTTGCATCATTTTGTGACATAATGTACACATCACCTACCATCCATTTACATTTTTTTCTTCCCTTGGTTCGGTGAAAAAGTTCCAGATGAATGACTCTCTAGCTGCATTTTCTTATTCTCTCTTCAACAAATGTTACCAATATATTTTTCTCCCTCAGCCAATGGAAGAGGTTCTGTGCTGCAGATTGGTCCCACTACAGTTTGCGTGCTGACGTCCTTGGACAGCTTCCTTCTTATAGAGAAGCAGTTGGATGTTTCAAAAATGCTCTGCTCTGCACAGAATGGAAGTCTAAATAGTGTCTTGCAAACGGGGGGAGGGACACCTTGTTTCTAGAGGCTGTGGCCTTGCTTTTTAGATAGTGTAGAATGTTTAACCAATGATATGGCTCTTTTTTTTTCTCAATCTCAGATCATTAGTGGCTCCAATAAAAAAATGCATTGCTGCTGTGACAATATGGTGAGACCAGGAAGGCAGGACATTATTACCGGTAGCCATGAATTCCACTGGATTTTTTTTAATTTGCTGAATTTTTTTAAGTTGAGTTTGATAAGAAAACAAGGCACATTTTATTTTTGGTGACACAGGGTTCCTTAGAGCAACTTGACACTCACAACTTTAATAATAGATTTCAAAATGTTCCAGTGTTAAGACTTTTTGGAGTTCTAGTACCAGGAACCGCTGTCTTGGCACCATGTCGGGCAGATGATTCCAATATTGTTTGAAACCATGGAACAGATTTCATTGGTTTTTGAGAATGTGTAGTTCTTGACATTTCTGCACATCATCGCACTGTTTGCTGTAGAAGAGCTTTTCAGTAAACAAGGCTAGCTAGTTTCTTTGGCTGTGCAGAAAACCTTTTGGCACTTCAGCAATGGCTTCTGGACATGATCAGCAGCAGAGGAGAAGACCAGCGGAAGAAGCTCAGGAGAGCAATGAACAACAAGTTCTCCACACTGAGGATTCAGGACCACAACCCAGTTCTATCATGTGGAAGTTTTTTTTCATAATCCCTCTAGAGGCTCCAAATTTAATATATTTACATTGTGACTGAAAACACTTAGCCAGGGAAGCTCTGCCAAATATAGGATTGGTATGTATTAGATGCACCGGCATCTTAATACTTGCATGATCCCCTGTGTGATGAGACAAAGAGGAAAGAGGGACTCGGAGGAGGCACCAACATCTGCATCTGCATTACAGTACCCTACTATCCCTCCTGGTGCAGATATCATACAACAGGAGCAGGATGAGAGTGGTCCATGTTTGCCAGGATTGGTTGGTGTGTGGGACGGTGATTTCTATTGAAGAGCAGAGTGCGTGAGCATGACAAACTATAAACCTTTTACACCAGCAGACCTTCAAGAAGTATTTTTTTTATTCAAGTTCCAAATCCACTGTTTAAATTCTATTGATATCTTTGCCCAAAAAAGTTCAAACAGAAAAAACCTGATTTTTGTTTTTTTAAATGGTTCTTTGCAGAGTTCACTTTTTTGTTTAAAAAAAGATAAACATTCATGCTGTTTGTTTTGTTTTGAGTGAGTCTAAATGAGTTAGTGCAAGTGACAATCATTAGGAGAGAAACGTGAGCAAAATGTTGCATTAGAGAGTCAGTAACAGACTGTGTGAAACCAAATTGAGAAGGTTGGCACTGTGGGGTAGTCCGTAAGACTTGGTCTTCCGGGAGGCCCTGGACCCAACCCCCTGTGGGCTGACATGCAATGCCTTTGGGCGCATGCTGCATATGATGTCCAGTCAACTGTGTGCAGACAGCCCCCAAGTTACACAGCCTTTTAGAGTGCACAGCTTGATTTGCCAGCAGGACCTAGCCTGGTCTTGCGGGCAGCCATCAATGTGTAGCAAAGAGTGGCCCCTGGACCTGGCACTACAACCCACCCTCCATCCGCGGCCAAACAATGTAGCACAGCAATGTAGGGAAATTAATCCCTTCCACAAAACAGAAGTAGTACTCATGCTACAGGTAACCTTCTCCGGAAAGGCTTTCAATTTTTTCAGTGGGGTTTGGCTGTAGGAGAACTCATAAGGCCAACTTCCAATACGCATAACCTGTGGTCCCACGCAGTTGTGGGTTGACTGGAGGTGCTGTACTCCAGCCTACCCTATGCGGGCCTCCAACCTCAGCTTTACACAGCATTTGGATGTGGGCCACAAGGACTGGGCGCTAGCAAGGCGGGAACACCCAGCCCTTCGTGATCACCTGAGGTGGACTGGTGCGACTGGCCTCTGGTCCGGTCCTGCGTCTACCCTAGTCTGATGGCAAACCCTCACTATGCATAGCCATGAGCTACGCACTGTGGGTTCCGGCCGAGGGAGCATCCCACCCTCTGCAGCTGGCCAACCCTGCTGTGCATGGCTTACTGCCATGTCACTAATTGTTTTATGTCATGCTGGTTGGAAGTTATCTTCCCATAGTTAATGCACTTGCTGTAGAGCTTTGCTTCTCTCAGTTTTGAAAATCAGCGAACAACATGATTAGAGAACAAAACACCATCACTCAAGACCCCTCTCCTTCCGTTCACCGAATAAGATCACGGTGACATGTTTTGTGAAAGAGGTATGTGTCTGGGAATCTCAAACCTCTACATCATTTTGGGCCACATGTGCAAATGTAATCGTTTGTGATTACCAAATTGCGAATTTTTGCGCTTTGCTATTTGGTAATCGCAACCACCAATGTACAAATGTGTCTTCGACACATTTTGCGATACCCAGTGGGTTGCACATAGACATACCTCATGAATATTAATGAGGTAGGACTCAGTTTGTGACTCATTGGAAATCGCTAAACACGCAGGGATAGTGGCCTTCTGGGAACAGCAAACCACGATGGCTGTGATTGCTTTTAAAGAAAGCAATCTTTTTTTGGGGAGGGGGGGGGGGAGAATGCATCCCGGTTTCCTTAAAGGAAAACGGGATGTGTTAAAAAAAGATCTAAAGTTTTCTTTTAATTTTTTAAGAGTGGGCAGTGGTTCGTGGGACCACTGCCTTCTCTTAAAAAATGTTTTTACAAACATTCACATGGGGAAATGGTCCATAGAGGACCCCTTCCCATTGGCGAATGGGTTACTCCCTACTTGAAGTAGGTGGTACAATGCAAATGTTTTGTGACCACAATTTGTTGCATATCATTGACTCATACAACTGTGATTCGATATTAGGTAGGGAAGCACTAAACACTGCACTTTTTACTACTGAATCGCAAACCCAATTTACAATTCGGTAATAGGTTACTGAATCACAAATAGGGATTTGTACAAGTGACAAAGCCTTTTTGCGTTTTCAAACGGGCCGATTATGCAAATCGGCCCATTTGTGACCACATAAAGCCTTTGCACAGGTGGCAAAAGACTATTCCTCCTCCATGCACTCTACAGTATCATTATTTCTTAAATGTACATGTACAACAATGTGTGGATATTTTCCGTACTACTTTTTGACAATGCATATGGAGCTTACAGGTAAAGCTTTGCAAACCCACAGCATTTAGTCTGAAAATACCATAAATGAATTTCCCTTAGACTTGCACTTGCCAAATCTTTCCTGATATGCTTTATAAAAGATATAGTTATATGAATATTGTACCTGTTGCTGTATTTCTCACTAATTCATTTTAACAATGATCAACACTACAGTCTTTGCCCTGAAAATACATGCTTTAATTGCCTTTCCTCATTTATTGCCTCATTAAATATTGGTATTGGTATGCTTAATTTTGTACTTCTGTTAACGGTATTGTTAATTCTTTATTGTTAAGTTCTGCTATTCTGTTGGTATTGTTTTTATTGCTTGATTGTTAATATCCTGTATCGTGGCTGCTGGTGCCTTTTCTTAGCTTATTTGCCCAGTGCCCGCTCCCTCCATATACCCACCAATTGTGCTCCCGCTCGCCGCACCTTCCACCGCCCTGCCAGCCCCTCCCACCTCCCAGGACTACATATGGAGGCTGCTGTGCGACTGGCAAGCCAAAGGCAACGCCGTGTGAGCCCATCCACACTGCGACCGTGCCAGGATCCCTGGCCCTTTACATTCCGTGTGATCACCGCCACAGATCTCTGTGCCCTGGACGTAACAACAACTGCCTCGCATCCCATAGCTCCACAATGGGACCATTCACCTGCATCTGCTGCCGGTTCACATCCAACCCAGGATCGACCAGCATCGCCATCGCAGCTACCAGCGCCCCACGATCCCCGCCACCAGAGACCCCCTTGGAACAACCCAGCTGATCAATGCCAGATAACTCTGCAAACACGCAACCAAAGTCTGGGACTCTTTCTCCTTCCACGCCCCTGATGTAAACCTCATCACAGAGACCTGCCTCACCCCGTCATTTGCCCCTGACATTGCCACCAAAACACCCATCAGCTACAAGCTGAAGCACCGCACCAACAGACACGGAAGTGGCATCGACATCGTACACAAGAATCGATCATCTGCATCACCACCCACGATGAAACCACATCAATCATGGAACACGTGAACTTCCAACTCCGCACCAATGACAAATCCACCATCAAAGGCACCCTCACTTACAGACCTCCAGGACCACGAGCCGGCCTCAGTGACGCCATCATGGAATTCATCTCCCTGCTCACCATCAAATCCTCCTGGGAGACCTCAACTTCCCCCTGGATGATCCCACCGACACCAACTCCACCAACCTCCTAGAGAGAATGGACAATATCAGTCTCAAACAACAGGTCACTGACCCCACGCACAAAGCAGGACACACACTGGACCCAATCTTCATTTCCAGAGTTAGATACAGCCACTCCATAGAACTCACCTGCTCCAACCACTCCATCGTACACTTCACCATTGCCGGACTCCCCCCTTGCACCACTGCCAAGTGCCTCAGCCCCCCCTCCTGCAACTGGACTAAGTCACCCAGCACCGATGGATCAACGCCCTCAACCTCACCCAGCTCAACATCACCACCATCTTGAACTCAAGCAGTAGAGAATTTCAACTTGTGGATCACCAGTGCACCGACAAAATCATTCCCACCAAACCAACCAAAATGCAGAGATTTACCAAACGAGCCAGGTGGTACACCCCGGAACTGAGCGCCTCAAAACGCAAATGTAAACAACTTGAAAGAAGATGGTGCACCAGCAGAAACACCACTGACCGAGCTGTCTTCAAGTCTACCCTCAAGAACTACTATTGCCAGCTCAAAGCCACAGATAAGGAGGCCCTGACGCACGGTATCAAGGCCACCGCCAAACAGAGCAAGGAACTCTTCATTATCATCAGAGAGTTCACCTGCCCATCTACCACTTAAAAAGCGATCTTCTCACAGGAACTCCCCCTGGCTGACCATTTCCGCAACAAGATAACCTCCATATAGTTACTTCGATCCCCAACCCACCGACCTCCTCGGCATCCCATCTCCTACAATCATGGCCACTAATCACCAACTCAGTACACCGTACACAACTAATCTAATAAACTCCATCCACTCTGAAGCACCCACTGACCCATGACCCCACTGACTCTTCAACCTCGGAAAAGACAAGATCAGCCACCAGCTCACCACCATATTCAATGCTTCCATCAACACAGCAACCTTTCCCGATGCCTGGAAACACCACCCCAAACTACAGAACTACTGCCCCATCTTGCTTCTCCTGTTTCCCACCAAAGTCCTGGAGAAGGCCATCGACCTCCAACTCATCAAACACCATGAGAGAAACGACCTACAGGACCCCTCCCAATCAGGATTCAGAGCCAATCACAGTACAGAAACTGTCTTGATCACTGCAACAGATGACATCCGCCCCCTGCTCGACAGAAGCAAATCACTCGACCTGATCCTACTCGACCTCTCTGCAGCCGTCTCCGAGCATACACTCATCGATTGACTGCACCAAATCAAAATCAGAGACAATGCGCTCAGAAGAATGGCATCTTTTCTCCCGGGGCGCACCCAGAGAATCCGTCTTCACCCCTTCACCTCTCAACCCAAGCACACCCCCTGCGACATCCCTCAAGGCTCATCCCTTAGTCCAACTCTTTTCAATGTCTACATGACACCATTTTAGACATCGTTAGAACCCACAGCATCAGCATCATCTCGTACACTGACGACACCCAACTCGTCCTCTCACTCTCAGTGGACCCCACCACAATAAAGACCCATTTCCAGAATTGTATGAAGAACGTCACGGACTGGATGAAGAGCAACTGCCTAAAGCTCAACACGGACAAAACCGAAGTATTGATCTTCAGCAGACACACCTTCCTCTGGAATGACTCCTGGTGGCCTTTAAAACTCGGACCCACCCCCACTCTGAAGGACCATGCCCACAACCTTAGCATCATCCTGGATAGCAAACTCTCTATGAAACACCAGGTTAACGCTGTCTCCGCGGAACAACTGTTTGGTCATCGGCAGAAAGCTGTCTGCTGGGTCTGCATAAACGACTCAAGGGGCAGAAGGTCCAATATAGATTTGCTGACTTGGCTGTGCTTATAGCAAAGCGTGCCATCACAATGCAGTGGAAATCTGCTTTCCCCCTACACCTCTCCTATGGCAGACCAAAATGGTCCGCTGGGGCACTTCGGAGAGTACTATTATGAGACAAGAGGAATTTAGAGGACTACGTAAGATCCCTATCTCTCTAGATTGGGACGATATGCTTGAAACATTAAAAGCCATTGATATGCTGACCCCTCCAACATCACAGAGCGGTCCCGGCCCAACCCCACATTCCACATCCCCAAGAGTTGAAATACGTGCTTCCTGATACTAACGTTCCCCCTTATCTCTCGGAGGACCTAGAGATTTATATATGTGTATGCTGTGTAACGATCTGTTATTTAATGTGTAGAAACAAGCTTTATTCACCTCACGTTATAAGTTAGTGGACCAGGAACTGGGGGGGGGGGGGGGGGTTGGGTAGTCTTTCGTTTTTGTTTTAAGCTTATAAAGTTTAGCTTATTAGATAACCATGGGCCAGCTAGGACTCTGATACCTTGCTATATCATTGGCATGTATGTTCTGTTTTTTTGCTCCTTAGATAATGTGTCAATGTTTTAATATGGGTTCTTGGATACGGATGTCCGCATTATCATTTACACTTTGGGAATAATACGGGCATTCATGTTTGCTACCTTTTCATTCTTAGCGCCCAACTATTTTGAAAATGTACCGCATTCATTATGCTATTTGAAAACTCAATAAAATTGTGTTAAAAAAAAACGCTGTCTCCGCAGCCTGCTTCCTCACTCTCCACAGAATTTTCAAGTGGGTACCTACCAACACCAACAAAACGGTGGCACTGGCCCTCATCACCAGTCGGCTGGACTAGGGCAACGCACTCCATGCAGGTACCACAAACAAACTCATGAGAAGACTCCAGACAGTCTAGAATGCAGCAGCTAGACTGATCCTCAACCTACCCAAGAGAGCCCGCATAATCCAGCACCTGAAAGATCTCCACTGGCTCCCCATCCAGAAAAGATGGCAATTCAAGCTATTGACCACCGCCTTCAAAGCCCTTCACGACCAAGGACCTGCCTACATGAACCACCGCCTGAAGTTTCACCTACCACCCAGGAAGGAACCTCTGCTCTGCCCACCTCGCCCTCGCACAGACACCGCGCATCTGCCGCACCAGAGGATGCTCCTTTTCCCACCTCGCCGCCAAATCCTGGAACACCCTTCCCCTCCCCATACAACCATCGCTGACAGAATTCAGGAAGAGACTCAAGATCTAGCACTTCGACTAACACCCGCAGCACAGTGCCTGCACACCCTTAGGTGTGTGAAGCCGCACTTTATACGTTTCAAATGATTTTGATTGATTAACCTGTCAGTTAAAGACACCTAACCTTAAGAATACATCATACATCCTACACAGCAATGTAAATAAATGAATCACTTGCACAAAAACTAAGTGGTGGTCATACTACAGATAAACCTCTGTAGGAAAGTTTGGAAATGGAAAACCTTGATAAGCAAATTCAATCTCAGATTTCCTCCACTCTGTGAGCTTAATTTAGCTTCAATATGAAATGCTACTTTCATGTTAATCTCCGAGTTTAGTCTGTAGTAGGTAATTAGAGTGGAGCCTTTCTAAATGATTTGTTGCAAACAAAGACATTGGTTGAACTTGGCATAACCTCAATGTCTTTACCCAATAGTAAAAGGCACTTTCTAGTTGTACACCAGTTTCCAAACTTACCAGGACAGATCATGAGTCTATCCTCTAATCAGGTCAAAGGTTCAGCATACAGAGCCAGTTGTTCAGGTCAAAGGTTCAGCATACAGAGCCAGTTATTCAGGTCAAAGGTTCAGCATACAGAGCCAGTTATTCAGGTCAAAGGTTCAGCATACAGAGCCAGTTGTTCAGGTCAAAGGTTCAGCATACAGAGCCAGTTATTCAGGTCAAAGGTTCAGCATACAGAGCCAGCTGTTCAGGTCAAAGGTTCAGCATACAGAGCCAGTTGTTCAGGTAAAAGGTTCAGCATACAGAGCCAGTTGTTCAGGTAAAAGGTTCGGCATACAGAGCCAGTTATTCAGGTCAAAGGTTCAGCATACAGAGCCAGTTGTTCAGGTCAAAGGTTCAGCATACAGAGCCAGTTATTCAGGTCAAAGGTTCAGCATACAGAGCCAGCTGTTCAGGTCAAAGGTTCAGCATACAGAGCCAGTTGTTCAGGTAAAAGGTTCAGCATACAGAGCCAGTTGTTCAGGTAAAAGGTTCGGCATACAGAGCCAGCTGTTCAGGTCAAAGGTTCAGCATACAGAGCCAGTTGTTCAGGTAAAAGGTTCGGCATACAGAGCCAGCTGTTCAGGTCAAAGGTTCGGCATACAGAGCCAGTTGTTCAGGTCAAAGGATCGGCATACAGAGCCAGTTGTTCAGGTCAAAAGTTCAGCATACAGAGCCAGTTGCTCAGAAGTCTTCAACTTTAAACTCATTGGTAGTTCTCACCTTAGCAGTTTCATCCAATTTCTGCATAGACTGTATTTACATTACATGGCATCCACTTGAAAAAGTAAGAGGTCAAGCTGATTTGTTTTCTAGGAGGGTGAGTCAAAATCTATTGGTTACCCTTCACTGTACCTTTAGTGTCATGCAACTGCTTAACCAGCACACTTAAACATCACCAATTGTTTTTATTTTTTTGTTTTTGTCGGATGTTTGTCAGCAGCAGCAATAACCCTTTTTCTTCTTTTTACCTTTGCAGCAGCACTAACCCTTTTTATCTTTTTACCTTTGCTGAACATCCACAAAAATCATTGATAAAGTCAATAGGTCTACATTGTTGAAGTTTGTGTAGATAATACTTACTATTGCAAAGCCCCAATTTCTCGCAACATTAGGTGCTATTAGTACCCAAAGTCAAAATCAACTTTATTCGGTCGTATTAAAATAGACCAAAAATGTAAACTACAAAAAAAATAACAAAACGAGATATAACAGAGCAAATCAAGCAGGGCCCACAGAGGTGAAATCAAAGTACAAACAAGGTTCAGTCTCCGAATCCAGTACAAGCAGTTTCAGATGGAGCCCTCCGAGATAAAAATAAAGAGAAAACAGTACACTTTCTGAGTTTAGTGCAAATGATAACGCTACATTGAAACCTGCATATGGCTTGAGTTTGGGAAATCGTGCCTATGGACCTAAAACAAAAGTATGTTACAACTCACGGTGCATGATGATGCAAGGAGAAAACATCTGCCATTAAAGTGCTAGAGCTACAAGAATTAGGATAGAACACGACAATACAAATATTTGGTCCATAAAAACAGCAGGACTAAAGAATCTGAGGCCAAAATACACAGGGGTGTCCTCATTATATACAGAACTATCCATATGATTTCCGTGCCTTGAGCACCGGCTTCAATCAGGCATAAACACTGAAGACAATCTCTTCTGATCCCAGAGATTGTACAAAGTGCAAATCTTCTGCACAGTGATGCAAGAAGCCATTATAAGAGAGAGGTTTGAGACCCATGGACCTGTAAGCAGAGTGAAGGCACAGGACAACATTAGGTGTAAGGTGCATTGTGCTGATCACATGGACAGGGCACAAGACTGCGCGACCAGTCCTTGCACAGAGTAAAAGTAGCCCGTCTGTAAAATAGGTTAAGGCGAAACCTGAGCCAAATAAAGTGCTGACAGTGCTGGGCATCACACAACAGGATTGCTGAATGCTCCCGAGGGGGTCAAGCTGCAAATCACGGGCAGCAGAAGGGAGTGCACACACCTTTGCCCATCTCTCTTCCTCCCGAAATGTGTGACATGAATCCTAAAGTGTATTTTGGGCATTGTGGACAAGCAGCGTGAAGGGTCTTCCATTAAGTCCCACCTGCCCAGGGCCACTGCCATGTCCCTAACACCCCTCAGCCAGGGAATGTCTAGGGACCGTGAGGGACAGGAGTCCTGGATTAGCAATCTGTTGAGGGAGAGGGCTTCATTGACCCAAATCCTTCGCCCTAACAGTGGACGTGTTCTTAAAATGTCCTCCAGATGGGTAAGCCTTAGCTCCCTATGAATAATGAAAGAGATGGTAGATGATGGTAAGGCCAGGAAGCCACGTAAATTTGTTTTCGGTGGTCTGTAATGGCAAAAGCACCTATGAACCACAGAACCCCGCACCATAAGGAGCCAAGTCAACGCATTTTGCAAGATAGATGGGCAACATGTGGGCAAGCAACCTTTTGCCTAGTTTAGAGGCAAAAGAAATACAGCTTTGATACTCCTTGCTGGCAGATTATTTCTATTTTCTTTTTGTGGGTGCCAGGATCCCTTATAATTAAAGGTTACCCTCAGGTAGTTATAGTTAGTCACATGCTTGAATAAGGTAGCCTGGAACTTGAAGACAGGTCTCGAGCCCACCCTGTAACCACAGGACATTACAAACAATTTGGCGGTGTGGTTCTTCATGTCTAGCTCCTCCATGAAGGATGCAAAGGCATTCAAAAGACACGGCAGTGCTACAGGTGTATGACTCACGATGACGGTGTCGTCGGCGTACAATAGGGCTGGTTTTAGGTGCTTTCCAATCTGGGGCATGTACCCACACCTTAGAACTAGTCCCCCCTCTAAGTGCCTAATATAGAGGGAGAATAAAAACTACACAAGGACACACCCTTGCCTGACGCCCCTGAGCTCCCCAAATATTTAGGAATACTCACCCCATCCTGAACATTACAGCAGCACTTGAGTAGCAGTAAATTTGCCGAATGGTATTGATGACGGGTCTATCAATGCCCAAACCTTCCATGTTGCCCCACAATTTCGAGAGGGACACATGGTCAGAGGCACTGGACAGGTCCATAAAGCCCAAGTGGAGCGCACCGCGCTTAGCAATTGTATGTTTCCGCAGAAAAAGACAGAGGTTAGTACATTGGTCTTTCATCCCCCTCCCTCTCCTGTACCGATCCTGAATGTCAGAGAGAGAACTGCTCTCCTCTGCCCAAGCCTCCCAACGGGAGAGTAGGATGCCTCCCAACACCTTCGCAGTGGAGTCCAGGAGGGAGATTGGATGATAACAGCTGGGTTCCTCTTCTTAAAGATCGGGACGATGAGCGAGTTGGACCAAAAAGGAATCTTTGTGGAAGAAGTCGCTGCTCTGAGGGTGCTGGCTACCAAAGGAACCCACAGGTCTAGGTTGATCTTAAATAGGTCCGAGGGGACCCCATCCGGGCCGGGGGATTTTCCACTAGGGAGGAACCACCCCTTTGCAGAGGCTGGGGAGTCACTGACATTGCCTGGTTCATCACTAACGGAGTAAAACTCCTCCCCTGAAGAAAAGGGCCCATTCGTGGCCAGATATGGCAGAATCAATCAGAGGTGTGTTGTTATTTTAAAGAAATGGTTGGTTGATGATGGTCCAGAAGTCCTTCTGGTCATTCCTAAGGCATGCTTCTTGAAGCACCTCCCAGGCATTTAATCTGAGTGTATTTTTCCTTGCTAGAATTGCCCTTTTGTATGTCTTCTTGCAGTGCGCGACCTCAGCAGCAGATCTAGACTGGATGTAAAGTGATACCCTCAACTCATTGCGTGACTTAGAACATGCTGCATCAAACCAACCCCATATCTTACCAGGCCCCTCACGGGTCACCCCGAGTAGTGCACGTGACACTCCTTCTGAAAGGGTGATAAACGCATTCTTGGTACTGGCTGCATCAGCCTTAGCGTCTAAGCAGGTCTCAAAGAAGACGCGATTGCTCTTAACCAGTTGAGATGTGAAGGTTTACTCTTATGTGCAGTGATGCCAGTAATTCTCCTAGAGCTACCAACCATCTCCTACCAACTACTGATGTCTACAATGAGGTTTTGGGGAAGATGGTCACTCAAGGCAAGATTATGTACTACCTGCTCCCTCTCCCTGGCAGCTAGTTTGGGAGTTAGTAGGATATAATCAATTCCAGAGCCCAGTCCCTCACCCACTAAAGTTAATTCACCGAGCTGTATTCATTCGCAAAACACATATTAAATGTAATCGTCAAATAGTTAATACTAGTGCCAAATGCAAAGTGGGAAAAATTAAGTAAAAGGCTCCCTCCACAATTGATTATGCCGCAAGCATCTTTGAAAGTGGGGGGGGGGGCAGCGATGGGCATAGAAGTCACATCCCTAAATCAGGCTCAGCTCCTTGCCTGGTACCCAAATTCTAGTGCTCAGGTTGCTGGGTTGTCTCTGAGAGAAAATTCAGATTGCTCCATGCATTGGGAGAGAGTAAAATTTAAAATGTCAAGCAGATGGAGGCTATTCCGATGTAGGGAAATTCCCCTGCCTACATCCTTTATATGATGCACCAAGTAACTGTATGCTCAATTCAAGGCGGTTGAATATATCAAAATAATAAGCATTGGCAAAGCCAAAAGGTTTGGCTTTGCTATGTCTTCTGTAAAATGTTATCGTTGGGTGAGCCACCAGGCCCTCACCAATATTTAAAGAAAACATTGCCTAAAAGCAAACGTATTTTTTTGGTCTCAAAAAGCACACATTGCCACAGTAGCTCCTGGCACAGAAGGGAACTGCTTTGGGTGCAGATGGGCTCCTTGTATAAGGGCAGAATGTTGTCACTCACTGTGAAGTTATCCAATGATTTAAGTGGTTGACCCGCTTCCCTATGCTAAGTACTGGGGTGGGCTGGAGAAAAATATGGCTGACACAACAACAGACCAATAAATGAAGAAGGAAACTATTATATATATACAATTTAACAAAAGCAAAAAGTATTGGCTGACACTAGACCTGAAAACAAGGAATTATTGTAATTACAATGAAATGTCCTGCTAGTAGGGTTATTTACTTCTCTAATCTTTAAACAAATATTTAGGTTTCTTATCCTTAAGAAGTGGCCTTCCAAAGACAAAACTGTTCCTCGGTTTTCCATTCCAAAGGTAATGAAAATATATTGTGCTTCATTATTATTCAGCGCATTCCCATGTATCAAAAGTTTCAGTTTAGGCTGTGTTCTGTCATTCTTCTGGCTCGTGCACTCTCGCTGAGGTCACAACCTCTGGCAAGGCTCCTGCTGAAAACCAATAGAACATCTGTTTACAATGAAGTGGTAGAATCATTTCTACTGGCAGGAGCTTCGACTCTAGTATTAGCAGTAGAGCCAGTTTGAGGTCTCACTGCATTTGTCATTGTCAGTGTGCTGGCCTGCACCCTGGAGCAGCAGGATATCCATGCAGAGTACACCATGGCCTTGGAAATGAACTGTAGCCCGAGTCCTTCACACTGGTCTTTATCAGACCAAAGATTTCTTTCAGATCCCTTTTGTGCTACAGTACATCCCGCTGACCAATTGTGACCTACTCCAGATTCACAGCCCACTCCAGGTGGAGTATAATAACTGGGAATAAAACAGAAAACAACATGGAGGTGATTAAAGTAATTGGCGTTAGAATTCTTGCCCAGGGCCCTCTTGGGAATCTTCCTCCCACCTGCTCATCCCAATAGCGGCCGACACAAATTGAAAGTTATAGGGCAGGTGGAGGTGAAGGTGGCATGGGGGAGGTGCGGAGAGTGCGAAGTAATCATAAAAATAAAAAAACGTACGTGAACCTGACGACCGCCTCGAGCCCCGGAGTTCCTCTTCTTCCTGCTCCCGGCAGACACTGGGACACAGCAGAGACTCCTTGTGCAGTCCCAGTGCTGCTCTCATGGTATGAAAGCAGCCCGAGGATTGGCCACAGCGAGCTCGTTTAATGCTATCTCAGGCACAGCGAGTCTTTGCTGTTTCTCTAACTCGACTGTGCAGTACTGACTGGTTGCAGAAACCTAACTGCACATGTCTGTTTGGCCGGCCTAAGACGGCTGGCCAAACAGACATGCACGCTTAGAAATGCACATGTACACATTCCTCCTCCCTCCCATGGCCCGCCCCCCCCTACACATGCCGGCTAAGCCAACTGCTGAAAAATAAAGCAATATAAAATATCCAGTAGGGTGGTGTTTCTCCGCCATTGAGGAGGAGCCGCCACTGGCTCATCCTATCTCAGCTTCACCTCCCTCATTATACTCTCACTGAACAACTCGGGAAACTGCTGAGATAATGTGCAAATTGTATGGGTATGTCTGGCTAGTGAATTGTAGCAGCAAACTACTGTATCTTGAATTGAATAAGCTTTATTTCGATACATAGATATCATAAAAGCACATATGATTATAAAAATGTTGGCAATCATAAAAACAGAGATTTAGAAGTAACAGCATCGCCAAAGTTCCTAGGCAGATAAAATTTAAAACACATATAAACATGATAAATAGGACAATTGAGTTAAAAAAGATATATCAGAATAATTAGACTGCATTACATTTGGACTGCGAGACGTTTAGATCTTAGAATCCAGGCCCACCTTAAAAACTTGGAGAGTGCACAAACATACAGGGTTCTGGTATCTGATCTAAGAATACGCAAGGCTTGATTATAGTCTCTGATCCCCATGTTTCTGCACAAAGGTTTAAGCCAAAATGACCTTGGGTGTTTATATTCCGGACAAGCAAATAAAATGTGTGCTATTGATTCAAGCTTGGTCTCGCAGAAAGGACAGAAAGGCGATGTTTGTAGAGGAGGTTTCCAGCGCGCGGTCAACTCGCGCACTGGGAGAGTGCCAACCCTAAATTTAAAATAAAGTGCGCGATCAAAGGGTTTCTGAATAGTATCGAGATAAGGCTCAAAGCGCACTTCTTCTTTGAGCCTTAGGAATTCCATGGTGCATCTAGCACCATGGGAACTTGAATTCCTCCTCGCAGTGGCCCATCTCCAATAAATTAACTTTAATTCAGGTTTTGGTGGAGAAGTTCTATTTACCCAGGCATCCTTTAGGCCAATGTCAAACAGTAAGGACTTAACATCCCTTAACCACTTGATCTTATGCCAACACGACATAGAAAGAATTTCGGACAAACCCTCAGCATACTTCGCGAGCTCCGGGGTACGCCAAAGGCGGGCCCAAAGAAGGAGAGGGCGAACTCTTGCCGTATCCCTCAGAGCCTGGCACCCTAAATCCATCAGCAGGGGAGTGACAGGTGTACTCTGAGGGAGTGCCATCAATTCTTTAAGGAATGTCGACTCGGATTTAGCGAGCTGATCAATATTATTCATACCCCATAGTTCAGCTCCATAAAGTGCTGAACTTACACCTCTAGCTTTATATATCGTAAGGGCGGGAGCTATTGGTCTAGAGGAGGAAGAACGATGCTCTCTAAGGAGGGCTCCAGTAATCCGCTTGTGATTTAGGAGCATCTTGTGTATGTGTGATGACCACTGCATTTTGTCGGAAATACGGATGCCCAAATAGTCAAATTCTTTTACCCTTTCCAAAACGGCTGAGCTTAGTATAGGGGGCCGACCTAACTTGTTTGGTGGGTTCAGAATCAGGTATTTGGTTTTAGAGGAGTTTATTAAAAGCCCTCTATTGGTACAAAAGGATTGGAAGCTGTTCAGTAGGGTTTGGAGACCCATAGGTGATTTGGATATTAGGAGAGTATCGTCAGCGAACAGGAGAGTTGGAATACGTTCGCCCGCCAGGGATGGTGCATCAGAAGGAACTTGTGCCAAATGCTCCACTACACCATTCACGTAAAGTGAAAATAGAGTAGGGGCAAGAACACATCCCTGGCGGACGCCCCTGTTCACTGGAATTCTCTCTGTTTTTTGGCCTTGGGAACCCCAGCGTACCTGTGCAAAATTCCCCTCATGTAATTTATACAGAAGAGCTAACAGATATGGTGGAATCTTCATAGTGGCAAGGACATTCCAAAGGGTGGAACGGGGGACTAGGTCGAAGGCTGTTTTAAGATCTATAAAGGCAAGGTAAAGACTACCTTTCCCAAGAAAAACAACCTTCCAGTAAATAAGGAGGAGTCTAAAGACTTGCTCTATAGTACCAGTCCCGGTTCTAAAACCCGCCTGGTAGTTCGAGAGGATGTTATTATCACTTATCCAAGATAACATCCTTTCCAGGATCACCTTTCCTACAACCTTCTGAGTTGAATCTATCAGGCTAATAGGGTGGTAATTTGCCGGGTCATCCCTACCTCCCTTCTTAAAAATTGGAACTACCTCGGCCCCCTTCCAGGAGTCCGGGACCGGTGCTCCGTTCATAATGGCATTAATTAAAGCTGAAAGAAGCTTCGCCCATCTTACTGGGTCGAGTCTAAGTATGTCCCCGGGAATACCATCAGGGCCTGCTGCCTTCTGGGGGACAATGGATTTAATGGCATTAATCACTTCCCCTTCACTAAAATGATCAAATGATGCTAAATCCTTTATGGGGGGAGCCTCCAAACAAGGATGCTCGCCCTCACTATCAGGGCAAAATGAATAGAGCTTGGAAAAATGGTCAAACCAAGCCGCACAGGGGATGTTGCAAGTGATGAGATCTTGATCAGGTCTATTCTTTGTCCTAATAGTGCTCCAAAAGAGGCCAGAATCCCGCTTAAGGGAAGCTTCCTTTAGTGTCTGCCAATATAAGTCTTCCCAAGCCTTTTTAGCACCAGCCACACTAATCCTATACTCTCTCCTAGCCAGCTGAATCTCAGGAATGACTCTGCTTTTAAGGGCTGCAATTAAGGCCGATTTCTTCAACCTGCAATCTTTTGAGTACCAGCCTCCTACTGATTTCTGCTTTCCCCCCCCCTGCTAGTTGTCTACCTTTGCCTTTTACTAAAAATAAGGACCCCAAATCTTTAATGAGGCCTTGGAAAAGCGTAGAAACCTTAGAATGATAGGTCTCATGGGAGTATAGGGAGGCTAACTCTTCTTGTGCGCCACACAAGATGGATCCAATCGACTGGACTTTCGTCTCATCAAGCATCACTTTGCGCCATTTAAGGCGTCTCTCGCAATTAGATGGACATACCTCAAGGGTAGTCATGAGTGGACCAACTGGCAAGATCATGGGGCCTATGTCTTTCTCCCATAAAGGATGTATGCTTAGGGATAGCTGATTGTGGTCGCTGTCCGCAGACGAGATTACTTCCATGTCTTGGACAAATGGCCATAGTTTAAAATCAAGGAGGATGTAATCGATCCTTGAGGTGTGGCCTGTCCTGTTATAAGTGTGGGCACCATGTTGGTCCGACCGAGTTCTACCATTAGCCGCCCTTAGGCCAAACTCCAGTGTCAAGGAGTTCATAAAAATAACTGACTTTGACCATCTCGTGATAGGAGGCAAAGATAATACGGGAATACCTCTTTTGGCATCGTCCTCCAGAAGCTCTGGGGAGTCTAGCACAGAAAGAGGCTCAAAGGAGCAATTGAAGTCTCCTGCAATCAGAACATGAGAGGCCTGGGGACACTTGCGCAATTCCTGTTCAAGGGACATGAGAGTGGATGACAAAGCTCCCCCACTTAAGCCCCTAGCATAAACATTAAATAAAATAAGAGACTTTTCACCCTGTGGTCCCTTGATAGTAATCCTTAATAGATCAGGGGAAATGTGGTTGGCCTGCTTGACAGTACATCTCAAGGAGATACTAACCCAGATGAGGAGACCGCCAGAGGGGCGGCCTCTCCCAGACGGGGATAAAACGGCCGGTTCAAAAAAGGTAGTGTAACCCACCATATGGTGGGGTACTATACTCCATGTCTCCTGGAATATACAAATACAATAAGACTCAATTAAAGAATTCCAAGCTGGGAGATCTAATTTGCTCGAAAGGCCAGCAACATTCCAGCTTAGGATCTTCAAAGGAAGGTCAATTTTGGGGGGATCACAGGGGGGTGAAGAAATAATATGATTAGAGACACCCTGTTGACAAGTGAGTAGCGGGGCCAGTGGACGGACGGCACTAAGCTGGGGGTATAGACCAGGCTGTGACCTCTGGTTAGAGTAATAAGATAAAGATGGATTAGAAGAGAAATCCACAGACAATGCGAGAGAGGTCGTCATTGCGTTATTAGAAGTCTCCCCTGGGGAAATACAGAGATCAGCCATAGGCAGGGTTCCATGTCAGTATGAGCCATTCTGGAAAAGTGCTTCTCTATGTCTATTAAAAGAAGGAATAGCAAGGTCGGTAACTCTAATCAGTTGATCCCCATCATAGCACCCTTCATACGCTGTATGGGAAAGAAACCGTGAGTGCTGGGAATAAGAAAAGTCTGAATAAAATTGGCTTAGATCATAACAGCCTATGCCATTCTGAACAGGGCCAGCATGATGATTACAGATAAACCTTGGGACCCTTGGGTCTCTAAAATTTACAAGGATACAGTCCCCAGATAAGTTTTTGCATCTATTACCCACCCAAGAGACTCTTCTGACGTAGAGAACATGGCCATCCAAATGCCTCGGGAGCGGCCTGTTATTGTTCAGCCAGTATGTTGTTTTGTTTTTCAGTTCAGAGAAGGATTCACGTTTACCAGCTTTAAGATGGGGAACTCCTACTAAGACAACCACGTAAGGCAAACACTCGGGTGGTAAATTAATATGTGGCAAAACTTGCTGAGTGCTGGCAGAATTGTCATTCGTGGGGGCAAGAGCAGGGTTCACATCAGGAGGTATATGTTGATGCGTAGTAGGCTCCATCTCGTGAGACGATGCTCCTGCACTCGCACAACGTGGTACCGGACCATAAACCAGAGCTTCTTTATTCTTTGGTTTGCAATTCCGAGAAAGGGAAGATGGTACTGTTTTATGGGGTGCAGTGGATGGTACGTTCTTGGGGCTAATGGTTGGGATGGTATTAGAATTTGACAAGATAGGCGGGGAGGTAAGCTCACTTGACGCCATCATTGTTGGTTGACCACTATCACAGTTATCATGACCAATCTTCGCATGCAACTTGATCAGAGATTTAAGGGAGAAGAAATTATCTAGGGAGGCCTGTTCAAACCTCTCAAGCCTCTCACACAGAGTCCTCACCCTTTCGATCAGAGGGAGCATAAAGGATTTAAAAAGAAGTTCTATTTGATCAATTATAGAAGGTTGGGACTCGTGGCCAAGAGCACCTAAGTTGGAAGATGGATGTTCTGCAGATGAAAAATCAAGGGCTGAGTTAGTAGAAAGCCTAGGCGATAGGTGATTTCTCTGGGGGCATGAGGAAAAAGGAACTGCACGTCCAGAGTTGGTATTATTGTTATTACATGGCTTGGATTTTTGTTTCTTAGAAACTTTTTGGGGGTCCCCCTTATGGCCACTACCTAGTCTTTTCCTTTTACTAGGAACAACTTTTGGTCCTACAGCAGTAGGGGCCTCAAGAGGAGAGACAAGAGCGTGACCTGTTACTGTGATAGCTGAAGACACAGGGGGAGCTGGGTGAGCTGCCTGCGTAGGAAAGCAAGAAGAATCTAAATGAATGGGAGGACCATTAATAGCAGAACTGTTGGTAATTACGTCTCCGCTAGGCTCCACAGGCTCCACAGACTGCGTAAGACATGGACTAGATGTAATAATCTGTGTAGGTCCTAACACGGGGGAGGCTGCTAGGGCTATGTTACCCAGTGACGACCTCTTAGTATACAACGGATCAAGTGATAGGCGCCGTTCCGTGTAGCAATTTCTTTTTCTAACACAGAGCAAGCACGTATAATGAAATGGTCTAAAGTGCCACTCACAGTACGATCACCAACCCCACCTCCCTTTCCCGAACGTGTGGACATAGCCATAATTGCAGAAGAAGTGATCAGGATTACACACAAAACACAAGTGTCTATTGCAGTGCTCTGTGCCAGGGGTTTTTACCAGAGTCAGCGTGATCTTCGTAGGAACCAAAGGAGATGACCCAGCCTTGTGAGCACTGAGTATGATAACACACACCTGTATACAAGAGTCTCGAACAGTGCCAACAGACAGGCTTTACCTTGAGCAGCAAAACACAGAAGTAAGGGGGATAGGCCCAGCCCAGCCTCCTCCGGCCCCGGACGGCCACAGACGGACCCGCCCTTCTCCCGGGCTTCTCCCGGCGCCGCCCGCGCGCGTCCCGCGACGCGGAGGGAGCGTCGGTCTTTTGAGCGCCTCCGGGCGCTTTGGTGACGTCAGAGGGCGCTAGGGCGCCTGGGAGCAGTAGTCTCCCCACACCAGGGCCGCGAGGTGGTCTGGCGGCAGCGGCGGGGAAACACACAACGGAGCACCAGCGGGGCTTGAGGTGAGCAGAGGAGGGCAGGGCACCAGCAACTTTCCCTTCGCAGGACCAGGCTCAAGTGAATGTCGGGTCTCGGAATTCAGACTTCAGCAAACTACTGTATCTATCTTTCATTCCATATTGTTAAACTTATTAACTGCTGCATCTACCAAATATCTGTGCTTTGTAGCATTTTTCTTCCGTATGAACACTTACACATTACCTCCAAAATGTTTCTGAAAGATGCGAGTTGAAAACGCTCCAGATGGACTGTGCCTTCCTTTGTATTATTTATTTGCGAAGAGATAATGTATAAGTTACCCATTGTGAACAATGAGATACATGCGGGACTATCTTACAGTGATAGCTCCGTGCTAGAAGAATGGATTTATAAGTTCTGCAGATCTGTGAAGGGCTGAGCAGGACTGAGGAGGCTGAAAATATTCACATCTGTGCTGGAGGGTAAGCCAATCACTCCCAATGCCATTCCAGGTTTAGTATGTGGGTTAGTAGCACCTCTCCCAGCACAGTGACTCTACTTGAGGCCCTCAGTTCATGGAGGTCACGTGGCCAGCGAGGCCTCAGCCGGTGACTCAGCATTAACCCAGAGCAGTTGTCTGCCTCACCTAGGCCTGGGTGGTCAGGTGGGCTCTTTATGTCATCAGGAACTTTGCTGGGCAGAAAGGAAGATTCTGGAAAGGAAATGTTTGGGGAGGGAATCCAGGTGTGTTTCACATCTTCTTATAGTTTACATGTTCCCTGTGCCTCTGATGAGTTGGTGGCTCAATGCAGTCACTCCTTGAGAACACAATCCACACAAGGCCCCGGCATCTCACTTCAGCCGTAGGTCGACCAGAGAAGAAGACACGTGTCCTGCTACTGCACAGGATGCGTGTTCTACCAGAGGCCAATGTGAGCAGCTCCTTTTACCATTGCTTTACAGATGGTGGACACCTGGAGGAGTGGTATCCAGTGTGGCACACCTCACACTGAGCTGCATCATTGGGACCTGGAGACTGCTCGATTTGCACAATTGCTGGTGCATCCCCGGACAGCGAGTCCATGTAAGTTGATTGGAAATCATCTCATGCCGCAAGTAAGCTGTTCTACTCCTCTTCTGTCACCCGGTAGAGCCCGAAGAAGCTGTGAACCTTCCAGCTAGCATGCTATTGGCTTATGAAGTGGAGTGAACATAGTTGCTATTACCTCTTCACAGAGCACTGTGCTAGTTCTTTGCTCATCGTGCATATTGGTTTTCCACGGGCTCCCTGGTCAATATAAACCTTACCTAATAGCTGCTCCTCACAGTTGCCAAACCATCTGGATACTCATTTGAGAGAGTGCTATTCACCCTACTAAAGAGTCACTACATGTGTACACAAAGGAAGCCACTCAGAGGAACAAGAGTGTCAGTGTCTACCACACCCTGAATGCCCGCTACACCTTAATATTACACATCTTTATAGTAACTGCAAACTCAACATTATAAACCAAGCTTGAATTGTCTTCTGCTCTAACACCTACGTCACAGTTCTATGGAGTCTGGTAGGAGCCTAACAACTTGTAAGACACTACAGAGAGTACTTGGTGGGGGGGGGGGGGTCAAAGGCGTCACACAGACCCCAAACCTTTTATTAGCCCTCGTTTATTTATTTATTTATTTATTTATTTCTGACATTTATTGAGCGCGAACGAATACCCGTGGGCGTCTCGGCGCTTAACTGAGCGGCTGACTCTCCCCAGCAGTGGAGGGACCAGGACAAATTTACTGGTTAAACAGCCAGGTTTTCAGATTCTTCCGAAACTGAGAGAGTGAAGGACTAGTTCTAATTTGTTGTGGCAGCGTATTCCAGAGCTTGGGAGCCGCAACTGAAAAGCGGCGATCACCCCAGGAAACTGTTTTAGAACGTGGGACTACTAGTTGGTTGAGCGTCGTAGATCTAAGTTGTCTGGCCGGTCTATAGAGTATAAGCTGGTCCTTGAGAGGGCGTGGACCTTGATCGTGGAGTACCTTATAAACTATGCAGAGGGATTTGAACTTGATCCTGTTTTTAATCGTCAACCAATGGTATGTCCTGATAGTGTCGGAAATGGGTGCAAACTTGGGTATTCTAGACAGGAGACGGGCTGCCGCGTTCTGTATTGTTTGTAATTTTTTTGTAACTCTGGTTTGGGCATTTAAGAAAAGTGCATTACAGTAATCCAGGGATGAGAGGACCAAGGAGCTGACCAGTGTTTTGGCCGCAGCATCTGGAAGGAATGGAATGATTTTACTTATCATTTTCAGTTTGTAGTGTGCTGTGGCTGCTACTTTATTTGCATGTGCCATGAAATCGAGATGGTCATAAAAAATGACTCGTTCAGCCCAAGGCCAATGAATATCTGTGAGTTGTGGAATTACACCCAGCACAGAAGGCACAAAAAGCTGCTCTTGCACATAGCTGCAGTGCATGCCTTTTTCCATATCTAATGTATAGCCCTACCCTTCCAAGGTGGAACAAACTGTGCTGGCGGTCGGTGTCTATTTTCATCCTTTACAGCTGTCTCACAGTTCTTGCTCCAGTGATGGACACTGGACTGCTCTTGCTTTCATGACTTTTTTTTATCAAAGTAGCAGGTGCCATTGTTGCCCTTGGACCAATATAATGTACAGAAATGTCAACAAGTCAAATGCGTTTCCTAGGAGGCCCTTCGCTCGTATAATCAAGTTGCCTATTCTTGCGCCTTTATGCATGGGCATGAAAGAGAGGGTGGGATACGTTATTATCGTTTGAGCTGCTTCTGGGTGGCTTTGCCCAAAAATCGTATTTGCCAAATCTTGAGTGATTGTCTCTGCTTTCATTAAAAACATTAGGTTCATCTCATGCTAGTGGAATAAGTTAGCAGTTTGTGGTCTTCGTAAAAGATAATTGGGCAGATGTACAAAGCCATTTAGCAGTCACAAAGTCTGCATTTCACGAAATCACAGGAGTTGGTGATCACTATGTGCCTTTTTATTATGTACTAAACCAGTTTGTGAGTCACAAAATGGGTTAAGAAATCTATATTGTTTCAAGGGAGCGTTTTTAGGAGGTCCCTTCCAAAATGTAATTGGGAATGCTATGTGTTAATCATTTGCCACAGCAATTTTGTTGCAAACCATTTATAGGTTAATGACTCCTCAATGAAGGTTCTAACCCATTCACAAAGGGAAAGCAGGTCCCTTGTGAATGTAAAAAAAAGAAAGTTTGTCTGGCAATGGTCCACTGGACCGCTGCCAATATTTCAGTTGGGTTGAGTGTTACTCACGTTATTCAGTGTAGAGTAATCACACAAAATTACCTAAGAATTCAGTGAGATTATGCATAATTTTACAAGAAGAGTAATTGCAGTATTATCGGTAATTCAACGTTAAAGAGTAAGACGAAAATATCTGAAATTACTCTGACTACTTCGCCGTAATTGAAATTCCGCCTGGGCCTATTCTCAAGCAAAATGTTTATTAAAAGTATATTTTTTTAACATAGCACTTTTAAGGAAAATGGGCGGCATTAAGGAAAAGGGACTTTAGTTTTTAAGGAAAATGGTCTGCATTAAAAACATTAATATAGCATTTAAAAAACAGTTGCAGACATGGTGGTCTGCTGACCCCAGAAGGCCACCATTCCTGTCATACCATTGGATTAAGGTACAATTTGTGATTTATCTCATGAATAGTAATGAGGTAGGTGGGATTGCATCCCACTCCAAATCATTATTTTGCAGACCGACCTATTAATAGATAAATCCATTTAAACAAAATAATTTAGTACTCGCAAAAGTACTTGTTGCAATTATGCGTCCACATCTATGTACATCTGACCTTAGATGCTTTTCTATGTTTTCCACATTTTCCAAAGACTCTTCCAATGTCCTCTTTCTCGTCTCTTCTCTTTCATTTGTTTGTAAAGCATGTTGTAGGTATTTCAAAAGCGTGTCCTAGTTTGGGAGTCGATGCATGAAGGGCTTACTTGCCTTGCTGAGCCCTCTTACTGTAGAGGCCTATGTTGGGTTATTCAAGGATGCTCTTTTGATTCTGTCTTCTATTGGGAGATGGCCAAACTCTGCCTTTAGTTCTGCGGTTGGGTACAAGCCGACCAAGCACAATATACTATTCCAAATTCCTCTTTTGTGGCTTGGAGTATGGACCCCATAATTTCCTTACAGTAATACTTTATTAGCTTGTTCTGCATGAAGAGGTTGATATTTGTGTTCAGACGGTGGTCTTTGCTGCAAGTTTTTATGCCTCTAGCAGCAATATCAATCTTTCTGCTGACAATCTCAGAAAAGATTTTCTGTGATGGTGGTCTCTAATTAGAACAAATGCCTACATTTTCCAGTTTGATATCATCCAAGTAAAATGAAAATGTCAGGAGGCTGTTGCTTTTTGTTCCATTCTGTGTGATGTTGCATTTTTAAAGCTTAGCTCCAAATGTATCTCCTTAAGTTGAATTGATGAACAAGGCCGAACCAAAGCAGCCCTGGCATAAATGCCCAAACCAGACCCACTGCCTTTGTCTCCTTGTGCAATCTGTCTTTAGCCATCCATCCCCTCTTTCTCCTTCTCTCCTTTCTCGCATACCTCTCTGATCACTTGTCTCTACCTCCCCCCCCCCCTCTCTCTCTCTCTCGTTCTCTCCCTCCCTTTCTCCAAGCCTCGGTGTTTGCTGCAATTAGCCTCAGGGAGCCAGGGAAAAATACAGAGACACTAGCAGCAGCCCCGGGCTTTCATAACCAGCCTCTAAGGGATCCAGTCCATCCTTGAAATGCCCAGTGGAATAAAAGGTCTGTCCAGACATAGGGCCAGATGTATCAAAGGGTTTTACCCATTCTGTGTCTATGGGAAAAAGTGTTCATACATATCGCCCATAGTGATGAAAAAAACACCTAAGCACAGGTTGTGCTATTCATACCATAGCGTGAGGTGACAGCTAGAATCATTGGCATGATGGTGTGAATTGTGATGGAATTGTGCTGACCCTGGCATAATTCTAACTGTCGTCATTCTTGCCATATTACTAATAATTAAACGGCTGGTATTTCATTAAAAAATGTTTGTTTGATCATCTTCTTTGGGGAATTTAATTTCATGTTAAATGATAACCTTCTATTTGACAGCAAAATCTGAAAAGGTGTTGGTTGGGAGCAAAATTGTTCGAATATATATGTTTGTTGCTGATATTTGGGCAACAATCCCTAGCGTTGTATGATCGGTGCAACTTGTCTGATGTCCAAACATGGAAGACTCCATAGCCTGAGTCTTGAGCCTCATAAATGTTAGGTTCTACACTGCATACTTGTAGAACTTTCTTTAGGGACAACATGGGGAAATGTACTAATTTTGCCACCATTTCTTTGCTTTACACGCCATGAATGTATTGGAATATTTCATTAGTGCCCCCTCAGAACCTACAGCTTTTTAGAAGAGTTATGTGAAAATGGTGGCATTTCTACTAGGGCCGTTTTCGGTCTGGGCAGCAACAGCTTCATGTCTCCCAAATCTCATGCAAACAATATAAAGATAGATATTTTAGGTGAGCCCCCTTCAGCATTTAGCTGGTTTAGGGCAGAATCCTTCAGGCATTACTTCTTTGTAGTGCCTTTCAAAGTTGGATCAGCCCACAGTAGTATTGAGCAGTTTCACATGTTCCAGCACGACTGGTTAAAGAAATAAGACATGCACCCACATTAAGTAAGAGATATTTGCTTTGCCCGCTCCTATTTTCCAATTGTTCTTGTTGGAAGCATCCCTGAATATACCTTGAGGATGTTAGGCTCACAAGCTTTGCTCACTCACTCAGTGAAATTTAGAGCATGCAAATGTGCCCAGCTCTTTCACTGAGGGTACAGTGGCTTCTTATTGGTAAAAACTTCACATGTGAATGAGGAGTTACATATTTTGAAAAACCACTAACGGGGCACAAAAACATAATGAAAAAATATATAACACTGAATTTGCAGACGATCCACTGATCCGCTGTAAAATGCTTTTTAAAAAGGCAGGCTACCACCCATTAAAAAGAAGACAAAGTGGACCAGGGCCCAGTGTGATGTAATTGAATGGGGAGGAGGGCGTGTGGGCTCCCACCCGAACTAATAACAGGCCCGGTCACCTTCCCCCATTAGCCCTATTACATATTAAGGAAAGGTGGACATGTGGGCCCCCTTCCCAAGCTTTTATCAGGCCGTAGGGACCCGATCCCCTGGGGTCACAAAACATTTACATATTGTGTGGGAGCCTCGGTGCCCACCTGGGACACCCACAACAATTGCTCGCCATGGGGCTGTGGTGGGAACCCAAGGGCCCACGGCCCCTGTTGGCTCCCCTGCCTGCACATGTCGAGGTGCGGCAAGTGCCGACGGTAGCGGTTTGCTCCCGTCCGGTGGGAGCAAACCTGTGTCTCTGCCTGCAAGAGCACAGGCAGGGAGTTGAAGATCTTCTTCCCCGCTCTCTTGCACGTAGGGAACTGCAGTGGATGGGGTCCCTGGGGCCACTGGAAAGCTCAGCTAGGGGAGCCCTACTCCCTCTCCCAAAAGAAATGCGCAGGCCCCAGAGGATGGGGTCCCTGGGGTGGCCCTACATGGTTCAGGAAGGGGGTCCCCCACACATCCCTTCCCTTTAAAAAAGAAAGCAGTTCCAGGGATGGGGTCCCGAGGCCGCATGCCCCCCTTCCCATAAAACAAAAATCAGCCTCAGAAAAGGTGTCCCTGGGGAAGTTAAATAGCTCAGGAGAAGGGCCCCATGCCCCCCTTTAAAAAAAAAAACAGACCCAGGTGGTGTGGTCCACAGGGTCTATATAAGGCTCTGGCGGGATGGCTGCACACCCCATCTCCATGATGAAAAAATTATATAAAAAACAGTAAATGTGATATCAGCAGAATAGCTGCTTATTTCGCTTTCAACACTCCATCTAGGGAGCGCCCAATAATGCTCTGCGAGGGCAATATTATTTGGATCCTGGTGGTGCCCCTAGGATGGGAAGGGGCACCATCAATCATTTTTTAAATATTGTGGAGGGCTGCAGGGAGCGCAGTAGCCCCTAGTAGCATAAAAAAAAACACAGTAAGCCTCCTGGGCCTTTGAATACATGATCCTGGGAGAGCTTACCATATTTTCTTATACAATTCTGATCTAGAGCTGTATGCTCTTCAACGGGAGTGCACTGACCTCTTGTGGTTGGTTTTATGGCTGCACTTTGTGGTCTGAAAAATGTTTAAAAAAAGACTCGGTTGTCAATATTTTTTTAAGAGGCTTTATTGACATTTTTCATGAGAATCACTTTTAGCAAGCATTTTTAGTGTGAATATTTAACATATACGTGTGATTATGGTTATTGGTGACTTTTACAAAGTCAATAGGTCTGCTTTTCTATATATTGATGTGCTTATCTCTTGATAAAGTCAATAGGTCTGCTTTTCTATATATTGATCTGCTTATCTCTTGATAAAGTCAATAGGCCTGCTTTGTATATGTTGGTGTTCTGGCCCTTTGACAAAGCCTGTAGGTTTGCCTTATATAAATGACACCCTTTATATTGTATCATCATATAGTCAGCAGTGTGCACCGGTGGGGGGTTGGCCAGACCCTGCACCCAACCACTTGCTGTGTAGAGCCAAGGGGCATTCACTACGAGAGGATGAGCACTTGTGCAAGGTTGGGCATAGGGCCTGGCCATAGTCTAAGCCCTGCACCCAAACCCCCACTGCACACAGTGATGGACAGCACATCTTATCTTTAAAAAATCCTTTGAAATTCACTGCAAAAACAATGGTTCGAAGGTACTTGAAAGTTAGGTGGAAATGTCAGTTAAAACATATTATTTTAAACTAAAAAATAAAACGCTGAAATTCACCAGTTAATAGTTACCACAAGTAACTACAACTTGTGCCTTAAAGTAACTATAACTCCTTCCCTGGCCATGAAATGCTAATTACTTCACATATTACATCACTAATGACATGTTCTTTGACATCATTGATCATATCACTGCAACATCTGAATTGAAATAATTGATGACAACATTGTGCGTACCAGGGGCACGAGTTATAGTTGCATCCACAGGTAATGACCTCCAAAACTGATTTACACTTAGGGGCCGATTCCGATCTTGGACAGAAGGGCTCCCATCGACGGTCGGAGCCCTTCTGTCCGCATTGGAAGGTACCGTTCGGATTCCTTTCCAACCGAGCCATTCCGATGGGCTCAGTCGGAAAGGAATCCGCCTTGGATTTTGCCTCGAATTTTTGGACGGCTTCCAACGGGCTCTCCGAGCACGTCTGCCATCCGCAAATCCTTCAGTACTCCCCCGCCGCCTCTTTACGACCGAGGGAGTACCATGGCAGGTTTCCACTGCCTTTTCGTGCTGGTGTTTCCGGCACGAAAAGGCAGTCAGGAACTGTCTTTGAGGGCCCCAAGTAGACCCCCTATGGATGCGAGGCCGCCGAACACCTATGGTGTCCCTCTGTTGATCCCTGCACCCGGTGGCAGGCACCTTGGAGTGCCGGCCACAGGGTGCACTGATGAACAGCATCCCTCCATTTCACAATGCAGGCATGCATTCCACTCGGAATGCATGCTCCCATTGTGAAACATACGAGTGCGACCGAACAGGGTTCGGTCACATCATACTTGCAGGGCCGTAACCGACGACAGTAGGTCGGTTGGTCACGGTTCCTGACCGATGTTGGACGGACTCAGGTCCGTCCGACATCGGATTCGGCCCCTAAGTGTCAAAAATATTTGAGATGGTGCAGTACTTATCATCCATTTTAGTGTCTCAAAAGGCTTCTGGCATGCATCGGTTCGCTTCCATGCATTACCTATCTTGAGTAAAACCCATATCTCCCTTTTTTCAGAAAAATGTAGAACAAATTTGGCATAATGCTTTGTGAGGCCCAAAAAGGACTTCAATTCTTCTATGCTCTGTAAAACTGAGATACACAACATTGCCAAAATCAGCTTGCCCCTTGGTCTGAGAACATCTGTGGACACCGTGGGCCCGATTCACAAAGGTAGTCTAAGCCTAAACTTAAACCTGAAGTCTAAACTTAGACCTTAAGACTAAGTTTAGACCTGAAGTCTTATCTTAGACTTTAGGTCTAAACTTGGACTTCAGGTCTAAGTTTACCTTTGTGCTTCATTTACTACTGGTTTCACTCTCTTATACAACAACATTTGGTGTTTAAACCCTATTTGAGTGCCCATACTCTCAGTGAAACCTTGGGATATAATTCCCACACACTATTTGATGATATTCCCTCAAGTATTTGTAACACAGGGTCCAAATTTCATGGTTTCAACACAATTCCCACTTTAGCCCACAGAAAAAGCTATCCAGAATATCTCTGTACCCTCTACGACATGAGGTGGAGGGAGGCATCTGCCCTGTGATAGGTAATTTGATTAAGCATGGTGTTCTAGTATCTGTTGTTAGCAAAGGTAACACCCTGATTCTACTGATACGTAAATCAGGGAAAGCCAACATATACAGTTTCATCCAAGGACTTAGGGCTATAAATAATGTAGTGATTCCAGGCTTTCTTGTGGTCCCCTACTCTGCTACCATTCTTTTCTGCATCCGTGCCAGTGCTCCCTAGTTCATCATGGTCGACCTTTGTCCTGCCTTCTTGTCCATTCCCATACATCAAGAGTCAGTATCTTTGCTTATTCACAATCTGATGCTCACAACTTTCATGGACTCATTTCCCACTAGGATTTTCAGAGTTACCCTCACTCAAGTCAAGTCAAAGATAGCTTTATTCGATTTTAGAGTTAAAATCATAAAAGCACAATAAGAATAAATACAATTAAAAATACAAAAATAGAAATCGAGATACATACAACTTGAAGGGGATAACTAACATGAAAACAGGCACTAAAAATGAATCCATAGTAGATCTACACCGAATTACAAATTTTAAAAACTTAGATACGGCGTTAATAGTTATTTCATCTTCTAATAAAAGCAACTTTAAATACGCAGGTCTACACTGCCTTAAACCCCAGGTCTTAAGGAGGGGAATCAAATATTTCTTTCTTCCCCAAATGTAAAACTTACAAAATAGAACACAATGTATTGATGATTGCATTGCAAGGTCATCACAAGGACATTTAATTAAATTTGAGGACCAATCATTACTATCTGGAAATGTTATCAACCTATGATAGGTGCCAGTTCTCAATCGGGCTAGCAACATTCTGTCATAACTAGGATAATCAAGAGACAGATAAAGCTGCAAACCAGGGCCCTGCACAAGTAGGTTATATTGGATTACAGATGTCTTACTTCTCTCCTCAAGCCATCGTTTGTTCTCCAGGAAGGCAAGGCAACTTTTTTTAAAAGCCTTTCTGGAGATCGCGGATAGCGAGGAGGGATTATCAAAGAAAGTTGGATACCCCATATTGGTCTTAAACTCCTTTACATAAGAGATCCACTGAATGTCTTTCCATCTCTCTAATTTAAGGTAATCACTCAAGATGGTTCTATTAAAAACAGTTGCCTCTGAGGTCCATATCTTATGCCATAAGAGTAATGGGTTGATTTTAATAAGATCCGAAATATAAACCAAATCCAATTCACTGTGGCAGATATATGTAGAGGTCGATTTGGGAACCGCTAACAGATAGCGCAGGAAAATATTTTCTTTTACTTGAATTTCCTGGCAATCGGCGATACCCCATATACCAGATCCGTATAAAGCAGTTGAAATACATTTGGACTTATAGATATCCATTAGAATACGGACAGGCCTACCCCCCAGTTTATTAGCAAACTGTCTTACTGCTCCTACGGTACGGGCAAAAGCAAGATTCCTAGCCCTAATCGCTGCTTTCCAAGTGCCTTTTTGATTAAAAACAATCCCCAAATATGAAAAAGTACTTGTGAGTCCTATCTTGGACTTGTCAATAAAAATCTTACAAGGAAGTTTATTCTTTGATGAGCAGCACATGGAGAAAGTTTTCCCTATGTTTATTTTTAAGCCCCTAGAACTCATAAAAAAGGAGAAGCTAGTTAATGCCTTTTGGAGGCCCATTTGAGTTCTGGCCATGATGACCGCATCATCCGCATATAGTAGGATGGGAACCGCCGTGCCATCAATTTGAGGATAGTCTAGTTCTTGTTTAAAAATTCTGCCACTTCGTTTATGTACAAATTAAAAAGAAAAGGTGCCAGAATACAGCCCTGTCGAACGCCTTTCATTATTGGAAACTTGTTGGTACACTCTCCTTTGTTACCAAAATGTACCTTTGCCCCTGCCCCTCTGTATAATTCTTTGATAAAGTTAAGAATATTTAAATCTATACCGAAGCCTGTTAAAGTATCCCATAAAACCTCGTGATTCAAACAATCAGAAGCTGAACTAAGGTCAACAAAGGTCATAAAAAGGTTGCCTTTTTTTGCCATCATGTATTTGCCAGTTATTAAGGCTAAGTTGAGTCCTTGTTCGATAGTACCTAAACCAGCCTTAAAACCATACTGAAACTTAGAGAGAACATCGTATTCCTCTGCCCACGTGTGCAATCTGTTTAAAATGATTCTTCCTGCCACTTTCATCAGTGAATCAAGTAGGGAGATAGGCCTATAACATTTGGGATCATTTCGATCTCCCTTTTTGAAAATAGGCACCACAATGGCTTCCTGCCAAGTCGGTGGAAATCCCCTGATGTTAAAGCTATTTAACACATTGGTCAACAGTGGAGTCCATAGAGAAACAGTATCTTTATATATATCTATAGGGACCCCATCGGGCCCGGGGGCTTTATTTCTTTATTTCTTGCACTTTCAAGTAGAGCTAATTCCACTTCAGAGGCAGAAAACGAAATCCTCAGAGGGAATAGAACAGAAGGAATAGGCTCGATAACAGCCTGCTGGATTAGGGGTTTGGAGTTTATACTAAGCAAAACATCTTTTTTATAAAGCTCGGTAAAGTGATCCACCCAGGCTGATTCTTCGATAGCGAGATCTATCTTATCAGAATTCCTTTCAGCGAAGAAGGGAGCATTAACTGCTCTCCAAAAGGCAATGTCATCTCTCAAGGAGCTTGCCTTTACTAATGCATTCCACGCATTCTCCTTCAGCTCCATTTTCCGTTTATTTAACGAAGTTTTATAAGCTGCCCTGGCGGCTCTAACTTCTAGCATGTTTTTAGGTTTTTTCTTTAGAATCTGCTTTAAATTAGAATGTGCTTTAGTACAATCCGAGTTGAACCATCCAACTGTTTTTTGTCTCGCCTCATCTCGTAGTGTTCCTGTTAACTTTTTACCAATGTATGATATGATCTGGTCAAAGGCACAAATAGTCAGACCAGGATCAGGGTTGTCCTCTAGACAAATCTTGAAATTATTATATTGATCCACTATCAGATTCTGGAGAAAGTTTGTAGGGTCGACCTTATTCCATTTTATGGCATATCCGTTTTGTCTTGCCAATGAGATAGCATGGCGAGAAAGATTTTCAGCTACATTTGGTGCAGATCTAGGACTCATTTCAATATCAAAAGTTGAGCTAATCGGGAAGTGGTCACTCATCGCGATGTCCAGTGTTTTACACGACAGGACATTACGGTTGTGAGTAGTACTAACCAGAGTGTAATCTATGACCGACTGTAAACCACGCCCATTAAAAGTGGGTTGGAAATGAACCTGAGGTGTACATAGTTCGTTTACAAAACCCAGGTCCCAGTCAAAAATTAAGCTGTTAAACATGTTTCCCAACAAGGTATGCTCAAAATGTGTGCATGGGTCACCAATTAGGTTAACCATTCCACATATACCGGAATTACTGTAAGGGCACAAGTGGCAATTAAAATCACCCGTCAGAATGATACAAATATCATTTTGTTCCAAGCCAATAGCACAGGATATTGAGTTATTTAAATCTTCAAATACTTTATTCTGATCTTCCTTCGGGATGTTATTATATAAATTAATTAGAATAATGAGTCGGTTTCCTCCTGCAATTAGACAAAAAACCTGATAACAATTATGCCCCCCTGAAGTCTGTTACTTTATAGCCAAATTGACCATGTTAGAGATATAAGTACAAAGCCCCCCAGAGCTTCTGCCCCTCCTAGACTGGATTGCAGGGGAGAAATACGTACGGTACCCTGCAAGATGGATCTCAACCTGTTCCCAGCACTCCTGCAGACAGATAATATCATTTTTCTCAATTAGGTCGCAAAAGATGGGATCATTTACCTTATTTGATAGGCCCGCTATATTCCAGGATGAAAGAGCCAACTCCCCCCTTACGACATCTCGATGACGCTCCACGTCAGAGGAACAGTCCACACACAAATTTGTTTCCATCAAAGGAGAGTTACATTCAATATCTAACTCCACAATAGGATGAAATTCTTTTGAGGATAAAACACTTTTTGGATCAAGAACAAAATGTGTAAATTTTTCAGACTCTTGTTTGTCTGATTCCTCGAAAAAAGCTTGGGAAGTTATTGGGGGAGTGTTAGACCTGTCAGCCCTTTGGGTGGTCCCTCCTCATCATTATTTATTTTGTCCCACTTTTGCCTCAAACCCTATTATAATTTTTCCTTTTTGGGAACCACCAGACTTTTTAGTGTTGATGCAGGGTCAGGGAGCCATTTTCCCTACCCCTGGAACTTCTGTCTGAGGGCCTGAGACACAAAATGGTGGCCACCCATTGTCACCTGTGACATCATCAGAACCCACTGGAGATTTCTAGAACCTTCCGTAACATTCTGGAACCCTGTGACAGTGAGAGGCAGTTTAGAATGTTGGGAGGCCATCTCAGAGTGGCAGTTGGCATCTGACTAGAGAGGAGAGAGGACCAGTTCAGAAGGAGGTCGGAGTAAGGCAGCAGGGGTGGAAACCAGTGCTTGGAGTGGGGTCCAGAAACCCACCCTTGATGCTAGTCCCTACTGACCAAGCCCAGCCTAGAGCCCTGTGTGGGACCAAGACCAGAAAAACCATCTTAAGGACCTAAATATTGTGAAGAGGCCTTAAAGAAGAAGACCAGCAAGCTCCTGACCTGGTTAGCGGTGTCCTCCTGGAGTCCTGACGTCGAGAAGCCTGGAGACCTGAGGCCTGAGGTGGAGAAGCGGCGCTGACAGAAAGCAGACGCCGTACCCGGAGCCGTCAGAGGTCGAGAGAGGGCGCCGACGGAGGTCGTGGAGAGGCACCGGAGGTCGAGTAAGGAGTCACCTGAGGTCGAGGTGAAGCACGCCGGAGGTCGGGAGTGGAGATCGCACTCCGGAGTCGCCGGAGATCGAGGTGAAGCGCGCCGGAGGTCGGGAGTGCAGATCGCACTCCGGAGACGCCGGAATCTGAGGTGAAGCGCGCCGGAGTTCGGGAGTGGAGGTCGCACTCCGGAGACACCCGGAAGCGGGGAGACCGTGACCCTGCGACGCCGGAAGGCGACATCGAGCCGGAGCAGCCCAGCGACATCGAGCCGAGGCCGCCCAGCGACATCGATCCGGAACAGCCCAGCGACATCGATCCGGAGCCGCCCAGCGACACCGAACCGAGGCCGCCCAGCGACATCGAACCGAAGCCGCCCCGCGACATCGACCCGGCGCCGAGCGGAGCCGATCATCGTGAAAAGGGCAGTAAGTGGTAGAAAGGGCATCTGAGGCCCTGTGGAGCCCTAAAAGACCATTCTAGGGGCTAGAGGGGTGTTAGAACCAGCCTGGGAGTGCCAGGGGTGAACTGAGACTGGTGCAGTGACCTCTGTGAGGTGTTGTGTATTTTGGGAGAACCAGATCCTTAGGTTACCCTTATTCTACCTCAGTTCAGGCCCAGCCTTTACCAATCTATGTGGGACACCCCCCATGTCATCCAAATGACCACAAGCTGTACTTGGGCATAGTAAAACCAAACTACCTCAGGAAAGTGATGTGAACTGTAATTGTCATTAATTGTGTTATTTAAGTTATTGAAGGTGCTTTATTTATTGTCTTCCACTAATTTATTCCTGCACTGTATTTATTGCCTGACTGTATTTATTTTCAATCTGTATTTACTGCACCTATATTTATTCCGTGTTTATTTATGACCTGATCCTATTTATTGAAACCCCACTGTGGTATTATTTATTTGACCTGCTATTTTCAAGAAAAGTCTTATGGTATTGTATGTATGTTTTGAAACCTGCAACTAAGAGAAAATAAGATAAAGACAAACTACTTTCTTTCATAATTTTTACGGTGTAGTGTCGTTTTTGGAACGGATGAACGCATGGTTATTGTGAGGGTGTGACGTACGCTTAACACGGTGCCTGACCCCCAACCGCTCGAGCCAAGCTACCATTGTGCTGGGAACCTGGTGACTGCTAACCCGGTTGCCCGGTTTCCAACATAAAATTGGTGTTCAGTGGTGGGATAGAGCTGTGCTTGCGTCTACTCGACAATAACTGTGGGTAGTCCATAGGCCTACACCGGGAGTTTTCTCCAAGCGGACTTCCTAATTTTGAGTTTTGTTTTTCCAAATTTACTTCTGGTGGTGGGAGGAGGTATTACAAAAGGTACCCCCCTGCATAGCTTCTGTAAGCAACTGTCTTCTATCCTGAGTGGGCAAAATGGAGTTTGTGTTGGAGGATCTGGAAACTTACACGGTGACCCAACTCAGGGAGTTTTGTCAGAGAGAGGGGGTGTTTTTGTCCCCAAGGTGCAAAGAAGGGTGAGCTCCAGACCAGCTTAAGGGCTTGGTGGGAGGCACGACGAGAAAGTAAGGTTGAGAAGGAGGACAGGGATGGAGAGCCTGACAGCGAGGGGGCTGGTTTGTACCAACCTGAGGTGGGGGACCTAGTAGCGGGGCCCAGAACACTTTCAAGGAAGGGCAGCAGTGTCTCTAGCAACGGCTTATTAGAAGCAGAATTCGTTGACCGGAGGGAGAAAAGACAGCTCACATGGGATTTGGCGAAGCTGGAGAAAGAAAAGGAGGAACAGAGGATGGCTCACGAGTTGAGGCTCAGGGAGATAGATCTCCAGATCCTACGGGTCGGGGCACACACTGTTCCTAATGGTGGCAGCGAAGAAAGAGAAATCACCAGGGAATCCAAACCCTATTTGCCAAAAGACATAGTAGCTAGTTATAGTGCGGGTGATGATATCGCCAAGTGGCTAGCGGCCTATGAGATCTCATTATGAGTCCATGGGGTTCCAGAGAAGTATTGGGGAGGGGGATTGTATAAATACATGCCTCCAGCTGGTAGGGATACACTATTGGCCCTAGAGCAGGATGAGCAGACCCACTACCCCACCATGAAAGTGGCGCTCGTGAGGAAGTTTGGACTAACACCCGAGAAGTATAGACAGAAGTTCCGGGGTAGCCACAAACTGGGCACACAGAATTGGGTGGATTTTCTGGACTATGCAAAGAAGGCATTGGAGGGTTGGATACAAGGCAGTGAGGTGAGGGACTATGAGGGGTTGTTTGATTTGATGTTGAAGGAACACCTGCTCGAAAAATGTTTCCCTGAACTGCGTCAACACCTGGTGGATAGCAAGTTGACCAATCCCCGGAAGCTTGCTGAGGAGGCAGACATTTGGGCTAGTACCCGGGTGTCCACAAGGGGGACTGGAGGGGACTCTCAAAAGACCGGACAGGGCGCCCCCCAGAAGAAAGAGGGAGGGGAAAAGAAAACGGAGTTCTCTAAAGGCCCCCAAAATAGTTCCCAAGGGAAGGGAACAGGATTCACCCCTAGGGCTAACCCACCCAGAAACCCTAATCCTGGCCAGAGTCAGCAGCCAAGGGTTGTCCATTGCTACGAGTGCGGTGGTGTCGGACACTATAAGGGAGATGTGAAGTGCCCGAAAAGACCACCCTCTCCCATCGGAGGAAAGGCCCCCGGAGTAGCTAGTGTAGTGCTCGGGGAGGAGATGCCCTTAGATAAGGGAAGGGAGTGGGCGGGTGTCACTTTAGTGTCCCTGGGAGAACGGGAGATGGTTCCTAAGATCCAGGTGCCCGCAAATACCACAAAGTATGGGCAGTGGGTCACCACCAACGGCCAAAGAGGGGAGGCTCTGAGAGACACAGGAGCCAGTATGACTATGGTACATAGCCAACTGGTGTCTCCAGAGCAGGTGATTCCCCATGTACTCCACCCTGCCGCGATGGCTGACGGCAGAATGGGTCACTATCCGGTGGCCGAGGTTCCATTTGAATGGGAAGGGGTTGCAGGTTCACTTCGAGTTGCCGTAAGCCCTGCCGTGCCAGTCAATTGTCTGATGGGGAATGACATGGAGCATAATGCTTGGAAGGAGGTGGAATACCGGCCTCATGCTGAGATGCTGGGTACACCTGACTGGGCCTGTGTCAGCACAAGGTCTGCGACTACCCGGAGGGGGAGTTCGTTTAGGCGGGAGCCTGGAACAAAGGCACCGCCGGCTGCCGACCAAGGGAAGAACCGAGGACAGGAGGAGCCTGCCTCGGCATCCGCGCCCCGTGTGACGGATAGGCCACCGGAGGTGGTGGGCCAGGAGTCCGCGGAGGGGGATGTTACCGAACTGGAGAACCTACCCATCCCGGCCGAGTGGCACGTGGAGGGAGGGCCGACCAGGGAGGAATTCTGCAAGGGCCAGAGGGAGTGTCCTACCCTTGAGGGACTGAGGCGACAGGCCGAAGCCCAGGCAGCAGGGAACGTTGAGGGGAACTACAATGTTTACTGGGAGGATGGCCTCCTCTACAGTGAACCCAAGGCACCCATGCACGGATCGTCACGGGCCTTGGTTGTCCCTCAACGTTACCGAGCCTTCCTGCCGGAATTGGCTCATGAGATCCCCTTGGCAGGACACCTGGGGCAAGACAAGACCTTTGCCCGGCTTGTCCCGCACTTTTATTGGCCTCAAATGAAAGTGTCGTCCGACACCTATTGCCGGACGTGTGCGTCTTGTCAAGCCAGTGGGAAAACAGGGGTGAAGCTGAAAGCTCCCCTGGAACCACTTCCTGTCATTAGCACCCCCTTTGAAAGGGTGGGCATCGACATTGTGGGTCCGTTAGATCCGCCTACTACAGCTGGTCACAGGTTTATCCTGGTTCTGGTGGATCATGCCACACGGTACCCAGAGGCCATACCTCTGAGGACCATTACTGCACCTGTTGTGGCTAGGGCCCTGATGGGAATCTTTTCCCGAGTGGGTTTTCCCAAGGAAGTTGTGTCCGACAGGGGGACCAACTTCATGTCAGCATACATGAGGGCCATGTGGAAGGAGTGTGGAGTGACCTACCGGTTCACCACTCCCTACCACCCCCAGACCAATGGTCTGGTGGAGAGGTTCAATAAGACCTTGAAAGGCATGATCAGAAGTCTTCCTGAAAGCCTGCGGAGGAAATGGGACGTCCTCCTACCCTGTCTATTGTTTTCCTACAGGGAAGTGCCACAGAAGGGAGTGGGCTTCAGCCCCTTCGAGCTTTTGTATGGGCACCCTGTGCGTGGACCTCTCAGCCTGGTGAGAGACGGATGGGAAAGAACTCCCAGAAAGCTTCCCCAGGACGTGGTGAGCTACATGCTGGCCTTCCGGAGCCAAATGGCTAAGTTGTGGAAGCAAGCTTTTGACAACTTGGAAGCCAGCCAAGCAGTGATGAAGGCGTGGTATGACCACAATGCTCACCCGGTAGAGTTGGAGCCTGGCCAGAAGGTGTGGGTGATCGAACCAGGAGAGCTTAGCGCCCTCCAGGATCGCTGGTCAGGACCCTTTGAGGTGTTGGAGAAGAAGGGTAAGGCTACCTACTTGGTGGACCTGAAGACCCCTCGTCAGCCCCTACGGGTGCTGCATGCCAACCGCCTCAAACCCCACCATGAGAGGCCCGAAGTCATATTGTTAATGGTGACTGACGGAGCAGAGGACGTGGAAAGCGAGCCTCTCCCCGACTTATTTGCGTCTCAAGAGAAGGATGGGTTGGTGGAGGGAGTGATTCTCTCCCCGTCCCTAACTCCTGAACAGCAGGAGGACTGCCGCCAGGTCCTGGGGCAGTACTCTTCGTTGTTCTCCCTTGTTCCGGGTAGGACTCACCTGTGCGTCCATGACGTGGACACAAGAGACCACCTGTGAAGTCAAAGATCTACCGGATGACAGACAAGGTGAAGGCCAGCATTCACAGTGAAGTCACTAAGATGCTGGAGCTAGGAGTGATTGAACCTTCCAGCAGCCCCTGGTCGAGTCCGGTGGTACTAGTACCAAAAGCTGTACCACCGGGTGCCCAACCGGAACTGAGGTTCTGTGTGGACTACCGGGGACTGAATTCAGTAACCAAGACTGATGCTCATCCGATCCCGAGGGCGGATGAACTGATTGACCGTCTGGGAGCTGCCCAATATCTGAGTACCTTTGACCTTACATCCGGGTACTGGCAGATCTCTCTGACTGATGGAGCTAAGGAAAGGTCAGCCTTCTCCACGCCCAAGGGCCACTACCAGTTCTGCGTGATGCCCTTTGGGCTCAAGAACGCCCCTGCCACGTTTCAGCGTCTGGTGAACCAGATCCTCGCCGGAATGGAGAGTTTCTCTGCTGCTTATCTGGACGACATTGCCGTCTTCAGTAACAGCTGGGAGGATCACTTGCGTCACCTGCAAGCTGTTCTCCAGGCCCTGAAACACGCTGGGTTAACGATCAAGGCCAGTAAATGCCAGATCGGGCAGGGGTCGGTAGTGTACCTTGGACACTTGGTGGGTAGGGGAGCGGTGCAACCCCTCCAGGCGAAAATCGAGGCAATCATGGCCTGGGAACCCCCCAAGACTCAGACTGAGGTCTGAGCTTTTCTGGGCCTCACCGGATATTACCGCCGCTTCGTGAAGGGGTATGGTACCATTGTGGCCCCCCTCACGGAGCTTACGTCCAAGAAACAACCTCGACGGGTAGTCTGGACGGAGGCTTGCCAGCAGGCCATTGTGAAACTGAAGCAAGCCATGTGCGAGGCCCCGGTCTTAAGGGCCCCAGACTTTTCCAAGGAGTTCATTGTCCAGACAGATGCATCGGAACATGGCATTGGGGCAGTGTTATCGCAACTCAATGAAGAGGGTCTGGATCAACCCGTGGTCTTCCTATCCCGGAGACTGCTTCCCAGGGAACAGAAGTGGAGTGCAATAGAGCGTGAAGCCTTTGCCGTGGTATGGGCTCTGAAGAAGTTGCGGCTATACCTGTTTGGCTCGCACTTCCTAGTTCAGACCGACCACAGACCCCTTCGGTGGCTGATGCAGATGAAGGGGGAGAATCCCAAGTTGCTAAGGTGGTCTATCTCCCTACAGGGAATGGACTTTCAGGTGGAACATCGGCCCGGAGTGGACCACGCCAATGCAGACGGTCTCTCAAGGTATTTCCGCCTTAGTGATGAGAACTCCCAAGGGGTTGGGTAGCTCTCCCCACTTTCAGCTGGGGGGGACGCGTGTTAGACCTGTCAGCCCTTTGGGTGGTCCCTCCTCATCATTATTTATTTTGTCCCACTTTTGCCTCAAACCCTATTATAATTTTTCCTTTTTGGGAACCACCAGACTTTTTAGTGTTGATGCAGGGTCAGGGAGCCATTTTCCCTACCCCTGGAACTTCTGTCTGAGGGCCTGAGACACAAAATGGTGGCCACCCATTGTCACCTGTGACATCATCAGAACCCACTGGAGATTTCTAGAACCTTCCGTAACATTCTGGAACCCTGTGACAGTGAGAGGCAGTTTAGAATGTTGGGAGGCCATCTCAGAGTGGCAGTTGGCATCTGACTAGAGAGGAGAGAGGACCAGTTCAGAAGGAGGTCGGAGTAAGGCAGCAGGGGTGGAAACCAGTGCTTGGAGTGGGGTCCAGAAACCCACCCTTGATGCTAGTCCCTACTGACCAAGCCCAGCCTAGAGCCCTGTGTGGGACCATGACCAGAAAAACCATCTTAAGGACCTAAATATTGTGAAGAGGCCTTAAAGAAGAAGACCAGCAAGCTCCTGACCTGTTTAGCCGTGTCCTCCTGGAGTCCTGACGTCGAGAAGCCTGGAGACCTGAGGCCTGAGGTGGAGAAGCGGCGCTGACAGAAAGCAGACGCCGTACCCGGAGCCGTCAGAGGTCGAGAGAGGGCGCCGACGGAGGTCGTGGAGAGGCACCGGAGGTCGAGTAAGGAGTCACCTGAGGTCGAGGTGAAGCGCGCCGGAGGTCGGGAGTGGAGATCGCACTCCGGAGTCGCCGGAGATCGAGGTGAAGCGCGCCGGAGGTCGGGAGTGGAGATCGCACTCCGGAGACGCCGGAATCTGAGGTGAAGCGCGCCGGAGGTCGGGAGTGGAGGTCGCACTCCGGAGACACCCGGAAGCGGGGAGACCGTGACCCTGCGACGCCGGAAGGCGACATCGAGCCGGAGCAGCCCAGCGACATCGAGCCGAGGCCGCCCAGCGACATTGATCCGGAACAGCCCAGCGACATCGATCCGGAGCCGCCCAGCGACACCGAACCGAGGCCGCCCAGCGACATCGAACCGGAGCCGCCCAGCGACGTCGACCCGGCGCCGAGCAGAGCCGATCATCGTGAAATGGGCAGTAAGTGGTAGAAAGGGCATCTGAGGCCCTGTGGAGCCCTAAAAGACCATTCTAGGGGCTAGAGGGGTGTTAGAACCAGCCTGGGAGTGCCAGGGGTGAACTGAGACTGGTGCAGTGACCTCTGTGAGGGGTTGTGTATTTTGGGAGAACCAGATCCTTAGGTTACCCTTATTCTACCTCAGTTCAGGCCCAGCCTTTACCAATCTAGGTGGGACACCCCCCATGTCATCCAAATGACCACAAGCTGTACTTGGGCATAGTAAAACCAAACTACCTCAGGAAAGTGATGTGAACTGTAATTGTCATTAATTGTGTTATTTAAGTTATTGAAGGTGCTTTATTTATTGTCTTCCATTAATTTATTCCTGCACTGTATTTATTGCCTGACTGTATTTATTTGCCATCTGTATTTACTGCACCTATATTTATTCCGTGTTTATTTATGACCTGATCCTATTTATTGAAACCCCACTGTGGTATTATTTATTTGACCTGCTATTTTCAAGAAAAGGTATGGTATTGTATGTATGTTTTGAAACCTGCAACTAAGAGAAAATAAGATAAAGACAAACTACTTTCTTTCATAATTTTTACGGTGTAGTGTCGTTTTTGGAACGGATGAACGCATGGTTATTGTGAGGGTGTGACGTACGCTTAACACGGTGCCTGACCCCCAACCGCTCGAGCCAAGCTACCATTGTGCTGGGAACCTGGTGACTGCTAACCCGGTTGCCCGGTTTCCAACAGGGAGCTAATAACTTTTTTATCCTACCCTCATCAACGTCCCTTAGGGGGCCATTTACCAGATAGTTTGAGCTTTTGTACAGTTTATTGAAGCTAGAGCAGTGGTCAAGAGAACCATGTCCAGTCCGATGGAGTCAATCCACCATCTCTAGGCTGCTATATCGATTGGAGGTTGATATTCCTCTCCAAGTATCTCTGTATGTTAGGTCCCTGGTGGCTTGCCTTCCCCAATCCCTTATAACCGCTCTTCTATCACGGGAGTCTACAGTGACCCAGTTACAATCATAGGGTGGATAAGAGTAAGATCTGGGAGGGTAGAAGAAAGATAGTCGTTTAGTTTCAATACTCTCGTTATTAAACTGCGTCTCCCATGAACAAATATGATCGACCGTACCCGGGTCCTCGAAATTGACCAGGACGCAATCACCTTGTATTGATTTTCTTTCTGGCCCCACCCATGAAACCCTGCGGACCATTAAAATCTTACTCGTCCTATTCAGGGGGAGTGGTCGATTTATATTAAGCCAATATTGGACCTTATTTTTTAATGATCCAATAGGTTCTTCTTTATCCTCCTTCAATTCAGGGACCCCCGTCAAAATCACCAAGTAAGGAGATACTTCTGGAGGCAAATTAATAGCTACATTTCCCGATTTAAGTCCCCAGTTACGATCTTTAGGTGTGTTTGGCTACTGTACACTATTAACAGATGGATGATTAATTTTTTCTATTGGATATTTCTCTGTCATGGCGGATACCGTACTATTTACTTTTATGGCGGGGGCTGGCGATTTAACTGTTGAAGAACCCACTATTACATTTTTTGTACTTTTTGGTATCCCAATCACAGCCTTTGATGCCTCGGTATTAATCGAGGTCTTAGAGGAAGCAGCCAAATCTGTTAACTGCATCTCAATCTTCTTCAATCTGATTTCTAACGGGGTAAGATGTGTTTTAAAAAGCTCCCTTATGTGCTCAAATAGCTTATAATCAGGCTTCAAAATCTCGGGATTTATGGAAATGGCGGGAGAAATAACAACACTCGACAAGTCCGATAACACGCTATCCGCATTTGGACAATTTTGATTAAAACCATCCTTTGACTGCTGTTCAGTTCGCTCTACAATCCTGATGGGAAGTTCACCTAACCCTTTGTCCACAGGAGCAATAGTTTTTTGAAACTTCCTGGTCTTTTTTACTTTAGTTTCGTTCTTCTTTTTCTTTTTCTTAGGGTTTTTAGATGTCTTTGGTATAGCACCCTCATTTTCTCTCCTCGTCTGACTATTTATTGGGTCTTGTGACAGTGGTTCTAGAACCAAAGGCTCTGGAGCAAGAACCGGGCACCTCTCTGATTGCGAGAAGGATATGCATTCCGTCATTGACAGTGACAAGTCTACTACATTTGGGATACTATGTAAGTCCGCATGTACTAAAGTCGGGGGTACTTTATTACTTGGTTGGTCGGGAGTTTTAGCTGTCGCAAAATGGCCCATAGAGGAACGCTTTGCTAATAATAAGTCTTGTGACACTCTTCGTTCCATAAGAGCAATCCCTTGATCAATAACTGAATTAGCTCTTACAATAAAATTATCTAATGGGCCAGTGATACTGGTAACATCCTTGGTCACCTTGCTCCTACTCCCTCGTGTAGTCGCCATAGTTAATAACAAGTGATTAAGCAAATAATTAAACAGCCGATAATTACTAGACAGCGGCAGAGTACAATACACACCACCTCACAATAGGGGACGTTAGAAAGGGGGCCCGGTCCGGTCTTACTCGGTCTGTAATGGGCTAGAACGGGCCCGCCCTTGGCCCGGGCTTCGCCCGGCGCGCGACCCGCGCGCGTCCCGCCGCGTCACTAGACTCAGAATATATAGGTAGTGAACTACTAAAAGGGGAGTGTCCGGGAAGAGGCCGCAGCTGTAGCTGGTTTCACCGCTGCAGAGCCTCGCAGTCCCTCACACCCAGGGCAAACACAAAGTTCACTGACCACAGTTCCACGAAGCACGAACGGCTCCCACGAAGCGGGGGCCGTGAGTCGTCTTTTTGAAGGCAGGCAAAGGGGAGTGTCCGGGAAGAGGCCGCAGCTGTAGCTGGTTTCACCGCTGCAGAGCCTCGCAGTCCCTCACACCCAGGGAAAAACACAAAGTTCACTGACCACAGTTCCATGAAGCACGAACGGCGAATGTCCTGACAGGCACCAGTCAAGCCCAGGGTGTCCCAGTTCGCGTAGCTGCCTCCTCCTCCCCCTTCCCTTTCATTTCTCGTTTCCAACCAGAAAGGCAGGCGACAGCAGCCTAGCCTGATGTGCTCATCCCGAGACAAACTATTATCGCCAGGTCCGCCACTAACTCCTCAGGCGCGCCTCCAGACAAGACCAACAAGCTCCAAATTTGAAGACAACCGCCTCACTCTTTTTTAAGCTTTAAAGAAGGACTTGGACATGTTGGGTTTCAGCTAAGAGCCTAATCTATTCCAAAATGTTTATGCTGTGCTGTTAGCATCTTTTACTCTAAATCCATGCATGGGGGACTCCTTTTTTCTCCACATTGAATTGGCTAAGAAGGAGCATATGGCTCCTAAGAAACAATTGCAGTTCATTTGAAGCAGAGCAGCATGTTTGGTGCTCTGAGTCATTTGGTGGTAGTGTTTAAGGGCAGAATTGAACATGCTCCTGTCTGCATTGTCCTGGCTCATTCTCCATTTACACTTCAGTTGTTTGCAGTGATGTTTCATCAGTCTGAGTTTCTCCATGTTAGGCTGTGACCTGGGTTCTAGATCTTGTTCTGTTACTGTGTTTGAGGAGAACCAGGCACAGGACATGATTCAATTGTTGAAATTCTTCTGGGTTTTTGGGAAGCTGTTGCTGTGTTTGGGTTGGTAGGTTTTGAGAGCAGTGTTGAAGTTCTTGTCCCTGCTGTTCCAGTTTGGTTGGCTGGTCTGGTGGTTCATGTCCATTGGATCAGGACAGGGATGCTGAACTTGATATGAGTGAGGTCTGTCCAAGAGACTAGTGTGGGCTTGTCAAATCTGATGTTGTCGAATGATGTGAAAACAGAGTCCATGAGGTGTCCATAGATGTGGGTAGGTTTGTTTACTCATTGGATGAAGCCTAGGCTTCCTAGGTCTTCGAAGAGTGCTTTTGAGTTATGGTTGGCGTGCTTTTCTAGATAGAAGTCCCCAAGTAGGATGTCATTGCTAGTGTCAAGAGCTCAACTCTGGCTAGCTGTGGCTTTGAGCAATCGGGTTTTGCCAAAGAAACAGATGTAAAGCATTTAGAATTACTATAACAGTCAAATAAGAAAGAAACATGACACAAAGGAAATCTGACATTTTATAAAATTAGGTCTTATTTTTATGATTTTTTAGACATCAAAACGAGATTTGCAGCATTATAAATTAATAACCAAATAGTAAATCACTTCTTTCAGTCGAATTGTGAACAAGCATTGGCAACTACTGCGGTTAGAGGTTACTTTGAAAACTTTTACAAAGTTGTATTTGGTTACTCAAGACTTGGTGCAGCCTGCCTTTGCCAGGCCCAGGAAACAGCAGGGCAGCCTTCTTCGTTCCTCTCTCTAGTGTAGTTGTGATCTGAGGTCTAGGTTCCACGGATACCACTTTTATGCTCACAACTTACCCCCGGGGGTGGGGTGACTACTTGCCAATGGGTTGCCAGGTCCTCTCTCTCCTGATGACCACTTCCTGCAACGTGGCATCTAGCTTTCCCTTTGAATCTTGCCTTGTTTTCACAGCATGATTAGCCAGTGAAAGGTAACACCTCTTCCAACAGCAGTATCTTTTGTGTTCTTTCCTGAGAGTCATTCACACCTTCCCCCAGGAGGGCAGAAGGCTGTCTCGTGGCCCCCAACCACAAACTGGACGACTTTTGGCAACAGAGTGGAATTTGCCAATTACTTAAGAATTACATTAAATTTGACTTGGGCAACTAGTCGGGGTAAATGCAGCAAATCTTTTATACCTTATAGTACCACCTTTAGTAGTATGATTAAGAAGCATGCACTGCTCCGTTGTCAGCGTATAACCGTGTACTTACCAATGGGGATATGAGCCTTTTTTAACAGCAAAAAAGGCCAATTTGGGGTTTTTACTGTTCGAACATGTAAAATGAATGTTCTAATTTTTAATATACTGCTCATTAGGCTTGCCTTAATACTGACTTACATATAATTAAAAAGAAGGTGTGGACTTTGTCATTATTTTAAATGTCAAAGGTTGAGTTAGCAGTTTGGAAACTGCTCTGCCAGCCTGCAATGGCAGGCTGGAAGTCTTGCTTTACTTTGTCACACTCGTGGTGGCATAATAAGTGATGCACTCCATGACGGACACGTAATGTACTGGGCCTGGGTACCTTTGGTACCATATACTAGGTACTTAAAAGTAAGTAAACATATGCTAACTGAGTATATAACTCAATCAAATAGGGGGGATGGCTGTGGCAATGTCTGGTGCTGATATGAGGGTCAGCCAGGTCAAAAAGTATGGCAGGTGTGTTGTCGTGCAGCAGGCCCCTTATCTCTGTGCCATGTTTGATGAGTGAGCTAGTGGTCAAGAGCATACATGAGAGTACGGAGGATGGTGTGGGTGGTTGCAGAACAGTGAGAGTGATGTATTGGGTGCTGTCAGTGCAGATGCGGTAAGTGTTGGGTGTAGGTAAGAGCTTGAACATTTGCAGAAAGCACAGGAGAACCTTCCCTTGGTGTTGTGTGGTGCTGCGAGGCAGTAGGGTGTGGAACTGGGTCTGGGGTGGAGAGCATTGAGGGAAGCAGTGGGAGGGGGAGGAACAGGGTTCCTGCTGTTGGGTGCAGTCCAGGCAGACAGGAGCAGACAGGCTACGCTTTGGTGCAGCTGTGGCACGGCAGCAGTATACCCTCTGCGCGCATCTGATGTGTGTCCGCGCTGTAGCGGTCATTAACCAGGTCCTGGGAGTGAGGAGGAGTGGTGTCACTTCCTGTGCAGATATATGATAGAAAATCCAGTGACGTCACTTCCTGTGCAAATGGATGATGGAAATGAGTCCTCTTTCTTGGCTTCTTCTTTTGTTGTTGTCTGTCTCTCATAATACTTTGGTCTGCTGTCCCGTTTTAAATCCTACTTCGCTGATGCCTACCAGTGAAGATAGGGCCCCACATGGCTGTAATGTGACCACTACCCTCGTATTGATTTTACGGATGTGCCTGTCAACAAATTTGAGCTTATTTATTTGGTGGATGGATCCTTTCTCCGAACTGATGAAGGTACTTTTGTTGCTGGAGGCTCTGTGTGCACTCCATATTAAGTTGTGGAATGCTGCAACATACCCACCATGTGGTCAGCCCAATTTGAAAAGCTTGTCGCTCTCACTCAGACTTGCATCTTAGGCAAGGAAAAGACTGGGTGCAGGGACTCAGTGTAAGCACTGGAGTAATTCTTGAGTTTGGGCATCAATGGCTGCAAAGAGGTTTCTTGACCTCAGAATGGACTTCTATAAGAAAAACGGGCAGTACGTTCTGTATGTTTTAGATGCCCCTCGATTGTCGTAATGGGTGGCAGTGGTAAAGCGTGCTGCCCACCAGCACCGTCATGACACAGTGTCGAAGGGCAACGCTCCAGCTGATTCTGCTGCTAAGAATGCTGCCTTGTCTAAAACTGCTTATGTTACCATGTATGTTGTGAATCAGATATAATTCCTGTACCAATGTTAAAATATTTGTCTGAATTGCAGGAGCAAGCCTTCAAAAGGCAATAGCAATCCTGGATCGAACAACAATGTAAAACAGACCCTAGGTGGACATGGGTAGACAGCAGCGGGCATGTGGACATTCGAAACAATTCTATTCTCCGACCTCACCACGTTGTATTATGGAGGAGCCCATGCTAATAGGGATGACATGATACATGCTGCCGCACAGCATTGGTAAGCATCCTTCTCTTCTTCAATATCCCAAAGTTATTACCAACCCTGTGCCACATGTCTGTCATTCAATGCTGGAACAATGGGTGAAGGCCCGACCGCCCCTGCTACTCACCCATTCGTTCACTTCCAGATTGACTTTATTCAACTTCCTAAATGTGCAAATTGCTCGTATCTCCTCATCGTGGTATGTTTGTTTTCACAATGGGTAGAAGCATACCCCTGTGCCTGTGCAGACGCCATTACGGAACCGAAGGGGTTACTCTGAGACATCATCCCTGGGTTTAGGGTACCAGCCTGAATAGAACTGATCAGGGAACACATTTGGTACCCATAATAGGCAGGCAGTCTGTAAGGCTCTTGGAATAAATTCCATTGTGCCTATTACCCAGAGTCAGCAGGTACAGTGAAAAGAAATAATGGGGCCCTGAAAAATAAGAAAAAAATATAAGATATTTTCAGAGACACAGTTAAAATGGCCCAAAGCTTTACCATTAGCCTGGTAGTTCTGGAGAATTATCCCTTCCCTGAAACCAAAACTAGGCCTCTATGAAACAGTCATGGGCCAACCTGTGATGCTGCCTTCAAACCCCTCTGTCTCCTCTGCTAAACTGGATCTGCAGTTAAATGATGGTGTAATTTTACAATATTTTAGAAAATGTATTCAATTTCTCTATAGCTTCCGTTCTCAGATGCCAGAAACCTTACCTGAGCGCCAACTGAGGCCTACCACTCTCTCAAGACTGTTGCCTAGCTAAATGTCCACATACTGCCATTTTGGGGTGGACCCTATCCTGCTCAGAACACGTTGTGGCATTCAAGCCACACTACCCTAGACTCCCCTGGTTGTCTAGTTTTGATAAATGTCTGGGCTGAAACTCAGCTTTGGCTCTAAGACTGCAGCTACCCCCATCGCCACAACTTAAGTCATTGCATTTAGAGCCTTTCTGTCACAAGCACTAGATCAAGACACACAAATGGGGTAGTAGTTTTATCAGGAGAAATGTGGTAATACTGAGTGGTAGGAATTGTATGGTTTACCACAGATTCCAGAATCTTCTGTCACATAAATGTCATAAAAATGCTGGATTTTAGCCAAGGTTTGAGGTTGGTTGTGCTTTGTAGGTAAGAAAACATCATGGGATTTGTGCAAGGTACACCTCTCTGGACTCCTCTGCGTGTATTGTTTTTGAAAATGTCTAGATTTAGTTGGTTTCTCTGGGTGGTGGCCAAGCCCAGCCCCAAATAATGCAGCTACCCCCATCTCCAAAACAAATAATTATTTTAAAGGCAATGTTGATGTCTCCACATTGCTTTTTGGGGTCTTTTCTGTTGTGGGCGGGAGGCCAAGGCACACAAGTGGGGTAGCATCTTTATTGGGAGACTTGTAGGGATGCTATGTGCTAGAGATTTTGTAAATACCCACAGATTCCAGAAGTTCCATCACAGAAATGTGAGGACAAAGTGTGATTTTAGCAAGTTTGAGGGTTGTAGAGCATTGTGGGTAAGAAAACGTCATAGGATCCATGGAAGGCACACCACCAACATCTTCCCAGGGTGTCTAGTTTTAAAAAATGCTTGAGTTTGGGAGGTTTTCCTGAGCTGTGAACAAGATAGGGTTCAAATATCACAGCTACCCCAGCACCAAAATAAGTCATTTCTTTTCATAAAATGTTGATGTCTCCATGTTGCATTTTTCGAGCATTTTGTGTATCGGTAGCTAAACTGAACAGCACAAGTGGTGTAGCATTTTTATTCTGAGACGCGTGGGAATGCTGTATGGTAGGAGTTTTGTGAATCCCCATAGATTCCAAAATCGTCTGTCCAGAAATGCATGATTTTAGCCAAAGTAATGAAATGTCATGGATTCCATGCAATGCACAGCACTCTGAACTGCCCTTGGTGTCTAGTTTAAAAAAAATTCTGGGTTTAATGAGTTTCCCTGAGTGGTGGCTGAGCCCAGGCTCAAAACCCACAGCTACACCCAGCACCAAATAATGTATCTTTTGATAGGAAATGCTGATATCTACTTGTTGTGTTTGGGGTTTTTGTGTCACAAGTGCTCAGCACAGCCGCCCATATGGGGTAGTGAATTAAATAGGAAAAATGTGAGGGAACATAGTATAGTAAAACATTATAGTAGTTATGACATAATAGTATGGGTAACCCAAATTCAAAGCTGTACAAATAACTACTATTCCTAGAATCAGTTTCTACATTACATTACAAAAATGTCTAGGTTTGCTTCAAGCCCATTTGTATTTATTATATTTTACTTACGTATTGATGCATGGTCGGGACACAAGGAAATATTGTTGTAAGCTGCAGCTCAGTTGTTGGCTCTGGGTATCACATGTTTTAGACAATCAACAAACACTACATATCCCTCTGACCAGAAGGTTCTGACAAACTTAATGGTATATTGCGTTTCTAAATCAGGGGGGGCGTGGCTTAGCACGCAGCGAGAGCGGACATGCCCGGGTAGAGCTCCTGCCTGAGCTCGCCTACCCCGGGTCTTTTATCCGCCGAAAACTCCTTTTTACGGCCCGAAACTGTCGGCGGACCTGATCCGGCACCTGCTGCATGCCCTGGCCGAGTTTGGGGCGCATCGGAGACGCCGCGCACCACCGGCGCCGACGGCGAGCCTGAAGCCGCGCTGATGAGCCCACACCTGGGGAAGACGCCTACGCGAATCCGAGGCTCGGGGCGACCCGCCAGGCCTTGGGCTGCGGCCTGCGAGGAGCCCCGCGGCCTCCCATGATCCGGCACTGCAGACGGCCCTGATCTGATCCCTGCTCTGCGCCCTGGCTGAACTTGGGGCACATCAGTGACGCTACACAACTCTGACGCCGACGGTGAGCCTGGAGCTGCACTGACGAGCTCGCACCTGGGGACGACGCCTACGCGAGTCCGCGGCTCGGGACGTCCCAACAGGCCTTACCCTGCGGCCTACGAGGAGCCCCGCAGCTGCTGTCGTGGCACCCCTACGAGACGGGCATAGCGACCGGGGGCACCTGGAGGCCCCTCCTCCCCCGTGGGGAGCCTCCGGACGACGACAGCAGGCTGGGAGCGACTTAGAGCAGCCACGCGGATGCCATCTGTGACGCCCAGCATACACGTGAGTCAGCGGACAGGGGCCTGGGGGCCAGCGGGGTAGAGCCGGAGAGGGGACGGAAGCGGGAATCCGAGGAGGAGACGGCGACCCTTGGAACCGCGACGAAGCGCAGGGAACTCACCTCCCCCTCCCCCCGCTCCGGCCTGACGGCTGCTGCACCATAACCCGGCCTCTCTCATACAGGCTCCCCACAGACCAGCACACCGCATCACCTGCGGCCCTACTTGCTGAGACGACGCTCCGCGAGCCTGGAGCGTATAGGGGCCGCACACGCGCCCTGATCCCCTGGGGAGAGACATCTGCCCTGCGCTACTCGGAGCCTCTAGCTCTGCGACGGGTGAGACGCAGCCCACAACGGCGACCCCGGAGACGCTGAGGTGACCTATCACGAACGGCGGGCCCCTGCCTCACAACGCCAGGGGTCATTACTTTGCGCACGCCACCAGCTCCATGCCGGGAGGAGAGCGGACACGTACTGGCTCTGGACCTGCGGTGGCAAAGGGGAGGCAAACGAAAACGGCACACAAGATGGATACCGATCACGTGGCGGCGAAGTTGGACAGCGTCTTGGCAGCCATGGAACGGATGGAAGAGTCGCTGCAACAGACGCGCGCCTCTCTGGAGACCAGAATCGATGGCGTGGCGATAGATCTGACCCACCTCCGCGCCGATCACAAGAAGCTGCAAGACCGCACCAAGACCCTGGAAGATAGAGTGGTGGTGATTGAACCATTGACGGCACAAACAGACAAAAAGGTGCACGACCTCCTCACCAGAATGGACCTCTTGGAGGGCAGGGCCGAGGATGCGGAAGGACGGGCACGAAGAAATAACATTCGCCTCGTGGGCATCCCAGAGAAATGGGAAGGAGCGGATCCCGCACGTAGGGTTGAGGACTGGTTGCGAGACCTACTTCCAGCTGGCACGCTTTCCCCCTACTTTGTGGTGGAGAGAGCCCACCGTGTGCCCATGCGGCTGCTCCCTCCGGGCTCTAACCCCAGACCATTCCTCCTTCGAGTACTCAACTACCGAGACCGAGACGCGATCCTGCGCGAAGCCAGGAACCTCGGGGAGGTCACCATCGAAAATGCTGCGGTGATGTTTTTCCCGGACTACACTGCAAAAGTCCAGAGACAGAGACATTCCTTCCTAGCTGTAAAACGGAGGCTGCGTGAAGCAAACCTCAAGTACTCGCTACTTTTCCCGGCCAAACTACGAGTAGTGCTACGTGACAAGACACACTTCTTCATGAACCCTGAGGAGGCTGAGGCCTGGTTGGATGGAGGAATGCCTGACGCGCCGCGAAGGGCGCCGGGAGCCAACGCGATGGAGAGGCCCAGGGGCCCGGGGAGGCGACGTCGCCGAAGATCATCCACGCCACCGCTGCTCGGGGAGGCAGTGCGCCGCTCCCCGCCGGCAGCCCTAGTCCAACAGGAGCAACAGGATGCTTTGCGCAGGGTGGCGGAAATCAGCAACTCCCCGGCGCCGTCGCTCCACCCGGGCGCCAGCCCAGCAGCGTCTTCTACGGACGACGAGGCGATATATGGACTGCCGGACACGCAGAGCTCTGGGGGACCCCCGGAGGTCACACCCCAGACGGTGGATCTCTTTGGCTGACGGCATTTGGGCCTGGCCGCTGTCGACTACATAGCGCGAACCCGCCTGGGCTCCTGCCTGGCTGCCCCACCTGGCCCTGGGGCTGTCCTGGGCCTGCCGACGCTCGCGCTGTCGCTGCCCTGGGGAGTCGAAACACGGAACTGGCCACTGTAAGTACTTTATCTACTTATCCATCTGCGGCTCATACACCTCCTTTGCAGAAACGAGGGAGTGCCCCGCTGCGACTCGCTGCCAGCCTGCGGCGGCTTAACCTGACTGGGAGGAGGCTTGCACCCCCCCTGACACCCTTGCCCGCCCCTGACTGCTGCCTGAGCGTGCAGCTGCCACGGCATGGAATGGGAGACACTGGACGTCCGCTGGCCAGCGGGGGCTTGCACGCCACACCCGGGAGAGACACTGGGCACATCCACAACTGAACTGTTTTGATTACTGTTAGAACGTAACCACAAGCACCCCCTTAGACTGTATAGTTCGCGAGCTCACTTGAGTGTTTGGACGGCGACCTGTTGTGCGGCCGACCTTTTGGTATTTGGACTCTGTTGCCATGTTAAGGCCTTTTACATTCCCCCTTTTCCCTACCCCACTACCCTGTTGGAGATCATGGAACTGCGAATATGACACTTGCGATAGCTGCGTGGCTGGGACGGACTGCTGGGATTGGGGGGCCTCTGAGCGGGGGACCACAACTTGGGAGGAGAGGAGGCGCGCACACACGAGTAACTGCCATGGCTAATGTACAAATATGCACCTGGAACGTCAGGGGAATGCACACACCAGCCAGACGCTACCATATATACTCATACCTAAAGCGCCATAAAATCAACATAGCGCTACTCCAGGAGACCCACTTGAATGGTGCCGAGGTGCAGGCGCTGCGCCGTAGATGGCGAGGGCAGCTTTACGCTACGGAGTACTCCTCCTACGCACGCGGAACACTGATATGGATCCGCCCTGGGACCCCCTGGGTAACTACAGAGGTGACAATGGACGGGGAGGGCAGATATGCGGCTGCGCAGGGCAGACTGGATGGCCAGCCTCTCACGCTGGTATCCCTATATTCCCCCAACGTAGATCAGGGCAGCTTTCTGGCGCGACTCTCACGGGTCATGGCACCTTGGCATGCAACCTCGTGGATAATAGGGGGCGATTACAATTGCACACTAGATACGGCGCTGGACCGCTCCTTCCCACCCCCTGCCAATGCCTCCACACGGGGAGCCACAAAAGCGCTACTGGAATGGGCTGCACAATGGGACCTGCATGATGTCTGGCGACACCGCAATCCGGGAGTGCGGACGTATTCTTACTATTCTGGCGCTCACGACTTACATGTCCGACTGGATAGGTTCATGGCCTCCACTGCCCTCTTACCCCACGTGACGGACACGCAATACATGGGCCGCACGCACTCGGACCACAACCCACACTTCATGTCAATAGCCTGGGCGCACCCACACCCTCCTGTCCCCACTTGGCGCTTACAGCCTACGCTGCTGCTAGACGCGGCTTTCCGAGATAATTTGCTTACACGCATCGCGCAATACTTCGAGGACAACGCTGGCACGGCGTCCACTCCACAGACGGAATGGGACGCCTTTAAGGTAGTGCTTCGGGGACACTGCTTGCATACGCAGGGACACATAAGGCATCAATTGGAGAGGGACTTGACTAGACTAGAGTCGGACTTACTGATACGGGAGGAGGGGGCTGTGGCTGGCGACGGGGGCCCGCTACATGAGGCCCGAACGGAACATGCACGCCTTTTAGAGCGACTCCGGAACGTAAATTATGCCGCACACTCGGCGAGAACGCATCACCTGGGCGACAGACCTGGCAAACTTTTAGCGTGGCTAATCTCTCAGGAGACCCGCTCGGCACCAGTAGCGGCTGTACGGACGGGAGGGGGGGACTTAGTGTACACACAGATAGGTATCCACGATGCCTTCACGGCTCATTATGAAGAGCTGTATCGCTCCCGCTTGGCGGTCCCTCCTATGGCTATAGCTGACTACCTCTCCCCCCTGCCAATGCCGCAACTAACTATTGCACAGCAGGACGAACTGGGTGCCCCTCTGGAGCCTGACGAGCTCCGAGAAGCCATCTTTAATCTGTCAAATGGCAAAACGCCGGGCCCAGATGGATTGCCGGCGGAGATGTACAAGGCCGGCTCGGATGTTCTCATTCCGGAGCTGCTGAGGATGTACACTGCGGCAGCGGAAGATGCCGCTCTACCCCCAACATTGAATGAGGCCACACTAGTTTCTATTCTTAAACCGGGCAAGGATAGCACACAGGTGGGCTCATACCGTCCGTTGGCACTCCTGAACACTGATTATAAAATCCTGGCTTCTGCTTTGGCTAGGAGACTGGCCCCCCATGTGCCCACCTTAGTACACCGCGACCAAAATGGGTTCGTCCCCACACGCCACACTTCCTTCAACATACGCCGCCTCTTCCGGGTGCAGGAATACGCTACGCAGCAGTGGCCGAGAGTGGGATGCCTTATATTGGATTTGGAGAAGGCTTTCGATTCCGTGGAGTGGCCGTACCTGCGGGCGGTTACAGAGAAGTATCAACTGGGGGGGGGATACCAGACCATGATCGGTCTCCTTTACGGCAGGCCGACGGTCCGGGTCCGCACGGGCCGCCTCCTCTCGGACACCATCCGGGTCCGCAGAGGCACCCGCCAGGGCTGCCCATTGTCGCCACTGCTGTTCTCATTGGCCATGGAACCACTGGCCACGACCCTCAGAGCGCACGGGCTAGAGTGGGGAATCCCGCTGGCAGATGGCTTACACGCAGTGTCACTGTATGCAGATGACTTGCTGCTGTACGTCAGGGACATGGCTGCCATCCCTGCCTCCCTCGCTGACATTTTCCGCAACTTTGAGGGAATATCGGGCCTGAGAGTTAACTGGGCCAAGTCGGGGGCGTACCCCTTTAACCCAGACGTACAGGAATGTGACATCCGGCTGGGAGGAGACAGGCTGCAATGGCATCCCACCACTTTCCGATACCTCGGGATCCGAATCTATAGAACACCGGCAGATGTCTTGGAAGGGAACCTCTGCCAAGCGATCGCTTCCGTCCGAGCGCAAATTGGCTTTTGGAATATCCTACCCCTCAACGTGCCCAGCCGCGTGGCGCTGACCAAAATGATTGTGCTACCTCGCCTCCTATACTACTTCGCGAATATGCCTCTGTATGTACCCGTCAGGCTCTTTCGTGACCTAGAGGTGCTGCTCCGCTCCCTCATCTGGAACAAGGGGAGGCCGCGAGTGGCGCTGACTAAATTATATATGCCCACAGACTCGGGGGGCCTGGCGGTTCCTAACCTGGAACTGTACTATCTCGCGGCACAGATGCAATGGGTGGCGGGATGGCTGAGCGGCAAACAACTCGAAGACACTGCCACACATATGGCTGCATGGACACAAACGCAAATTAATGCGCTATTCCACCCGATAACCCGCGCACCCTGCCCCTCCCAGATCTACTTGGCAGTGGCGCGCAGATGCTTTCTGAGGAGCCTTCGTCTCACGCGTGCTACTAAACCTTATGCCCCGAGCGTGCCACTCTTGGGTATGCCTGGCCCGACAGGGCCACTCACGGAGGCTCACTTAGCTGGCTGGGACCAGGCGGGGGTGGACACGCTGAGCGATCTATATGCTGATGGCGAACTGCTCGCGTTCGCCAACTTGGCTGAAGACACGACTCTCCCGGCGGGACAGTTCCTCCTACACGCCTCCCTCTTGCACACACTCACGGCTTCCTGGGGTGACATGACAGAGGAGCCTCCGATGCATACCTTCATGCAATACCTGCACGTTATGGGCCATGGCGCGCACATCGTACATTGGCTGGCGCAGGCGCTACAGGCGCACTCGCAACCATCCACAACAACACTGAGGGAGCGCTGGACGACGGACAGGGGAAGAGACTGGACGGACAAAGAATGGGCAATGATACTGTCCGGCCCGACGAACATCCCACGCAATCCCCGCTTTAAAATTATACAGTACTACATCCTACAACGCGCATACCTCACCCCTGACAAAATTAACAGATACTTTGCGAGGACAGATGCAACCTGCCCGCGATGCTTACTGCCGGGAGCGGACCTCTTACATATGCTATGGCACTGCCCAGAGATACAGGCGTACTGGGAAACGGTGCTGACACTGCTCGCGCGCGGCGCAGATGGGCGGCTCCCGCATACATGGGAAGCATGTATTCTAGGACTCTACCGGCGCACAAAAGAAAATAAGGTGCAGGCACGCTTTTGGGACATGGGTCTTATCACGGCCAAACGCATGCTTACCAAGCACTGGAAGGCAACCGTTCCCCCACATGTACGCCACTGGAGAGCCTCTTTTGTTAATTGGGCGCAAGCGGAGAGCGCGGTGCTCCTTCGCGAGGAAACGGCAGGGCTCCGGAAGTTCCCCATCGCACACCTTTGGGATAATCTCCTTGGGACATTCCAGAGGGCTTGCCAAGATAGGGGGATAACCTGAATCCCTGGGGCCTGTCGCACCTCTGCTGGCGGGGCGGCGACGGCCCTGGGGCTGCTGGGAGGACAACTCTTATCCCCCCCCCCTACTTGCCCCTGATTGCCCCCGATGCCCTGGGGGTGCTGGCGGGTGGGTGCGGACACGGACACTGGGGAATTCCAGCCTACTTGAAAGCCCTCTTTTCCTTTTGCTCCCCTCCCCTAATCTGCGACTCCCCGCGCACACTACGCGGTACTGTCGTGCCCAGTCTGGCAGATGATGACCCTCCTGCTCTGCCGCAGAATGATCTCCCCCCCACTTCTTTCCCCCCCTCCCCCTCCACCCTACTTGAGTTCACGACCTTAACCTTAGCACATACTATTGCCATGCATACACGGGATAGATAAGGACTATGATGCTACATACCAGGCTCGCCAGATCTATGCGCTGCCATAAGGGTAGCTGTGAGCTATACTGCGTTATCCTTGCCGCGCTTTGACCCACACTCTGAGCGCGCTGCTGGCGCTTGGCCACCCGGAGGCCTTTACATTCTGGGGCAACAGAGACATCCGTTGGGTCTCTGGCTCGGGGCCTGGGTGGCAGCCGACGTAGCCGTGGAGTGGGCTAGATCACAGCGCCATCCTCTACCATTGACAACATACACCTGGGACACCACTAAAATTCAAAAGCACATACGCAGCATTCCGCACCTACTCCCTTCACAACGCACGCACCTCCCTTCTGCGCGCATGTCACCCTGTATGATGCCGCCGGACCCCCGGGTTGTCGGCTAAATGGCTGTGTTTTAATATCTGGAACCGTACACTTTGCCTAACTGCTTTACCACCTGGACGGTGACTGTGCGTTGTAAGATGACGTAAATGTGCACAATAAAGGTTTTTCAAAAAAAATAAAAATATTGCGTTTCTAAATCAGCCATTGTGGTAAACAATTACAGCTATTTCTGTTTTATTTCACAGATGAGTTTCTTTGGGGAAACCATGAGCTTTCTGCAAAACTCACTCCTTGCTGATTTCAGAATTTTATCTAGTTTGAAAATATATATAGCTTTCAGGCTTCACCGATTAGACTCACACCAGTTTCCACTACAAACTGCAAGTAGGTTGAAACCACAAAAAATAAGGAAAATAGACTATCACTTAGAAAAATACAAAACACTGTGCTAAAAAAATGATTTTTTTTTTACATCTGTCCTTGTTCCTGAAAGCTGAGAAGTTAGTGATCTTAGCACTGCAAATATTTAATCAATTTCCTTTTTGGAAAAAAAATACACTTTCTTGCACAGCACTTTTTCCCACTTGTTTCAACAAAAAATATCTAGATTTGGGCTTTTTTTCCTAGGGATATCCAAAAATCCTGGGTAGCTCTAGAATCCCCAGGATGTGGGAAGAATGACACAGATTTGGCGTGAATATCGTTTATGAAAAAGAGTTATGAAGGCGTAAGCGCAAAGTACGCTCAGCACCAAAAAAAGGGCTAAGTGCTGGGGTGGAAAAGCCTCAGCAGCTAAGGGTTTAAAAAAAGGTGGTTCAGCTTTTTGAATAAAAACATGCATTTTTGACAAGACAACAACATGGCCAGTGGCTTCAATGAAATTGCTAGGAGGCAAAGACATAGAAGTTGGGAAAACAGTATGACATTTACCAGCCAAATGTGCAGATTTAATATGGCTTTGAGCTGCTGCCAGGGCCGGGCGGGAAAATAAAGTGGCGTAAACCAACAGCAGTGATTTACTTTCCAGTGCAAAAGGTGTTTCCCTTCCTGCACAAAAAAAACTCCTCCCCGCATCGCAGGCACCTTTCCACTATGGTACAATGGTGCCTGCTTTGGAACACGGCAGCCCATCGTGCGCTGGTGCAGGGGAAAAGGATAGGAATGCGCCGTTTCTAATACATATGGCACATTCCTGCCCTTTCCTTTAGCCATAGGGCAGCGCAGCAGGAAGGCCTGCGACGTTGTCCTATGGCAAAACCTCACAAATGAGGCCCAGGTTTTTTACTGGGTATGCCTCAAGTTCAAATCCAATTCAAGACAGTCTTTCGCCCAGCTGATCTGATCAAGAGAACACATTGAGGGCTAGCACATCTTAGCATGTGTGCTTTGCCTGCACTTGTCCATTGCACACAGAACCACCTCCCAAACATTAAACCAGACTGCGTGTCAGTGTATAAAGGCATCATGTCCAGATGTGGCTGCCTGTGTACACTGAACTCCGAAAAATAAATAACTACCCTGGAAAATGTGTTTGCATGAAAACCATAATGGCTGGTTTTAATTACAGAGTGAGATGTTTCTAATTACAGGGAGAGATGGTGGAAATGGCATGTGCATGTAAGCGTCGACCCTGCTGTCACTGCTGATTATAGTGGGTACTTAATCGAGTAGCTTGATATTGCACAGACTTTTAGACAGCAACATTGGGGAAAACCTTTTCTTATATCTATTATATCCTTCTGTTCAATATATGACCTGATCGTGAATTGCAATTTAATATCCAAGTCTAATTTACTAAGATTTTTCTGTGTGTAATTGTGTCTTTCCATGCTTATCTGTGACTTACTTGTTTAATTCTAAGAGTAAAACATATGTAAGGAAACAGCTTTTTAAATCACAGGACATTTCATTGTTTCGCTGCGTCGTCGTCTTTGTCATCAGTAAGCTCATGGTCCCTGAGCGATTATACAGAGCTCCCAGTCAGGCTGGAATTCAGGGGAAGCCCACCACCGCTTATCGCACACTTGACCAAAACGGGAGGGGCAACCAGCACCAGCAAAGGTTCTGTCTCTGGTCCACCGAGCAGTGATGTGAAGGGTCTCCTCAAATCCAGACAAGAATCCAGCGGAAACGCACTACCACTTATCGCACTCTTGGCCACATCGATCAACAGCAAAGGTTCTGTCTCTGGTCCACCGAGCAGTGATGTGAAGGGTCTCCTCAAATCCAGGGAAGAATCCAGCGGAAACGCACTACCACTTATCGCACTCTTGGTCACATCTTGAGGGACATCGACCACCAGCAAAAGTTCTGTTTCTGATCCACCGAGCAGTGATGTGAAGGGTCTCCTTAAAGCCCAGACAAGAATCCAGGGGAACGCACTACCACTTATCGCACTCTTGGCCACATCTTGAGGGACATCGACCACCAGCAAAGGTTCTGTCCACCGAGCAGTGATGTGAAGGGTCTCTTCACAGTCCAGATGATGTACACAAATGTTTGGCCTGAAGAGGAAAGTGTCTAATCAGTGTGGAGACACAGGCTGGGAATCCGAGCTATTCAAGCGTCTGCTTTGCTCAAACTTTAAAGAATTGTCCGAGTCCAGGAGATCCGCATCATGTCTCTTAGTTCAGAGTGTTTACTGGTTTCTGAAGCAGGTACTCACAGGCGAGGCCACCTGGCACTGGTCAAGAAGCAGCTGTATAGTAACCTCTGTCAGAGTAATTTTGAGGGCCATCATTACTACACTACAACACAATAAGAGAAGGGGTACGTTTCACTGAGATGGGTGACAGCCAATCTGAACAAAGATGGAGATGGGAACCTCCCTCTACCTGAAAGGCAAAACTAGCTTCTAGGAGGGAGTCTTCAACACATGGATAAATAGTCTAGCCTACAGGCAGACTGCCACCTTGTGTGCCGCCAAATGGACACACTCCATTAATCAGACACAGTAAAGTAGCCACACAACTTCACACATGCATACACCACACACTCGATCCACACCAGTCCCACACATGAGTTAGACAAGGGACCTGGTTATGGGGAATTGTGAAGACTTTTACCAGGTGTCAGTGGGGAGTCTTCTCTCAGGGGTATGGGTGAAACGTCGGTGTCCCTGAGCTACGACCTCCACTGACACCATCTGGAATCAGATGTTGAAAGGATATCATTTAACGTGACTGAGACCCATGCTCTTGGCACTGACTCCCCAGACAATTTAAACTGAGATTTGGGAGATTTGAAAAGAAAAGAAGCAAATTGGTTTGTCTTGGCGCCTCCTTCCCAGAAGATTATTGAGTAAAATGATCTCGGCAGACAGGGGTTTGGCAGCAAAACCCGGATCTAGCCCGGAAATGGTGTCAGGCGCTGACAAGCAATGTCTTAATCAAGTAAATACTGAGGTTTATTCTATCCAAGGCATTGCAAGGTAATCTTCACTGCCATCAAACTCAGCCAAGATTTAAACGTATGCAGACATCTTCTCTTTAAGTTTACCTTTTGTAGAGTTTGTTATGAATAGTAGCACAAGGATGCAGAAACCTTTGCTAAAATATTATTTTTTGTGACATGAATTGTGGTAAAGCTCATGATTTTGACACAAAATTTGGAATATGTAAACTTTACAACCTGTGCAAAGTTGCAAAGTTTTCAATCGAACTTCGTGGAGGTTACGAAAGATGAATAATCATTGGCAAATTCAATACCTCTGACTTTCCTGTGGTACAGCATACAAACACAGGCATGCAGAGAATATTTGGTTGGTAGTGGTGGTAGCGATGGTGGTAAGTTGTGGTCATGGTTGTGCTAATGGTGATAATGGTTTGTGGCAGAAATAGTGATGTAATGGTGATGGTGGCATTAATAAATATGGTGGTAATGGTGGGGGAAAAGGTGGTAATGAGGGTAGTAATGGCAGTAATGGTGGTGGTGGTTGTAAGGGAAGTGGTGGTAATGATGGTAATGTGAATTGCAATGGTGGTGTGGTAGGCGGTGGATGGTATTGATCGAGAGGAGGCAGAGAGACGGTGAGCTCTGTTTATTGTGCTGAGGTAAGAGGCAGAGACGGAGAGTGACAGGAGATGCCACCGCAGGAGACCCACCAGGCACGAGAGGGAGAAGCGCTGCCAGGGGCCGGGATTTGTAAAGAAGTTCTAGGCATCTCTAGGGATACTGCTGCTTTGCGTTCTAGCATCACAGGAGGTGACAGATGCATGGAAGTTGTAGGCACTGGCCCAGTAGAGCAGGAACCTTCGTAATAACAAGGAGGCAGGGACTGGGTATGAGCTGGGACCTCCTGAGATGGGATGACCATTGAAGCTTCAGGCCATCCCAAAATGTGAAGATGGAAAAATAGCTGTTTGGTTTTCCATCTTCACACATCGAGACTGCCCGATGCCAACATTTATGCAAGCCTAATGCAGGTAATAAAAAAACACATTACTAATGGGATCACTTTCTATGTACACTGCAAACATGATATAGCAAATGTAATGTGTTAAGATCAAGTGTTTTTTGGAGATGGAATATAGTTCCTCATGCACTGCAATGCAAGCACTCCATAGGAGGTGAACATGGCACACCGAGCGGCCATCAGCATGCACTGATAGAGGGATGCTCCTCCCGGCAGAGCCAAGGCTCACTCTATGTATAGGTTATTTAAAGAATAAATAATAACTAGGTTTTGCACACATCTGCACCGTCAAAGCAGACCCAAAACCTTCACAACTTCCACACACTTTAACTGTAGGATGATCCCATCCTTGCTTTGTGAACTTACTAAGGAGAGTGAGCAGTGCTTAATTTGTAAAAGAAAGCATGTGTCAGGGCTCTTGTCAGGAGGCCACTGAATATTGCACCACCCATTGCCCCCGTCAACGCTGCCATTGACACTACCAACACAACACGAACCATCACACTCCTACAAGTGCGACAATTCTTACTATTCCAGGCCCCCAAAGCTATCAGAATTGCTTGAGCAGCAGGTATTACCCATTTTTAATATATATTGAAATAATAAACAAATATTGTGTGGTCATCTCTGAGTTTCACAAACAGCACCACCATCTGGGACACTGTCGGCAGCCACTGCACTTAATTGCTACCAGTGGTAGCAATTAAGTGCAGTGGCCGCCGACACAAACAAACAGTGATGGGATGGGTAGAGGGGGTGCAGGAGGGAGCGCTCGGGGGGGGGGGGGGGGGGAAAGAGAAATAATAATAATAATAATAATAATAATAATTGATATAATAGAGACTTACCTGAAGCTGCCGCCCGTGACACGCCTCGGTCTTCCTGGTCCCAGCAGCCCCTGGGACGTCATCCCAGACTACCTGTGCAATCCCCGTGCTGCTCTCATTCTATGAGAGCAGCGCAGGGATTGGCTTGAGCGAGCTGGCTTGACACTCTTCTCAGGCACAGGAATCTGTGCAGTTTTTCCAACCCTGGTGTGCAATGAGGCCAGTTTGGAGAAACCTAAGGCGCATCTGTGTTTGGCCGGTTTAAGACAGCCAGCCAAAAACACATGCGCACTTAGAAGTGCACCAACCACTCCTCCCATGGCCCTTGCGCCGCTCCCCCCTACAGCACTGGCTCAGAGCCAGCAGCTGAAAAATGAAACGATGTTAAAATATCGTTTTATATTTCAGCTGCTGGCTATGAGCCAGTGGGGTGACACTCCTCCGCCATTGCGGAGGAGCCGCCCCTGATTAAATGGCAGTGCTGAGCACTTGAAATCACCAGCTCAAATTAAGCACTGAGAGAGAGACACTCAAGTCATTACTCTCTTCCATGGATACAGGCTTATGTTGCTCCTGATATCTTGATGCTAAGAACGAGTTAGCCTTGCTCTACTCCATACCTCAACATTTAGTGTGCTTCTCCCACCCAAACAATAAGTAGCTGTCAAGATTTTTGAGACGCTCATGTCCCTAAATTCTTAAACATCCGGGGGACTACTCCATTCACTATTCCTGATAACTTTTCAGGTGGAGGCCAGACAACTTGTGCTCCATCCTGCCCTATTTCTTGGTGTTGGATGCTGAGGTGTACTTATCATGACTGCAAAGGAGGTTCTCCTGGTGGCCCATAAATCTACTCAACTGGATACTGCAGAGGACCAACCGGCTGGAGAAGGTTTCATTTCTGAGTCCCGTGGGAAGACAATGAGGCAATGGAAACCATCGTACTTTAAATTCTGACACTCCCTTTTTAGGTCGAGCCTAGAGCAGCGCATGCGCTGCTGCTCGACTTTTAGTAAGGGGCTTTTCAAAGTGCTACACTGTGGCCTAGAGCTTGCGTGCATGTGCGCAGGCACGCGCTTACGAGCAGAGGCGCCATATGGCTTTCCTCTCTCGTCATGGGTGATCAGCTTTCAAGATACGAGAGCTTTCTTTCACATTACTGAAGTCGATAGCTTCCTTGTTGCTCTTTGTTACTACAACTGTCCACAAGGTGGTGGTGTTCCCACATTGTATATGGAAGCTACTTAATATAGACAACATAGAAGTTAATACGGCATAGTGTTGCTTCCTGGCCAGTATTGTATCGACACGGCTGGTGTTTGTATGTCACAACCGTTTAAAAAAACAAGCATTGGCATAGCCAATAGGTCTCGCTTTTGGGACCTTATAAGTATTTAGTTATGCAACTGTTGCATGGCTAAACACTTATAAGGTCCCAAAGGCGAGACCTATTGGCTATGCCAATGCTTGTTTTAAATTATGTTCAGAATTTCCTGAGAGAAAAATATTTGAAACATAAAGCAGGACATTTATAAAGTTTGAAAATAATGAATTCAATATATAGCTTTGAAATACCTTGCATATGCTTCCTTTTCCTCTTGTATTTTGAAATGCAGCTTTTCTTTTGCTTTTTTTTTTAAACAATGCTTTACAAACAAGCATTGACAAAGTGAATAGTTTGGCACTCCTAATTATGAACGAGAGACCTATTGTGTTTTTCTCAAAGCTTGTTAATTGTAACATGGATCCCCACATTAAGGTGCGGTGTATGACTGCACCTATATGTGGAAGGATGCCTATGGGTGCCAAGAAATGTGAACCCCCCCCCCGTCTTTGGTTAATTACAGCTTGTTTCCCTTGCAGCCTCAACAGTAATATGGTACAGGCGCATGGGCAAAGGGATTGCATGCGACCATGCCACATGCAACTAAGGGTACACCTCCTGGTGATCACACCTACACACATTTTGTGCTGATGCAATACATATTGAAGATGGGTTGCACAAGTATCTACAGCCCCTTCTGTAATTGAAAGTGCCCTGCGGTGCAAAAAACAGAAGCAAACAAACAATACTTGAAACGTAGGAAGGCAGCAAGTAGGCGGGACTTCTTCATCCACATTTCACAACGAAAGCTCCAGGTAAGGTCCCATTAAGTGGACTGCAAACGCAGTTTCTTGTGTAGCCATCTTTGCTGTGCGGAATGAGGAGGGTTTGCTTGTCCCATGAGAGCGCCGTTATGGGGTATGAAATATACATGGAGTGCAGTTATGGTTCATAGAGGGATGAGGAAGTATTAAACACTTCTCTGGAAACTTCAAGCCCTGGAATTCTGGACCATTCATCACCTGTTGGTACACTCTCCTCAACGGGCAGAAACACAAAGAGTGGCTCCATATTAACCCAGCGTGGCCCAGCAGGGAACAAAAGAGGAACACAACACATGAATAATAGATGTTTGATAAAAGGAAGCCCAGAGCGTCTATACTGCAATCATAACTTTTGAAAAGAAGAGATGATATTGGCATGTAACCTATTTCAACTGGGGGGATCCCGCACTCATGCCACATTTGAACACATTTCATGGTATTGAATGCGTGGATGGCTTAGGCCATGTGAATTCTCTCTCTCTCTCTCTCTCTCTCTCTCTCTCTCTCAAAAGAGAGAGAGAGAGAGAGAGAGAGAGAGCCTGCAGGACAGGTAAAACCTTGACAAACCCTGGTAAACATGGCCGCTGTAGAGTCTGTTGGCCTGCCTTGAGCAGTAATCCTGGTAATAATTGTGGCTTGTGGTCACCTGGGATAGTCATAGGAATGCAAGGGCGCTCTCCAAACGGGAAGCAGCCAAATTAGGGCAGGCAATGGCTTCAGTCCCCAAAAGTGAGAAAGCGTCAATTGTGGATGATTGACCACGTTTGCAGCATTTCCAGTCAGTACAAACTACCTGGACTCACTTCTTCAATGAGTCCAACAGTGAAAGAAATATGGCGGCGGAGGGCCCTTCTCCATCATGGCTGTGCAGGGAGGTGGGGTCAAAAGAGAGGGGCATTGAGGTTCTTCCTGCTACTGCTGCATCTGCACTGCCTCTGTTCTAAGACTGAAGGGAGCATTTCTGCTTTCTGTTCTCCCTATGCGGTACTTGCTCTGTATGAGGGGTAAGCTCTGAATGCTGCTACCTGTGTTCTACCTGATCCGTGAATGAGTAAAGCTTGCCCTGATGCCAATTAGCCTACTCTGGGTTTAGGTGAATGTGCTTATTGTAAAGGGTGTATGTTGTTTTTTGTATTTGTTTTGATGTTTGATGCATAAACAGAAACACACATGCAGGGACCCTCATCAGTACAATGGAACTCTGCCAGGAATCTGCAGTCAGTTACCCCTATCAAGCGGGGAAATGGCCATTTCAAGATGTGGTTCGTGGATGGGAGGGGGATGTATCAGCCACACTTTTGGGGGAGGTGTACAAGAAGGGCTTTATCCACAGGGGAAAATGTTTTCACCACAGAGACCAAAAAGTGCATTTTCATAGAAGACTTCAGTTCCTTTTGTGAGGAGGTCTATCTACTCTGTGGAAACTTACGCCTGGCGCAGCGTCCATGCGCACCACCGGGAATGTTTGTGAACAGAAAGAAAATCCAGAGAAGTATTCTCAGACAAAGACATACATCTGTGCCTGTGCTTCTTCATGATTCTCATGAACAGGGCCCCAATTATTATATAAAAAGGAAATCTATGGAACACAAGTTTACCAGGTGTCCTCCTGAACTCTTTCTGGGCAGAATTCCAGGCCTCATTGCCTTTGAGCTGACGCCTCACACCGTCAGCCGCCCCCTTGGAGCGCAACCCTTCCAAGCGCGGGCTCTGCTAGTAAACAAAGCAAAATGACGTCACCCTTGAAGACTGGCACCCCACTAACAGATGACTGCCGTCCAGTGATCCAATATGTGAATGGCACTTCCAACTGAGCAATGGCTGAAGGGGGCTGGTCCATCGCCCCATTCATGTAAGCTGTCCTGTGGGCTGTTCAAAACGTGAATGACACGTCCAACTGACCAGTGGCTGAAGGGGGCTGGTCCATCGCCCCATTCATGTAAACTGCCCTGTGGGTTGATCAAAACGTGAATGACACGTCCAACTGACCAGTGGCTGAAGGGGGCTGGTCCATCGCCCCATTCATGTAAACTGCCCTGTGGGTTGATCAAAACGTGAATGACACGTCCAACTGGCCAGTGGCTGAAGGGGGCTGATCCATTGCCCCATTCATGTAAGCTGTCCTGTGGGCTGTTCAAAACTTGAATGACAATTCCAACTGACCAGTGGCTGAAGGGGGCTGGTCCATCGCCCCATTCATGTAAGCTGTCCTGTGGGCTGTTGAAAACGTGAATGACACGTCCAACTGACCAGTGGCTGAAGGGGGCTGGTCCATCGCCCCATTCATGTAAGCTGTCCTGTGGGCTGTTCAAATCTTGAATGACAATTCCAACTGACCAGTGGCTGAAGGGGGCTGATCCATCACCCCATTCATGTAAGCTGTCCTGTGGGCTGTTCAAAACTTGAATGACAATTCCAACTGACCAGTGGCTGAAGGGGGCTGGTCCATCGCCCCATTCATGTAAGCTGTCCTGTGGGCTGTTCAAATCTTGAATGACAATTCCAACTGACCAGTGGCTGAAGGGGGCTGACCCAAACCCCTCTCTTTGTATACTGTATAAAATCTACATTAAGTCATTTTCATAAAAACACTGCAAAGACTACCAAAGCGGTCTCCAGCCCATCCCTAAAAATGAAACGAGTACAGCAAATGAAACCATTCCCTGTAACTGTTGTACAATACACCACATCACATGTTTGTGCTGCAGCAATTCTAAACTTTGATCTAGTGACCTCAACATGTTTGCTTCCCGTCAAAACCTTTAGTAAATAGTTAGTTCCTACTCAGCCCTAGTATTACTGCAGGAGCCACAGTTGATTTCCTTGGCCCACAATGCTCTTTGTGGTGATGTGCATCGTGTGAAACCCTCTCTGCCTGGCTCAAGCAGGGCTGGGCACAAAAGGACAAGGGGTGGGGGGTAAACCACATCCTTTGGGAGCAGGAAGGTTGACCTCACTTGTGATTGCCACTGTGGCATTTGTTTCTGTTTATGGAAGGACCTCACAGACCTTTCCATCTTCATGGGGACTCGAGCAAACTGCTGATTAATCAACATTGCATGTTCTCGTGGCTTCTGGGTGCAGAAAATTATTTCCTTCAATCACTCCTTCCAAGCAGTCATTTTTTGAAAGGAAAACATCCTTTTGAAGCTGTTGGAACTGAAAAGATGGCTTGGAGGAAAAAGTGTCCTCTGCTGGCATCTGGATGCAGCCTACAGCCAGGAGCTCGACTAGCATCATGGCTGACTCAGCTTTCAGCCTTACAAAGCTGGTAAAAAGAGTGTATGTTATTGAGAAGAGCTGGTTAAATTATGTGGCACCTCAACCAAACCGTGCAGTTAGGAACAGCAAATTATGTGGCTGATTATGGCACTAGAGGCAAAATATTTGGCACGTTCTGTAGCATTACTTCTTAAATATGCTAACTTTTCATATACACCTTTGATTACAGATTGATTGCAACCCGACAGAAACTACATTGGTTTCCAAAAATAGATAAATACACACACATTTGGGAGTTCCTGTTCCATTTGCTTTCCACTAACACATACAATTATTTATGCTGGCTGGCACGGACCTACAGGAGCACCATATACTGGGAAATGTCCTTTATTCCCAGTAAAACAGCCTGTGTAAAACACATACAACATGGCACTCATAATAACATACGGCTGTCTTTACACATGTGTAGTGATAACAAGGTGTGGCTGGTTGTTCTGTTCAATCCAGCCGTGGTTTACACTTGTTCTGAGTTTCAAGTTTGCTCTGTGTTCGCACTTTAGGGCTCCTGGAAGAATCTCTTCAGCAAGAAGCGGCTCTGAAGAACAACATGTTATATTGAGTAATTATTATGAAATGTCTCTCTAGGATGCACTTCTCAACTTTAAAAGGGAGTCTGGAACAAAGAGTCCCAGATATTTGGCCTCTGGGAGCCGTCTTGAAATAAGTGCTGCTTTGAGGACACTGTGCTGGAGGCATGATTAATGCGAGGAGTGAAGCAAACCACAGGTGTCAACACAGAAATCATACTTAGCCCTGTTGGAATTACATGTAAATGTGCGCATTTTTATTTAATTTATTTATAAAGTTTTGTATAGCGTGAACTTGACCTTAGTGGGTATCAGAGCACTTTACAGGAAGGGAGGTGGAGAATAAATTGGACTAGCAAAATAGTTACATATGAGCATGACAGACACAGCTGAGGATTAAAGATCTTGCATCTAGTATGACAGTGACATCTAGTCTAATGACTGCCGAACATGACCTACATGTGAGTGAACGTCTAACCTCTGTGAGGCCAGAATGCAACTAAAGCAGGTGAAAGGCAACAGTTAGTTTTTGCCCAATGTTGCTGGCTGTGATGCAGTACCTGTGCAGCGCTTTCAATGAGTTGTGACCTGTCTGCGTTACTATTATGGATACAAGGTGGATAAATTAACTTGCGTTATAGATGTTTTAATCTTCTCTTTTCTCTCATCTTCAATTTGTACAGTAGACAAATCACACCATTGTTTCCTAACATTGAATTGTCTCCGCAGCCCCCAGCGGTGCCCACATTGTGGGTGCCCCGGGTGGCACCAGGGCATCTATTGTAAAACAAATCAACGCTCCTGCCAGCACCCACTATGGTTGGTGGATGGGGAGCTGGTATGGGCCTTGGAGGTCTTTGGACTCCCCGTGTCCCCCAACATTTGTAATGTTGTGGATGCCCACGGTGGGCATCAGGACACCCAAAAAAAGAAAGCTACCAAAAAATTTGATAAATGACCATCATGAGCCACTCATTTATTATTCACTGCTCCAAGCAATGATCCTCCCATAATGCCCTGTCAGGGCTTTTTTAAATTATATTTTTGTCTTCCTGGTGCTGCCCCTAGATGGACCAGGGGTACCGCCAACCATCTTTTTAATGTTGTGGGGGGCTGCAGGGAGCGCAGCAACGTCCCACACACATTTTTTTTAAATACAGTAGGTCTCCTGGGTCATTGAATACATGACCAAGGAGAGCTTACCTTATATATATATATTTTATTTTTTAAAAAGCACTCTGAGTTGCAGCTGTATGCTCTTGAGCTGGAGTGCTGGGGCCCATTCTAGCTAGTTTTTTGGGTTGCGATTTGTGCCCTGAAAAATATTGAAAAAAGAATCAGACATGTTCAATGTTTTTTTTTGATGCTTTATAAAAAATATTTTGAGATAATCACTATTATTAAATGTTGTAATTTATGAAACATGTATTTGGGTCCAGTCCTGGCAGTTTTTCTGCCAATCCCAGCTCTCTCGTCTTTAGCACTTATGGCCAACCTTAAATCTGGGTCGCCTCTTGACCCATGCCCGGCCAAATTCTTGGCGAAAATGGCTGAAGCTGTAAATCCGTTGGCGAACCCACTTTTGAATCTCTCCTTGAGTCGGGGGGTGGTCCCGCAGGCCTGGAAGCAGGCGATGGTTATTCCCCTCCTCAAAAAGCCTGGCCTAGACCCTGAGGCTTTGGCCAATTATAGGCCTATCTCTCTTCTCCCTGCGTTGGCTAAGATCTTGGAGAAACATGTGCACATCGTGCTTTCCAATTTCCTGGAATTTCACAAGTTGCTTCCGCCCTAACCTAAGCACCGAGACGGCGCTTTTGGAGGTGTCCAAAGCCATTAAAGAGGCACTGGACTCGGGGGGCAAAGCTATGCTCGTAATGCTTGATTTGTCGGCGGCCTTTGACACCGTCCCCCATGAGGGTCTCCTCGCCAGACTTCATGAAATCGGTCTGAGGGGGACGGTGCTCAGCTGGTTTAGATCATTCTTGGATGGCCGTCGACAAACGGTCTGGGTCGCACCCAGCTCTGCCGTGATGCCGCCTTTGGGAGTCGGAGTTCCGCAGGGCTCTGTATTGAGCCCGACTCTTTTCAACATCTTTATGACCCCTCTGGCGGCATTGGCGGAGTCTTTGGGGGCCCAGATCGTATCCTATGCCGACGATACACAGCTCCTCTTCACGTGCAGGAAAGGAGAAGATTTTGATGGAGAGAGTATCCGAGAGTGCCTTGGGGCTGTTTTTAAATGGTTCCAGCTTAACAGCCTCAAGTGCAACTCAGATAAATCTGAGGTACTCTTTTTCGGATGCCCTTCTGACCCAGATTGGCAGGAATGGTGGCCTGTTAATATGTTTCCTCCAGCGGGCTCGTCTCAGCTGGCAAAGAATCTGGGGATCAAGATTGATATGGTCTGACGCTAAGATCTCAGATCCTTGGTCTTACTGGAACATGTTTTGGCCTCCTCAGGATGCTTCGTAAGTTCCTTCCCCTGCTTTCAGAAGATCATAGGAAGACGACGGTGCAGGCCTTAATTGGTTCAAGACTGGACTACTCTAACGTCTTATATCTTGGCCTGCCGGAATATCTCCTGCAACGGTTGCAGGTGGTCCAGAATTCGGCCGCGCGGCCCATTTTTGGCCTGTATAGGCGGGCCAGAGCCTCCGGTCTTTTGCAGTCACTCCATTGGCTTCCGATCCGGAAACGGATAGTTTTTAAGGCCTTGACCTTGGCTCACAAGGCTCTCCACGCCTCGTGAGCAAAATATCTCCAAAGAAGGCTTGCCTTTTACCATCCGGCCCGATCTTTGAGGTCTGAATCATTGTTCCTTGCGGTGGTCCCCAGAGTCAAACGGGCTCGCATTGGAGGTCGCTCTTTTAAGTTGTTGGCGCCGCAGCGTTGGAATATTCTGCCTTTGGCATTACGCAGCACCTCTAATTTGCTGACTTTTAGGAAGGGCCTTAAAACTTGTCTTGTTTGCTTTTCTTTCTTTTTTTTGCTGGGCCCGTTTCTGTCTATTGTGCTGTGTCTCTCTGCCGCAGATTGTCATTAAAAGCGCCGGGACACTCTCTGGAGTAGCCGTGCGCTATAAAAGACCAAACTAACATAACATAACAACATTTGATCATAGTTATTGGTAATCTTTTGACAAAACCATTAGTTTTGTTTTATAGATGTTGCTGTGCTGATCCCTGCGCACAGCAATGGCTATCTTGCTTTCTGTTCAAAATATCACAGGTGAAAGTGACTTTATAGTTAGGAATTGAATAATATCTTACCTTGCTTTAAAAAAATACCTCAGGAATTCACTGAAAAAAACAAAGGCAAAAGGGAAGTTATAGTTAGGTGAAAACTTCAGTTAAAACATACCATTTGAAACAAACAAAACCACTGAAATTCACCAGTTATAGTTGTGTCAAGTAATTACAACTTGTGCTGCAAAGTAACTATAACTCTCACCCTCGCTAGGTATTGCTAATTATCTCACATACATTACATCACTCATGACATAATCTATGACATAATTGATTACATCACTGTAATATCTGAAATGGAATCAATAATGACAACATTGTCCATGGTGAGGGCGTAAGTTCTAGTTACATTAGGGCATGAGTTATAGTTAGTTCTAATTATAACGTCCATTTAACCTTTGGTTTTTTTTCAGTGAATATATATATATATATATCAGGGTGCCTCCTAAGGACATGTTTGCCTTTGCAACTGCATCTATAATACGACACGGGCGTAGAAGCAAAGTGATTCCCTCATCTGCATGAGGCTATGCCCCCATGCAAATGAGGGAGTGCAATAACACTGCCACTACATGCGCTATCAGTATTACAGGAGCGGTCGCACAAGCGTCTGCGGCCCCTTCTCTAATATAGAAGTACCCCGGGGGCACACTTGGGAGGAGCACATTCTGTTGCGCCCTGGACAACTTTCCTTAATATGGACCCTGGTGTAACACCGGGTATGGTTCTGGGTTATAATGCGTTCTCTGTAGGCTCTGCTCTGTCTCCAGCATATGGCTGGTCACACACCATCGATGACCTTCATGTCTGACTCTTGACGTCTCCTGCAACTTTTCTGGAGCACTTCCAGTCACTGCAGCTGACATCGGATGCACGTTACTTCCTTGGTTCCCCTAGCGTTTTCTTATTTGAATTATGCGGCGAGGTGACCGCACCTTCGACTGGAGCCACTTTTATGCTCTGCTTCCTCGCCTGAAGCTGCAGCCTCCCCCATTGTCATTGGTTTAGTCAGACTTCTATGGGTGGACTGAGATCTTTCCAAGTTGTGGTAGAGCATCACTCCCGAAAAGAGCATCACTCAGGGGAAAGTATTCACAGCTTCACTATAGCCACTCATATACAAACATTTTCAGCTGAAATATGTATGACCAGATAGTTATTATGTGGCAGGAGCAACTAATCCATATTAATACAGAAATCACAGCAGCAAAAGATGCCCTGACTTTGGCCAATGTGTCATTTTAATATCAGGCCCTACACGTTGTCAATTTTTCTTTATCAATTTCACAAATCATGGCTTCAGTGGTCTTCATTTCTATGTTAAATAGGCAATGTAATTATTAGTGTTTCAGTTTTACTTACATTTACTTTTAATTTTACATTTCACTTCTTCAACATTTATCTTTAGAGTTTCGTTCTCTTGAGAGCTCCTCTGGGGAGAGCAGCAAGTGCTGGCTGCTGCTGTGTACTCAATGTTAGACACCACAGCACCTGTTCTGCAAGGGTCTTCCCCCTGTTGCTCGCCTTGAGTCCCAGACATCCCACAGATTAAATACAAACGGAGAGGGTTTGCTGCTCTGGGACAATGAACAATCACAGCGTGTTACTGGGGTGTTACTGATGGCACAGGCTCACCAGCGTGGAATACCCTCTTTTTCTCCGTTTAATTGATGGGTTTTACCTGAAGCAGATGCACCTGGGGAGTTGTTCCTGGCAGAGAAGGCAGTTAAAAAAGATAGTTGGCAGTAATCCATTGAAAGTGGAATTTAGAGGGAAACATGTGTTAAGAGTTGGTCGGAACACAAAGAGTGCTGGCAGTTTCACAGCCTTGAGAGGAGCTTGCAGCAGCACAGCCTTGAGAGGAGCTTGCAGCAGCACAGCCTTGAGAGGAGCTTGCAGCAGCACAGCCTTGAGAGGAGCTTGCAGCAGCACAGCCTTGAGAGGAGCTTGCAGCAGCACAGCCTTGAGAGGAGCTTGCAGCAGCACAGCCTTGAGATTAGCTTGCAGCACAGCCTTGAGATTAGCTTGCAGCACAGCCTTGAGAGGAGCTTGCAGCAGCACAGCCTTGAGATTAGCTAGCAGCACAGCCTTGAGATTAGCTTGCAGCACAGCCTTGAGAGGAGTTTGCAGCAGCACAGCCTTGAGATTAACTTGCAGCACAGCCTTGAGAGGAGCTTGCAGCAACACAGCCTTGAGATTAGCATGCAGCACAGCCTTGAGATTAGCTTGCAGCAGCACAGCCTTGAGATTAGCTTGCAGCACAGCCTTGAGAGGAGCTTGCAGCAGCACAGCCTTGAGAGGAGCCTGCAGCAGCACAGCCTTGAGATTAGCTTGCAGCACAACCTTGAGATTAGCTTGCAGCACAACCTTGAGATTACCTTGCAGCACAGCCTTGAGATTAGCTTGCAGCACAACCTTGAGAGGAGCTTGCAGCAGCACAGCCTTGAGAGGAGCTTGCAGCAATACAGCCTTGAGAGGAGCTTGCAGCAGCACAGCCTTGAGATTAGCTTGCAGCACAGCCTTGAGAGGAGCTTGCAGCAGCACAGCCTTGAGAGGAGCTTGCAGCAGCACAGTCTTGAGATTAGCTTGCAGCACAGCCTTGAGATTAGCTTGCAGCACAGCCTTGAGAGGAGCTTGCAGCAGCACAGCCTTGAGAGGAGCGTGCAGCAGCACAGCCTTGAGATTAGCTTGCAGCACAGCCTTGAGATTAGCTTGCAGCACAGCCTTGAGATTAGCTTGCAGCACAGCCTTGAGAGGAACTTGCAGCAGCACAGCCTTGAGAGGAGCTTGCAGCAACACAGCCTTGAGAGGAGCTTGCAGCAGCACAGCCTTGAGATTAGCTTGCAGCACAGCCTTGAGAGGAGCTTGCAGCAGCACAGCCTTGAGAGGAGCTTGCAGCAACACAGCCTTGAGAGGAGCTTGCAGCAGCACAGCCTTGAGAGGAGCGTGCAGCAGAGCCTTGAGAGGAGCTTTCAGCAGCACAGCCTTGAGATTAGCTTGCAGCACAGACTTGAGAGGAGCTTGCAGCACAGCCTTGAGAGGAGCTTGCAGCAGCACAGCCTTGAGAGGAGCTTACAGCAGCACAGCCTTGAGAGGAGTTTGCAGCACAGCCTTGAGATTAGCTTGCAGCACAGCCTTGAGATTAGCTTGCAGCAGCACAGCCTTGAGAGGAGCTTGCAGCAGCACAGCCTTGAGAGGAGCTTGCAGCAGCACAGCATGTTAACAAAGTAGCCTTGTATTGGTGCATGACTTCCGTGTCTGTCTCTCTCGGTCTCAACTCTCTGTTTACCTCTTTCTCTTTCTAATCTGTCTCCATCCCTTGCCTTCTTCCTTTCTCTCCTTTTTCCCCTTTTCTCCTTTTCCTTCTCACTGTATCTTCCTCTAGTCTCACCTCTCCCTGTTCTACTTCTCCTTCTGTTTCCCCTACTTCTCTCCCTCCCATCTTCTTACTCTCTATCCCTCTATCTCGCACCACTTCTTTCATCTTCTCACTCTCTTTGCTTTCATTTCTCTCGCCTCTGCCTTTTGACCTTGTTCACTCCTCCCTCTTCCTCTAATCCTCCCCTCCTCCTGTCCCATTTCTCTGTCTCCCTTGTTTACCTCTCTCCCATCGTCTCACCTGTGTCTAAGGCATGATTTCTTTGCTTTGGCTGTCTCCAAATTACGACTGTCCAAAATGATAGCAGCTAATAATCAAATACAAATATAGCACACCTGAAACTCAAATCTAACTGACATATACTAATAATAACATTTCAAAAGTTTCTATGATTTGCAGAACATGTACTATGTATGTAATCAGCATCCACCCATGGTGGCATGGGCCAGCATATGTGTTGTCTGAAAGCATGAGTGTGTGTGTCAGCGGAGGTGTTTGAGTGGGTGTGTGTTTGTGCATCAGGATATTTTCTGGATATAGAAGGATTTTCTGTGTGCAGAGTCAAGCATATCACCCAATATAAAACAACTACACCCTAAAGCACATATTGCCTCTTTGCATACAGGAGCCTGTATATGTGTTTTCTGTGTGTGCTTCCAAATGTATAACAAAAACACATACAGCCATCCCAACACAGAACGCATACAGCTAAAACTAGTCAGACCTATTAGCTGTACCAATGCTTGCTATTGTGCGCACGTATTTGCTTTGTAACCCAGGCTGCTGACTCTCTTTATGCAAGCAATGCCATCTCAGTAATTGTGATACAAGTCTGAGGTTCAACTGTGGGCAGGGAGATGCCACAGTCAGAATCTCAGTGCACAGCGCCTTGCGGTATTAGAATACAGACAATAAAGTGCCCTGACTTCAGAACGTGAGTCCCATGACTACGCCTATTGCCTGCCACATTATGGAAGTAGTAAGCACTGAAGCCACTGTCTTTTATCGGCAAGACACATAGGGGCCAAATACGATGGCGGACGGACTGGAGTCCGTCCGCCATCGTGGTGGTGACTGGGACTGTCCGCAATACATGCAGTGGTCCCGCACACCCAATTAGGATGCGACCGCCACCGTGACGGTCGCATTTTGCACTTTATCATTGCGACGGGTGCTGCTGACTGCAGCACCCTCCGCAATGTTCAAAATGCATGTTGTGCATTTCACTGCACTACGTGGCAGGCCCTAACCGGTGCCTGCCACTTGGTGAAGTGAAAAGTAGGGTACCCCCCAGTGCACCCACACCTTCCTTCAACACAAGGGGGGCCCGCAATGGGCCCCCAAAACCAATCCCCACCAGCCTTTCCATGGTGGTTTACCTGCCACGGAAAAGCTGGCTTAAAATAGCATCCCAATCTGGCGGACGGTGCCTGCTAGGCACCGCCACCATTTTATGGATGCAGACTGCTCTGCCAGGCAATCGGAACAATTGCCTGTGGCGGTTCCGTGGCGGACGGTCTTTGCGTCCGCCACGGTCGCTTTCTGGATCCCCCGCCATTGAACGTGTCGGGGGAAAATCACGGTCTGATGGCGGAAGGACCGCCACCACATGGTTGGTGGTGGGGGTCCTTCCGTCATCGTAATGACCTCCTTAGACATGTCACCTACACCTAAGGGGAAGAACAAGCTGAGCTGTAGTTCTGCTTCTTTTGTCTCGCTAAGGAGAGTTAGTCAATGGGGTCAGAGCTTGTCACTTGTTGCTACTGAAGTGTATTTGGAGTGCTCCCTAAGGCATGGTCCTACAGCCGGGTCCTACGCTTATGTGTGACAGGCATGTATAACTTAGGGCAGCCTACAGAACAGCTGCTTGGGGCAACCTCACTCACACCAATAACAATGTATTGTTTGAAAAATCACTTAAATCATTTACATGACACTACCCTTATGGTGTCATAAAAAATGTATTGTAAAAAAAGGCAAGACTTCCAGATTAACCACATTTTATAAATAATAACGTAGTGGCGCCCTTTAACCCCAAGTTAGGTGTTGTGTCTCAGTTGATTTAGTCGATGCTTTCTTTGTCACGTATTGGTGTGTTGATCGGCCTTGGGACTGGCTGAGCGGAAGCCTCGCTGGGGTGCTTGAGGGTGGCTTGGCATAAAATCAAATATATATACCCAAGACATAACTTTTATCGCCATCCTGAACTAGGTCTAGTCCGGCCTCTAGTGTAATGTAATTTAAATCTAATGTAAACAGCTCTAATGACCACACTGGTGCCGCTTGCTTGAGGATCACAGCTAGATTTGCAGCAAACCTGGCTCAGCAATAAACTTGTTTTCCCCCCAAAAAATGACTTTTGTTTTGAAAGTGTTAATGTTCAAAATATTTTTGTGGTGGTACAGTTCCTCAGCTGTTCACAGCCACTGAAGTCTTTCAAGAGTTTGGTTACAAAGGATGTATCATCGGCTAGCTGTAAAGATCCAATTTACGCAACTTCTACTTGAGGGTCTTGCGACAAACTTCACGTCATGGTAGGGATGCAGAGTGTAAAGGATGAGTAGGAATGGGCCGAAACACGTCCCTGTTCTAGCTCTTGTTTCTGTGAGTAATTTGGATAATTGTTGGCCCTCATCATCCAATGTTACCCTAACTCTGGTAGGTGTATTGAGATCTCCCAACAGAGCCAGAGCCAATAAACCCTTGTCAATGTAGGGCTAGTGAACCTTTCTCAATTGTAAATGACTTCAATTTTAATCGCGTGAGGACTGTAATCTGTGTGTGCGTCAGATATGGCGGAGAGCGTTTCATTGAAAGTAAAGAGATTGTTTCAAGCAACCACAATATTATACAATTTCTCTTGGTTGTGTCAGCTATTTTTTAAATAAGCTGATGTGGGCGCTACAGAAAGGAGCTGCTCTAGATTATGATTTGGAAATTCATGAAACAGGTAAACTGGATTAAAATCCCACCTCCCCATAATGACAAAAGCTTGATATCCTTGACAAATGACTTTGGCCCTCATTACAAGTTGTGGTATTTTACCTGGAGTGATAAGTCTAGATGGCGTTCCCCATCTTGCAAGTTTCTCTGGCTCACAATTATGGAACTGCAAATTCTGGACCCAAAAATTCCAGAGCCTTTCCAATGCTTAGGGGCTGCAGGCAGCAGCACTGCCAACCTGCCACCACATCCCTGCAGCAGTCTAGACGGTAAGGGGGGAGGAAAAAGCATGGCTTGCACCCTTGACCCCTGCCCAGCACACCCTCCCATACCCACCAACCGTCTTGCTGACACTTTCTGTCTGCTAAGAGTCCGTGAGAAATGTCAGTTGGTTTCTCCCGGAATGAAGGAAAAACACTTGGTAATGGGCCTTATATTTCTATATTTGTGTGGTTATTACCCATTCCAGGGAGAGCCGTTGCAATTGCTGGAATTTGGTGTTGTGACAATAGCGGCCAGTTGTTAAGGGGGACTTGGCCCTGCCCCCCACCTTATTGCAAACATGAAGAGTGTCTGTGATGCTGAGCAAAGGTCAGCCTGACGGACACTCTTATTTTTTAGGTCTCGCCTACGCAGCGCGCATGTAGCTATCGAGTGCCTTTTTCAGGCTAAAACGTGCACACGTGCCATTGCCTTCAAAGGCAACGCGTGCACGAGTGGCGATTCCCTTGCGGGAGCAAGCGCCGCCATGTGGTAGCAATTATCGCTCTCGCAAGGGAATTGCGCAGCCCCCCTCCTCCCCCCTGCTGCCGCGCGAGGTGCGCGCGCTCCTTCCTTTGCTGCCGGCAGCCTGCCTTGCTTGTGCTTGTTTCTTTTCTTTTGGAGGTGGGGGCTGTTCCCAGGTCTCACTCTTAGCATTGCCCAAAGTGCCGATTCTGCAGAAGACACGTAACCTGATATTTTTTCCACACAACGGCCCCCTCAGGGCCCTGGGTACTACTGGGGGATTAGCTCGCTTTGTGGAAAATGCTCGGGAAATCCGAGGTCCTTCTTTCCTACATAGCACGACAGGCGTGGAAAAAGGTAAGGTTAAAGACGCGTTGACACCATCAGCTGCAGCGCGGCGGGCTAAGAAAGGATTGTCCGCTTTAGCGGAAGAGTGACAGCGATGTCTTCAAAAGCCAATATGGAAATGGCTCTAAGTTTAAACACAGTGCGTTGGGTAACAAAGCTGATGTCCCGGCGGGAGGGGACGTGGTGTCACCCAGGGCGGGGCTGGCGGAGGGTGGGGCAGAAACAACCCCCACCTCGTTTGTGCGTGGTTCATGGCGCCTCTCAGGGGTGCTTCGCAGACCAGTCCGCGGGTGATGACTCCCTGAGACCAGCGGCAAACTCACTATGTGCATCGAATGCCCGAATTAATGAGTAATGCAGCATTCCTTGAACTGACATTTATATAGCGCTTCCTTACCCCTTCTGAGGCTCATAACACTAGGGGAAATGTGAAATGTGAAATTTGAGCTCCTCGAATGAATGGAAATATCTGCCAAGCACATGTGTCCGTCAGGACGGACCGTCACAACTGCGCGGATTAGCCCCTTAATGTGAAACTGTTGTGCGCAGTATCCGCTTCTTCTCCCCGCGGCTTGTGCTACTGACGCCAGTCAGCCAATAGGAGAGATGTTTGGGCTGACCTTTGAGGGGAGAGGTCAGGGGCAGCTGAGGATATTTTCCAACTCAATAAACCCAGGAGTTCTACGCAAGCTGGCCCCATCACACACTGGGAGTGAGAACATGGCGTGACGTCAGGGGCTGCATGACAGCAGGAGCGACAATGGGGCAGGCCAGTGGTAGATGGACAGGCCTGAGAGGCAGGGAGCGCCACCCGCTGAGTCTTTTGGGGTTTGGTGAAAATATGTGAGAGATTTTGAATGACCTGTGGTTCGTGTGCAGTTGTTATGGCATTGACTATTGGCTGTATATAAAATACACTCTACATAATGCATTGTCGTTTCCTCAGCCCAACTCGATCATACACGTTTTATTGACATTGGAGCAATGAAAGGTTGAGTCTGGGTTCAAATATGTGACTGTAGTACATGCACGCCCTTCTTGCAAAGCCTTGGATCTATACGGGTCTTTCTGGTTGTCCTGAACTCTCCCTGTCCGTGTCAGAGAAATCAGTTCTTCTACACGTAACTGAGAGTTCCTTAAACTGTTAAATATTATAAATGATATGGTAGAAAAATAGCACTAAAACCCTCCCAAACCCTGTCTTAGCTAACAAAGGAACATTTCCTATCCAACCACGCCCGATTGCAGTCCTTTGTTGATGAACTTAACTCCAGAATCTAGGAGCTAGGAGCAGGGTGTGAAAATGGCTGTGATCTATTGGAAAGATGGCCGCACAGTCCGTGTTGCAGTTAGCGCTCTAGCGTCCGACGCTAGAGCGCGTATGTAAATAACGTTATGCGTATGCCACGACGGTGGCGTACGCGTGCAGAAAAATAAAGGGGGGCGTGCCTCGCGGGGCATTCGCGCCGAGACACCGTGACTGTGTGTGGTCTCATCATTGCACGGCGCCGCTGCTGCTAGGCCTGCGCCCACAACAGTGTAACATTGGCGACGAGACGGCCGGACCTGCTGCGTGTCTCGCACCCAGCGCTGCCTCCTGCTACTCAGATCGCGGCAGTCCCGCGATTCTGCACCGGCCTCGCCCCAGCCCCCTCCGGCCTGTCACACTGCTTGCCCAGGACTGGGACACCGCGTGACTGACTCTGCGCCTGCTGCTGTCGGGGCCTGGACCTTCCTGCAGCCCACTCCACACGGTGAGCGTATATGCACCAACCACTGCTGCCTGCCACAAGTGGATGAAGATTCCTGCTTGTCTCGCCTCAGCATTGCGTCCCATCTGGTTCCTCGTGCCACATCCTCTGCGCCAGCCCTACAGAGGCCCCGAGGTTGCCTAGGCATACCTCCACGTGGCCCTCGGTTGCCCTTCGCTACGCTGGTCCTCTAGCAGCTGCCCTGCACCCCAGTGCCACGCTTTCACAGCTGCACCATGGGAGATGACGGAGCCCAAGCACCTGCCCACCCATTTCACCCACCGACCAGTGTCCTGCCACCCTTCAGCGAGACGGCTGACCCCGCCACAGCTGCCCCACGCTGGCAGACGTGGATCGGTAGGCTCAACAACTACTTCATCGGTTCTCGGGAGACGGACGGGGCGGTGAAGCGATCGCTCCTTCTTCACTACGCGGGGGAGGAAGTATACCTGTTGTTTAAGCACCTTCCCAACACCGGTAATGCGGACGACTACGATGCAGCCGTGACTGCCCTCAACACTCACTTTGACCCCCAAATGAACCCAGATTTCGAGAACTTCAAGATGCGTCAGGCGAAGCAGAAAGAGGGGGAGTCAGTGGATGCCTTTCATGCACGGCTGAGGGTGCTCGCGGACACTCATCTGGCTGGCGACCGAGCAAAAGAAGAGATCAGGGCGCAGCTCATCTATGGCATCCGAAGCAAGAAGCTGCGGAGCCCCATCCTCCGCCAACCAAACATCCCGATGGCTGACATTCTGGTGCTGGCACGGTCCCACGATCTGTCCGACGCACGTGCGGAAGAGATGGAACAAGCGCTCACACGGAGCACGGTGCCGGGAGTGACCGTCAAGACAGAGCGCGCAGACGCAGTGAGGACGCGCGAGAAGACGCGCCGACCAGCACCCAGGAGGCCGCCCCCAGCGCAATGTGACTACTGCGGGTACGAAGAACACCAAGGCAAGACGTGCCCTGCGAAAGGTAAAACATGCACCAGCTGTGGCACCCTGAACCACTTTGCCTCCGTCTGCCGGAAGCGCGCCCCGCGGAAGGATCACAGGGACAAGAGGCCTGCGAAAGGCATGGTGAGACAACTATCCCAGCTGTCCCTCTCCTCACGCACTGACGCTGAGCCCAGACACACGCGAGCCCTGCAGGAGGACGACTCGGAGTCTGACGATGGAGAGGAGACGTACGTGATCTCGTTCACCAGAGCCCTAAAAAGCACAAGACGACCACAACCCCGGTGCGACGTCAGGGTCGCAGGATCAAAGGTGAACACGGTGATCGACACAGGGGCATCAGTCACCGTCATGGGGGTGCAGCAATACAACCGACTCCGACCGAAGCCAGAACTCAAAGCATCGAAGGCCCGCATATATGCATATGGCAGCGATGTCCCACTACCCCTTCTGGGAAAAATGACAGTACCGGTGGGAACAGAGGACGCCGAGATCACCATTGATGTGCACATCATCAACCAAGAGGTAGACACGCTCCTAAGTGGACACGCCGCCGAAGACCTAGGGCTCCTAGTGTTCATCCGGAAAGTTCAAGATAATCAAACGGCCAACCTGCTGGACCAGTTCCCGGAACTATTCAAGGGCCTAGGGAAAATCAAGCGCCCGCCGGTCAAACTCCACATCGACCACTCTATCACACCCACGGCACTGAAGCACAGACGGATCCCCTTTCATCTACGCCCTCTGGTGGAAGAAGAACTCAAGAAATTGGAAGAACAAGGGGTCATAGAAACAGTCACTGGCCCCACCCCATGGGTGTCCCCAATGGTGATCGCGGAAAAGCCCCGTCAACCAGGCAAGATCCGGGTGTGCATTGATATGCGGCTCCCCAATAAAGCCATCAAGAGGGAGAAACACATCACACCCACCATGGACGACATCATTGCGGACCTCAACGGGGCACGGTGGTTTTCCAAGTTGGACTTAAACGCCGGTTACCACCAGCTAACACTAGCCAGAGAGAGTAGGTACATCACCACCTTCAGTACACACCTTGGGCTGAGAGGATACCGGCGGCTCAATTTCGGGATATCATCCGCGGCGGAGATTTTCCATAACACGATCAGGGACATATTACAAGGCCTGCCGGGAGTTATGAATGTGAGTGATGACATACTGATCCACTCCACTACCATAGATGAGCACTATCGGAGAGTCAGAGCCACACTGACACGCCTCAAGGACTACGGAGTCACACTCCACAAGGACAAGTGCCAGCTATTCCAGCAGCAGATTGAATTCTTTGGGTACAAGTTCACCAACAATGGCATTCAGGTGGACCCCCGGAAATCCCAAGCCATCAAAGACGCCCCAGCACCCACATCCGCCTCGGAGGTGCGCAGCTTTCTGGGAATGGCCACGTACTGCGGCCGGTTCATTCCGAACCTAGCGACGATTGCCGAGCCTCTCAGACAACTGACGAAGAAGGACGCACCGTGGCAGTGGGGGCCCCAGGAAGACACCGCATTCCAAGCCATCAAGACAGCGCTCCTCGACCAAGCCACTCTGGTCTACTTCGACCCCACACGAAAGACGGAGCTACTAGTCGACGCTAGCCCGGTGGGACTCGGGGCAGTCCTCACCCAGGAACAAGAGCCGGGGCGGTGGGCCACACTGGCCTACGCGAGCAAAGCACTCACAGCAACAGAACAAAGGTATTCCCAGATCGAGCGGGAGGTGCTGGCCATAAGATAGGGCTGTCGATACTTCCACCTATACGTCTGTGGACATCCGTTCACGGTCGTGACAGACCACCAGCCACTGGTACCCCTTTTTAAAGGGACAGCACCACACCCCCCGCCGCGAATAGAACGTTGGGCCATTGGACTCCAACAGTACCATATGGACCTAACCTACCGGCCTGGCGCCAAGAACCCGGCCGACTTCCTGTCCAGGCACCCGGACACAAGAGAGCCCCTACAGGCCGTGAAGGACGAAGAAGACGCGGCGGAAGCACACTTAGACTTCATCGCGGCCCTAACCTGCCCTCAGGTACTGACACTCCAAGAGATTTTACAAGCTGCAGAGCGTGACACCGTAATGACCAGAACCAGGGAGGCCCTCCAACAGGGGTCGTGGACCAACTTCCTACAGTCTGCCAACACGTGGACAGAGGATGAGAGGGCAGACCTGCAACAGATCTGGCGCATACGGAATGAGCTCAGCACCACCAGAGATGGAATAGTCCTGAGAGGAGCTAGAATCGTCATGCCACCAGCGCTTCGCCACCAAGCCACCCTCCTGGCCCACAGAGGTCATCAAGGGACAGAGAGGATGAAAGCCAGAATGAGAGAAAAGGTGTGGTTTCCGGGAATGGACGCCTTGGTGGAAGACATCGTAAGAAACTGCCCGGCGTGTCAGATGACTAGCCGACCTGAACCTCCAGCCCCCATAGTGACTGAAGAGCCCGGGAGACACCCCTGGGACAAAATCAGCGTGGACTTTGGGACCCTCCCCGACGGGAGAGTAACGCTGGTAGTCGTGGACAATTTCTCCAAATACCCCCTGGTGGAGGCGCTGCCATCCACAGCCTTCACGTTTGTAGGGCCAGCATTAGAGAAGATATTTCACATGTTCGGGCTCCCCTCAGAACTGAAGAGCAACAACGTGCCACCGTTCCAAGGCCACGAATTTCGAGAATTCCTCGCACGTCAAGGCATACGCCACAGACGGATCACTCCACAGTGGCCCCAAGCCAACGGCGAGGTCGAACGCTTCATGCGGACACTAAATAAAAATCTGCGAATAGCCAGCGCCGAACATCTGGACCCGGAACGAGAGATCCAACGGTTCCTAGGGGAGTATCGCAGCACACCACACTGCTCCACCAAACAAGCCCCATGGGCCCTCATACTGAAAGGGACACGCCGTGATGGTCTACCCACAGTCCCCGGGTGGGCCCCCCCACCATTTGAAGCGGAGCAGGCACTGCAACGGCGAGAGCGGCGGAACCAGCAAGCGAGCCGGGCCAGAGGAAGCCGGGAGCGCGCCCTGGGGCCGGGGGACAATGTCCTCATAAAGAATCGGAGACCCGGGGGGAAGTTCAAGGCACGGTACGAGCCCGGGAGCTGGACAGTGGAACGCCGCCAAGGGACAATGGTTACGGCCCGAAGGGGGACTGAATCAGCCACACGTAACATCTCGTGGTTCAAACGAATCCCGGCGGCTACAGAACACCGGCAAGAGACCGCGGAGGAGGAGGAGGAGGACGCCGGGATTCCCGAAAGAGAACTTTCATCACCTCTGACCCGGCCCGAGTCGACAACAGGCCCGGATGGGCCCAGCTCCGAAGCCGACAGGGTGGAACGCGACTGCCCACCAAACGCCAACACCCGAGCGACGACCAGGTATGGGCTGAGAGGGAATCCTTCACCAAGCAGCCGCCTCAGAGACTTTGCCTGCCAAGTAAGTGACTGAGTGGGGAGTTCGAGTCTGAGTTTCATCATCCAAGTTGGAGAGGGATGTTGCAGTTAGCGCTCTAGCGTCCGACGCTAGAGCGCGTAGGTAAATACCGTTATGCGTACGCCGCGACGGTGGCGTACGCGTGCAGAAAAATAAAGGGGGGCGTGCCTCGCGGGGCATTCGCGCCGAGACACCGTGACTGTGTGTGGTCTCATCATTGCACGGCGCCGCTGCTGCTAGGCCTGCGCCCACAACAGTGTAACAGTCCGCACTCCAGTGTCTTGGGAGTTTGGTTTGGCCGCTCGGCCACCATTTGAAGTTACAGGTTGCCCTTTTGGAATGCGTATTCCAGGCAGGCTATAGCTTCTTGACACCTTGCACTCATCCCATAACGCGTTCCTTATATCCAGCATTCATGTCTTTTCCAGGTAAATGCGTGGATCTGTTCCAGGGATGTTGGAAATTTCTTTTTATGAAATTATGCCGTTTTATTAACTTAGAGGAGACTCGGGGCAACCCTAAATTCTGGAAGGCTGCAAGCAGGTTAAAGACAGTACCTGTTCTGGGGCAATAATCGCGCACAGCCGTAAGGACGTCGCAGCAATGTTTACTTGGCCATAGCCCAGTTACATAGCGCCTTAATAATAGGTGTGATATGTACATCGGTGCAGGGATTCGTCTATTATCATCCTGGGGCGTTGAGGCCAATTCGACTGACGGATTTGGGGCTCATTTTCTGCAGGTCATGCAGGGACGCCCCCTGCAGGCGCGTATGTCGCAGAGCTAACGAATGAACTCAGATGATCAGTCCAGGGGGCTGGTACGTAACGTCACTGTGACGACACAGCAGACTTCGAGCCCTGGAGGTGAGGAATAGCTGAGCAAGTCTGGGCACACTCATTCATGGTTATCTGTCTGAGCAACAGTTACTCATTTGCGACTAGCCTGAAAATGTGTACAAGCTCACACATCGTTAAGGCTCCATTTGGCTGATCTGTCTGAAGTGGAAAGCCCTCTGAATTTTCACATGGAAACAACTTTCACGTTCAAATGAACGTTATTCAGTGGCAAATTCTTTTTTTTCGTAGCCGGAAAGCACGGGAATCTGTGCTTTTATTATTTGTCTTATCTTTTCTCTGAAGTGCTTCGAGCATGTGGCTACCTTTTATGATACTGGCGTTCTTGTTGATGCAGCATGCGTTGTGTTTACAGGCGTGATATTGAGTAGTGGCCAGCATGCTTGGAGTAAACAGATGTTTAGTGATGGATTTTATTGGATGGTGGCAGGCTGGAGCCTGTGATGCATTCCTATGGGTTCCCGTGTTCATGAATGTGTGGAAGACATTTGCTGTTTGCTTCTTTGTGCCGGCACGTATGGGTGTCTTGCCCCCGTACAGGTGGTTCTGTTTCGCAGCTTAATTGATCACTATGTGGCTTTGCTGCCGTTCTATATGTGAATATAGAACGCTGTGTAACTTGAATGGATGTGCCAAACATATAGCAGCTATATTTCTTCGTGCCCAAATGTCCTTTGTTGGCGTAGGGCGAGGGGTATATATAATCTGATTTGGACGTGTCGTTGAGTTGGCAAAGGCTGAGCTAAAGAGATGCATTGGAGCCGTGATGTACAGCCACGTTTGTACTAGGAGGTGCCTGGTGTGTACAGTTGCTAAGGCATTGTACAGTTACATGCTAAAGCAGCAAACACCCAACCTTAGAACTACAATCTGAACCCCCTCTACACCCACACATGCAGACCAGGGGCATATTTTGCATCCTGTACTCTAATCCCAACAGGACCTCTGTGGGCTACACCAGACCTTCTCCTACCATCTTTGAGCTTGACTACCCAATCCTTCTATGGAAGTCACCTTCGTTTTCATTCGTAGAAAGTCAAGAGGACCCTGACTATACCACTCACTTTCTTCCTCATTAGAGTGCTCTTTACTGAGCTAGCAAAGTGGCAAAGGCCTAGGTTAACACCACTTAAGCCATCGTTTGTACCAGGGAGGGAGACCTTAATTGACACAAACTTAATTAGCAGAACCTTCAGGAGCAATGACTAAGAAAAGCATGTGCCTGGAACCTACCAAGAACTGGTGCTTTGGGAATACACAGGGAATTGCAACAGAGGTAGAGTAGGTGGAATTTGTGGGTGGTTTCGGGCTGCCGGTGTGTGCAGAAATTAAGACACACAAATGGTGGAAGGAAAGCAGAACAAATCAAACATTCACCCCCAGTCAACAGATCTGGGTTAAATCCATTGCTCTTTTGGTCACCATGCCGCCCCAGTTTAGATCCAGCCATAGGCAAATTAGTTTTGACCCTGTGGCTCATGAGAACAGTCCAGCCCGAACTGCCAAGCCAGGTTCTCCCCTGGACCGGAAAAAAAGCATCCTGGGACCGGCTTTGGTGATATCACCCCATCTCAGCCAGGCTAGCTTGAATCCAGTGGCGCAGTGAGCCCAGGACCCACGTCTGGGCATACCTGGCGCACTTAAGGCGAGAAAGCAAAATGCACACAAATGATGGGCAAATGCAGAAGAAATCAAATATTCACCCCCTGGGTGTGTAGAAATTGGCAGCAAGACTGAGGTGGTACAGGAAGCTAACCATAACCTGCTCTAGGCAGCTACCTCCAGGCATTTAGCCCCACAGCATAGAAAGTAAATATCCTCTTAAGGCAAAGCGGCTTGAGTATGTACTTGTGGAAGATTTGCTCGGATGGGCCGGCTCAGGCTATGACTGCACAGGAAGAACACCACTTACTGTCCGCCCCAATCCAGGCACTGAAGTTGCCTATGAAAATGTATTACCCTCAGAAAGTGCAAACCGGAAGCGGCTGCTTACTGGTACCTCAACCGGACATCCTGGGAACTCGGCCAACTCCAGTCTTGAGGTTTAAGAACAGACTTGAGTACGTTGGATAAACACATTAACTGGAATGCTGAAGAGAAAACAGGAAGGGACAGGAGAGGCAGTCACCTCATGACTGAGATTATCAATCTAGGTTTGTTTAAAAAACAAAATCCAGCTATGAGCTGTCACAGGAAATGGGCAGAAAGTAGACCCGAGCTGGCGTAGAAACTCTGGATTGCCAGCTAAATGTGGCTAGCTAAATGGGCGCAGAGGTCCCTGGAGCCTCTGAGTGCTGAGATATAAGGGAAGGTGGACACAGGGAATCTGCCATTACTTGCGGCAGAGGAGCTCTGAAATAAGGAAACAGGAGCAGAACTTGTGATTTCGCTCTCAAGTCTAGGAGCAGCGGAGGTGCAAGAACATACACCTGCTCTGGTCGTTGCACCCATAGTGCTGGCCTGGCTTCTCTATCCTCAGTAAAGCATGGGGTGTACTTGTGTGCTTTCAGAGATGGGGGTGTGAGTTATGTGGAGATGTCTGAGGGGTAACAAGCATGATGCGTCAACTGCGGACAAGATGCGGGTTTGATAGGTACGACTGCGGTACGACTGAGGGTGGAAATTGGATCCGCCACAGTCGAGCATACTTGATAGAAAAGTTGGGAGTCTCGCCGTCCGTGGTACTGGGACACGGGGTAATCAAGGGTACTTGCTAGGGTGGACGCAAGTGGTAGGTGGGGAGACAGTTGTCTCTCTCCGCCAGGCCGCTTCACTTTCCTGCTAGCCTCTAGTGTCACTGCTTCCCTTGTGTCATGTTCCTGAAAGGTTTGCCATAGACATAGTAAGCAGCTTATCACACAAAGTTTTCTTTTCGTGGACCTTTTTCTTTTCTTTTTTTTGTGCCAATTTATAACTATTTAGCTGAGAATTCCCTTTGTTTTAAGAATTGCAACCTTTTTCCATCCTCCGTTTTACGCTTGTTCATTTGCAAACATCTTGTCAGGTTACCAGTCTTTCATTGATAATTTAGGCTTCATTTTAGGTATGGGCTGTAAAACTACCCATGACGTTTCACAGGATTTTTACTGCCCCATTCTGCTCCATGAATATAACAAGCATTGGCATAGCCAATAGGTCTCGCCCTTGAGACCTTATAAGTGTTTAGCCATGCAACAGTTAATGTTGGTGCACCAAGGATATTGTCCTGCATAACTAAATACTTATAAGGTCCCAAAAGCGAGACCTATTGGCTATGCCAGTGCTTGTTTATTGTTGGGTGTGCCCTTGCGTGTGTGTATGTATGAGTGTATGTGTATTTATGCGTGCCTGTTCTGAATGGGTGTGTGTGTGTCTGTGCTTGTGAATGGTGTTTGTATGTGTGTATGTATGTGCTTGTGAATGGACGGGGGAGTGAGTGTGCATGTAGATGGGGTGGGTGTGTGTGTGTGTGTGTGCGTACGTGTAGATAGGTGTGTGTGTGTGTGCGCGCGCGCGTGGCCTGCTCCACAGTGTTAATACACAAGGACAAGTCTGGAATCCAAAACAGTTCTGTGCAGACATGTTTATTGTGGTCAGATGACTAACTGCCCCTGTTTGTCTAATGGCTGAACGCGTACTTGAGATTGATAAATGAGTCCCATGTGTAACGCAGCACAGGACAGGAACGTGTGATCAACATCTTCACTGTCCAGTTCGGCGCGCGCCTCCGCGTGCAGTCAGATGATGACGTCAGGCTGGGACAGCGTGTTCTTTGGCGGCTCCGAGCAGGATCAGGATAAACTCACAGATCTGGGGTCATTTCCATGTTATTCAGCTGAGCTCTGAAACCGCCTGCATCCTTGGGAAACAACTGTAGTTTATTTACAAACACACCACTGTCGAATTCACCTGTTCCTGACTATTACTGAATGGATGGATACATGGATGGATGCAGGGCTTTAAGTGGGATGAAAAAACTGCAGGGTCTCTCAGAGGGGCGTGGTCAGTGTAATTAAGGGCGTGGCTTAAAAACAGTAAGCTAAAAGTTTAGCACAGTGTGCCGCCCGACTTGTATTTTGCTGTTCCTGTCATTGCGTCCAGATATAGGATACAAGTCACATCATACCTACAAGTCAGAACTATTGGCTTTGTCAATGGTTGCTAGTTGCATAAGTTAAATAAGCAGCAACTAAGGCTTGTATATAATATTGAAAAAAACTTCCACTTAATGCCCTGGTGACGCACCTACTTCGTGACCACACACGCGAGGAAGTAGGTGCCGTCAGGACACACATTCGTCTTTTCTCTTCATTACAAGAAAGGAGAACACGCACCCCTGCATGGTCAGTGACTGGCTACCGCCCTCCCCCTATGACCACACCACCCCCAGACACAGCACATAGACGTGGTATCTTTGGAAGGCGGGAGGTCGCGAGACCCCCCGGCCGTATTTATTAAGTACAAAACAATAAATTTTTAAATTTGCATGATAAACAGTTATACAAAAATCAGCAGGACATTAGATACATTATTGTCAACAGGTGTGAGTGACTATCCTTAACAAAGACTCTAATACAGGTTGTTTCCTAACCGAGTCTAACATCCTCCTCTGCATTTTTGTATACTAACATTTCTGGGCCATATGGCAAGGTCGCTAACCGGTGTCAGGTCCTACTAGTTGCGCTTCCCCTACAGGTGTGCGCATGCGCAGCCGGGCCCGGTAATTACCCGGTCCACGCCCTGAACTTCATTTACCCACTAAAGGAGGGCCCTTACTCTGCGCCATCCGGTGACGTCATGAGTATGCGCGCGCGGGGTGGCTACCAGCCTAAGGAAAGCGTGACTCCCCAACCCGCGCCCCTTTGAAGCAGCAGTTACCTTGCCCCTGAAGTTCTAGGAGGGGCCAATGACCCCTCCCCCTGGGCGGGAACCTCCATAGGATGATGCCCGCCCCCTCAGACCTTCAAATAGTTGCTCACCGGTCATGACCTTACCGCATGCCCCATACCTAATAAATACGACGACCTATGGGAGAAAATTCTAAAGGACAACTACACTGACTAAAATCACACATCATGTATAACACCATAAAGCTGCAAGGGAAGGAAAGGCCTAAACACAACTGCACCAGTTACACATAATACAGTATCATTCACTACCTTGGGAGAAAAAGGCCTAAGAGAAAGCATAATCAAGAACATAACTTCACAATACAATATTGCTCGCTACAATGGGAGAAAAAGTCCTAAAAGAAAACCTCATCAGAAACTAACATTTCCTAACAGTTTACCGCGCCCAATGTCCGCTAGTCGGACTAGCAACGCATCAACCACGTACTCCAGGGATGGTGGGTGGGGAAAATTTAACGCCCTGAACGCCGGGGCACGTCCGTTGTGGGGGAGCGTCCAGGCAACAAGGGGGTCACCTGGGCGCTCCCCACCTCTTTATCCCCCCAGTGGCCCGCCCCCCCTCCCCTCCGACCCGGATGTCGATTAACGACATCCGGGTCGCGTAAGCAGCCAATCGGTGGTAGGGCGCGCCCCAGTGGACACGCCCCCACCACCGAGAAGTTCGGGGGAGGTCGCCGCACTGCCATGCAGGCGTGGGGGCCCAGAGCCCCCCCTTTCCACATGGTCAGTGACTGGCTACCGCCCTCCCCCTATGACCACACCACCCCCGGACACAGCACATAGACGTGGTATCTTTGGAAGGCGGGAGGTCGCGAGACCCCCCGGCCGTATTTATTAAGTACAAAACAATAAATTTTTAAATTTGCATGATAAACAGTTATACAAAAATCAGCAGGACATTAGATACATTATTGTCAACAGGTGTGAGTGACTATCCTTAACAAAGACTCTAATACAGGTTGTTTCCTAACCGAGTCTAACATCCTCCTCTGCATTTTTGTATACTAACATTTCTGGGCCATATGGCAAGGTCGCTAACCGGTGTCAGGTCCTACTAGTTGCGCTTCCCCTACAGGTGTGCGCATGCGCAGCCGGGCCCGGTAATTACCCGGTCCACGCCCTGAACTTCATTTACCCACTAAAGGAGGGCCCTTACTCTGCGCCATCCGGTGACGTCATGAGTATGCGCGCGCGGGGTGGCTACCAGCCTAAGGAAAGCGTGACTCCCCAACCCGCGCCCCTTTGAAGCAGCAGTTACCTTGCCCCTGAAGTTCTAGGAGGGGCCAATGACCCCTCCCCCTGGGCGGGAACCTCCATAGGATGATGCCCGCCCCCTCAGACCTTCAAATAGTTGCTCACCGGTCATGACCTTACCGCATGCCCCATACCTAATAAATACGACGACCTATGGGAGAAAATTCTAAAGGACAACTACACTGACTAAAATCACACATCATGTATAACACCATAAAGCTGCAAGGGAAGGAAAGGCCTAAACACAACTGCACCAGTTACACATAATACAGTATCATTCACTACCTTGGGAGAAAAAGGCCTAAGAGAAAGCATAATCAAGAACATAACTTCACAATACAATATTGCTCGCTACAATGGGAGAAAAAGTCCTAAAAGAAAACCTCATCAGAAACTAACATTTCCTAACAGTTTACCGCGCCCAATGTCCGCTAGTCGGACTAGCAACGCATCAACCACGTACTCCAGGGATGGTGGGTGGGGAAAATTTAACGCCCTGAACGCCGGGGCACGTCCGTTGTGGGGGAGCGTCCAGGCAACAAGGGGGTCACCTGGGCGCTCCCCACCTCTTTATCCCCCCAGTGGCCCGCCCCCCCTCCCCTCCGACCCGGATGTCGATTAACGACATCCGGGTCGCGTAAGCAGCCAATCGGTGGTAGGGCGCGCCCCAGTGGACACGCCCCCACCACCGAGAAGTTCGGGGGAGGTCGCCGCACTGCCATGCAGGCGTGGGGGCCCAGAGCCCCCCCTTTCCACATGGTCAGTGACTGGCTACCGCCCTCCCCCTATGACCACACCACCCCCGGACACAGCACATAGACGTGGTATCTTTGGAAGGCGGGAGGTCGCGAGACCCCCCGGCCGTATTTATTAAGTACAAAACAATAAATTTTTAAATTTGCATGATAAACAGTTATACAAAAATCAGCAGGACATTAGATACATTATTGTCAACAGGTGTGAGTGACTATCCTTAACAAAGACTCTAATACAGGTTGTTTCCTAACCGAGTCTAACATCCTCCTCTGCATTTTTGTATACTAACATTTCTGGGCCATATGGCAAGGTCGCTAACCGGTGTCAGGTCCTACTAGTTGCGCTTCCCCTACAGGTGTGCGCATGCGCAGCCGGGCCCGGTAATTACCCGGTCCATGCCCTGAACTTCATTTACCCACTAAAGGAGGGCCCTTACTCTGCGCCATCCGGTGACGTCATGAGTATGCGCGCGCGGGGTGGCTACCAGCCTAAGGAAAGCGTGACTCCCCAACCCGCGCCCCTTTGAAGCAGCAGTTACCTTGCCCCTGAAGTTCTAGGAGGGGCCAATGGTCCCTCCCCCTGGGCGGGCACCTCCGTAGGATGATGCCCGCCCCCTCAGACCTTCAAATAGTTGCTCACCGGTCATGACCTTACCGCCACAGGCCAGCATTGTTAACCGACGATCTGGCCTCCCCCTCTACCTAGACCTAAACCAGGAGCGCGCTTATTTTGCAAATCCCTCCAACCAGGCCCAGACATTATTAGACCACAAGACGTTCGCCGCCTCCGTCAAGCGCACCCCGTCCCTCAAGTAAAAATGCTCGCCCCAGATACACCCATGTGGAATCGTCTGCAACTGGGGGGTCCGAAATAATTTGTCCAACTGTGTGTTGACCCTCCGCACTGAGTGATTCAACGCCCTGACCGAGACCCCCCCTCGCCACTGCCACCGAGGGATAAGTTGAGACCAAACTACTGTGGAACCCTGGCCACCCACCCCGCAGTGGAAATGATCTCCTCAATCAGCACGCGCCTCCCCAATTTTGCCAAATCATTCTCCCTCAGGTGAAGTATCACCACTGACGGGGGGGGCCGCTGCTGAGCTAAGAGTCCCTGGAAAAAATTCCGAAACTGGCTGAGACATAAACCCCCCCTCCCGAAAAATGATATATCAAACCCCTTTTGCGCTGCACTCGTCCTACGGTCTCCTGAACGAAAAACATGTTCCGCACGCCTAACATAAGAGTGGCCCACAATCCAAGTCACCAATTTCTTGTGTCCTCCGTGCTGTGCCGATGTCAGTCGTTGGCGCCCGGTGACGAGTTCCTCCCCTGCGTGACAGGTTCGAGAAACTGCAAAAAACCAGAAACATACCAAGCGTGAGCACCATCCTGTCACAACATGTCAATTCGTACATAACTCTTGTAACGTTCAGACGACCATCTCCCCAGTGTCTTCACATTCTCCACTGAGAGACCCCTCGCCACTGCCTCAGTTAATAATACTAATAATAATGCAGCATTTTGTAGAGCGCGAACAGCTACCTCACAAGGAGGTGTCCCGGCGCTAAAGACCGCTGGGGAACCCGTCCTGGCTTTCCCTGTGAGACGGTCCCTTTCTGGGTGTCTCCAAGGTGAAACCAGGCATCCCCGGCGTCTGTGGGGGGCCGTTGCAGAGATGAGGCAAGCTTAATGCCCAGAGTTGCCGAGTGTGTTCCTGGTTAGAGTAGGTACCGAGGCGAGAATTACCGAGTCCGTTTTGACCCTGGTCCACGACCCTGCCGCGTCGGGAACTGAACCCTGGTCCCTGGCCGAATCTCTGCTTACAGGTCTGCCGCCTCTAACCAGTGAGCCACACCTCTCCACTCAGTTGCTGCCCCAATCCTAAATGAGTGGGTGCCGAATTCCCTTGGATCAAACCCTGCCAGACTGACCGTTAGCTCCAAGACTCGCCTAAACTGGTACCTAGTCAATGGTGTACCATCGGCGTGACACAGCAGTGTGTCCCCCGCCGTGCACTCGCGCTGCCTGCAGAAAGCCTCCACGTGAGAAACCGGGCAGCAGGGGTTGGCCCGTGCCCGGTGGAGCACTATGGTGTGACCCCGAGAGTCCTGATCGGTTTTCGATCTCTGAATTGTTATTCTCATAACGTCCTCCCTGATCTCCACACCGGCCCACCGTAGTCCGCCCACTCTATCAGCTTTTGACCCAGCAACTAACTCCCCAACCCTCAAAGCCCCATAGAAGGCCAGGGAAAATGCCGCCTTGAACAAGATAACCTCCCACTGGGAGCTACAAACACTGTGCAGCGCCCCCAATAAGGCCGTCAGCCGTGCCAGTCCAATGGGCCTTCTCCTATCGCCCCGGTAACCCTGTAAACGGCGCCAACCCCTCAAGGTCTTGCGCACCAGAAAGGTGTTAGTGGGATCTCGCATACCCTTACCCTGCGCAAAGAAGGAGACCGCCGCCTTATGTCTGTTCGAAGTCGCCACTGAGCGCCCTTCCCTGTGCATCGATTCTAGGTAAGCTGCAAAGCTGTCCTCCTGAGCCCACCTAGCCTCCCAATCCTGCCCCAAAAAAGCCCGGTAAGACAAAAACGCCCCTTCGTAAGCTGTCTTGGTCCTGGGGGCTAAGCTAGCAACCACGAGGTCCTGTAATCTGGGGCACCAATCTGCCAAAGTACTGCCGGGAATTGCGCCGGCTGGGGATCTGCCGCAGGAAGATGTGCCCTGAAAACCTGCATTTTAAAGCGAGAAAGGGAGTCAGCTGCATTATTGAGGACGCCAGGGACATGCTTGGCTCTGAAAACCACATTCCATTTTAAGCATTGCAACACAATCTCCTTCAGTAAACGGAGTATGAATGGACAGCGTGCCCCGTGCTGGTTTATAAGAAATCCTTCCTACAATTTACTAAAGATACCCTATTTTCTAAAACGGTGTGGAGTAAAACTGCGGCGTTTTCACTGTGTTACCGTGAGTGTTGATACAAATACTGTACCCAGTGCCTATGATAAACTAGACTGCTCAGGCCAAGCTACCCAGAGGGTGAGCAAGGGTTATCGTAACAGTGCATCCCCCTTACCCTACTTGGACAGTGGTACCTACCTTGCCCACCAGACACCCCCCGACCTAACATCGGGCAGTCAGTTTAAATAAAAAACATTGCAATCGAATTTCCAATTAATGGCACCTGCCATAGCACCAGTTTGCAGTACATGAAAAAACTTTGAAATCAACTTTCAGAGAGATTTTGAGAGCGCTAAGCATAGTACCAGTTTCATTGCCTGCGGAACATTGAAAGCACTATAGTGCAGCACCAATTGTCATTACCTGGTGAGCATTGAACTCAGACTTTCAAAGTAGTGCTTAGCTAAGTACTAATTTTATTCCATGAGGGACATTGTTCCCTGATGAACATTGGAATCAGATTTTTAAAAGGTGCCTAATATGCGGACCCCTTCATAGTCACGCAGGTGGCTACACCATCTCCCCAGCACCACATGTGTGTTCAATGCCTAAGAGATTCAGATATAGAATACCCTGCTCTGCCATTAGCAAATGGTCCTGTCCTAAAAGAGCGAAAAGCCATTAATAGCACCATTGTTGGGGAAACCTAATGCACCTCCAGGTGCTCTGCCTAATATGAGGCCTATTTCTCACTTGCTCTCTAATTAAGATACTGCAGCAACACATACATCAAAAGTTGTCTTTCCTGAATCAAAATCTGTGTCTTGTTTGAATCCAGCAAGCTTTCGACCAACTCATATGCTATTCGTCTCTCCAGATTGGAAAAATGGTTTGTGGTGAGCCAACGAAGTGGTGCTAGTCTTACCTGGAGAAAAGGTATCAAACAGTCTATCTACCCCCACCCTTTTTGACTATACGTCCATAAAACCAGGGCTTTCCCAAGGGTTAGCGTTAAGCCCAACATTCCTTCATCAAAGTGCGACCTTTGCCACCACTATTCTGATCATTTAGTCTCAGTTTAATTAATTATGCTGGTGACAGGCAGTTGGCTGTAGCCAACAATACAAGACAGTGGTTCTCTAGGTAGATCATTCCACAACCAGCTATGAAATGACTTCTGGCCACCTTCTGAGATCAAATGTGTCCAGCAAATTGCATGGCAACCACATAGCAGGTGATGCCACCATCCTGCGGACATAATACATGGGGCAGACAAATCCTTTGCCGGTCTAGTGCGAGACCCGAGAGGCAGAGTTAAGTGACAGACATGTGCTCTGAAATTTCCGAAAGCCGCGTGCCCTATGTCCTGCAGCGAAATGCCTGCCCTACTGTTGCGCCCCTATCTAGCGTTCCATATCACACTTTCGTCGCTTCACAGGCACTTACTAAGGGTGGACACCAACTACAACTGTTGTAAATCCTGCACTCACAAACACACGAGACCTGTACGTTTGATAGCTAAAGGGTTGTATACCACAAAAAGAAACGCGATTCCCCTGCTGCACTTTAGTAATTAGAGGATTAACAGGTCTTTTTGGCTGCTATCAATATGCGACCTTTGCGCAGGTAAACGCGCATCTTGTGCTAATTCATGATATGGAGAAATATACGCAAAGACCAAGTATGAATAAAAGTGGTTACATGCACACACAATTACTATATATATCCGACCCAGCGACATTGTTTGTACTATGTACTTCCTGCCTCGCGCTTAACATACAAATCAGAATGCTTCTAATGACAACAGGGGCTGTACAGTCCGCGCGCTGATAGCACAAAAGCCTAGCAGCAAAGGTGTTCAATAATGTGTCAAAACATTTTATCGACAACCACATCATGAAGGTTAAATATAGACAGACAACTATATTTGCGCTACCAGTTTTAAAACCTGATGTATGTATTGTGATATATTTAGAACTACAATTCTGCAAGGTGCATGCCTCGACGCAGACGCGTGCATTTCTCCAAAATACGGTCATATTTAGCAGCCCGATATCAAAGCATTCCAACCCAATGCTTCTTCGGGAAAAACCATCGGAAAATTCTTGCATAAACTTCATTTGGAACTGCGTGGCAATTCACAAAATAGATATTTCATACGCGATTTAGAATCCCATAATTTACGCTCGCCAGCTGCGGATTGTTTAGCTAAATAAATCTTTATAGCCACAGACGAAATGAAGGTGCACAGTTTATTCTCCCGAGAGGCATTAAAATGCGGTGCTAATGAACTATTAGAAGGCACCCTGTGGGAAAGAGTGTAGCATAGACCATCTGCCGGGATATTATTGGGCGCCAAGATACGCCTAGGAAGCAGTCTGAAAGTTCATAACAAAGAAATACATGCCTCCATCACAAGGAGACGAGTTTGCAAGTCTTTCTTCCATAACATGTCACGTCCTGCCCCATATGACTCATTTCTGTTGCTATTACAAATCGCTAACCACTTAAATATTAAGCTTGTGCAAAACGCAGTGCTCACCTAGATCGCATGCCGAGTTCTGTTCTCCGCTCTCAAGTACAGTTTCCTCACATGCCAGGGATATTTAACCAGACCCCATCAGTTTGCCGAAATAGCTGGAGATGTCATTAAATCTATGCAAAGCACCTGTGCGCCGAAATAACCTGATACTGTTCACATCTCGCCGCCCTCTAGACTGCTCCCGTTTTGGAATGAGCACAGCCTGTATTTCCCGTCCTAGGCGGAATACTGTGAGCAGGGCTAAGAGAGACCGGTTCCGGTGAGTGAACTAATCGTGCTAAGCCAGTCAACCCCGCTCAGAACAAGCGGGAAACATTTCAGTATACTAAGGGAGAATCAAAAACTCGCTTCAAAAGCCGGTCTATCGTTTTCTCCGGCCAGGGAAGCTTTACAGCGACATCGAGGCGGGAGCTGGCTGCAAAGCCTGCCACTGGACCCCGTTTGCGCCTGTGCGAACTAACTCGAGGTCCCTGAAAGCACAGCTGCGGTGTCCCTGCGTGTAGCTCACCACTTACACCGAGTGCGAAAGTAGCGTGGAAATTAACTTTGAAAAAACTTTGCGTTATATAAGCCAAGCAGGCTGCAGGCATAGAGCGTTGTCGCATGACTTAACTTTAGCCTCTAAAAAACCACTGATGGTCTCCGGGGCTCCGCAGCTCCCAAACCGGCTGGCACACTTCCATCGACGAAGATAGAATTCCTCCGGTGCTCTCCCAGGCTCGCAGCTCCCCACCGATGATGACGTTCTTGACGAAGGCTCAAACGCGGATCCCCGGCCTCGGACTCCGATCCTAAAAGCAGAGAAGAAATACAAAAAAGGTTAAAGGTCCTCCCGAGGGAGGAGGCTGAACGCCGGGGCACGTCCGTTGTGGGGGAGCGTCCAGGCAACAAGGGGGTCACCTGGGCGCTCCCCACCTCTTTATCCCCCCAGTGGCCCGCCCCCCCTCCCCTCCGACCCGGATGTCGATTAACGACATCCGGGTCGCGTAAGCAGCCAATCGGTGGTAGGGTGCGCCCCAGTGGACACGCCCCCACCACCGAGAAGTTCGGGGGAGGTCACCGCACTGCCATGCAGGCGTGGGGGCCCAGAGCCCCCCCTTTCCATTCTGCCGTTTAACCATTACCATTCTGACATGTACTGTGAACCGTTTATCGGTTGGATCTCGTCCGCATAGGATCCTAATAAACGATTTTTGGATCTTTCATCATTTCTTACTTGCGGCACCTTTACATAGCTCTCCTACTCAGACTCATTTTTTTTTGTACTTTGGATTTGTGCCTGCTGCCGGGTTTGAATTATCACCGGTACGCCGAATAGACTACTTTTACAAGTCACTATACAGACTTTCTCTCCTGTCTTATTATTGTGCCTTGCAAATTTATACCAAGCCGGGTCGATTTTATCACAGGCTATGTGATTTCATTACACCCATTCTACTTTTATCAGACCTGAAGAGTCGTGGGGTCATTCTTCCCCGACGAAACACGTGTCGGCTGGTTGCGTCTTTTATAAGAATAAAGAACATTCAGCATTACTTAAGAACTCTATATGTATTACTGGTGTTTAAGTTGCATCTACGCATTTTGAATTGTGCGTGTGCACAGGAGAATACTGTACCCCCAGCTCATTGACAGTCTCTGCAGCCCACCTCCAGGGGCAGGGCAGCCCAGCTGCAACGAGGACACCCCAACCCCTGCACAGACCACACAGCAGGCAGCACCCACCACCACGGCTGCCTCCCAGGACCCCCACGAAGAACACATGGCCTTCCAACACCGTGTGTTGGCATGCCAGGAGCAGCTGGCTGAACAGGTGCCGGTGGGCTTCGACCGCATGGCAGACAAACTAGACGCCATACGTGGGTGTCTAAGTTCCATCAGGGACCACTCACACTCCCTAACGGACACCAACAGTCCACTCCATGCTCTGCAACGAACCATAGCTGACATCGCTAGAGTCCTGACTGTGAGACAAGAATGACTGTCTAGTCAGAGTGTCTCCAGCAAGCTCGCCCGGGAGTTGGGACTCATGCGGAGGCTCATGGAGAACATGGAGCGGGCCAATGCGAAAAGAGCGACTTCCATGGCTGTACACCAGCGAGAGGTAGCTAGGTTCCACAATGAACTCAAAACCATCCTCATGGCATTGCTGCCACAAGGCCTGGTGCTGATGCATGCTGCTGCTAGCACAACATCCACATCTCCGTCCCCTGAAGTGTCAGTGCCACACAGTGCGGCAGACATTCCACCTCCGGCCCCTGAGGTGTCACTGCCACACAGTGCTGGAGAAAGGCCAGCACCACCCACACATGAGGCACATGAGACAGCAGAGGACGAAGATGCGGATAGAACCGCCTTACTGGTACGGAGAAAACTGTAGCATTCATCTCTGCCATATGCTCGGTGTCAGTTTGGTTCTGCCCTCTGCATCATCACCTTCCATTGTCCACCGATACACTCTGCGACACTCACCTTGGAGCTCGCAATGGACTGCCATATTCTGTGTGAACGCCTATGACACAGCTGTCAGACTGCGGAATGAACTCTTCCTCTTCCTTTGGACTTCTCATTCCCTGAAGGACTCTGGCTGGCCCTCCACGGGTCAACCTTTGAAAGTGGGCTTTGCATGGCCCTGTACTGCTCCAGATGCAACACTCCACTGAATGTGCATTAAACATTCCGAATCACACAGATGTGTTGTGTCTATGGTCTTTCAAGTGTGTTAGTATGGATGAATGTAGGGTCAGTGAATTCCTCTTATGTCCATGTGGCTCATGTCGTTGGACTTGGGTCACAGGGTGACACTTTGCCGATTGTCGTCTGGGTTGCACCGACGCAACAACAGCGACACATGCATTTGTTAGTTCCTTGTCCAGCCCCGTCATTGGTTTATGACTTTGACACCGAAGGATTTTGGTGTCCACCAGGTATAACGTCAGCATTTCCTCGTAGGAAAAGAGAACTTTTTCTGAGTAATTATGAATTTAATTACCAAGGTTTTATTAATCGTTTACTTGGTAATTTAGTCTTTTGTTCTCTTGTATTGACACGTAAATATCATAGTCAAATTTTTTTTTTCTTGTCACACAAGGACCAGAGGGTTTATTATTATCCTTCTGTCTTTAAGAACAGGTTTTCTTTTTATATATACCTGTTAACGCTATTGTTCACCCCCATGTGGATATTCTATATTTCTTGTCACTTTAAGATGGGCGCGTTTTCATGTTCTCAATAATTTTTGTTAGAAAACACGCGTTTTTAATATGTCTATTCTCCGCAAATATGATTCGTACCACATAACATTCCAAATATTTTCATTCATCCCGATGCGGAGTTCTAACATTCTTCCCCATTCCAAGATGGCCGCCTTATTTGTTTCCTAAATCCCTGTTAGTTAACACGCGCCTGGGATATACGTCACAACTAGGGTGTTTCAAATTTTCGTAAGCCTACATAAGACCACGGTTGGTGGTTGTTCTTTTCCGCACAAGGATACAAAGGAAGCAGATCGGTGGATCATTGCCGGAATTTCGGTATGTAACGGGCCATAGCGGGCGAGTTAACTGTCATGCAGTTGGTCAGTAACTATAGGCTTGTTTATTGCCGTAGAGTTAACATGCTGCACAGGAGGCAATATTTGGAACCAAAGTCTGAGCTCAGTCTACATCCATACATGTCTCTCGTGACGTCCCTTGATCATTAGTCGAGATAATTCACACTAGTCTTTGGAATAATTTTACTCTTTACGCATATATCTTTCACGTTGAGACAGGATGTGTGAAGGGGGCATTTATCGAGGACCTTCATATAACATAGTTTGTGACTCAATCTATATCTATAAGATTCCCTGTCAGCTTAAAGGTCAATATCTCATGAATAGCACTTGAGCTAGTTTACACCAAGCGGCGCATTCACACTTATGGGATTATTTTAACATAACAAACTGGATGTTATACCCAGGCTATGGGACTTTAGGTATGCTGGTCACGCATATCGTAGACAACTTGGATTTTTATACACACACATTTTAAAAAAATGTTTTCATCTAACTGTCTGTGCTTTCAGATGAGATCGTGATCTCTACCCGCACACGAGAATATCGGTGAAGACCTAGAAAATGTATATTCACTAATTTCGCCAAAAATTCAAGAATTCCCAAGCATCTCTAACGTTTTTGATGTGAAGTTTATTCCACCAATCTTTGGGAGAGTGTGGCAGAGTCTACCACGTATAATAGAAGATTGATATATCATTCAATCTACCCGTTTGCTTTTTGGGTATGTATGATCAGTTAATGAGAGCTCATAAATAGAGTTTAAATCTCCTAGTTAGGATTAGTAGCAATAGCAACATTAGGGCGATTATTAAAAGTGAGAGTTTTTTCTATCTTTTTAGTACCTCATGCTAATTGAATGAGAGGCACATAACAGTGAATTACCACCAGCTTGTGAACCTTGCCGCGATTTATCTCAACTGGGTAAGATTGAGTGAGATATTTCTTCCATACTTGGAAATAAGTTGCCAGCACATCTCGAACTCAGATGTATTAGATCTCTGAGAAAATATAATATTGAGTCAAGTTGATTCACAATCAGTTTTTTTATTTTTCTTCCAAGATAACTTTTCATTATCCATTGGTATCATGACCAAGCATTTCTTCGCTTCCTGAATGAAATAATTCATCAAGTTATAGGTATGATTCATATTTCCTTCATACAATTATAGTTTTTTGGTTTGAATTCTTCTTGTAAAATAATTCCTTTTACACAATTCCTTTTCTTTTACAATAGGCACTATTATCACTTTCATTTATTATCAATTGTTTAACTTCATGGCATCATTCAGTTGTGGGGTCTCGGACTTTACCAGTGCTCGCTACTGTCTTTATCATGAATTCTAGTATAGATAGAGACAATTTGTCTCCCTTACAGATTGTCAATAGAGCCCAGTAACTTCAGAGTGAAATCGTGCATATTAATTGGTTTTAAATTAAATTGTTCTTTTTTTCTGTTTTGTTTCATAAAAAAATTGTTATTTACCTTTTATAGTAATCACTGACAAGAACATTCTGAAGAAGGCTTTGCCGAAACGCGTCAATAACTTCAAATTTCTGTTCAGTGTTTTATAACTTTACAAATTCATGTGTTGGTCTAATTCTTTCATGTAATAGAATATAATTGAAAGATGTATAATCATGTTTTTTGAAGTATAATTTGCTCTCTAATTGTGTATTTTTGAACATTAATGATCATGTCCACATAAGTATTTATCAAATACAAGAAGTAAATAACGAATATAAAAAAGAATACAAAATAAAATAAAAACATTGTTTTACAATATCTCTAGCTATATTGGCATTGATTCTTGTTTTGTCTCTGAAGTTGCTGTACTTCTTGTTATTTTATCCATGCACTGAGCCTGGTGCTTTACCTCTTTTCCATACATTGTATTTCCCTGCTAAGGCTTATCCTTTATGTAGGGGACCCCTATCTTTCCCAAATCCAGCCCCGTACAGAACCACGCCCAGAGCCCCAGGGTCATCGTTCAAGCCCTTACACAGGACTAGCATATGCCACTCCAGCCCACTACGCTTATGATCCGGGGGGGGAAGGTAACAATGCCACATGTGCCAGGACCCCCCTGTAGTGATCTGCTGCTCACAGGTCTAGTTGTCAGCATGGCGGCCCAGGGGCCTGCGACATCACATTCTGCAGGTCCGGAAGGGACATGATGGCGTCCGCACCACAATACCCAATCATAGAGGGTCCATGACTATGGGGGCACATACTTGGTGGCACCGGATACACTGCGGCTGGCACAGGCACACCGCCATGGGCCGGTGACTTTGGGTGGACTGAGGTAGGGGCACCTTAAGTGCTGAGCGGGTGTGCAGCCTGGGATGATGCTCCGTCCCGGCGGTCCGGACGGTTCAGGTTTCTTGTGCCCTGCTGGACCGCAGTGTAGGCCTGAGCCAGCGGGCAGCGCGGGCTTACCGCCACGTGGTGTCGCCTCCTGGATCACAGAGTTAGTGGCACCTATGAGGCTGAGCGGGTGTGCAGCCTGCGGTGAGGTCGGTGCACTGGTATGTCCTCTGCCATGGAGTAATCAAGACCCAGCCCCAAACGTGAGACCCGGTGGCCTGCGGGTAGCGGGGCTGCATGATGTGGAGGATGCCATGTCCGTGGGCCCCGGGCTTGTGGCTTGCAGCAGCACGTGGTGGGCCCTCATTGCTACACACCAAGGGCGGAAGGTGAGCAGTGAGGCCTGGGTGCGCAGGGGCGGGCATGCACCGCTGGGCGGTGGGAGGGGCTGGGGTGCAGCTGCCTGGGTGTGTAGGGGCGGGCATGCACCGCTGGGCGGCGGGAGGGGCTGGAGTGCAGCTGCCTGGGTGCGCAGGGGCGGACAGGCGATGATGTCGTGTGCAATTGTATGTACTGTGCCATTGATGTATCTGGACCCTGTTCCAGATGATGGGTCTGTCTCAGATGTGGGACCTGGTGAACTGCACTACATACCGGCACATGGTGGCAGCAGGTGAGCAGTGTGGCCTGGGTGCGCAGTGTCGGCACTCTCTCTCCCTGTCCCTCTCTTCTTTTCTCTATCTCTCTCTCCCCCTATCAGTGCGTCTATCTCTCTCTCCCCCTCTCTGTCTGTCTTTCTCTCGCTCACCCTCTCTGTCCGTCTTTCTCTCGCCGCCTCTGCTTCGCTCTCTCTCTTCTTCGCTCTCTCTCTGTCCTTTGATGCGTGCAAGACACACCTTCTCATCATGATTTTTGTCTTGCAGGCTGTGACCTACGGATTGTCCCGAGGGGAGCCGACATGTGTCTTCATTTCTGTTCTGTGTTTACTTTAATACATTTTCATTTGTTGCTTCGAAGGTGAATGTGTGATGCTCATTTTTGTGACGACACATGCATATCACTAGATGTGATTGTGCAGCATCATGCGGTTTATTTGGTATATGATTCTGTGTGGCTGATGTGACATATCTTTGTCCGGGTTTGGGTAGGGGGTGCCTGGAGTGGAGCCCCGGGGGTGGGGGGGGGGGAGGGGGGGGTGGAAGGAGGTGGGGTCCTGGGGGTGATGACGGTGTATATTGTTGCCCTCTTGGGGCTCCGGGATGCATGTTCTGTGGCTCCATGGCATCTGTTGTTCTTCAGGTGTGGCTCTGGGCTGGGCTCTCTTTTGTGGTGCGGGTTGTAGTCCGACTTTGCGCCAGGTCGGAGCAGGTGTTAGTTTCCTGGTGCTAACGCGCCTTATCGCATGTTTTGTGCTCTTATCGCAGATCAGGTTGGTCATTGAGAATGTTGTGGTGTTGTTGCGGCTTTTTGCTCGGAACCGCCTACTCTGCCTCTCATTAGCAATAGTTGCCGGGGTCATCCTTGGCAGTGTTTTTTGCGGCTGCTATCGCCGGAAAACTGGTGATATGGGCTGTTTGCACCAGCTTGTGAATGGGGTGGTAAATTTATCGCAAATTTGGCTGCGTTAAGGTGCCGATAACTCGGCAATAGCTCCTTGAGAATATGGCCCATGGAAAGAGGAAAAAAAGAGGAGAAAAAAAGATATTTGTTCTTGTTACATCTCACCTGGGGAGGGATAGGTTTTTGGTGCATTCCCAGCTCTACCACTTCTGTTAAATCTGGGAATGTATCAAAACCCATAGGTGTTGCGTAGGAACACCCACCGCAATGCCCATGCAATGTCTCCTTTGCGCGGAGTAAGGTGATGCAGCAATTTGTGCTGCACTGCCTTACTCAATATTTATGAGGCGACTTAAAGCCACGCAATGTGGCTTTGCGTGGCTTCATAAATCTGACTCAGAGCTTGCGTGGTGCAAACGTGACTCAAGGCTCTTCTAAATATGCCCGCAGGGCTCTGATGACTTGATTAGACTGAACTTGTAACCACAGATGTAATGGGAAAAATCAATTATACATTCAAACCGTATTCTAAAATACACCCTATTGAGAACTAGCAGCTACTGAAGTTAACTCTGGGCTTTTTGGGCATAATATACATGCTCATAGCACATTTTCTGCTCTGGAGACACCTTTTGCAGAGAGGATGAACAAAAAACAAATACACAAAGAGAGGCTCTTGGCAGACCTCATAAGCCATTTGTTGCTTTGGGTAAGTCCCATGCAGTCATTGCTTGAGAAATGTGTCATTGGTATTTTGTATCAGCCCTTGAGAGCATTTTCTCTTTACCATCATGCAACTGGAAATAGTGGCTCAGATTTACTAACACATTGTGCCAGGTTGTACTTACTTCTGTCTTGGATAACACTTATACTTAGTGGTTTAAAGGTTTTGCCTCTTCAACTTGACTAACCCACTTATTCCCAACTTACTCCTGCTCTCATAGGATCTGCCAAAGTACTTTCTCCTGTAATCCTCTCCCCTGTACGTCTTACCTCACTTTGTACAATCGAGCTGGTCGCCTGTGTCTACCTGCAGCTGACCTTCGAATTGAAAACAGACTAAGGAACTGGAATGCAAATTATCAAACAAACATTAAACATCTTTATACAATTATTATAAATAGTCATAGAAGAAAAACCATCACATAAAAAAACACACTAAACATCAGCTAAAAAGATAAAAATTGCACCAACGCAGGGCATTTTTTAAGAAAAACTCCCACAGAAGAAAGCACAACTGGGTCAGCTACCATGCACAGAAAGTAAAAGGCAGGCCTACATTGCCAGAACCCCAAAGCCTTTAAAAGAGGTAATAAAAATCTATGTCTAAAAGGTTCATATTATTTACAAAAGAGGGTAAAATACATGAGTGTTTCAAGGGAGGTACCATCCCAGGGGCACACCGATATACATTTAGTATCATACTGACCCAAAGGGAAGCAGAGATTTCATCTGATAGAGCCCAGACGGATCCTGGTCAAGAGCGATCTTTCCCTAACATTGCTAACCTGGGAGAGATAAGGTTTGATACTCTAACACGTTTTATTCGTAATCTAGACTGTCATGGATGGTATCTCAAGTTCCCTCACCTCTCTAGCAGCAGGTGCAAGTCGCAGGAACTCTTTTTTGACCCAACCAGCCTCATTTTACTGTGGAGATAAAAACAGCTTTGGCCTTTCCAATCCGTTGGCGATGTGCTTATTATACCTTAACAAACAAAAGGAGATGATGGACGGAGCACTCATCCCCAGTCACAGATCTCGGTTGAATCCATCATCGTTCTTTAGCTCACTTCGCCACCCCAGTTCAGACACAGCTATATGCAAATCAGTCTTGACCCTGTGCCTCATGGGAACAGTCCAGCCCGAACTGCCAAGCCATGTCTTCCCTGGAGCGGAAACAAGCATCCTGGGACCGGTTTTAGGCTAACAGCCCTCATCAGCCAGGCTAGCTTGAATCCAGTGGCAAAGTGAGCAAGGGACCCATGTCTGGGCATACCCTGCCAACTTAGGGCGAACAAAGCAAACGCAAGGAGATAATGGATGAAGCGCTAAAACTTTTCAGACACTTACCCCCATTCACAGATCTGGGTTAAATCCAACATCGTTCTTTAGCTCACTTCGCCACCCTGCGAATGGCTAAAATTATTTTCCTTGGAACTCGATTCCCAGTAAGTGAATAAACTAAACTAAATTAATAAAACAATATATAGTGCCCGCTTCTTCTGCCATTGGCTCACTGTGAGAAGTTGGCTTGGTATATGCTGTCCACTAATTAAAGTGGGCACCCTGCACCAGTCCAAATAACCCTAGTGATGTATGAGGTCATAGATAACCTTTAGAAAGCTATCCTAGTGGTAGATGTGGAGAGCAGCCTTCAGGCTTAATCTTGAAGGAATGTAAAGCAGCTTGTTTTACCAGAATATCACCTCCTATATTGACTAAATGAAAGGAGAACCACACAGTAGTTATATAAAAATATGTATTTATTAATATAACACTCTCTAGTACCCTCTACACGAATATAGTAAACAAAGCACACAATACGTGATCAATAGAACAATTGTAAGTAGCACAATACACAGTGGGCTCCATGGTTGGAGAGTCACCCCACCCATGGATACGGTAGTACCCAAGTTACCTATCCCAGAGGACCTGGGTGCATTGGTCTGGAGTTGTGTCGGAAACCGCCGTCGTTCTCAATGGAGGGCTGTGCAGAAGTACTGCTGCCGTGAAGGTGAAAAGGGCCTGGAGGAATCCAAGTCTGGATTCTGAAAAGAAGGAACCTGTAAGCAGAGGGGATAGAGTCTTGGTCACTTCAGGGTGACCAGGGACTCGGTAAACGAATGCTCACCGATGTCCGGTGCTTCAGGTGCGAAGAAGGGATGCTTGACTCTGCAGCTACGAGGACCAGGAGACATCGAGGATGACCAGGAGCCGGAGGTGAGCTGTCCCACGAAGGATGTAGAGTGCTGAGCAGTCTGTGTCTGGCTGGAGCATCAACAAGCCTTGGCATAAGCAACCCATGCAGGAAGGTCAAGCAGGTTACGGAGTGTATCAGCAAGATCCAGGAGACTCACCAAGCAATGGGGAGTCAGGGCAAGTCTGGAGCAACCAGGAAAGCCCAACAGAAATCAAGATGACCCTCAGGAGGACCCACAGGCCAAAGGACCAGGAGTCCCGAGGGGACCTCGAGCAAGATTGCAAAGTACCAGCCCACGGAGCACTCATGTGAGGAGGCTAGAGTTCTTTGGTGCAAATACTGCTCTGGGTGAGGACTACACGGAGTCCAATGCACAAGCTCGGGAATTGCCAACAAGCATATGCAACTGCAAATGGCCGCCGTACACAGGGTTTCGGGTATGCAGTCCCCACAAGGGATACTGGCTTCAGACTTGCTGAGAGGGCAGATCAACCTCAGGGACCTTCACAAACCCACCTCCTGTGTTGCTGAAATTTTCGGAGTCCGCAGGAGCTCAGGAGCAGCAGACCAGTCAGTTGCGTTAAGGTGCCTGCAGTTGCAGGGGAGTGACTCCTTCACTCCAAGGGAGATTCTTCAATTGTCCTTAGTGCACCACAGGTCCTGCACGGAGCCTGTATGGAGCAAGGGCACACACAAAGCTTTGGATGGAGAGGGAGACGAAGTCGGGCCCAGTCGAAGTCCAGCGAAGTCCAGACTGTCCAGACGGTCAAAGGTCAGTGGTTTCTTCTTGTAGAATCTTGTCCAAGTAAAATCTAAAGTGTTACAGCCAGGTAAGCCCTTTTGGAGAGGGAGAGGGTTGGACAGATTTGGGGGACCCTCCTAGGGGAGGGCCAGGACAGAGGGGTGGTTACACCCATGTCCTTTGCCCAGTTTCGCGCCAGAGCAGGAGCCAACGGCTCCCAGAACTGGTTTGAGCTGGACTATGCACATTGACACCAAATATGCCCCCAGTGCAGACTTTCAGGCGCTCTCAAAGTGCACCCACCCAGCCCTAATACACTAAATCCTGTCTGGGAGGTGGTCACACCTCCCTGTGACAGGATGCCTATTGTGCTGCCTTCCTCTGCTTGAGCTTGACTCAGCAGCCGGAGGGCAGAAACGTGTCTCTGGTCGGCAGCATCCATTTTGTGCTGTCCAGGTCGAGAAGGCTGGCTCCGGATAGACCAGTGAACCCACGAAACTTGCTTCTGAAGGGTGGAATCATACCTCCCACACCGGTTACCGGTGTGGAGGTATGATTCCAAGGTGTTTGATACCAAACACGATGTGGCAGATTTACAAGCCCCTTGCACCACTTTTGCATCACTTTTAACATGGGAAAAGTGACGCAAAAGTGGAGCAAGGGGCTTGTAAATCTGCCCGATATGTTTCTAAGCAGCCGTTTTCGAGATAATATTTACTGCAAGGTTATAATGCACCTCTACTTATATGTCCGGCTGAGTCCCCGGGAGAATGGTCTCTGAAGGCTGCAGAAGGGCTCTGCTCATGCAGGGGCACCCTCTCACTAAAAACCCTGCACCCTGCCTTCAGGATTGGTAAGGCCTGCTATAGGGGTGACTTATACGTTTTAAGTGTAGTGAACTATAGATATAGTGAACCTATATCTAATGTAAGTGGTACAAGCACCATCTTACAAAGGTTGCAGTATCAGACCTGTAGTTCCATTTTGCAAGGCCTCTCATGGGTGGCATAATACATGCTTCAGCCCATGGGAGGCCTCTGGGGTACCTATGCCCTGGGTACATGGGTACCACCTACTAAGGACTTATAATGGTGCGCCAGTATACAATCTGGAGTGTACCAAAGTACATGTGTAACAATTTAAAGGAGAAAGCAGATAGACTGGGGTCCTGATTAGCAGGATCCCAGTCAAGACTAGTCAAAACAGTAAAACTTCAATCAAAAAGTGGGGTTAACCACAAGAAGCTGACCCTACTTTCCTACACTCACAAACTCCAGGACGCTTTTTTATCAACTATAGGCAGCATGATAATTTCACCGAATAAGATTTAGCTTAAAATTGCTTTATTCCTCGACAAAGTATTCTATGTGTGACAAGATGGCTCTGTTTAAAAAAAACTCTCCAACCATTTACAAAATGTTATCCAAGTAAATAAAGATGTTTAAAAATCAACTCTCAGCTCGGCATGTGAAAGGTAAACAATATGAGAAGTTGCTTTCTTTTAGCTTAGGTCACTTGTTTCAGAAAGTAACTGAATATGGCTTGGATATTCAAACTTGGAACCGTTTTGCATTCTCAATGGTTTCACTTTTATAAATATAATTCTTTTGTGGCAAAGGCACCTCTTGGCTCCCTTCCCTCACACCATAGCTGCACTTTTCATAAGAAACATTATATGCTGTTTATTTAGGAATGATTTAAACTGAGACCTCAGTGCCTTGCACTGCAAGTCAACATAGCGAGACCCTAAATTAGAGAAGAATGCAATGTATAATCCTCTGAAAAGCAGTGGTAATTTTGGGGCATATTATCAAGCCAGGCGATAAAATTATTGCCGCTTTAGCGGCAGAAAACTGCCGCTAAAACTGTGATAATGGGCTTGATAATATGCTCTATGTAATTCCAATTGAAGCCCATGTTAGATGTCCTTCACATCTTACATGGGCTTCAATTGGAATTCCATAGAGCATATTATCAAGCCCATTATCGCCATTTTAGCGGCGGTTTTCTGCCTGGCTTGATAATATGCCCCATAATTACCTTCATATATGTAATATAGTTCACTCTGTACTCGTATTCATTGTTACACAATTTCCTAACTAAGTGCCATGTACAAGAATTACCATTGCCATGTCACCGCATTACCTAATTCTAGGGGTGAAAAGTCCAAATTTAGACCAGGGTTCCTCAAAGTTTTAAAACCGGCCACCCGACAAATAAAGCTCCCTCACGACCTATATATTATTTCTTATAATTATCAAACTACTATTAAAACATGTAAAAAAACATGGGCTTTTGAACAAACAAATCAATTTGTCACTATAATTTATTTCTTTACTTTTTTTTAATTTTGTTTTGAAATTATCCTTTTTTTGTGTGTCAATATTCATTTGTGACATTATCAAAATAATACATTTCCTATATTTACATCAAATCCCTAATACAAAATTATTATTCCAAACAAAAACCTAGGTAGAGAACACACATCACTCATACTACTCATTCATACATTCACATGCCATACACATCCCACATGTAAATCTATATAGCTATCCCAGTTGACACTTATAAGTTGGTTACAGTCTCTGTGACCCTAAAAGGGACTACTAAAAAGTTGGTAGAATTTTAAGAGGACTCGGTCAACGCGTTTCGGTGGCATAAGAAAACATAGAAGCCATCTTCATCAGGACCCGCCACTTATCACATCACAGGTTCTCAAACCCTGGGGTTTCCTATAGAAATATATAAAATACGATCAATCACTAGCCCAAAACTATCTAAAATTTAAAAGACACTGATTGAACCAGATAAGCAACATTAACAACATATAATAATGTTCAAGTGCACAAGTATCATATTGTCTCATGCAAAAGTACAAATATTGGTAAACCAAACAAATGTGACAGTACGCTTTTTGACACCTTACATCCCCTACTAAGAGACAGAAAGTAGAGGAAACTAGTCTAGTGAGTCTGAAGGGAACTTGTCCAAATTAGGCTAAATTGCATGAAAGTAATACTTTTCGGTATAGCTAAAATATACGAGTCTTATCCTGCCATAATTTTATAAATTGATACTTACTATATACAAATCTGATACTGGGATGAAATACCTCTCGATGTTACACGAAACGGCAACCACAGATATACCCGGTATAACGATATCCTAGTGAAAACAAAGGGTGGTTGTGATTTAATACTGAGTCTTATTTAACTATACTATACTCCAAACTATATAGGCTTTTCTTCTATCCAAACACAGTGCTTACTTACCGACAAAGAGACACCTTCTATTTTCTCCTCATTTATGTAAGTGCCACGCTCCATACGATATTAATCTACCAATGTGCTCCGTACACCTGTGTGGGAGAGTTTTCATTTTTAGCACTGCCTCCTATACCACAATATGAATAGCATCTCTATCATACTATCTCTCCAGGATAAGTATAGAATGAAAAGACTATAGTACCTTTGTATCGTCTCTTTGACTGGTGTCACACTGAAACTTCTATTTCACAAATATCAGGACTCACAGCGGTCCCAGATGGAATTCACGTTTTTATAATTCTTCGTAATGTCCCTATCAGAAGAAAGGACATGAATGTGATAACGTATTTTACTACAAAGTCACTAAACCCAGGCAACCACCATATGATGTCCCTGTTCAACCTGAAAGACCCGCAGAGCAACCTAACACGAAACATGGTTGGTGGCCAATGCTACAGGGCCGTGTGCACCCCTAGAGTTTTGTTATATTTGGTTGTGCAAGAACGGTTTAGGGTGGAGAATAACAGGGACTGGCTGGGTCTTCGGTATCACCCTATGATTACTTTCACCGAGTCGCACCTCCAGGCAAATGTCGTATTACTGAGATTCGCTCACCGGTACTGTACAATGTACAGTGGAAGGAATTCCCCCGATGCCCCTGTTTTCAGGAGAGTGTTTATATACACCAAGAAATTGAGGGGCATATTTACAAGCCTCTATCGCCAGGGGAACATCACTTTTTACGACGTTGCTGTGGCGAAAGGGGCTTCACCATATTTACACGGCAGCATTAGGCCACCTTGTAAATGATGCCCCCTTTCACAATATGCTTAGCGTGAAAGGGAGGGCAATGGGTATTCCACCACAACACCTATTGATTCTGACGCTGCCCCTAATTTACAAGGGAGGCGTAAATAGGAGGCAGCGGCAGAATTAAGACCAGGGAAAACCTGGTCCAACTCTGGCACAACGAGGAAAAATGTTGCATTTCTTCTAGTTTTTGCTGTTTTTATGTGTGTTGCGTTGTGCAGCACACATGGAAACAGCAAAAGGCCAATGAATGTTTATGTTCAGGAAGGTCCCCTTTTCTGCACATAAACAATCATTAAAAAAAAAATTCCCTTTTGCAACTTCTATGTGCGCTGCATTAAGCAGCATGCATAGAAGTTACAAAACAGCATTTAAAGATTGTGTATGTGCAGGAAGGGGGACCTTCATGCACATAAACAATCTTCTCCTGCACGCAGACACCCTTGCACTATGGTGCAAGGGTGCCTGTGTTGGCACTAGGCTGCTAAATTATTTATTTATTTAGAAGTTTTCTATAGCCCGAACATGACCACCGAGGGTATCAGACCGCTTTACAGTTTATACATCAAGAAGGATACAAGCAATCAAAACAGAACCAACAAAGCGAAAAAGTCACAGTCTTGTAAAGCTAGGCATTCTCGTGACCCTGGCAGCTGGGTCACAAATCTGCGACTGTGACCTCAATATCGAATGGAATAACCAGTCTGAGGCAGAAATTTCTTCATCAAGAGCACTTTGACTTCCTTTTTGAAGAGGACAGTGGAAGGATTCACGCTGACTTCGGGGGGAAGGGAGCTCCAAATCCTCGGTGCCATACCTGAGAAGGCTCAATTGTAGATTTTTCTTTTCTTGAATTTTTGCAGTTTGCGCAATAGGGTGCTGGCGAGTCTGGAGGTTCTCGAACCACATGAGAGCTCCAGTTTCTGAGCGAGGTAGAGCGGGGTATTGAATTGAATGGCTTTGTGTGCCATGCACGCAATTTTTAACTGTATCCGAGCTTCATATGGAAGCCAGTTCAGGGACAACAGGTCAGAAGAAATATGGTTGTATTTTTTAGCTCCTGTAACGAGCCTAGCAGCAGAGTTGAGGGCAACTCTGAGGAGCCGTCTTTACTCTAGGCAGGCCGCAAAGGGTTGCACTGCCATAGTCCAGCTTTGAGATCACTAAGGCTTGCACTGCAACCTTAAGGTCATGAGCGGGGAGATAAGGTTTGAATTTCCTTAGGATGCTGAGTTGGTGAGGGAACTGATGTGCTTCTGCGTGTTCAGACTTTTGTCTGACATAATTCCCAGAGAGGTTCCAGAATTGACAAGGTGAGGCCTACAGTTAAGAGCAGTAAGCTGATTCAACCATTGTTCCATGACCGGAGATTGCTTGTGTGGTGTAATTTGGAGGAATTCCGTTTTGAGAGCATTTAGCTTCAAGTGGTTACGTGTCAGCCAGCTTTAAGTTTCCAGTAGGACTGAGTTGAGGGACCAGGGGAGGCAATCTTCAGGTATAATTGGGTATCATCCACGTACATGTGATACTGAATGCTGGATAATTTCAGAATTTCTGTCAGAGGCTCCATGAACAGGTTGAAGAGCGTGGGTGAGAGCGCTGAACCCTGTGGAGCGTGACCTGCGAAGGATGAGACAGGGATTGGTTCACCTTGAAGCTTTGGGATCTGTTATGAAGGAATGAGGAGAACCAGTTTAGTACAGGCCCAGACAGCCCCTTCCTGTGTTCCAGGAGGTCAATTAGTTTATTGTGTTTGACAGTATCAAATGCTAACAAAAGTTCGAGAAGGATCAGTAGGCAAGGTTCATTTTGATCCAACATTCTTAGCACATCATCGACAATGTGAGTTAACGCAGATTCTGTCCTATGGCACGGGTGGAAACCAGATTGGCATTTATCCAAGAGTTGGAAATGATCGATGTGGTTACAGAGATGGCCGAGCACACATTTCTCCAGGAGCTTTGCCAAGGTGGGGATGTTAGAGATTGGGCGAAAGTTATGAAGGTCTGTTGGATCCGCAGATGGTTTCTTTAGAATCAGGGTGACTTGACCCGATTTTAGGCAATCCGGAATAGCATGTTGCCAAAGTGATGCAATGGCAATCTTAGTCGTAAGTGGGAGTAAGGAGGTTCTAACTTCCGAGAAGAGGTTCGATGGCAGGGGGTCGTTGTAGTGATTAGAAGGTTTCAGAGTATCCAGCGTTTTGTGTATAGTGCTTTCATCCAAGGTTTGGAAAAGGCACCAGGATGTGTTGTTTTTGGGGAGGTAGGGCTGCGAATGGCAGTGACATCCAACCAAGAAGGAAGGAGGGTGTTCAACGGACTGATCGACAGGTGATCAAGGGCAGAGCGTAGTTCAGTTTCGATATTAGTAGTCTTATCTGTGAAGAAATCAGCGAATTCTTCGCAGTTCGGCAGTGTCCCTCGAACCAGTGCCGAGAGATTAGGATGACTGTTAGCTTGGGACTTGATGAGTTCAAACAGTTTTTTGGACTTTTTTTGCTTGCTCTAGTTGATTTCTGAAGGTGGCCTTCGAGCATCTGATGCATTTGTTGTAGATGCTTCTCAGGGATCTTAGATGATAGAGATGTTCAAGGGAGGGATAGTATCGCCACAATCTTTCTGCAAGCCTTAAATTGCTTCTTTCGGTATTAAGACTATCATTGAACCAAGGTTTGGAGAGTTTGGAGGACAGTCTTTTAAGCTGTATTGGCGCAACTGAGTCAAATACATTAGTCACTGAGCAGTTTTAATGGGCCATAATGTCATGGACATCCAACATGTTCATAGGAGGGGGAAAGATGTTATCGCAGAGAGCAGTCAGATTGTGTGTTAATGTTCCGTAGACATCTTTTCAATTGTTTGGGGTTCTTAGGCTGGGCTCTACTAGCTATTTCCGACTCCAGGATAAGGAAGGTGATGCAATAGTGGTCTGTCCAATCACACGATAGGATCAAATCCAGAAGGATGGAGTAGGGCTTACCAATGACAAGATCTAAGGTAGCTCCTTTAATATGAGTAGGGCTGTCACAGATTTGGATTAGGTTGAGGTCTAGTAGGGAGGATTTAAGGCTATTGACCACCACATCATTCACATCATTCCAATGACAGTTGAAATCTCCCAAGAAGATCTGAGTGCCATGCAAATCTGTGTTAGCTGAGGTAATGTCCATGATCTGTTCAGTGAAGGGAAGGTTGTCGCGAGGCGGGTGGTAGAACGTGTGCAGTTTCCATCGGTGATTGTTGCTACCAGCCACTTCAATGCATAAGTATTCACAAGACGGCAGGAGGTCAGATTGTAGTACTTTCACTGTTGGTTTGCTACCATGTAAACAGGCGATGCCTCCACCTTGCCCGCTTGCTCTGTCCAACCTAATGATATCGTAATTGGGAGGCACTAAAATGTCCAGGATAGGAACAGCTGAGTCATTTAGCCAGGTTTCAGTCAGCATTACAAGGTCAAGGACCTGCGCAAGGATGAGGTCGGCAATGTCCGCAGCATGTTTAACTGCTGAACTTGGCCAGCGCTGGGGAAACACAGGGCTGCACCATGTTCTTGTAAATATGGTGCAGCCTTCCATTTCTGAAGTGGCGGAGAGAGGCATTAAGCCAGGACGGCTAATGCCTCCCTCCTCCAATTCCCTTGTAAATAAGCCCCATAGTCCTAAGGATGAGTAAGATGTCTCAGAGTGCAGAGAAGATAGAACCATAACAACAACCCAGAGATGGGTTCCTCTGGTCTGCTGGGCATGCACAGCAGGCCAGTAGTTATGGTGTGCCCCTAACATCTTTATGCTTTGCCACCTGCATATATGGCATTCCATTGGGCAAGGGATTTGGGCTCTCAACCAACACCCTGCAGCAAAGGTGGGCTTTGTATGACAACCACAGATGTTCTAGGATGTGTTGTCCTCAATTCCCATTGCTGATGTCTTCAACACTAAAAGCCCTGTCCATAGCCACCAGAAAAAAATGCGAAATCAAGGATATTAGTAGCCAAAATAATTCAAAACACAGGTGATTTTATGTTAACCCTCAAGGATCCGCAGAATGAAATAACAGCAGTGGGTAGTAGCCACATTATCTCTATTTTCTAGCAGTAAGATCTGTTTAAAATTGACCAGGTCAACACTACAGTAATCACCCATGGAAGAAGTAGGGTTAACAGTTTGCTTTGCTCTCATTATTTAAAAAAACAACCACCTAACTCCTTGCAATCACTTGCTGCTATGTAACACCCCTTCAACAGGCGAGCATCACTGAGATCCTTGAAACAACCAACTAACTCCTTCCAATCCCTTCCTGCTATGTGCCACCCCCTCAACAGGCAAGCATTACTGAGATCCTTAAAACAACCACCTAACTCCTTCCAACCCCTTCCTACTATGGACCACCCCCTCAAGAGTAGAGCATCACTGAGATCCTTAAAACAACCACCTAACTCCTCCAATCACTTACTACTAAGTACCACCCCCCTCCCTCAAGAGGCGAGCATCACTGAAATCCTTAAAACAACCAACTAACTCCTTCCAATCACTTACTACTATGGACCACACCTCTCAAGAGGAGAGCACCACTGAGATCCTTAAAACAACCACCTAACTCCATCTGATCACTTACTACTATGGACCACCCCTCTCAAGAGGAGAGCATCACGGAGATCCTTAAAACAACCACCTAACTCCTTCCAATCTTTTCCTACTATGGACAACCCCCTCAAGAGGAGAGCATCACTGAGATCCTTAAAAGAACCACCTAACTCCATCCAATCACTTACTACTATGGACCACCCCTCTCAAGAGGAGAGCATCACGGAGATCCTTAAAACAACCACCTAACTCCTTCCAATCTTTTCCTACTATGGACCACCCCCTCAAGAGGAGAGCATCACTGAGATCCTTAAAACAACCAACTAACTCCTTCCAATCACTTACTACTATGGACCACACCTCTCAAGAGGAGAGCACCACTGCGATCCTTAAAACAACCACCTAACTCCATCCGATCACTTACTTCTATGGACCACCCCTCTCAAGAGGAGAGCATCACGGAGATCCTTAAAACAACCACCTAACTCCTTCCAATCTTTTCCTACTATGGACCACCCCCTCAAGAAGAGATCATCACTGAGATCCTTAAACAACCAACTAACTCCTTCCAATCACTTACTACTATGGACCACACCTCTCAAGAGGAGAGCACCACTGAGATCCTTAAAACAACCACCTAACTCCTTCCAATCTTTTCCTACTATGTACCGCCCCCCTCAAGAGGAGAGCATCACTGAGATCCATAAAACAAAAACCTAACTCCTTCCAATCACTTACTACTAAGTACCACCCCCCCCCCCTCAACAGGCGAGCATCACTGAGATTCTTAAAACAACCACCCAACTCCTCCAATCACTTACTACTAAGTATCACCCCCCCCCCCCCTGAGGCGAGCATCATTGAGATCCTTAAGCTGCTACTCCTGTGTTATTTGCCACTGCATCCAGACACCTTGTTCTACTCCTGGTGGCAGATTTACCAAGATTTGTGACCCACAATTACCGCATTGTATTGCATGGCTGGTCAAAGGTTCTTCTGAATCATATTTCCAATAGGTTGCACTGATGATATTATCGGATGCACAACTAATACCACGCTTGTGTGATGCTAAACAAGACATAGCACTGCACAACTGCACAAAAATAGAGCAAGATGTGTCCTAAGCGAGGTTTAAATTCAAGGCACTCCCTTGTTTACAATGTACAATGCTCTTCGTGCAGATGGAAAATGAGTAATTTATCATGTTCAAAAGTTTTTTATTGGTTGTTTTCCAAACAATGAGTACACAGAAACATAAACCATAAAATATATAACGCAATACTACAAAATAAACTATATAAATTAGACACAATAATCCAATCAAAATAGCAAAATAAATAAAATTCCACATAAAACATACAGTGCTAGTAGACTCTACTTAATTATTGCGATGACATAGTACATATGGTTCCCTGTGGGAGGAAATAGTTAGCAGTCGGGTGTAGGCCCGGTTATGGACCACCCTTAGGTCTCCCTATCGCTAAGGATTACAGTTCACGGCGGTTTGTGCGATTCAAAATATATATCACGGCTATCCCACATGTGTCTGCGGGGGTGTTTCCATGGTGAATTTTGGAGGGCAATTGTGTCAGCACCCCTAAGGTGGGAGACCCAATTTAACCAGCATTTAAAAGACGCTTTATTTGTGTCCTTCCAGTTATTTAAAGATGACTTTAACTGCTGCCATCAAAAGAAGGTCCAGAAGGGCCCTGTCGTTATCACTCAGGGATTCGACTGTGAGGAAGCCAAATACCAACGTAGAGGCTTCTCTTTTAAGGGAGCATGAGAATAGTTTAGAGGTAAAATCAAAAATACTGTCCCAGAATGGTGTTACGCACTTGCAGTAAAACAGCAGATGTGCTGGATCCCCTGTTTCCTCGCTACAATTCCAACAACTGGAGTCCTCCCTAATCTTGTGTAGGTGTAGGCGAGCTGGTGTCCAGTATGCCTTGTGGAGGAGCCAAAATCTTGTCTGCGATAGGGCTGGCGAAATTTTATTTCTAGTGACTGAGGTCCATGTTTTAGACCAGACCTCTTTGGAGATCAGAGAGGAAGAAAGCGATTCCCAATAGTCAGTGAGTTATTTGTTGAGGCCTGAGTGTTTGGGGCAAAGAGCTTTGTATATCCAGGAGACATGGTGACCCAGTTTATTTATTTTCTCTATGTATTGTGGGAGAGATGGGGAAGAGGGTTGTAGATTTGCTTTTGTTATTGCTGCCTTTATTTTTAAGAAGTTATAGAACTCCAGAGTGTCTAGGTTGAATTTAGTCTGTGGGTCGTTGAAGGTGAAGGGGGATGTCGTGTCAACTAATTGGCGAGGAAATAAGATAACTTTGTCAATCCATGTACTGAAATGAATAGAGCTTCCCCTGTACCGGATCTTGCTAACTTCTAGTTTTTTATCTAGTTTCAGTAGGGCATGTTTCGTGCTTTTAAAGATAGATTTTGAGCAGCTGTTGTTTGTGAGCTTGGAGGCAAGTAGGGCTGCTGGGGTCAGATTGCTGAGCAACGCTTTCTCAATTTTTAGCCAGACTGGAGTATATCCCGCAGGAGGAACGAACCAATAGGAGCCCTGTTTAGCTAAGAACACTTTTTGGTAGAGTTTAAAGTCTGCTAGGTTTACTCCTCCAAGGGATTTATCTAGCCTGAGTTTTTTCAGGTTAATTCTGGCCTTTATGCCTTGCCATATGAACTTGGAAATAAGGGTGTCTAACTTCCGATGGAACTCCTCCGTCAATGTGAGAGGGAGCATGGTTATTAGGTAGTTCACTAGGGGTGTAACCATCATCTTGATGGTTTCAATTCTACCCCACCAGGTTATGAATCTAGGGGACCATGCGTCTAAAAGTTTTTAAATTTTCTCTAAGGTGATGGTTTCGTTCCTTTGTAAAGATTCCAGGAGATTGCTGCCTAATTCTGTCCCTAGATATTTAATAAAACCCAGTTACCAGGTGAGGCCCGAGCCTCCTAGCATCTCTCTAGTGCAGCAGATATTAAGGGGCTTGACTTCAGACTTATCTCTTATTATCTTATTATCAGTTACACCTAGTTTATATCATTCCCGGCCGCAAGTTGGCGGACCTGCCGTAGCAGCTCCTACTCTCGAGTTTTTCAGGTGGGGAGGGGAGGGGGGACAGGACTAAGGGGGGTAAACGTGGTAGTTTGCTTTGTAATTTTTGTATTATATGTATTACATGTATTTTTTACTCTTTCTTCTCTTTTTAAACATGTTGCAATGACAAGTGGGCGCTACTTTAAATGCAAAATCATGGTAAAGGCCCATATGGCCCGCAAAAAAGTAATTATCAACAGGAATCTACTCATACTACTAATACGCTTGGTGCCTTAATGTGGGTTCCACAGAGGGGATTGTACGCTAGCCTCAAGGATATGTTCATCCATATGTTTATCCAAGCAGCCAACAATAGACTAGAAGATGGCTCAAAACAAAAACATAATTGAAGACATCGATATAGTATCCCTAAATGTAAGAGGGCTCAATCACCCTATGAAACGTAGGAAAATCTTCGACTACCTAGCCAAAACAAGAGGAGACATTGTCCTTCTCCAAGAAACAAAACTCTCAGAGGAGGATGTTAGCTTTATTAAACACAATTGGATCTCCCATATTTTCTGCTCACCAGCTGACCACAAGAAGAAAGCGGTTATCACTCTTATAGCCAGAAAATCAAATATCTCCAATATTTCGTGCACACATGATGATGAAGGGAGACTGTTAATCATACACTTAAAAAAAGGGGAGGATAACATACACGTTATCAATCTTTATGGCCCTAACTCAAATGAGCCCAGCTTCTGGGGGAAAGTATCTGATGCGATAGACACGCTTCCCCAAGACAAACTCGTCATTGTAGGAGGGGACTTCAATCTACCTCTAGATCCCCTAATTGACCGACAATCTAAATGTAAGTACCAATCTACCCGATCCCATGAGGTCCTTTGTAAAATCTGTTCAAATTCAACCTCAAGGACGCCTGGCGCCTCCAGCACCCAGACACACGTGATTATACATTTTACTCAGCCCCACACAATTCCTATACTAGGATTTATTATATTTTATTACCAGGCTCCTTTTCCCACCTCATTGACCAAACAGACATTGCTCCTATACATGTCTCAGACCACTCCTGTATTAGTACAAAACTAGCAGGTACGCATCCCACACTCCCACCCAAATGTTGGCACTTTAATGAGGAAGTACTCTCCGATCCAGCCGATAAAAAATAGATAGAGACCGCGATCCATGATTATATCAGTCACAATGATCTTCCAGATACAGATCCTTTCACACTATGGGACGCCCTTAAAGCAACCATCAGGGGGGTACTCATTGGAATTAAAGCAAGAATTAATAAGAAAGTAAACTCAGAACTCAACACTTTAGAAAAAGAGATTAAAATCATGGAGACAGCACATAGCAATGCGATAGACAATAAAGACGTACTTGATAAACTCGTAAAGAAAAAATATCTATATAACAAAATCGTAAGTAAAAGAGCGGGGGTGTCGATCAACAAATTTAAGGCCCTAAAATAATGCGACAGAAACAGAGAAGGAAAACTGCTAGCCTCCTATCTTAAGCACAAGCAAAGACAATTTACCATCTCCTCGATAAAGGATTCCACTAACACCACCCATATTAAACAAAAAGAGATTCTGAGCGCATTTAAATACTTTTATGAGGATCTTTATAAAAATAAACAAACAGTAAACTCGGAAGAGTGTGCCAGATACCTAGAATCTCTAAACCTCCCGCGCCTATCAAAGGCGGATGACGATGCTCAGGGTAAACCCTTCTCAGAAACAGCATTAATTCCATTAGATCCCTGAAAAGCAATAAGGCCCCGGGTCCGGATGGCTTTTTAGCGGCCTTTTACAAATCATTTAGCGATTCTCTGCAACCAGCCCTGCTGAAAGTTTTTAATTCAATAGCCGGGGTAGGACACATACCCAAATCAATGAGAGAAGCCAGAATCCTTGTCATACCAAAAGAGGGGAAAGACCCACTCTTACCCAAAAACTATAGGCCAATTTCACTAATTAATGTGGATTGCAAGCTCTACGCCAAAATATTAGCAGTACGGTTGAATGCGGTCCTCCCTAAAATCATTAGCAATTCCCAAGTTGGCTTCCCTAAAAGTCGAATCTCTAACGACAACACCCGCTTGCTAAGCCATATACTAGAACAGGCAAAGTAAAAACCAGTCCCGTTGATTGCCATTACCCTGGACGCCAAAAAGGCGTTTGATAGAGTCTCATGGCCATTTCTAAGACATTGCATGTTGTCTTTTAATCCCAGGAGCTCATTCACTAATATGGCCATGGCGATGTATTCAGAACCCACCGCACGTATCGCGATTAATGGAACAGATGCCTTTATACTTGAGCAGGGCACTAGACAAGGCTGCCCCCTATCCCTACCCCTCTTTCTCCTAGCCATTGAACCATTACTCCAGGACATTAAACAGAACCGTGACATAAAAGGAGTAACCTTTAATGACCTCCGGGTGAAATTGGCCGCCTACGCGGACGACATTCTTATTGTCACGGAGGATACATGCTACTCAGTTACAGCCTTGATGCAAACCATAGAAAATGAGTAATTTATGCTTGGAAATATCATGCGATTTCCTATGGCGCCTGTCTTAATTTAGCGGTTGTATTCCATGCAAAGCTAGGGCACCCTACTTTGGCTGGTTTTGTTGATCTGACTTTGCATGCAATCTTAAGGGTGTTTGCATTGCTCCTGTCTCTGGGAGTCCATTTTCATGAATCCTTGCGGGAGGGTCCATATGCATGCATCAACGTTTGATGCAAAAATACCTTAGTGAGAGAAGAAGGTTGATTAACACTATCATTTGTGTTGCTTAGTATCACTTTCTGCAAAACTATTCTAAATCTGGACCCACGTGTCTTGGAAGATTCCACCATTGATCTTGCTGAAATTATCTACGTCTTCTATTCAGTATATTCTACTCTCTTGCTGTCATTTGCAAAGCTTTTAAATGGATTAATTAATTGAAGAATGATGTTTTCTAAAGCGCACTTCCACCTGCTAAAGCAAAAAGAACAATTGATGGACAGAATGCAGATCAATGTCATACATTCACCCAAGTACAGAGATATGGGCCTAAATCCATTGTTTTTTTGCTCCCCATGCCAATCCAGTTTGAATCCGTCCATATGCAAATCAGTCTTGAACCTGCGCCCAATGGGAATAATCCAGCCCAAACTGCCAATCCAGGTCCTCCCTGTGCTGGAAACAAGTGACGTGGGTCCCTTGCTCACTTTACCACTGCATTCAAGCTAGCCTGGCTTATGAGGGGTGTTATCCCGTAACCGGTCCCAGGATGCTTGTTTCTAGTCCAGGGAGGATCTGGTCTTGCAGTTCAAGCTGGACTGTTCCCATGAGGCACAGGGTCAAGACTTCTTTGCATATGGCTGAGTCTGAACTGGGGTGGCGAAGTGAGCTTAAGAGCAATAATGGATTCAACCCAGACCAGTGACTGGGGGTGAGTGTCTGAAAAGTTTCAGCGCTCCGTGCATCATCTCCTTGTGTTTTCTTTGTTCTACTTGCAAATGGGCATTCAGGTGCTAGAGTGCAGGAGCAGAGATGAATCTATTGATGCTTGAATAACCAGGTTTTGAGCTTTTTTGCTAAAAAAAAGCTTCAAAATAACTTCAATGTATGTCAACGGGTAAGTTGTTCCAAGACTTGGGAGACAAGTACCTGAAAAAGCACCCTACTTGACAGGCAAGCTAGTGTTGTGTAGTTCCTATAAAACATATACAGGATATGTGCGTTCGGACAGCATACGCTGTAGGATTAATGTCGGACTGTTTCTGAACACTCCCACCGAGTATGTTGGCCTTTTGTATCAGCTATCTCACAGTGCCACTAGAATCTCCTCTTACCAAGGAGAGAATAGTTCTTGGCAACCATCGACATGACAACCCTGATCCCTCAAGACCGTGGAAACAATATACTACTTTTCGCTCAGTCACAAGTATTTATTGAACAGTTGAAATTCTGGTGTAAAATATATGAGCTGCAACAACCATTAGGCAGTAAAAGATATAAATGATTAGCAGCACTATGAAAGTAAATGGATGGTATAGCTCTACCATCTTGCAGTTATCCTGAATACATACAAGTACCTAAAATACATGATAATAAAAATCTGCGTACTCCTACGAAGTTTTCCTAACTAGATGCACCTAAGTGTACCTAGCATGTGTGTAGGTGTTAAGCCAAGAATCCCTCTAGGATAAAGTCAACCCCTTTACCTGAATTGAGAGACTTTGGGACCCCGTCCTGGTCTCGAGTTGGACACCCCGCAAGGGATGTTTTAGACCACTGCAAGCTGGAGTGTCTGAATGCAGGAACCTCAGCGTCTTTGGCCAGTGTGTCGGCAGGGAAGTCCTGGTCTCCTCTTTCTATATTAGCAAGATGTGATGTATATATACCCATAGGTCTCCCCAGGGATCCTACCTCGCTGTATTACTGTGTCGGTTTAAGAATGACATCGGGCATGAACTTTATACATAGATATTATACAGGAGATGTTAGTCCTGCTGCGCTTTCAAGAATCCTCATGCATAATGTATGAGATTTCAAACTAGGGAAAACCCGCGTTCTGAATGCAGTGTCGTATCTATTTAAAAGGTCAGTCCCTGTAAACCGTTATAAGTGTAATGTAGGGAAGAATATAGGTGAAGGGTAACGAAGTTACCTGGGCCTATATCATGGTACCTATATGGAATATAACACTAGATGTGAGAAACAATAGGTTGATTAAGATTAGAGGAACAGAGAGTCCTCAGAGGGAGATAGAATCAATATGATGTTGAAGATAAGGAGGGTGGGTTTAATTCAATACACACCAGTAACCTTTTGGATAGTATGGAACTAATCATGCAAACCTATACTTTAGTTATTGTGGAAAGACTGGAAAAAATGGAGAAAAGATTAGGGAAAATAGAAGTAGATTTGGGCAGGAAGAGAAGTTTTACAAGTGAAGAAGCCAACACAGAGCTCAAATTGGTCTCAGTCCCTACCGCGGTGGATAATACCGCCATTAATTCCCAACCATCGTCTATTGGAATTGTCTCAGTATCAAATACAATTCCTAGCAATCCCCTAACGGATGCCCCGTCCTCTGGCAGACACCTTCTGAATGGGATAGTTCTTACCCCTAAACCTGCCCATATTAATCTTACTACTAACCAGATAAATACTTTTGCGAGCACTACAACAGTCAAAACTAACTGCCATCCATCAATTTCTGATAATAAATCTTTCAGAAATCAGGGCAGTAGCCCGATTGGATTAGTGAGAAATGAGGAGGGAGGCCTCAGGCAGATACGGGGGGAACAGATTAGGAGACCGCTACCGGATCTTCCACCAGAGGCTGTACCATATGTAGTGATCCTTACAGGGGTACCAGAGCTCCCAGAAAACAAGAGAGAGAGCTTTTCCCAATTAAAGAATAAAATAACTCATTGGCTGACACTACATAGGCCAATTGCTAGTAATATAGATGGCAAAATATTATATGTACGCCGTCTACAGTGGTTAGGTGGAAGACCTAAAGACATTGGGGGAGAAGTGGTTGTGGTCAATTTTAGAGATTGTAATGCTGTACGTTATATTCTGAATTGGCCCCAGATAAACCTTAATAGCAGCATTTTTCCACGCCCTCTGACCTATTTTTACCCAAGATCAGTAGTATTTCCCCTCCAACCTGCCCATGCCTACTCTCTTTCTACTGCTAACTTCTCCTCTTTGCTGAATAATAGGAACTCGGCTTTTGTTCATCATGTAGCTCCTGCAGTAACGCCTGGGTGGAATATAGTACCAACTAGGCCGGGCGCTGCTGTACATGTAGGCACGGACAGTCCAGTGCCATTTACTCCACTTGAGTTGTCAAATAGATTTGACGTCTTTAGTAGTCTGGATGCTTGCGATTGAAGTCTACAGCTAGAAGGGGAGGAGATGGAGGGTACACACTCCCTAACTTCAGGTGGTTTGGAAGAGGCTCAGGAAGAGAATGCACCCATTGTCCCAAGTATATCTGATGGAGTTCCTGAACCGATCAGTGTCACTGTTAATGTGCCTATTAATCTTGATAACTGTATGCAAACAGACAACCAAGGAAGTCACTTAAGTGGTACATCAACTCATGGCTTAATAACAAATGAGGCTTTCCCTGGAGTTACGGGATATTTAACATCTAGTGACCGGGCAGGGAAGGCTAATGAATCAGGCTATCAGGTGGAGGTTGGAGGATCAGAGACAGAGGGAGTGCAGGTTAGTAGTAGCATTGGAGTCACAATAAATGTTCATAATCTCCTAAATAGAAACGTGGAGAGCCAGTTCCTGGTTTCATGGAACGTGGCAGGTCTTAAAAATAAGATGGCATCCAGGGATTGGGCCTCCTTTATTGATCACTACATGATTGTCAACATGCAAGAAACATGGGCATTAGAACCCCAATATAAATCAGGGTATCTTCACTTTGCAATAGCTGCAACTAAAACAAACAAAGGAAGACCTAAGGGGGGTCTAACTACGTAGGTAAAACAGGTTGATGGATTCACAACCACCCAACTAGCAATTAATTCAAGGGATATTCTGGGGGTTAGGTTAAAATCTCCCTCATTCGGTGAACTCATCATTTTTAATGTGTATGCCAGGGGTAAGCCAGGAGGGAAAGCATCAGAAGTTGTGGAGGCACTGGGCCACTATTTGAGTATCTGGAGGGGAGGTGCCAATATATTAATCTGCGGTGATTTCAACTGCTCCTATGAGCCTCTGGACCATATGGATCTAGAGCTCACGGAGGCAGAGGATATCTGCTGGCAAATCCCCCCCCTTAGTATACCCCCCATCAAACGGTGGACTCAGGCAGCCCTTCAGCTTAAGACCTTTAGCTTAGAACATGGGTTGAGAGCGGTGAATGGTAGGACACGAGGGGATGAGCAGGGCAATCCAACCTTTAATAATGGACTGAGTTCAAGTAGAATTGACTATATCTTGGTCAACCTTGAATTGTGGTCATCAATACGGGATATGACTGTAATTCATCGTATCGAAAGTTATCATAATCCTCTTAGTCTTGAGCTACAGCTTTATATAGGGCCGGGGTTAATTTCAGATGAAATAACAAACGATATCGTCATAGCAAACGACACACGGCGGGTCAGATGGGCCGAGTGTCTGGGTAAACCCGAAAGTATTAGCGAAATGAATGTTTTGGTAAAAGAAGCAATCACTGAAATACAGGGGGAGTTAGATCATGAGGACTACTGTAGTAGGGCAGTTCATATCCACTCGACCCTTTTTTTAAAACTAAGCAAATATTTTAGTATTCCGAGGAAGAGGAACCCTGGTAAGGGGAAAAGAAAACAGGAGTCATGGTATGATAAAAACTGCAGGACCGCATATAAATCCTTAGTAGACGCAGTGCGTTCTACTGATAGGGAGGCTATTCGGGCGGCAAGGAACCATTATAAATGGACACAAAATATAGCAAAAAAAGCATGGGACACTAAATATTGGGAGGAGTTATTGGCAGCCAGTAAGTTCAGAGATTTGAAGGACTTCTGGCATCTTGTGAGATGGGGCATGGGGAATCAAAAGCCTATCCCGGTTAATTATGTCCCGCCAGAACACTGGGTTAAGCACTTTAAGTCCCAGTTTGCTAAAATAAACAATGCCCCAATATTTGCCCCAGCCTCCCCTAGCCGTCCCTTACTAGTAAATACGCTAGTGTTCACTAAGAAGGATGTTGAATGTGCCCTTAACTTAATACCTAAGGGCAGGGCCCCGGGCCTAGACAAAATTCCTGCAGATTTGTTTCTGCACAACAAATCAGTCTGGGTCCCTTACATCGAACTATTGGCAAACACCATTGCCAAAGGTACCACGATACCTGATATTTGGCAGGGAGCAGAAATCATACCAATATATAAGAAAGGTGACCGAGCGGAACCAAGAAACTACAGGCCAATTAGTTTAATAGCCTGCATACAGAAGGTTGTGGCTAGGATGGTACTGCTCAGAGTCCAGAATTGGATTGAGGACTCGGGAGTCATGTCTACCTTACAGGCTGGCTTTCGACCCCTTACCAGTACCGTAGACCAAGTTTTTAGATTTTCCACTATATACTGGAAATGGGTGGTTCTGGGGGGTGGTACACTCTATGCAGCCTTTGTCGATCTAAAGGCTGCATTTGATTTAGTTCCAAGAGACAGGCTGTGGAGAGCGCTCCACGAGCAGGGTATCCCACCAGAACAGCTCGCGGTTCTGATAAAACTACACGAAAATAACTATGCGCAGGTTAGATGGGGAAACCAGAGCCAGGTGACCGCCAGTTTTCCAACGGAAAGGGGTGTGCGGCAAGGGTGTGTGCTGGCACCCACATTATTTACTCTATATATAAATAAAGTTACAGATTATTTTAAGGATTCCGCTACCGATCCACCCAAACAGAACGGCATCCCCGTCCCCCTGCTAATGTTTGCCGACGATACCCTCCTACTGTCTAAGACTCAGGAAGGGCTTCAGAAGGCAATAGATTGCTTTGAAAAATTTTGTTATGACTACGGGCTCTCTGTTAATGTGTCCAAAACCAAATTTATGACTATGCATAGGCACAGGAACATTAGGGGCAGAGTCCATATGAGCGGGGAACCATTAGAGCAGACTGATTGTTTTAGCTATCTGGGCATCATACTGGGCTCCAGGCTACAGTGGAAGCCGCATGTGGCCCACTTAATTTCCAAACACGCACAACTAACAGGTGCCCTTTTAAGAGAATTTAAGAAGTCATCCACTAAACCTGTGGCTCCAGTAATAAAAATCTATGACTCTAAAGTTAGATCTTCTATGCTTTACGGAGCGGAACTGTGGGGGTCGTCAAATACAGCGGGTTTACAAAAAGTACATAACAAATTTCTCCGCTGTATAACAGGGCTTCCACCTTCCACACCACTTGTACCCTTGCGCATGGATTTGGGCTGCCAGAGTCTAGAAAATATATGCAGATTTAGACCAGTAGCCTACTGGAGAAGATTGTGGGTGACCCCAGAATTGCAACATTATGCGCTAGCACTTCTGGAAACACGTGATATGGATACTGGGGGTAAAATTGTATGGCTTAGAAAGGTTAAAACTCTTCTTATGTCTTTAGGTTTGGGTGATCTTTGGGAGAATCCTCAGGAGGCATTGTTTCCAAATAAACAACAGCTAAAAGAGGTCTACTGGTCATTCATATCCCAGGAAGAGTTTCAGTCACACATTGCCCCATCATACACTAAGGCCTTCCTGGAGTTGAAACATACTCCTAGGTATGAGTTGTACTGGGATCTAATTACGTTGCCCCATGATAGGAAATTATTCCATCAGTTCAGAGTAGGTACTCTCCCACTGAACACGGTTACCAGTAAATGGGCATCAAGTAAGAATAATCAAATGTGCCCTTTCTGTACAATATACCCGGAATCCATAGCTCACGTTTTGTTTATCTGCCCAGAATATAAAGTTCCCCATCACAAATGGATCAGAGCTCTCTGCATTCAAAAGGGGATCATGACGGGGATTTCTGCATTGAGAATACTTCAAACTGACTGTTCTGAAACAATGGTGATAGCGATAGCTACATTTCTGAAATGTATGTGGATAATAAGAGTTGGGAAATTGAAAGGTCTCCAGTCGCCAAAAGACAACCAAGTATAATAGTGGCATTCTTATTTTTATTATATAAATCTTAGTATGTTTTTATAGAAGACAGATATTTATTTTTTTAATTGAGCGAGAATGAAAATTAACTACGTAGTGTACTCAAATCTTGCGGTTCTCTGTATTAGTGATATGCTCTCTGTGTATAACCTAAATATGCAGTTTTCAATGCTGTGTTTGATGATGTATCGTGTTTTTCTCTTTCTATCTATTTTATGATGAAATGTGTTTTAATTTGTCTTTTATGACATTTATGTCGAAATAAAGACTGAATAAATAAAATAAATAAATAGATAAGGAGGGTGTCCATTAGAGAGTGCTCTGTATATACAGCAAAGAGCTTCGACCTTAGGGTGTTTTTATGACTAGCAACCAGTGCAGCTCTTTGGATGCTTCTCAGCTGATGGTGAAGGATATTAAGAAGGAGACGGGTAGAATGTTTTATGTGATATATACTGCTTGGTTATGTTATGATTCCTGAATAAAGGTCTTCTTTAAACTCAGAAAAGACCCTGGCTGCTGCATTTTGAACTCACTGTAGCCTGTGAAGAAGGTATTGCAGCAAGCCCAGGGAAAGCGTATTCCAGACGAGAAGTGACCAACACCTGGACTACCGTCTTCCTGGTAGATATCTGAAATAAGGGAAGACTTTTCCTAATCATTCTTAAAAGTCCAAAGCAAGTGGCAGCTGTATGAGAAACCTGATGATTAAAGGAAAGATTAGGAAACAAAATCCTAGATTTTTAGATACCAAGGATGGTTTTAGGGGCTGAGGTAATTCAGGAGGCCACCAAATTGGTACCCAGTTCATGGGATGATCGTAGAACATCAGCACTTTGGATTTGTCATCATCAAGTTTTAAACAATTAGCGTTAATTCACTTTTTCCATGCTTATGATGCAGTAGTGGAAATGAAGTGAAGCAAAGAGAACGATTGATTAACAGTGACTGATATGATGAGTTGAATGTCATCAGCATAAGAAAAGATCTCTAACCCAAAGGATTGGACTTGTGCCACCAATGGGGAGAGTTAAATATTAAAAAGAGTGGGGCCCAGTGAAGATCCTGGCAGGACATTGTAGTGGAAGACAGAAAGAGACGAACAAAGAGAAATGAGGCCACAGACAGTGTCTGGGCAGTTAGAAAGGAGCAGAGCCATTTATAGACAGATGTCTAGACGGAAAAGCTAGCTAGACAAGATGGAGTAGGCCGCAGACAAGTCTAGCAGTATCAGAACCGCACCACCTCCTTGGTCTAAGCCATGCCGCAAAGCTCTGCTACTGTGGGTACCTTGTTCTCTAGTTCAGACCTGCTTGACTACAAGGGAAGCTAAGCGTCTGCATGGTATAAAAAAAGTACATGAGTCTCTCACTTTTCTAGTTTTACACTAACCTTTCACTTACCATTAATTTACCTACTTCAATCCCCAAATCAGCCCCAGTTTGTTAATCATCAGCAAATTGATTAGTGGTTTTGAAATATGAAACGTCAACTGACTCTTCCGCCAGCCTTTTAGTATCCTCATTGCTGTCCACTCATGCAAGGTCTTTCTGGTACAAACATTTAACATGTTTTTTCTTCTTTGTAGCAGGAAGCTTTACGATTAACATTAGGTCTTCTGTTCCCAGATATGCATTTCCAGAATAGTGCACAAAATTGTGGCTGGAAAACCAAAATGGGTTGCCATTCCATCTCATCTTTTCATGTTTCCTAACCAGAGTAAAGTTGACACCCTTGCTTTTTTCATTACTAATACACTCAACTTACCATAATAAATGATTGTGATAATGGAGGGATCTGTCAAAAGACTCTCATAAAACCTACGCACATCCTCTCGAATCCTGGGCCAATGTTTGGGACTACTGTCAGCTTCCACTGGCTTCAAGCATCCTATCCTTGCCTGCAGCCAGAGCTCTTCTGCCACAAAAATGCTGCTTTGCCTTCACTTATTGGCGTAAATTATTATATGCAGCCTGTTTGAGCCCTAACACATAGACCTCTGTCAAAGAAAAAAAGAATGTTTTTGAATACTGCATCTGAGGCGGAGTAGCGCTACCCCACTGCTCTCTAAGCAGTGCAATATATTATTATTATCATTTTATTTTTCTGTACTGAGGCAGTTTTATGGGGCGGGTGGGGCAGGGCTGCCATCACAGCCAGCAGGGGAGGAGTGGTTGGTGCACTTAAGTGCACATGACGGTTTGGCTAGCCTTCTTGGGCCTGCCAAACAGTCATCCGCACTTAGCATATTCTCCACCTGGCTGTATTGCACAGTCCGGGTGCACAACATGCACAGGTTCCCAATCCCTGTCTGAGTGCAAAACCAGGCCACTCAGACCAATCACAATGCTGCAGTCATGCTGGTGACAGTAGAGTAGTGATTGGCTAGGGGAGTCTGGGAATCTGGGTGCTGCCAGGAACAGAGGGTTGAACGGAGTAGAGGCGCGGCCAGCACTTGGCAGGTAAGTAGTCTTTTCATTTTCTAACCTTCCCCCGCACGCCTGCCACCGTTCCCTAGGAGCCACCACTGTCTTTTGAGAAATAATATAAAAATGGGCCCTACAGAACAAAAACCCCAAAGGTACAACGCAGGCAAATGTCAATAATGGCAATATCGACTCACTCGAAGCAACCGCACAGCCTGGCTCGATTAGGAATGACCAGTTTATCCTCTATGGATCTGAATGCCTTGGAGGATTCGGGCCTCATTTACAGTTTGTTTGGCAGGGTAATCAATCATGGCAGATCCCCTGTCTATCAAACTGATGGTCCGCCAGCTCTATTTATAGTCAGACGGAAGATCATGGTTCTGTCAGCAGAGACTTGCTGGCTCCACCGGCAGAAAACCTACACCAATGGGCTTGGTATGGGCTTGGTATATAGCTCAGAATGCCCACCCAATTTAGGGCAGACATTGTGAGGTACTCTTTGTTTTCTCTTCAACACCACCAGGAAAAGCCTGGTGGTCCCAAACAGAAATCAATGTCAACCACATCCTGGGAGAAAACTCCTGACTTAGGAGTGAAACAAAAATGTTTGCTGACCGGCCACATGAAACATAGCAGCTATTTCAATACCATCAGAGGAGCAATTGTGGCAGTGGCTATTCTGAAGGCATAGAGCTTTCCACCAGGCGGGCAGAGATCTGTAAATATGGTGGGCTAAGGTGCGACCTCTGACCCTGTCACCAGGCAGGTCGCTCCCCTCACCGCCGCACAGCCCCACTGCTCCAGCCGCTGCCAGGTGATTCTCTGTGCCCCTCTAAGGTGTGTCCCTGACTGTTGCTCCTGGTACCCCGTGCCTTCTCCCTTTTTTGCTTTCTGTGCCCTCGCTTGTGCCCTCGTGCCTCTCCCTTTTTGCTTTCTGTGCCCTCACTTGTGCCCTCGTGCCTCTCCCTTTTTGCTTTCTGTGCCCTCACTTGTGCCCTCGTGCCTCTCCCTTTTTTGCATTCTGTGCCATTGTTGTACCCCTGTGCCCCCCCCTCCCTGTCCCCCGCCTCCGTTTTCCCGCCGCGTTTCTCCCGCCGTTGACCCGCGACCCCGCCCTCCTTGAACCCCATTGGCCACCCCGCTCCCTCCTCCCAGCTCCTCCTCCCTCCCTGTGCCCTCTTATGGAGGCCGCGCAGCGGGCGCGCCGCTGGCGCGCCAAAGGCGCGCCTAAGGCATGCCCGTCTGCGCCCGTCCGCGCCTGGACCGTGCCAGGACCCCTGGCCCCCGCCAACGCCAGCCCACACGACGGACCTACGACACCGCAACCCTCAACGCACTCAATACCGGCCAGAACCCCACCTGCTGCCGGGCCGCCCCGAAACGCTTCCACGGACCCTTCACCTGCACTACTTGCAAGTTCACCTGCCTCCGAACATGCATCGCGCCCGCCAAACAGAACTCCAGCAACAACCACCTCAAGTGCATCCTGCTCAACACCCGCTCCGTCCACAGACACGCCGTGGAACTCTGGAAGCTCCTCGACACAACCTCACCAGACATCGCCTTCCTCACTGAAACATGGATGAACGCCTCCTCAGCCCCCGACATCGCCATCGCCATCCCGGATGGATACAAGATCATCAGGAGGTACCGCGTCAACCAGACCGGAGGAGGCATCGCGATCGTCCACAAGAACACCATCCGCATCACGACCGACGCTGACGACAACTACGCCACCGCCGAACACCTCCACTTCCAGATCCACACCGACCCAAAGACGACCCTCAGAGGCACCCTCGTCTACAGACCCCCGGGTCCACGCACACAATTTAGCGAAGACTTCACGGACTTCATCAGCCCATACGCCCTCCCCTCCACCGACTACATCCTCCTAGGGGACCTCAACTTCCACTTGGAGACCACCAAGGACCGCAACACCGTCACCCTGCTGGACAACCTCGCCAACCTCGGACTCAAGCAACTGGTCAACACCCCCACCCACTACGCCGGCCACACGCTTGACCCCATCTTCTCATCCAGCAAGCACATCACCTTCAACCACTCCACCGGACTTCACTGGACCGACCACAGCTGCATCCACTTCAGCTTCAGAAAAGCCACAACCCACCACCACCCGCAACAGGTCCCTCACAGAAGCTTGAGCAAGATCACCACCAACCAGCTCACCACCTCCCTCAGCCAGAACCCACCGGCCAGCACACCGGACCCCAACATTGCAGCCCGCAACTTCACGCAGTGGCTGACCACCTGCGCCGACGACCTCGCACCATTAAAGAACCCTCCCAGCAAACCCAGAAGCAAGAAGACCCCCTGGTTCACCAGCGAACTCAAGGACTCCAAGAAGACCTGCTGCACCCTCGAGAAAGCCTTGCTCCTCGACCAGACCACTGACAACATGACCGCCCTCAAACACGCCACCCGCAAGCACCACCAGCTCATCCGCACCACCAAGAAGAAATCACTGAAGGATCGACTGGACAACAACACCCACGACAGCAGGGAACTCTTCAGCATCGTCAAGGAGTTCTCCAACCCCAGCACCGGCAACAACGACATCACCCCCTCACAAGATCTCTGCGACTCCCTCGCCTCGTTTTTCCACCGCAAGATTGCCGACATCCACAACAGCTTCGGCACACCACCCTCGCACCCAAGCGTCGAACCAACGCCCCCCACCGCCACCCTTCGCGCCTGGACCACAGTGACCACCGAAGACACAGCCCACACGATGAATACCATCCACTCCGGATCTCCGACTGACCCCTGCCCCCACCACGTCTTCAACAAGAACGCCTCCACCATTGCACCCCAACACCGAGACGTCATCAACACCTCCTTCAACACCGCCACCTACCCGGGGAGCTGGAAGCATGCCGAGCTCAACGCCCTACTGAAGAAACCAACAGCAGACCCCACTGATCTCAAGAACTTCCGCCCCATCTCGCTCCTCCCTTTTCCGGCCAAAGTCATCGAGAAGATCGCCAACAGACAGCTTGCCGCCTTCCTCGAGATGAACGGATCCCTCGACCCCTCGCAGTCCGGTTTCAGAGCCAACCACAGCACCGAGACCGCCCTCATCGCAGCCACCGACGACATCCGAGCCCTGCTCGGCAACGGGGATACAGCGGCACTCTCCGCAGCGTTCGACACTGTCTGCCACCACACCCTTGTCCAACGCCTCAGCAACACCGGCATCCAAGAGAAGGCACTGAAATGGATCATCTCGTTCCTCGCCGGAAGAACACAGAGAGTCCCGCCTCCCCCCGTTTCGATCGGAGGCCACCGAAGTCATCTGCGGAGTCCCGCAAGGATCATCACTCAGCCCCACCCTCTTCAACGTCTACATGAGGCCCCTCGCTATCATCGCACGCCAACACAACCTCAACATCATCTCCTACGCCGACGACACCCAGCTGATCCTCTCCCTGACCAGAGAACCCGACACCGCCAGAACCAGCCCCCACGAAGGGATGAAAGACGTCGCCGAGTGGATGAAGAACAGCCGCCTGAAACTGAACTCAGACAAGACGGAAGTCCTCATCCTGGGACCATCACCCTCCGCTTGGGACGACTCCTGGTGGCCCCCAGCCCTGGGCACCGCCCCCAAGCCAACAGACCACGCACGCAACCTGGGCTTCATCCTGGACTCCTCCGCATGCTCCGCAAGATCTTCCGATGGATCCCTACCGAAACCAGGAAGACGGTCACCCAGGCCCTCGTCACCAGCCGACTAGACTACGGTAACACCCTCTACGCTGGAACAACAGCCAAGCTACAGAAAAGACTCCAACGCATCCAGAATGCCTCCGCCCGACTCATCCTTGACATCCCCCGACGCAGCCACATCTCCAGCCACCTGAAGGACCTGCACTGGCTCCCCGTCAACAAGAGGATCACCTTCAGGCTCCTCACCCACGCACACAAGTCTCTTCACGACCTGGGCCCTAAGTACCTCAACGACCGCCTAACCTTCCACACGCCTACCCGCCAACTACGATCCGCTAGCCTTGCCCTCGCCGCCGTACCACGCATCCGAAGAACCACCGCCGGAGGCAGATCCTTCTCCTACCTGGCGGCCAAGACCTGGAACTCCCTCCCCATCCACCTTCGGCTGACCCAAGACCACCTCGCCTTCAGGAGACAACTCAAGACCTGGCTGTTCGAGCAGTAGCAGCCCCCTTCCCCCTAGCGCCTTGAGACCCTTCCGGGTGAGTAGCGCGCTTTACAAGTGTTTTTGATTGATTGATTGATTGACCAGGACAGAATAGTAGTTTCCTCTGCTTGTCTGGTGGAGTACAGCCGGCCAAAGTGTAAATGACCACCTAATTGAAGTAACCCTCCTCCCCCTCACCCAAAGTACTCTCTATACCCAATACACCTGTGAAGGGGTGGTCCCACCTACTGTATGCTGGCTCGGTTCATCCATTGCTGCATCCAGTACAAGCCATCATCAAGTATTGCATTTGTTTATTGCATTGAGAATTAGTTTAGACAGTCTTTGCATGTTTAAATTCTTCTATGTGTTGAGGATGAATGTGCATAATTTATTTTCTTTTAATAACTGTTTTGGTTTATTAACTATGCCACCTTCTTAGTCTGCCACTGATTAGGGAACATTGGTGACGTCAAGGATCTATACTTTGGAGAGAGCACCATATATTGCTTTACCCATCCTCTCCTTGGCTGAGGCCAATACATCTTACTCATTAAAATCACAAAAGGAGCGCCAGAGAGAACCCGGGAGTATGTTTCATAAGATTTTGCACCGTGTTTGCATCACAAATGTGACGCAAATCGATGCAAAATCTTTTTTTAACAATTTACTTTCCAGCGCAAAACTTGTTTCGCACTGGAAAATCATATTAAAACTAACGCGTAGGAGCGCGCTGCTTTCTATTACTTAGTGTTCCATGGGTGGTGCATGGTTCTTCCCATGCAACCACCCAAGTTTTTTTAAACATCTTTTTATTAGTTACTTAAGAAATCAAAACAGGTTTGTATACCAGAATAGGCACCTATAGATACAACAAGTATAAACAGTACTCTCCCTCTGTGGACAGGTCTTTTGGTTGTACTACAACACACTCCTAGTTTAGTGGAGATCAGACATCATATGAACAATATTTCCAAACCGGGAGAACAGCCCCACAGGGGCGGCACACAGACTATCTCTATAAACATTCCAGTTGCCCCAAATCCATTCCCATTTTTAAGGGCAGCCTCTACTTTCATACACCACCGTCTCTGCAATCATGCACCAATCCATGTCCCTTTTTTAGTCTCTGAGGCACGGTGCAGTTTTTGCATGCCATTGACAGGCTATATTTAGTTTGGCAATTACTATACCTAGAGTCACTCAGGTTTGTTCCATATGATTCATATTTGTGGCAGAAGAAGACACCACTTAACAGAAGGTGTGAAATCACTCCCACATACTTGGCCCAGGCAAGTTAGCACAGACTTCCAGTAGTCATGAACCACTGGGCATTCCCAGATGTTATGGAAACAGGATTCCTGCTGCCACACCGTCTATGACAAGTTGAATCGAGTGCTCTGCCCATCATTACCATGGTGGTGCAAGCCAAACAGGATCTGTGGAGTACTTTAAGCTGCACCAATCGATACCTTGCCTTGATCGCTACTTCCCTGGGGGTGGCCAGTGCCTCTGGCTAATCTTCATCTGCCAGATTGCCTGGGTCTACGTCTCAGCGGTGGCTTAAAGGATGGAGCGTGTCTGGGGAGTTGTTTATTAATTTGTTATTGGTAAGGAAGATTGCCCCCAGTTCATATGATCATCTAACAATCTGTTTTCCAATGGCGATGATTCCGGAAACATGGTAGCCTGAGATGCATGACAAACTGGCAGATAACGGAAAGTCTCCGCAGTTGCCAACTCATAGGGGCTACTCTCCCATTGGACCAAAGATCCCCCACTTTAAAGGTACCAATTAGGTCCCATTTATCGAATCCTGGTCTGTCCCCCAGTGTACCCAATATCTCAGAATCCCGAAGTGTAGTGGCTTGGGTAATTTTACCCCCTCAACCCAATTTCCTGAGTGCTGTATGCCAAATTTAAACTGTGAGGGCAGTTGGCCCTGTAAGGGTCAGTCATTTAAGGTGGGTAAAAAGTGCATGCAGGTACCCATCCGGGCGCAAAATATAATGATCCATATGGTATGCTGGGTCCTCAACAGGTTTATGAGCCCATTGTTTAACCACTGCCAAGTACACCACCCAAAAGTGTTTTATAATAACGGGTAGTGCTATTCTCCCGGCGTACTAGTCTCATGTTCTTTTTTGTTTTTTTTAATTTTTAAGACCTTTATTGACACTGCACATTAGTACCACAGCAATATGCCTACATCCCAATGGGCCGGCACTGCAGCATTCACTAGTCTTGACTTAGGACCACGGGGAGGTGAACACAGCAGGTCGCCTATAACCACATGGGGCCGGCCGCGTCAGGTGGGCAAGTATTGTGGGCAGTTATCAACACAGGTCACAAACAAATACATAAAACTATCAAAAACATTGAGTCACTTTAATAAAGCCATCCGCGCCTGGCGTGCCAGAACATTGCCACTTCAGTTCCCATCAACCGCTCTCCAGACCAAGTCTTTTAACCCCATATTGACTATCGCAGTCCCTCAAACACAGGGAGGTAGTCAGTGCGTCCTCATCTCCCTGACAGCCCCAGCCTCACCTTGCCCCTCCGCAGTCTTCACTATGTCCCCACTCTAATTCGGGTCAAGGATCGTGTCCCCAGGTTCAGTGTGTGCTATCAAATATGTGTGAAGAGGAGCCCAAATATCTCTAGGGCGAGAGGAGGGTGGCATTAGGTCAGCATAAGTGTGTAGCTGCTCCTGACAATAAATCAAATCAGCCAGCCAGTCCTTGAATTTAGGAGCTCGACCACGTCTCCATCTACTGGCTATTCGTCTTATCGCCTTTAGGAAAGCAAATGAAGCGTAACTCCATATTTTAACAGGGATTCGCTCTGTATAACCAAGAAGAACCGTGAGGGGGTCGTCAGGCACGTGTAATCCCGTCATTTCATCCAGCGCTTATAGTACTTCCCTCCAATATTCCCTGACAGACGGGCAGCCCCAGGCCAAGTGTTCGAAGTTCGCGCCATCCGCCCCGCATCTATCACAGCAGTCAGTGTCTCGTAAATGCAGCCGGTGAAGCCGAGCCGGTGTGTAATACAATCTATGAATATATTTATAATGTATAAGGTGCAGCCTACTATTGGCGGATATGATGCCAATCTGGCGGCAACAAAAGGCCCATTATTCAGTCGTGATGGAACACCCCAATTCCGCCTCCCATCTTTCCTTAGCTGGAGCCGGATCCCTCTCCCACTCCCCCTGAGTTGTGCGATACAGCCTCGATACCACCTGGTCAGGGGAAGGCTGTTGTAATAGAATATGTAGAGGAAGCATAACAGTAGGCTCCAGTGGTAAACACTGCGTCGCAGATCGCATGTCCTGCCTGAGCCGCACATAATAGAATAGCTCCAATGGGGTGGGGGATGTATCTCCAAAGAATTCCTCACTGGTGATGAACTTTCCATGTTTATACAATTGGCCCCAAGTGAGGCAAGACAATTTGCGCAGCATTCAACGGCATCCCCCCTCCAACGTGACTGGCAGGTCGCGCCTCCCCAGCAACGGCGCTAGAGGCGAGTACAGTACAGGACATTGCAGTTTGTGTGCTAAGTCCCGCCAGGCGCTAGTGGTGCATTGAACTGTGGTAACGGCCTTATGTCTGGGGACAGCTGGAGTACTTAAATACACTGTGCAGGGTGTGGGTCTCCTTTAACCATCTTCTATTGCTAGATGGGGCATGTATGGAGGGGGGTGCATCCAATAGGCTGCAAAATGAGCCCGAGCGCATATAAAGTATAGGTCTATATCTGGGACCTCGAATCCACCAGATTCATAAGGGCGAGTGAGAACATCCCAGGCCAGCCTGGGCTGCTTCCCACCCCATATTAGCCAGATCATCTGAGTTTTGATGCATTTAAAAAAATAACGGCTAGGGGCATGAGGAATGTTAGTGAAGAGGTAGAGAAGTTTAGGTAATAACACCATTTTAATCAGGGCGATTCTGGCCGCCATTGAGAGAGGCAGGCCTATCCATCTGGTGACCTTGTCCATTATGAAATCAAGTGTACGTCCATAATTAGAGCGCATCAACTCCTCCCGGCTTTGGGAGATATGGATACCGAGGTAAGTAAGGGTATCCGCACACCACTCCAAGGGGTAATCTGGTGTAAACTCTGATGTGGAGTCTGTGAGAGGGAAAATCTGTGATATTCCCCAATTCACATTTATTCCAGAAAGTTGTCCAAACCGGATCAGCAGACAGAGAATGGGGTTGAGACTAATGGCAGGGTCCCACAGATATAGGGTAAGATCATCTGCATATAAGGAAATTAAAATCAGCCTCTCTGGATATATCAATGCATATTCCCGAAAGTGTTGTCTGACCTTGGCCACGAGTGGTTCGAGGGCTATGGCAAATAGAAGAGGTGACAGTGGGCACCCCTGCCGGGTGCCACGTATGATCGTAAAGGGGGACGACTGAATACCATTCACCATCACTCTCGCTCGCACACCAGAGTATAATAAATTTATCCAGGCCAGAAAGGGGGCGGAGAAGCCCATCCATTGTAACACAAAAGCTAGATAATCCCACTCCAGGGAGTCAAACGCCTTAGTGGCGTCAAGAAATATAGCAGCAGCGTTAATGTCAGGGTCAATGTCATGTAGCAACGCAAACAACGTTTGCAGGTTATAAGACGTACCTCTTGTGGGCACAAATCCTGACTGGTCAGGAAGTACCAGGGCCGACATGAGTGGACTGATTCGATTAGCAATTAATTTCACTATCTCAAGCGTATTTCTGTGCGTCTGCCCATCCTCGTCCACCACCTCAAGGACTGTATTGGAAAATTGCGGAGGACGAGTGTTCTGCTTGGGTTTTCGGATCAGATAGAACCCGCTCATCAGAGCCTCTATAACCCAGCCAGAACGTTACCCCCCCCTCCCTAGGGCCTATCCACAATAAGTAACCACATGTATATATACCACCTAAGGACAGGGAATTCCTATTATATATATATATATATATATATATATACACATATACCTTTTATAATCGGCGGCCTCGCGGTCCCAAGTGGACCCAGGACTTCCTACCCAGACGGCAGCCTCAGCCTCGCGGTCCTAGATGGACCCAGGACTTCCTACCCAGACGGCAGCCTCAGCCTCGCGGTCCTAGATGGACCCAGGACTTCCTACCCAGACGGCAGCCTCAGCCTCGCGGTCCTAAATGGACCCAGGACTTCCTACCCAGACGGCAGCCTCAGCCTCGCGGTCCTAGATGGACCCAGGACTTCCTACCCAGACGGCAGCCTCAGCCTCGCGGTCCAAGATGGACCCAGGACTTCCTACCCAGACGGCAGCCTCAGCCTCGCGGTCCTAGATGGACCCAGGACTTCCTACCCAGACGGCAGCCTCAGCCTCGCGGTCCTAGATGGACCCAGGACTTCCTACCCAGACGGCAGCCTCAGCCTCGCGGTCCTAAATGGACCCAGGACTTCCTACCCAGACGGCAGCCTCAGCCTCGCGGTCCTGGATGGACCCAGGACTTCCTACCCAGACGGCAGCCTCAGCCTCGCGGTCCTGGATGGACCCAGGACTTCCTACCCAGACGGCAGCCTCAGCCTCGCGGTCCTAGATGGACCCAGGACTTCCTACCCAGACGGCAGCCTCAGCCTCGCGGTCCTAGATGGACCCAGGACTTCCTACCCAGACGGCAGCCTCAGCCTCGCGGTCCTAGATGGACCCAGGACTTCCTACCCAGACGGCAGCCTCAGCCTCGCGGTCCTAGATGGACCCAGGACTTCCTACCCAGACGGCAGCCTCAGCCTCGCGGTCCTAGATGGACCCAGGACTTCCTACCCAGACGGCAGCCTTAGCACGAGTTCATCCTATAATTACCATAAAATACAACAAGGGAATCAGTGTTACTATTTATCAGATCACACAAGAACTGCCAGTTAGAACACAACTTGTCCTCTGGTTCGAGGGGCTCCTTCCTCCCTTATTCAGCTACCACTTACCTGATCAGGGTTAACATCTGTTCATATCAAGTCACAGCTGACTAGAAGAATAGGCTACCCTCTCATGCAAAAATACATAGCACATGTTGGTTCACTACAAACTGGATACTTTATTTATTCATTACATACACGATAACATAACATCACCTTATAACATATAACCTGCAAAGGAAAAGTGAAAGATTAGGTTGTACACTCTAATAAAAAGGGGTCGACATCACCTTAGTCGTATGTAGCCTGCACTCAATGGTCATCTAGGTTCCCTTCTCGTCTGTGCCTCGGCTTCGCCTGGAAGTCACACCTCCGCAGTCACGGATCTACTCCCTTCTCCTTTCTCCGAGTCACTGGGACCTCTTCCTCATCGGCTACTCTCTTCTCTTTGGCTATTCTGTTAGAAGAATATCTGTCTCTCGGTTTTTCTCCACCTTCAAGTTTGTCATCTGTCTTCCCTGGAATAAGTAGTAGCTTTACTGCTAACGGCCAGGTGCCGCCTACGGACTGAAGCAAGTGCCTCGTAACTGCTTCAGACTTTTGCTAATATAGAGGTGCATTTCCTCATGGAAAATTCCGGCCCGTAACCTGCCGCCCACCAAATTCTTGTACCTCCCCGTGCCAAGGACACTTTCCCAGCCGGCCGGCCTGATGTAGCGTCTTCGGCATGAAGAAAAATACAATCCTTCGATAAGGGCCGGTCTGAACCGGTTCTCTCCAAGCGAATAACACCTCATAACTAAAACATCCCCTTTAACCTAGAAGCATCTCAAGCTGCCGGAGCAGAAAGAAAGATGGAGTCTCTCCCGTTTGAGGCCTACCAGGCCTGAATTCAGCACGGCTCCATGAAATACCCTCACTACAGGGCAGGTTATCCCTAATACTAACGAATCTATCCCCTAGGATATGTGTGCAAACCCTAATCTATGGGGAAGAACACAGGATCATGTCGAAGTGCCTAGTAAATAGACTTCATTCACTACTCTAACCCTTAGGCTTGAATGGTAGAGAGACTGAAGTCACCCTAATCACCCATCAACACAATAGAGCCGGGAAAATCGAGCAGTACATTTCACCCTTGACTTCAGTCTATTATACATTCATTAAACAGAACTAACATCTGTGGAGGAATAATATGAAACAAAGCTAACTGATCTATGTCTAGTACCAAATGTGCAAAATTGAAGTAGTGAAGGAATACACTGAATAAAGCAACAAATAGAAATCAAAACAGCGATGGTAATTAGAATACCTCCTAATATTCGACGTAACAGATACAGGTCAGGTAACCAATTAAAGAGCCAGTCAAACCAGCCCTGGTCAATGTGTTTTCTAACTTTCTCCGTCAAATCATGTAGCCTGTCAATGTGGGCGCGAATAGATTGTGTATGATCAGACAAGTTAAAACAACAAAGACCCTCAAAATCAGAGCAGTCATGTCCATGCTTAAGCAAAAGATAATCAATGGCCGCTCAATTTTGCAAGATGGCTCTCCGTTCACCCTGGGCGTCTAACAGCATGTCAGATAGGACTGTAGAAGTATGATTAATGGATTTTACCATCCAGCAGGCCATTTTCTCAATAGATTTAGCATTATAAACCGCCAAAGCAGGAACACCAATAATTGAAATAGCCAGGCTAAGGTATTCAGATCTGGAATATAAATGCAAAGATGAGTCACAATCCTCCTGTAACATCACTGTATCTCGAATCACACGAGAATTGGCATTCGGATGTGACGAGAACATCAGTAAGCTGAGTCTCGTAATGGCACAGGGGCCACCAGAAATATTTGCGGGGACATATGGCCAAGAAGTATTACCACATGAGAAAAGCCATCCGGCAGGTAGCAACATCGTGCGATAATGACTAGGGGTAACTATCAAACTCTTGCAAGTCATATTGTTCATGACCGAAGCACATGTTTTCGGTGTCCTTTGAAAGCACAAAGTTCGCTCATGAATGGTGAAGGAAGTAGCACCTTTCAATTTCAGATGTAGACATTCAGAAATTGCACTCGGATTACATGTAAGGAAAAAACACATATCACCTTGTGTGATATTATAGGTAACTATTTGGGACTGGACGGGGGGTATCTGGTCCGGTAGTTCAGTACATAAGGGGCAATACGTATGGGTGGCAAAATCGCCCAGAAGAACATTGGGGCGGGCCTTTGAAATGTTGAAAATATTAGTTAGAGTTTCCAGCGAAGCAGGGACAGCAACCAGACAGGTCGCTAAGATGTCGTGTACAGATCTCATCGGCGTCAAACAAAAGTGAGGGGCATCGGTCACCCTTTTCGCCAGTAGTGTCCAAAAGTTCGATGACGAATCCCACGCAGCGAGGGAACGCGACACTCGGGCGCGTAGCTCATTCGGGGTTGACGGGAGTCCTCCTCTCTCGTCGAACCAACCCGAAAACAGTCCGGCGACGACACATCCTGCAGCAACAGTCCAAAGAATGATCTGAAAGAGAATCAAATACAGGCATTAATCATTCTCGTAAGTAACATTTGTCAGCCGGGACCGCTTCCCAGCTATCTTTCCCTGGTCTCATAACTAAAATGGTGTTATCATGACCGGTGGCGATGACCTCTGCCTGTTCAGGGGGAGTTTTAGGCGACTGCACCCAAACCCTGGCCCCAGGGTTATCTGTGGAGCCAAAACCTTTCTGGCCTCGTACAGTTAGCAAAGTTGGGGCAGTGCCTTTTACCATCCCACCACTAAAGACAGGCATTATGAGTAATTGAGCCACTCGGTCAGTTCGATGGATCAGCAAATCAGCCTCACTGCTATTTAGCAGGAGCACCTTAATCTCTCCCTGATAATCACTGTCGATGACCCCTCCAAGTACCTGAATGCCTTTTACAGCCAGCCCCGATCTAGGGGCTATTAATCCAAAATTCCCGGGTGGTATATGAACACCAACACCGGTCGCGATGATGACCCGATCTTTACCTTTTATAACGGTGTCATCCATGGCATGTAAGTCTAAACCTGCCGACCCTGGAGTCGCTCTACATGGAGCCAAAGCTCCGGGAGTAATCTCCCAGTACATCACAGTCTCTCTGATTTCATTTGGCTGAGCATTAACATTCGGAGGGAACAAACGCATAAGTGGAGATTCAGCATTTAGAAAAGGACGATTATTCAAAATTAATAGCGCTTGGGACAAAAAGTCTCGCCAATTCTTATATTTGTCATCAGTTAATTTACGCAGCTGCCCCTTCAGCAGACCATTCAATCTCTCCACAAGACCTGAGGCCTGTGGATAGTACGGGACATGAAACACCCAGTCAATATTGTTTTCCACACAGAATTCCTGTACCAATTTTCCACGAAAATGGGATGCATTATCAGATTGAATTTGGAATGGCACACCATAATACATGATAATCAATTCCAATGTTTTAATGGTATTCAATTGGGTAGCTTGCTTACAGGGAAGGGCTACCAACAAGCCACTGTATGTATCAACAATAGTGCAAACATATTGACAATTCCTACTCATGGGAAGTGGACCGATGTAATCAATTTGCCAAATTTGAACAGGCAGTTTCCCGCGATGTAAATGACCTTTAACAATTTGGGGCACTTTGCGCTCTCTGATATGCTGACAAATGGGACAATGTAAAATAACATTCTTGATCAAATCTAAGGGAATATAAATTCCTCGATCAGCAGCCCACCTGCTAGTGGCTTTCTCTCCAAAATGTCCTGCCTTCTGGTGGGCCCATTTCGCCAATCCCGCAATATCAGAATCTTGCCTGTCCACCACTGCCTCAGCAATTTTAGATTTCTCATCTGCAATGTTATGAAAAAATTTGTCAAGGGAATCTATAGGGGTGTGAGCATCCACATGGAAGATTGTAACAGTACTCTGTGGGAGCATCTCCCAAATCTCCTGCCATAATTCTTTTCCCCACAACTGTTTTGAATGCAATTCCCAATTATGGGAATGCCAAGTCGGTAACCAAACTGCCAGTCCATTGGCAGTAGACCAAGAGTCAGTGAAAATATGACATGTGCCGGGTAATTCTTGTTTCAGGACTTGATAAACAGCATACAGTTCGGCAAATTGACTGCTCTTACCTTCACCAGTTGTGCTCAGCAGTTTTTGCATGATCGGATTATAGGACACCGCTTTCCAGTGCCGTTTCGGCCCTATGAACCTTGCTGAACCATCCGTAAACCAGACATGGTTCCTGTCCTCCGCGGACAAATCATCAAAAGGTCTACCCCACTTGACAGGAGACTCCTGTACTAAAGGTACGGAACATACACTCTCAGTCTCAGTCGATGGCGCTCGCGCCACCTGCTCATGTAAAGATGCAACTCCTTTGTGTCCCACACGTGCCCTGTCTTGTATATACCATTTCCATTTAATCACACTCGCCTCTTGAGCGTGTCCAATTCGGTGAGTTTTCGGCGAACTCATAACCCACTGCATAATAGGAATCTCAGGTCGCAAAACTATATCATGTCCCAAAGTCAACTGCTCGGTATCCACCAGAGCCCAATAACATGCAAGTAGCTGTTTCTCAAAAGGTGTATAACGCTCACCAGCATCAGGTAACTTTTTGGTCCAGAAACCCAACGGCACTCTACTCCTGCCTTGCTTCTGCCACAAACTCCAATTTGCATAAAGGCCCTGTACAGACACATTCAAATCTACCTCACCATCACGTACGGGCCATAAATCCAAAGCATGTTGAATTGCCTCTTTCGCTAAGTTGAACGCATCTTGCTGTGGTTTATCCCAATCAAATGCATTCTTTTTACGGGTGACACTGTACAAGGGGGCCAATATTTGACTCAAATGAGGAATATGCTGACGCCAAAAACCAAATAAACCAATGAAGCTTTGGGCTTCTTTCCTATTCCTTGGAACCGCAAAATCAAGAATTTTCTGTTTAACCTGAGGGATCACTTCACGGTGCCCTTCATGCCAATTAATACCCAAAAATTTTACAGCCTGGGACGGGCCTTGTAGCTTATCCGGATTGATTTCCCAACCTTTCTCACGCAGGCACCCAATGACTCTGTCCAATTGGGTCTGAACTTCCTCTTGTGTTTCGCCTTGGATCAAAACATCATCAATATAATGACACATCTGAACTTGCGGATGAACCGGTACCTCAGCCAAATGCTCTGCCACCAGCCGGTGACATATCGTAGGGCTATGTACATAGCCCTGAGGAAGACTTCTAAACGTCATCTGACGCCCATTCCACGTAAAACTGAACTGTTCCTGACACTCAGGGGCAATCGGAATCGAAAAGAAAGCATTAGCAATATCAATTGACGCATACCATGTACCTGGATGTTTTTGGATTCTTTCAATTAGGGTAATAACATCCGGTACTGCAACGGTCAAAGAGGGTGTGTGTTTGTTCAATTCTCGATAATCAACAGTCATACGCCAAGAATTATCACTCTTACGTACAGGCCAAACAGGATTATTCCAAGCAGAAGTAACTGGGGCTATAACACCTGCATCCACCAACTCCTGAATAGTGGTACTAATCTCCTCATGACCACCTGGAATACGATACTGCTTCTGACAAACAACTTTTGTCGCCTGAGGAACTTGTATGGGGGGCATTCGTAAACGACCAACCCGTATAGGCCTGGACGATATATAATGCGTAGTTCCAAATTGGTAACATCCATCATCTAAATGCAAAGTCATTCCTTTCAAAATATCAATTCCAATTATGAATTCCAAGAGAGGCACCACTAGTACAGAGTATTCTTTTCTAGGGATTCTACCTATTCTCATTTCAAGTAAGGTTTGAACTGCGGGAGTTTCCTTTCCACCTAATCCGGTAATTGTAAAAGGCTGACCTTTAAACTTCTTTGATTTTCCATGAATAAGAGTGGCCTCCGCTCCTGTATCTACCAATGCTCGGGCCCTTTGGATATTACGATGTCTCCAATAAATTTCAATATCTACATAGGGTCTATTATCTCTGTGAGCCCATCTGTGTACTGGAGCTTGACCTATTTCCTAGTCATGTTTACCGCATTCTGTGTACCAGGATAAATCAGGATAAAGACTCTCACGTTTCTTAGGTATCGGTACCTCCTGTTCATATCCATTCCCAGTACGAAATGGATTCGTGTCTTCTGCAGTACACTGCTGGTTTCGATCGGCCAAATTATGACGATCCTCTCTCCTCCTCAACACAGGGGATTGATCTCTATCATCTCTACGTCTGCTGTAAATATAATCATTTTTTCCCCTCTCTCTTTCCTCTTCTCTCTCTCTGTCTCTCTCTCGACGGGGGGACATATCACGTACATAACGTCGGTCATCACGACGAACAGAGCGCCCACGGCGGTCGTCATCACCGCTACCGTCCGAACCACCACGATCACACTCAGTCGTCCGAACACGCCGGGCACCCTCCTTCCGATCCAAGCCACGTTTGCGAAACAACTCCCACAACCGAGCAGTAGTCTCACCGTCAATGTCCTCCCTCCGCACACCATCGGCCAGAAGACCAGAAAAGATATCACGTCTAGTAAGTTTATTGTCACCAGGAGTACGAGTGTCAGGCCGGGACTGACGTTCAGGTTTAAACCACTCGCCTAACTCACCGAGTTGGCGTACCGATTCCAGTACTGTAGATAACACGTTACCAGTTTGATTAATCAATAAAGTCATCATGACCTGTTTATAAGCAACAGGGGAAGAACGAATAATACGATTCCGCACAGAAGATGTCAACGAACCATCAAGCAACCTGTCAGCAGTACCCAGAAAAATTGCCGTTTTCATCACCTCGTCTTTGAGACGTTGTGCAGCGTCGCGCAAAGTATACCACTGTTTGTCATTCACAGGCCAATCAGACTCAGTAGGGTACTTTATATTACAACCCTCAGTCGCCAATTGAAGTAAAGAAATTTGACCACCACCATTATAGTTACGAAAATGATCCTGTACAGTAGAATCCGAACTCAAGGAACAAAACTTCAAACAATCGCCATTATCTAACATAATGCCAGCAGCGCCCAGTTCATAAAGGCGCACCATCCATGTGAGTAAGGTCTCACCAGCTCGCTGCCGAAATTGCTGCAAAATATCACTAATTTCCTGTTGAGTAAAATCCTCTAAAGAGTCTAAAGAAACACCCTGCGGAGCAGCGGGAGACTGCTGCAATTTCCGACGAAAAACTGGATGCACCGAGACCGCGGGATGAGCATCACAAGGAGCTCGACCAGTACACGTAGAGGAACAATCAGTGGAAGAAGCATCAACCCCGCTCGAAGGACGAGCGCAATCACGGGGTGCACCATCAGGGGTGCGAGAAGCAGGTTTACAATCATGGCGGGAGCGGGAGGACTCGCGCTTGACACATTCCTCACCCGAGGAACAAGAATCACTCGAATTCCAGATATTACCATCCCATTCATCAGGATTCCAATCCAGTCCGGCTTTCGCCACGACCAGACGCACCTTTCGTGTCGAAACCCGACCGCGCCGATTCTTGTATTTATAACGGGCAATTCGCACAGCCGCCCTCTCGGCAATAGTCTGATAAGTCTCAAGTTTGTCAGCAAGCAACTTATTTTGACACCGCAACAAAGTATGAGAATTCTGAATCTCAACAAAGTGCGCTTCCACATCCTTAAGAGATATCTGCAGCTTCAACAACCTCTCATGCAGAATCCTGTACGCAGACAGAATGATCCAACCTCTGCGCCCCAAAATGGGAATCTCCTCACCCTTCGAGATGGGTGCCTTCTGTAAACAAGTAATCACATTAGCCGGCTCCGCCAGCTCCAAAGAAGAATTCCAATTCTCACTCAAACCAGTAGAATCAGCCCACTCACGGGCGAAGGCTTCATAAGGCGTTGAATCCCATCCGGGAATATCAACGGGCAACTTAAAAGTAGATTTTGACTTTCTAGAAAACATCGCGAAAAAGAAAGAAGAAAAGAAAGAAAAAGAAAAACTATACACACAATTATACCACAAATAATATACAAACAAAACCACGCACACGCCAAAAACAAACACGAGACAACACGAAGCACACAGGTTTCGAAAACGGTTCGTGACGCCAAATGTTCTGCTTGGGTTTTCGGATCAGATAGAACCCGCTCATCAGTGCCTCTCTAACCCAGCCAGAACGTTACCCCCCCCCCCTCCCTAGGGCCTATCCACAATAAGTAACCACATGTATATATACCACCTAAGGACAGGGAATTCCTATTATATATATATATATATATATATATATACACATATACCTTTTATAATCGGCGGCCTCGCGGTCCCAAGTGGACCCAGGACTTCCTACCCAGACGGCAGCCTCAGCCTCGCGGTCCTAGATGGACCCAGGACTTCCTACCCAGACGGCAGCCTCAGCCTCGCGATCCTAGATGGACCCAGGACTTCCTACCCAGACGGCAGCCTCAGCCTCGCGGTCCTAAATGGACCCAGGACTTCCTACCCAGACGGCAGCCTCAGCCTCGCGGTCCTAGATGGACCCAGGACTTCCTACCCAGACGGCAGCCTCAGCCTCGCGGTCCTAGATGGACCCAGGACTTCCTACCCAGACGGCAGCCTCAGCCTCGCGGTCCTAGATGGACCCAGGACTTCCTACCCAGACGGCAGCCTCAGCCTCGCGGTCCTAGATGGACCCAGGACTTCCTACCCAGACGGCAGCCTCAGCCTCGCGGTCCTAAATGGACCCAGGACTTCCTACCCAGACGGCAGCCTCAGCCTCGCGGTCCTAGATGGACCCAGGACTTCCTACCCAGACGGCAGCCTCAGCCTCGCGGTCCTGGATGGACCCAGGACTTCCTACCCAGACGGCAGCCTCAGCCTCGCGGTCCTAGATGGACCCAGGACTTCCTACCCAGACGGCAGCCTCAGCCTCGCGGTCCTAGATGGACCCAGGACTTCCTACCCAGACGGCAGCCTCAGCCTCGCGGTCCTAGATGGACCCAGGACTTCCTACCCAGACGGCAGCCTCAGCCTCGCGGTCCTAGATGGACCCAGGACTTCCTACCCAGACGGCAGCCTTAGCACGAGTTCATCCTATAATTACCATAACATACAACAAGGGAATCAGTGTTACTATTTATCAGATCACACAAGAACTGCCAGTTAGAACACAACTTGTCCTCTGGTTCGAGGGGCTCCTTCCTCCCTTATTCAGCTACCACTTACCTGATCAGGGTTAACATCTGTTCATATCAAGTCACAGCTGACTAGAAGAATAGGCTACCCTCTCATGCAAAAATACATAGCACATGTTGGTTCACTACAAACTGGATACTTTATTTATTCATTACATACACGATTACATAACATCACCTTATAACATATAACCTGCAAAGGAAAAGTGAAAGATTAGGTTGTACACTCTAATAAAAAGGGGTCGACATCACCTTAGTCGTATGTAGCCTGCACTCAATGGTCAGTCACACCTCCGCAGTCACGGATCTACTCCCTTCTCCTTTCTCCGAGTCACTGGGACCTCTTCCTCATCGGCTACTCTCTTCTCTTTGGCTATTCTGTTAGAAGAATATCTGTCTCTCGGTTTTTCTCCACCTTCAAGTTTGTCATCTGTCTTCCCTGGAATAAGTAGTAGCTTTACTGCTAACGGCCAGGTGCCGCCTACGGACTGAAGCAAGTGCCTCGTAACTGCTTCAGACTTTTGCTAATATAGAGGTGCATTTCCTCATGGAAAATTCCGGCCCGTAACCTGCCGCCCACCAAATTCTTGTACCTCCCCGTGCCAAGGACACTTTCCCAGCCGGCCGGCCTGATGTAGCGTCTTCGGCATGAAGAAAAATACAATCCTTCGATAAGGGCCGGTCTGAACCGGTTCTCTCCAAGCGAATAACACCTCATAACTAAAACATCCCCTTTAACCTAGAAGCATCTCAAGCTGCCGGAGCAGAAAGAAAGATGGAGTCTCTCCCGTTTGAGGCCTACCAGGCCTGAATTCAGCACGGCTCCATGAAATACCCTCACTACAGGGCAGGTTATCCCTAATACTAACGAATCTATCCCCTAGGATATGTGTGCAAACCCTAATCTATGGGGAAGAACACAGGATCATGTCGAAGTGCCTAGTAAATAGACTTCATTCACTACTCTAACCCTTAGGCTTGAATGGTAGAGAGACTGAAGTCACCCTAATCACCCATCAACACAATAGAGCCGGGAAAATCGAGCAGTACAACGAGTTAAAGCCGCAAGGACTTTACCCGGTCTATCCCCTTCACCGTACTGGCGAGCCTTGAAATATTTCCCTTTGAATCTACACCCACTCTCTGCCGCCTCCTGATATTCACTGAGTACACTCCGTAGTTGAGCCTGTAACTCTGGTTTGGGATTAGATTGCAGTGCAGCCTCAACGCTCTTGAGGTCCGTCTCCAATCTGCGCAAGGTGGAACGTATATCCCTTAAGATCCCCCCACTCTTTGCAATGCACAAGCCCTGTATGGTTACTTTAAAGGCGTCCCAGACTGTGGAGTATTGCAAAACCGAATCTACATTACGAGGCAAAAAATCTTTGATCTCCTGTTCAAGTTCCCGTTTGAATACAGGGTCCAGCAGTGATAACGGATTAAGTCTCCAAGATAGAAAGGGAGACTCCACATGCGGAGGACTGAGGGCGACGAGCACTGGAGAGTGATCTGAATTTGTCCAGGGAAGATGTGAGGTGTGCGTTACCCAGGGGGCAAGATCCTTGGTTATAAGCCATGCATCAATTCTGGACCAGGAGGCCCGGGCCGTGGTATAGCAGGTACCTTCCCTCCCCAAAGGGTGCATATGACGCCATGCATCTAGTAATTCGAAATCATTCATTATCATTTTGAGGGTAGATTGCGAATGTGAATAATGATGTGGTTGTGACAGTTTAGCAACCCCGTTAAAAGAGGCTGGGATTCTTAGATGGGGAGAGTTATTGGTGGATGGAAGGGTACAAGACTGGGAGGTGTTGAGGGACAAGGTGGGAACGGCCTTCTCCAGGTTTAAATACATACAGTTGGACAGTTGGGCACGAGCAGTAAATAGGAAAGGACCTCAATTGGGGAAATACAGCCAGTTCGAACAACAACTGGTAGAAAAGCAAGAAAGGGGTAAAGAGGTGGCAATCTGGTACTGGTCTATGGTGGAGGAGGCGGATGGGGATTTCGCCTTGCCAGACAAGCTATGGGGAATTGAGTTGGCCCTTCAGTGTGAGGACTTATGGATGAGATCCTTTTCTTTTCTCTATAAAACAGTGAAACCAGTTTGGTTAAGACGTAATCATTTGTTCACTTTGCATCGGGCCTACCTCTCACCCCTAAGGCTTTCCAAGTTTCTTTCAGGGAAGAAATGTAATAAGTGTAATTTGGTGGCAGCTTCAGATATACATATGTTTATGGACTGCCCTGCCATTAGGTTGTTTTGGTAAGAAGTAAAGGTCACCTTGGATTCGATTTTAAGTATATCGTTGAACATCACTCTTCCGCTAATAATTTTTGGATTGGAGGAAAATGTAAACGGACAGGCAAAGTCTTTTCTTTTCTATTCCATCATCCTGGCAAGGCGACAAATATGTAAATTTTGGATGGAAGCTAAAGCTCCATCACACGCAGCTTGGTTAATGTCACTGTACGAAACTTCAAAGACTGACTTGGCCAGATCATGTCGTAAAAGAAATCTGTCTTTTTGGGATCTGTTAATAAACTGGAGATAGGATGACCGGGGTTTTTTTTTTTGTATTTTTTTTTTCCCCGGGTCCGATGATTATGTCAATTAGTCTCCAGAAGACCTTGGGAAGTGGTCTCTCCCCCTCCCGTACGTAATCCCGGGTCTGTCAGGTTGAACACCATTGACTGGAGTTTCTCCGTTTTCCACTTAAGAGGTTGGTCTCCCACCTATTAAATAAATCGTGCCCGGAAAAGGCCATGAAGGAGGATAGATCGCTAAATTACTTCAAGGCAGACACGTGTGGTGGTTGGCGTCTCTTTGTGGATGGAGGTAATGGCAAATGAGGAAAAAAAATAAAATAAAAAAATGATGTGGTTTTGAATGTGAACTATCCACCGCAGGGTGAACTGTGACATTGTAATCCCCTCCCCAGAGTAGATGTGTGGCCCTATCACTAAGATCTTACCCCATAGTACCCGGAAAAACTCCGGGTCATCATTATTCGGCCCATAGCAAGAAACAAATGTTAAGGAATGATTCGCCATCCTGCCCCACAGGATAGCGTAACGACCCTGCTTGTCCATAATAGAGCCTATTGGGGTGTATGGGAGAGTTTTTCGTATGAGGATGCATGTCCCTCGGGCGTATGATGAATATGAGGAAAAGCAAGTGTAACTAGTCCATCGTGCGGCAAAGGAGGGGGGTAGTAGGACTGAAATGCGTTTCCTGCAGCATCGCGCAGTGTACCCCATGCCGTTCTAAATAGGAAAGTATGTGTCTGCGCTTACGGGGTTCCCTCAGTCCTCGTACATTCCAAGTGAGGAAATGATAAGTGGGGGGTCTAGTACTGTCAGTCATAGTGTTCCTGCAGGTATATCATTGGTGAGGAAAGACATGAAGAAAGTCGGCAACGGTGTCTGAGCGTGTAGGTTATTAGCACATCAGTGGCTCGTGGCTTAACGTATGGTCTACTGTTTCTTAATTGAACAAACGCCCCCCTCCCTCCCCCATCCCACATCAGCAGCCCAATCCTGCTGTGGCTTTCTTCACCCCCCCCCCCTTCACCCGTAAGGCCATGGTCCCAACATAGGAGATTGGCTCAACCGTTAACATCCCCAACAAAAGAAAAACTGTTCTGGTAAGGGTTCACCTGATGGGTGGAGTCCAGAGGGCGACCAAGTGCTTCCTCGCCGGGGCGAGGGTGTTCGGGTGGTCTTACGTAGGTACAACTCAGTCTAGTTTCTGGTGCGTCAGTTAACTTCGATGGAGTCCGCCATCCCGGCGGTGTAGGTACACGAAGCAGCTTATGTCGTCAGCTTGGCCAGGATCGTGGGTCATTGTTCCTTCAAGCATTACCCCCGGGAACCCATGTCTCCATAAATGCGATCATTTTCCCATGTGGGGGGAGGGGTCAGCAGCGACACCCCCAGTGTGGGGGCTACTTTCTCATTTCTCAGCCTCCGTCTCCCATCGTTGTCTACAAAAAGACCCTTTGAGTGTGAGTCCTGGTCCGGTGTTATATGACTGGGACACTTCACTAGTATGGCTCAGCATTCTCCGTTCACTCTACATCGCAAATTCCTCCTCCGTCCGCCATCCGGTGAGGCGGGAGGAGTGGCCCGTCCACAGCTTTGGCAAGGTCTTGAGGAAATCCTGCGCTAGCTGCGGAGTGTTGAAAAAATGGTGTTTACTCTGGTATGTCACTTTGAGTCGGGCAGGGAAGAGCATCTGTTCTTGCACAGCCATGGTGAAGTCGGGATAGAGCGAAATGCTCATTCCCTCGTATCGGAGCTGACCCTGTTCTCTTGAAAGGCGTAAGGCTGTATCCCGATCCCGGTAGTTGAGCATCCTGGCGATTATCGGGCGGGGCGTTGGCTCCAGGGACCAGGCGTGGTGCCAGCGGGCGATGGGCACGCACTAACACCAATACCGGAGAGAAGGCCTCCCTACCAAACAACGTTATTAGAAGGCACTCAACATATTCCTCCATCCTGCCCGTAGCTGTTGACTCCAGCACTCCCAGTATGCGGAGATTATTTCTCCTAGAGCGGGATTTCAAGTCCTCATTCTTGGTCGGTATAACTTTCAGGACTCTCTCCATTTCTAGCGTTTTCGACGATGTCGCGGTGGAGGTGTCTTCCAAATCCGAGATTCATCTTTCCGCTTCCGTCAGGAGATCCTCATCCTTATCCACTCTGTGTGTAACACCGTCAAGTCGACCATTCATGGAGCCCATCTTAGATTCTATGGAAGCGAGGTTGGATTGCATAGCCAATAGTAACTCCTTCAGGTCCGCAGTTCAAGGCGCCGGAGTTTCCGTTGGATCTTCCTCAGGATCCGTTTGGGAGCGGGTGCCCTTCCGCGCCTCAAAAGTAAGCTTTGGTTGGCGCACATCTGGTTTTCCCATGATGGCGGGGGGGGGGGTCAGTGCGACCCAGTGAAGGCTCCCAAATACCTGCTAATCTGCGCCTATTGGTTTGCCCCAATCAGTTGCGTGAATACAGAGTGGGCCGTCGTCAGTAAGTCCAAGTCAAAGCAGGAGTTATTACGTCGTTCTTTTCTTCTACTTCGTCTCCCACAGGTACGCCAGTCGAATATCTGGGCAGCCGCCCCCGCGCGCCCCCCTCACCCACTGAATCCAACGAAGACTCCAAAGCTGCCCAATGGCCTCCTCGGTGTTGAGTTGTGACTCTACCGCCACGTCTCCTCCAGAAACCTACAGCGACTGGCCAGTCGTTATCAGCAATACAGATCGTTCCCAGGCATCATTCGCTCCATTGTCGAGGCTATATGTCCTGCAATGTCAATGCCCCCACCTCCTGATCAGCATCTCCCGCTCGACCAATCCTCTAATTCAATGCAGTGCAGGCCAGGGCAGAATGTGACTTAATCGGTAAGGTTCATAGGGTTCAGCAGGACTGGATTTTCAACATTGCTTCTGTCCCATTGGCAGCCTGGCCTCTTGGTGATTATCTAGGCCACTCTGGAATGGGGGAGGGGAGGGGAGGCAGCCCGTCCCGACAGTCACTCCCCCCACTCGATCACTCAATATCCCCTCAGCAATGGGGCCAGCGCAGCTTCTCGCGGCACTCTGCACCTCGCCGCATCCGAAAATGGCCGCTTCCTCACCGATTCAATATCAGGCCCCGCAGCGCGTTCAATGCGGACTCAGTTGTGAGGGCTCCCGTCAGAGCGCGCAGCGCGGCAGCGTGGCAGCAGCTGCCCACTCCTACCGCGTCCGCACGGGAGAGGCAGCTGGCCTCGGGGGACGATGAGCACTCACCGGGTCCAGAACAGCGGCATTCCCAGGTCCATGACTCGTCCCCTCAATGGCCGTTCAGTCCCACAACGGACCGCCCGTCCTCAGCAGTACTTACGCAGGGCCGAAGCTCTCGATCCGGAAGGGAGCCCCGGGCCAGCGTCAGGCGCCTCTTAGCTTTCCGAACTCGGGGGTCCCGAGCTCCGTCCAGTCGCTGCTAAGAATTTCCCCTGTTGCGCTCCGTTCCGCGCCTCAGTCTCCTTCCTCCGCCATTTTGGGAACCGATGGACTGAGGATCTACGGTGATTTCTGCAGGACTGAAGGCAAGTTCATCCGTGATTTCAGTGCATATGTGCTGCCAACTTGTTCTGACGCACCTTTTTATGATTTTGGTGTGGCTACGCTCCTGAGTTTCCAGGATTATGAGCGGATCTAACCCCGAACAGCAAGAGCATCACGCAATTGCGGCCATCTTACTTGGCACCCTCTAGCGCCCCCGTACTAGTCTCATGTTAATTTAGTTAGGGTGATACGAGGGGTCCCTCCGTCCAAGATCAGTGTTCTGATTTCACTCTCTATAGTTTTAAAATAGTGCGCATTAAAAGGAAATGGCGTGTTTTGCAGTACTTCTAGAAACTGTGGGAGTGCCATCATTTTGAATATTGCTGCTCTGCCGAACAGTGAGAGCGGAAGCGCTCTCCAATGGCAGACATCACTTCTAAGCCGCAGCAAGGGACCTTGTAGATTCTGAGCATTGAATAGTACTGGGCCTGTTGTAACAGAGATACCTAGATAACGGAATCCATCTGTCACTACATTGGCTTCACAGTTGAGTGGTAAGGTTGGTGATTCATCATGGAGAACATAAACTGTGGACTTGGACCATTAATGGTATATCCAGAATATTTATTGAAATTAGTGAAAATATGTAAAATTCTATTGTTAGAGGATTGTGGAGCAGCTACGCATAACAGGATGCCATCTGCATAGAGAGATTATTCTATCCTCCCAATCGACTGTCCATGGCAAGCCACGTATTAGTGGGTTCATCTGCACCCAAATAGCCAATGGCTCAAAGATCAATGCAAACATAGATGGCGAAAGAGGGCATTCTTGCCTAGTCGCGCATTGGAGGGCAAATACATCAGAGGTCCGACCACTGACAACCACCTACGCAAAAGGTTTAGTGAAGAGGAGACACAGCCAGGACAAAAACTTGGGACAGAAGCCCATTCGCTCCAAAATGGCAAATAGATACGGCCATTGAATTGTGTCAAAGGCCATGCGGGTATCAAGCGACTTCTCGAATTGGACCAACGTGACCCAACACTCTGTGGATTATTATGAGCCGTATTTCTGCCAGGCATAAATCCTGATTGATCAGGGTGTACTAATTTAGTAACTATTTTGATAAGTCGTGATGCCAAAAGCTTGGCCTGGATTTTCGCCTTTGCGCTGAGAACTGAGATCGGTCTGTATGAAGAACATTGGTCTAGTGGTTTATTCTGTTTATGGATTGCTACAATTGATGCCAATACCACCCAAGGTTTTTGATACAAAACCCTATTCACTAAAAAAAGTAGACAGGAATTTTGCGAAAATAAAAGAACCCATTTCAAATAGGCGCTATGAAGGAGAAATGCCTTCATTTCTCCTTTTTTCTGACTTTGCATGTGTGCTGCACTGTACAGCACACATACAAAGTGGGGAAAGGTTTAAAGTTAGTCTAAGCATAGTATTTTGTACTGTAAGTGTATCCTTCCAGTACAAAACCTAGGAGTTGGCCTAACGGCTAGGGCAGTCGACCTCGAATATGAGGAACTGGGTTCGGGTCTTGGCAATGACGCTGAACATCCTGTGATTCTGGGCAAATCACTTAATCTCCCGTGCCTAACAAACAATGAATGTGTCCTCATGTAGTGCAACTGGGGCTATGTAATTGCTCTGATACCCGATTCGGGTCAAGTTCGCCCTATATAAAACTCTGTAAAAAAAAAAAAAAAGCTAGACATACGCAGACACCCTTGCACTATGGTGCAAAGGTGGATGCGTTGTGCACAGCAGCAAATTTCTGTGCCAGCGCTAGGGAGAAGGGAGGAGAGTGACATATTTCTGTAAATATGGTGCTTTCTTGCTCACGCAACGCAGTGCAGCATTCTTTTTTTTTTTTTTTTTTGAAAAACCTTTATTACAATTTCAAAGAGATACAAGTATGGGCCTACAACCAACAGGCCGGCCGCTAATACGCAGTGTAAGCCTAGGCACAGCTTAACATTCACATCGATGAAGCAATAAAAAAGTTACTGGAGTGCTAATCATCGCAGTCGGCCGCAGCCGCAGTCCATAAACAAGCAAGAAAGGTTTCATATTTTTGAGAAACGAAAAACATCAAACACACAAGGCAGAGGAAGTTAATGACAGTAACATGTGCTCCCCGTATCGAAGGAGTAAACCAACCCGGGTAGACAGAGGGGGGGGGGGGGGCAAGGCAGAAGAAACAAATCCGCATTTCGCAGGAGCATACAGGAATGCGCGGGCTAGGGAGACAGAGCGGCATCCATCTCACGCGTCTGGGGCGGGGCGCAAATATCTCCACGATAGGAGTTCCAGGGACCCCACACCTTAATCCACTTCCCAGGCTTGCCTCTCGCCACATATACCGTTTTCTCTCTGAACATAAACCAGTCCATGTGTTCCTTCCACGCGGAGACCGTTGGTGGCCTCTGGGAGCCCCACAATTGTGCAATGTCACGCTTCGCTACCATATATCCCAGAGTCACCCATTGCGTCTGCGTCACATTGTAATCAGTCGGCTCCCAGACATTCAACAAACATCTTCGTGCCTCCGGCAACAAGGCAACATGCGTGACTTCTTCTAACACCGCATGCACTCTGCACCAAAACCGAGTCACCTCCGGACACTCCCACAGGATATGGAGGAAGGTCCCCAGTAGTCCACAGCCTCGCTTACACAGACCATCCACCGAATACCCCATACGCATCAAACCAGGCCCCGTGACATACACTCTGTGGAGTATTTTAAGCTGGACGAACCGCAATCGGGCCGGGATAGCCACCTCTTTCGGGGAGGCCACCGCTGACACCCAATCCTCGTCGTCCAGTTCCAAACCGTCGACAATCCATGTCTCCCGCAATGAGGCCAGCAAACCCATGCGATCATTGATAAGCTTCTTATAAATCAACGAGATGGTGCTATCCGGCACATAGCCGTCCAATACTCTGTCTTCCAACGGGGAATGCTCCGGAATAGCCGCCACGTCCGAGAACACGGAACACAAGGCATGATGGACCTGAGCATATCGAAAGTATTCCCTATCATTCAACTGATATTCAGTTTTCAGCATGTCGAACGTCTTAAATTTCCCTTTCGTCCAGAGATCCCCTACCGTGCTGATACCAATCGTATCCCACTTCTCAAAGCCTTTCGTAGTATACAGATAACCCAAACGCTGGGAAGCGTACAATGGCGTAGCCCGAGTCAAGCGATCCCTCCACCCCATCGCCGCATTTGCTGCATGCCACACCTGCACCGCGACCCGCGTCAGGCCCGTCAACCGCGCATCAAGGGACCCCGAGTATAGTGCTCGATTATAGTCCCCGCCTGGCAGTAACAATTTGTCCATCTCAAAAGCCGGGTTCAAAGCAGGCCCATACATCCCGTGATTGACGGCAGCCAACTGGGAGGCCCAGTAATATCGCTTAATATCAGGGAGAGCGACCCCCCCATCATACCACGGTAGGGTTAGTTTGGCAAGAGCAATCCGCGGCCGCCCATCCCAAAACAATCGACGCTGGAGACACTCCACCTCTCGAAAATAACGGGCCGGCACTACGTCCATAGTGTTCTGCAGGGCGTACAAAAAACGTGGCAGCGACATCATTTTGAACAATGCTGCCCGGCCGAGCGGCGAGAGCGGCAGCCGCCGCCAACCCGCCACATCTGCCCTTAGGCGCTGAAGGGGGGGGAGAAGATTCCGTTCATACCGGGCCACCGGGTCCAGGGTTATAAAAATTCCCAAATACGTAAACCCCGACTGCGCAATCTGGATAGGACACCCCCGCGGAAGGGGGGGGCCTCCCCGGAGAGAACGTATACACAAGACTTAGCCCAGTTGATGACCAATCCGGAATTGCGACCAAAGGAGCTCAACACATCCACTAATACAATGAGCGATTTGCGCAGAGATGCAAGATACAAGAGGATATCGTCCGCATATAGGGAGACACGATCCTCGGATTCCGGCGTCCATCTAAGGCCACGGATCGAGGGGTGCCACCGCAACCACTCCGCAAGGGGCTCCAAACATAGCGCAAAGAGAAGAGGCGACAGCGGACATCCCTGTCGGGTGCCCCTACCCAAAACAAAGGGAGCCGACACCCGTCCGTTGACCACCACCTGTGCCAGTGGGTTGTCATAAAGCAATTTCACCCAACCGATAAACCCCGGGCCAAACCCAAACTTCGCCAATGCTGCCCAGATGTACGGCCATTCCAAGGTGTCAAACGCCATGGTAGCGTCCAGGGACGCCAAGATGGCCGGCTCACGAATGAATGGCGCGCGAGCAAGGACGCCATGCAGTCGCCGCAGGTTCAAAGCGGTATTGCGATGGGGTATAAAACCGGATTGATCCTGATGAATCAGGTCGCCCACAACCCGGATCAGACGATTGGCCAGTACCTTTGCGAGGATTTTAGGCTCCGTGTTTAACAAAGAGATGGGCCTGTAAGAATTACACCGATCCCGCGGCTTCCCTTCCTTATGGATAACAACAATAGAAGCAAGACGTTGATCAGAATGGAGGGAGCCCGCCGCCTGAGCCTCAAGGAACATGTCCCGGAGATACGGCGCAATCGCATCTGGGCGCAGCTTATATAATTCGATGGGATGTCCGTTAGGACCCGTGGCCTTGCCAGAGGCAATAGAGCGAATGGCCAAGGCAATCTCATCTGGCGACAGGGCCGCATCCATCAATAGTTTATCCTCATCAGATAGGGAAGGCAGAGTAATGTCTCGAAGCAGCAGTCGAGAGTCTTCCTCCGATCGCTCTGAGACCGGAGAGTAGACCCCGTGAAAATACTCCGCAAAGCAATCAACAATCTCACCGGGGTCCGTCACACGCACACCATCCACCCTCTCAACCTCCGGTACCACTCGACTCGCTCTCTCCTTCTTATCCAACCAGGCAATCAACTTCCCGGCCTTATCACCCATATCGTACAAACGCCCCTGTTGCTCCCTGCTCATACTCCTAGCAGATTCAGTAACCAGCGCCTTGTAGTCGGCCTGCTTAAACTCCAGCACATGCAATCTGTCATCCGTAACACCTTGCTCCAAATCACTCTCCAACTCGGTGATCCCATTTTCTAGCCGAACAACCTCCTGCGCCTCGCATTTTTTGGTATGGGAAATGAGAGATAGGGCCTGGCCCCGGAGCACCGTCTTAAAGGCCTCCCAAAGGAAGATGGCGGAGGACACCGACCCCACGTTGTCATTAAAGTAGTGTTCCAGAGACTTAACCAGGTCTGCACGAATCGTAGGTACCAAGGATTGATCGGCGCCACCCTCCCCTCCGCCCCCAGGGCGATATCTAGGTGTAACAAAAGGGGGGAGTGATCAGATATACCGCGTGCCAAATGTCGCACCTCCCGATCATCCCCGCCTGGGCCGCAGGCACTAGCATATAGTCAAGCCTCGAAAGACTACCGTGGGCCCCGGAGTGGAAGGTATATTGCGCCTGTCCAGGGTGTTTCAACCGCCAGCAGTCTATCAGTCCCAGGGTATCCAGAAAGCCCCCCAGCCAGTTCTGGGCCCGAGGGAGGTCCCTAGGGGGGTGTCGATCCTCAACTCCGGAAACCACAGCGTTAAAGCTCCCCCCCAGGACCAACACCCCCCCCGGGAGCCCAAGCAGCAGGCGCCCCAAATCAGCAAAGGTGGCCGTCTGAAGGCCTGGCGGCACGTAAACCGTGACCAGCGAAATCAACTTACCCTGCCACCTCCCCACCAGCGCAGTGTAGCGCCCTCTGTCGTCGTGGAGCACCTCAACCACCACCAACGGGAGAGAGGTCCTGACTAAAATGCCCACTCCCCTCGAGCCAGAGGTGAAACCAGAATGGGCCAGAAGGCGATATCCTCGTCTGTTCATGGCATGGAACGAGTTCCCTATGAGGTGCGTTTCCTGCAAGAACACAATGTCAGGCGAAATACGTTTCAAGAACTGCAGGACTACCCCCCGCTTTATCCTGTCCCCCAGCCCATTCACATTCCAGGAAAGAAGTCTCAGCCCCCTACCCCCCATCCCTCCCAACACAAACCATCCCCCTCCCGGGGAGCACAATCATAATAGCACAGCAGAAAATATTACCTCGCCTTGTGAAACCAACAAACAAACCCCAACCCCACCCCTTCAACCCCAACGAAACTCCCCCCTCCCTGCACCCCTGCGTGAGCCCGAACAGCCCCCCCAACATGCATTGTGCCTGTCGCCCCAATATGAAATTCACTACAAAAAGGACAAGAAAAACCCCAGAAGGAGGAAAGGGCCCCAGCAAGCCCCCCACAACCTCCAAATACACAGGGCAAAGCGTTACAAACTGGAGTCCAGTGCAGCCACAGGTGCAAAACGTTACCAGTACAGTCCATCGCCAGGATCACAGTTCCATTCCTACTCCGTCAAACCCTCTCCGCTCTCCGCCATCCGACCCTCCCGATCCCGACTCTTGGGCAGGGCATCCAGCCACTCTCCCGCCGCCTCCGGCCGGTCGAAGAAGTGTGAGCGACCATCTAACTCGACCCGCAGCCTAGCCGGGAATAGCATCGCATACTTGAACTCCATGTCTCTCAAGCGCCGTTTGATGGCTGAGAATCCCATCCGTTGCTTTTGAACCGCTTGCGTAAAGTCTGGGTAAAAGCTAACATTAGAGTTCTCGAATTTTAATGGCCCAGCCACCCTCGACGCCTGCAGGATAGCGTCTCTATCCCGAAAATTAAAAAGTCGGGCAATGATAGGCCGCGGGGGGGCACCCACCTTAGGCGCACCCCCTGGAATCCTGTGGGCCCGTTCCACAGCGAAGAACTTGCTCAGCCCTTTGGGTGCTAGATGAGTCACCACTAGATCCTCCACAAACAGATCCACAGCAGACTCCTCCGACCGTTCGGGCACGCCGATAATGCGGACGTTATTCCGCCTGGCCCTGCTTTCGGAATCCTCAAGGCGACGATCAGTCAGGTCACTGGCGAGCTGCAGCCTCCGCACCGTCGTCTGCAAAGCGGCCACATCTACCATTAGGCTCGACGCCGCTTGAGTCAATGAGTCGACCCGGTCATTGGTTTTTGACAAATCCGCTCTGACCAAGGTGACATCAATCAGCACCGAGTCCAATTTATTAGCCAGGGTATCCAATTGCTGGTTCACAGTCACCTTCATCTCCTCAATGGCCCCCATGACATCCAGCAGAGTCAATTCGGATGATGCGCCCGAGGCCTCCTTGGGCGGCTCAGGCGATTTACGGGATCCACTAGGGGATCCCTTTGGCTGCGCATAGCGGTCCATATTGTTGGCCTGGGAATAGGCTCCCCTCCGGGTAGATTTGGGTTTCAGTTTGTCGCCGTCCGCTCTCGTTGTCATCGTCAGCGACCAGCAAGGTCAGCACCCACCAGCACCCGAAGGAAGGCCAGGAGATCCGGGCCACTAACTGAAATAGGCCCGTTTACAGTTCAAGACTAGGCTTTGCACTCCGTCCTCGGCGCAGCTCTCCCAATGTCCCAACATCAGTTTCCGCAGCTCAGCTCGAAACCGAAAGTGAAAGCACGGGGTCCGGGGCAGGCCCAGCCTGGCATGCCGCTGTTGTTCACTTCGCGGCCGGGCATCTCACCAACCCGAGTTCGAAACCAAGGCCGGAGAAGGCAGCAAACTTCAGATCGCCAAAAAAACGGTTCCCGGAGTCCAATTTCGATTTGGAAAACGAGTGGCACCTTGGCGCAAGATCATAAACAGAAGCCCATCGAAAAAATCAGGATTATGACAGGATAGACGTGGGAGGTTGCGGAGGCCCTCGGGAGCCACAAGCCTACGCGGCCATCTTGGTTGCGCGCTAGGCTCCTCCCCCAGTGCAGCATTCTTGGCTGCTGCGCTGCTTGAGATTTTATTAAAACTGGGCCAAAATCTTAATACAGCATTAATCTATTTAAACAGGAAAAAGGAAAAATCAAAAGTAAGATAGCATCCAGAAAAATTAACATTTAGTGATGGACCCAGCAAAAAAGAAGGACTTTCTCTCAAACCCGAAGGTTGTCCAGCCCCTTTCCTTGCAGACACTGCAACAAAATCTGCTGCACCCACTAAAAAGCAGCACTTGGTGCATCTGAATATCCTGTCTAAACAGAAACAGAAAACTAGGGAGGTTATTGTCTAAGGTTTAGCATGAGTGCTTGCGTTGGCCAAAGCATTGTGTTGATTTACTCACCATTATAAAAAAATCATGGGTGCAGCACACAATTGTGAAGCATCACACAAGTGCCCGCACAGGCTTTATTATGTCCAATCATATCAGTCAAGTGTTCACACACTATGCATCAATACATTGGACAGGTCCTGCTCCTGTTGAGCACTAGCAGCAAAAGGCCAATGGACACGGACATCAGAACAAGTCTGTCCTGGGTATTCTATTTCTGTCATTCATGCATCAGTAAATAAAACATTGTGACCGACAGAGAAGAAGGCGATTACCTAGCTCACCTATACGCTGCCACTAATACTACCCACAACCTGCAATGGAATCACTCATATTCACACACAAGGCTTACAGAGTCATTCCTACAATTTGAAATGGAGCTAAAGACCTGCCTCTTCAAGGAGCACCATATGAACCATTGATCACAAACTCACCACTTCCTCAGGCAATTGGTTTAGCAATAGGAATCCTTTGTTGTACCCAGTGTTGTTCAGAACTCACTGCTACAATAAGCACTGTGCTGTTGCCCAGCTAGGATTGTCCTCTAGAAGCTCCAACACATATGACACATACCGAACACCTACATACTGGCGGAGCTTAGGGGAGGGTAAGGAAAGAACATGTCATAGAGAGCTGAAACGGATGGAATTTACAACGCGGGCTGAGCAATGCTTGCCTGGACCACGCTTATGTGTTAGCCACGCACATGTGTGGTTCAGGCAGTCAGCGGTCTAGACGCAGAGCGGATGGGGGAGAGGATCCGCAAGGATAGGGAGAGGAAGGACCGGGACGGGGATTTGTAAGTGGGGCTGGCACTGGGTTTTGGGAAGGGGGGGTAGTTTTTAGGGCTGGGTCGGTTTTATGGCACAGGGTGGGGGGCGGGTAGATTTTAGGGCTGGGGACTGGGTTCTAGCGCTCAGGGCTGGGGAAAGGGGCAGTTTTCAGGGCTGGGGGGTCGATTTTAGGGCACAGCACGGGGGCTGGGCTCGGGGTAGTTGTTTAGCCAGGGGGCTAAATCCCAAGCAAGGCATTGCGGAGGCTATACAAAGCATATCATCTAACCCACATAGAGCTCCCAGACTCAACGCTAATGCCTTAAACCTTAATAACCTCATGCAGGTCCCCATTACACAGCCCTCTCTCACTGACCACAAATCACACCTGAAATGCATGTTACTTAACTGCAGATCAGCTGTGAAACATGCCACAGACCTTGCCGATCTCATCCTTGTTCAGGAACTAGACCTCCTTATCCTCACTGAAACTTGGCTTAACGACTCCTCAGGTCCCATCCTCAACATTCTAGTCCCTCCAAGCCACAACATTATCAGACTCGATCGAGTTAAGATAACGGGAGGTGGCATAGCCTGTATCTACCACAACACTCTTGCAGCAAGGCAGTCCCCTTCGGCAACTTTCTCATCCTGTGAATATTTATGGATAGACATCACTAGCAAACATAGACCCTTGTGCAGCCTGCACATCTTTTACCACCCTCCAGGAGAAAACCTCCATCTGATTGAACAAACTATGGAAACCATCGTCTCCAACCAGGGTCTGCACTGGCCCCAGATCTTCCTTGGTGACTTCAGTCTTCATTGGAATGACCCAAATGATCAGGTGGTGAACAGTCTCAAAAACTTCCTAACTGACGTCAACCTGACTCAATTCTGTGACAGTCCTATGTATAACTTTGGTTCGACCCTCAATCTAGTCATCTCCAATCCCAACTCCATTCAGCTTGAATCTATTCTCCCCTGTGACTGGTCGGACCATCACTATATCACCTTCCGTATCCTAGGAAGCTGGAACTTCAAAAGATCACAGCCATTAAAACAAAAACATTGGAAAAGGACACTCCAAAATACAAACATAAATGAGCTAATATCTTGCTGCAATATCCCCCTACCGCCGCCTGTAAACATGTCCGATGTTCACGACCTCACTGAGCACTACAACAACTCCATGTTGACTGCCCTGAATGCAACTGCCCCCCTTCAACTAAAAAGAAAGTCCAACAAATACTCCAAACCGTGGTTCAATGACAGCTTAAATGCAAACAGACGCAGCCTGAGACTAGCAGAACGCTCTTGGAAATCCGCTCCATCTATTGGTCTCCTTACGATTTTAAGACTAAAAAGGAGTAGATACAACAAACTCATCAGAGCGGAGACAGCAACCTTCTTCAAATCCCAACTTGACAAAGCCAAAATTCGCCCCAAAAGGCTGTTTGAGCTGATTAAGCTACAATCCAATAACACTCCCATCCAATCTCCTCTCGTCTCCTGCCCCCAGCCAAACTGCGATGCTTTTGCTGACTTCTTCCTTGAAAAGGCGAACAAGACTGAATCTGATCTAAGGTCTGCCCTGATCGATCTATCACCCTCTCAGGACTCTGCCTTACCCTCACTCACTCTTACTCCGCCCTGCCTCTCCCCTAAAACAATGCCTCTTGGAGTCAATTCACACCCCTCAACGACACATCCATCTTCAACATTCTCTCGACCCTGAAACCTTCAAATCACTTCAATGATCCCCTCTCCCCAACTTCTTTAAAGAAATGATAAGATCACTAGTCCCGCTCTAGTCCAAAATCATCAATGCTTCTCTTCTTTAAGGCAAGATCCCAGACTGCCTGAAGGTGGGGCTGGTTCTGCCTATTCTCAAAAAAACGATGCCTGACCCTGAATATCTGAATAATTTTCGACCAATCACAAACATTCCTACTCTGGCAAAACTCCTTGAGAAATGTGTCCATTAACAACTGTGCAACCACATTGAGGTATTACAACTTCTTCATCAATTCCAATAGGGCTTCCGTCCTGGCCACAGCACTGAAACGGCCATCACTCATATAGTGGATGACGCGCTCACATTGCTTGACCAGAATGAATCTTGCCTACTAATACTACTCGACCTCTCATCTGCATTTGACACAGTGATGAAGCAGGTAAAGCAAAATTTTGTATACCTCCTCTATTTTGCATGAAAACGTTAATCACTTAACCAACTAATATAATAATCTGAATTAACCGTGTGCTGTGTTATATTAATCAACTATTTGCACCCTTTGTAAACACCGATTACACTTGGCACTTATTGCTATTTTGCATGGCAGAATAACCTTAATAATTAACTCTGGTACGCATATTAATAATAGTACGTATGGTAATAGGATATTGCATGATTTATGTTGCTTTTGTGATGTTTGCGTTCCCGTTTTGGACCGAAGGGGGAGTTTTACTGCTTTAAATCTCGCTAAAAGCTAGTAAAATACTAATACATAAAGGGATTAGTGAGGGTATAACATTAGAATCTTCATTTCTGTGTATTAATTACTCTTTTGTGTTTGTTTTGCTTAAGTTGGCATTTGGGCCTACCAAAACATGGCATCCAAAATGGAGTTCAGAAGTGGCCACCGTCTCGTGAGCGCGATGTCTACGGCGCAGACTCGGATGGCTCCGGAGACCTCCAGGCAACCTCTAGCCTGAGCACAGTGTTCCTGGTCAAGGATAGGAACATGGAGGACTGCCAAACTTCAGTCAGTAAAAACTGGTCTAATCGAAAAATGGTCACATACAAGCAAGCAACTACAATGTTGCATGAAGATGTCATACACGGAGGAAGTGAACCAGCAAAATCTGTGAGACCCCAAGCTAGTGGGAAAATTGGACGATATTGCAAAACCTCATCAAATCAACCAATCATGCGCTTCCTTAGTCTAAGAAATGTTTCATGTTGTCCCGAATTTTATTATAAAAGGACAGTAGAATAGGGAGGAGTTTTAGAATGGAGATCGATTGATGACCGCACACCCCTATCGACCCCACAGGGGATGACAGATGCTTGCACGAGTTCTGGTCCTTTGGAGATCTTTGGGACTGTAACGTGCTGAGCAAAGAACTTTCCGGACTTTGGGCCTTGGCCTGCTTTATTGGGACAATCGAACAGCTAAATTTGATTTATGCAGAGCCAATTAAATTAGAAAAGTCCCGCTAGCCAGAATAGATACATTTAAAATGTCATGCGATTTGTGCTGATTTATTGAAATTTTAAACTTTGATTGACCAAAATGCTAATATTAATTGCAAACAAAATTTAGGTAAACAAATAATTGATTAACAGAAATAACGAGTTTGTGGTTTTTCAATTAAAAGATTAGAGGATTCTGAAGCTTAAATGTGTTTTAGCTGGTTCTAAATCACCTCCAACCAGTCCAACTAATTGGTCCGTCGACCAAGTGGTGGAGTGTCTTGATGTTAAGGTTAGGATCCTATAGGTGGTGATGCAAATGTATATTCTGTAAGTAACTTTGCTTCCCTATAGGTAATGGGGTACTCCCCCCACATGTCCAGCGCTTTATTATCATCCCTCCTGTGTGCAGACTTGTGAGGTGTGACGTATGAGTGTTGGTGTTATGGGCCCCACCAATGAACGCGTGAATGAATGAGTTAGTGTGACGGCGGGTCTGCGACGCAGGGAGGATATTTGTAAAAATGTTGGTTTTCCCTGGCTTTGCGCTGGATCAGACACAGTCAAACATGACAATCTACTGAATCTTTGGGAATGTAGGATGGGGCTCTCAGGCACTGTTCTGCAATGGTTTGCCTCTTTTCTCAATAACACAACGCAGAGAGTCAAATCAAATCAAACTCTATCCAACTCCAGTCCTTGCACACTGGGGGTGCCCCAAGGGTCTTCGCTCTCCCCCACGCTCTTAAACGTATTCATTGAACCACTTACTGTAATCCTCAAAGCATCTAACATCCAATATCAAATGTATGGGGATGACACCCAACTGTACATGAAAATCTCTTCCCCTGAAGATATCAAGATACTCAGCGGAACCCTGCACAAAGCCCTAAACTGGCTAACCTCCAACCACCTCAAACTAAACGCCCTTAAAACAGAATTCCTCCTCATTTCACCCACTAGGCAAACCCCCATTGTTGAGAAATATCTGAAAAACCTCTCCGCTCTAAATCACCCTCAACCAGTCCAACTAATTGGTCCGTTGACCAAGTGGTGGAGTGTCTTGATGTTAAGGTTAGGATCCTATAGGTGGTGATGCAAATGTATATTTTGTAAGTAACTTTTCTTCCCTATAGGTAATGGGGTACTCCCCCACATGTCCAGTGCTTTATTATCATCCCTCCTGTGTGCAGACTTGTGAGGTGTGACGTATGAGTGTTGGTGTTATGGGCCCCACCAATGAATGTGTGAATGAATGAGTTAGCGTGACGGCGGGTCTGCGACGCACGGAGGATATACGTAAAAATATGTTTTTTTCCTGGCTTTGCGCTGGATCAGTTTTTCTGGTAGCAGAATGATGATTATTATTGGCTAGTTTGGTGATTATTGCTTATTGATTTCCGATTTTTTAATTATTGATTATTGATTGCGGATGTTTGGATGAGTATTGATTTATGTACTAACACTTTATGTTGAGTCGCGTTGCGTTCTATGTTGTTTATGAAGACTTCTGGGATGTAGGAAGCCGGATGGCCTGTGGCAAGTGAAGTCACATGGTGAATTGTTTGTTGCCCTGTAGGTACACGGGGAATATGTGTAACGATTGGAGTTGCACGACGCATTGTCTGGGTTCGATTTGGTTACATCGCCGTGTGTTATTGTTAGGGACATTTCTGTATGAAAGAGGTGTATGGGTAGCGAAGGCCACCTGTGAAATTTTGGTCTTAAGTAACAGGAGTCCACGTGAACTCTGATTACGCTTATCACTGGATAGGTAATAGGTGTTCCCTAAGCTTGCTAGAAGGATAAAGTAGAGGGAACTGCTACTTTATTAACAAATTAAATAATTCTGTAGTAGGGCAGAGGTAAACGCTGCTCTCGGGAAAGACAGGATTCTGTGTGAATAAACTACATTTTTCTGCATGAATGTTTTTAAATGAAATAGCATTCGACTTAATTGTGAAACTCTGGTCTTAATTCTCAATTCTCAAACAGGTGTTTTATCTCCAGAGAAACGGTTAGTTAATGCTTGCTAGAAGGGTATTATTGGTGAATGTAATAATTCCGTAGTGGAGCAGAGGTAAGCGCTGTTCTCGGGAAAGACGGAATTCTTGTGAAAAAGGTCAATAACTATTCTTTTGTTGGCGAAACGGACAATGGTGGCGTTTTTATGTCGTTACGAACACAATTTGAGTAAAGAAGTGTAAGAGAAAGTTTGCCGAAACAGTTTGTAAAGGAGGGGTCAGCAGAAGCAGGAGTAGCGAGAAAAGCTGACGTCAGAAAGACCGCGCTGGGATTTGCCAGTGACGTGGACGCACAGGATTGGTGCGTTAGTATACGCCGTGCTAGGAGTGGAGAAGTAACAGGGTGACGAAGACGCTTTGGATTGGTGCGTTAGTGTGAGTTGCGCTAGGATTGGAGATTTGCAAAAGTGACATAGACGCTCCGGATTGGTGCGTTAGTGTAAGTCGCGCTACAATTGGAAAAGACAACAGAATAGTCGTAAGAGAAATCTAGCGATATTAAGAAGAAAATTATGTATTACGATCCACCAGAAAAAGAGAAAAAGTCCTGGTTTGGAAAAATTAAGAGCTTGTTCAAAAAGGACAAACCGATTGTAACTAGAGAGGGACAGTTGCTTTCTCCACCAAAATCACCTGCATCCTTTATGGTTGCGAAATATGGGTATCATACATGTATTTGGTTAGAAAATTGGGCAAAGTATACAAAAGATAATGGAGTTTTAGCATTTCCAGAACACGGTTCATTCAATTTAGCGGTATTAAGGAATTTAAGAGAAAGAATGATGAGATTAGAACCGAGACCTAGACCTACTCAGTTTGAAGCATTGACAGAATGGGAAGATGAGATGTATGAAGGAGAATGACAGCGGAGTGGCGGAGGGTATAAATATATGTTTGGTGGACCATGTGGACAAGAGAATCACAATGATAGAATGAGGAGATGGCGAAGTGCAAATAAGACTGATGGGATGTTTCCTATGAGAAATGTTGAAGAAACTAGTAGTAGAAAATGTACAGAGAGGAAAAATAATACAGGATCAGAAGGTTACAAGTATGGTGTGCATGAGTCGGAGGATGATGTACTGGAGGCAATGTTTTATAAAAATCCACCCCGTATCAACCTAATTCCACGTTATTGACACCAAGTGCCCCAGTAAAAGAGACACCATAAAATATAAAATTTGAGTCAATGCCACCTGAGGCAGGGAGAAATAATCCTTTTAGAGAATCAGAAAATACACAACCTGGTAAAATGACAAATGAAAACTCAGCTGAATTAGCCAGAACCACTTTAGAGTTAACTGAAAGGATTAGAGAATTGACTAAAAATATGGAAGCTGTAACTGTTTTTGTAACAATAGGACCCGTAATGCCTATTTTTGATAAGCAGAAGGATAGTGAGCATTGTCTAACGATTCCTTACAACAGTAATAAGCAAGCTGAATCAGAAAAAAGAGACTCGGGAGAAAATCCATGGAGACCAGTGACAGGAACTTCTGGGTTAAGTACTCCTAAAAATCTGACAGTGAATAAGCAAATAATGACAACAGAATCAGTACCAGGGACACCAAAAAGTTTAGAACAGACAAGAAATTAACCAAATTCCGTAGGTCCTACTTCTGATTAATTAAGCGAATTGTTAAGGAGCTTACAGCAAAAAGATGCAGAACCTCGCCCTTTAGTTGTGGCAAAATTAAAAATAGTTTTAGAAGAGTTAATAGTAGGAACTATTCCCACAGAAAAATTAAAAGCATATCAGGATGAAGAACTAATGTTTCTATGCAAAAGTATAACATGGAGAGCAAGAAATTTACATGAAAAATTGGAAGAAGTAGCAAGTGAAATGGGTATCGACTTTAAAAACATAGAATAATTACAGAAACCATACAGAGTAGACTTTGCTGAAAAGGACATTGAGAATCTGAATACAGCAGGAAGAATAACACAAATTAAAGAACTAACTGTACTACTGAGAAAATGGGGCGATGTAGACAAATGGAAAAGTAGGTGGTTTCGGAAACGAGACGATGCAACAGACAGGGATCCAAAAACAGGTGCTTCTAATCAAGAAGTAATGAGAAAATATGAACAAGTAGCTACCTTTCTGAAAAATAAAGTGCCTCCAAAAGAAACTGATTGGGTAAAAATTGATAGAACTCACCAAGAAATAAAAGAATCTGTACATGCCTACTATGAGAGGTTATTGTTAGCTTTTAAACAATATAGTGGTGATGAAAATTTGAGTGAGCAGGATTTGAGTCATTTTGTATATCGATTTGTATATGGGTTGCGTCCTGAAGTGAGTGAAATGATTAAACAGCATACAGTGGATTGGCAAAATAAAAAGATAGATGAAGTACTAGGACATGCAAAATATTTTAGTGATGAGATTGAAGCCAAGCAGCGTAAATTAAAAGAAAAAGCTATATGGGCTCAAGTAAAAGTGGCAGAAAGACAGGAAGCCCAATTGATTGAACAAGCAAATGGTACGAGCATGAAACAAAAACCCAACATTGGGAAAGGGAAAGGACAGATTAGCATAGAAGAAGCCAAAAAGAAATGGCCTTGTCATAATTGCGGAAGGATAGGGCATTGGAGAACCGAGTGTAAATTTCCCCCAAGTGCTAATGGCAATAATGCATCATTGAATCCACAGGTGCAGAATGAGGTGAGTTGTCAACCGCAACGACAGCAGCAGGTTGCTGCCAAACAGTGTCAGGTGCAAAACCGCCTTTTCCACAGAGCGTAAATCCTCAGAAATACAGTAAAGTGACCGGATTCTACAACGGAGAACAGGTAACTAAGCTGCCGCACGCTAGTGCTGTTTCGCAGTATTGGCTACAACGCGATGAGAGTGAGTCAGAAGAAAGCTATTGATGGTGCCGAAGGGAGGAAGAAGAGTGCGTACTTGGCGCAACTTTAGAAGTAGACCAGACAGGCCCTTTTGTGGACGGAAAGATAAATGACGAAAACATTACTTTCCTAGTAGATACTGGTGCTACTCGTTCAACTGTTTGGTCAGCTGATGTCAAAAATCTTCCTCTCTCGGATCAAACAATCCAAGTAGTTGGAGTATCCAACAGACAGATAAAAACGTATCTCACTGAACCGGTAAAGGTTAAATTGGGAAATTTTCTGAAATGCACCGTTTTTTCGTGTGTGATTCAAGTCCTGTAGATTTGTTAGGGAGAGACTTGCTGTGCAAAATGAACTGCACAATATTCTGTACTCCTGATGGAATAGCTTTTGAGACTCCTGATGAGGATGTACTGTACAAAATGACTATAGCTAATATGGAACCTGAAATTACTGAGGCATTTGCTATATTTGACCCCGAGGAATTGCCTCAAGAGTTGAAGAAAACAGTGAAAACAGAGGTGTGGGATTTCACAGGAGAAGATGTGGGATTAATGAAAAATGTAGATCCCGTAACTATTTCTGTAAAGGAAGGAATAAGTTACCCAAATATTCCACAATACAAATTGACACCTGAGATAATTGCTGGAATTACTCCTATAATAGACAGAATGATTGAACAAGGTATTTTGAGGGAAATAATGAGCAGTCCATGTAACTCACCAATTATGGGTCTGAAAAAGCCTAACGGAACTTTCAGGATAGTACAAGACCTGAGAAAAGTAAATAAAATTGTTGTATCATGTTGTCCCATTGTACCAAATCCATCTGTGATTTTATATCAGTTTCCTCATGATGCAGAATGGTACACAGTGATTGATTTGTGTCATGCTTTCTTTTCCATTCCTCTGCACCTTGACAGCCAACAGATTTTTGTGTTCCGGTTTGTGGAACGTACTTTGGCATGGTGCCGAATCCCACAGGGGTATACAGAGAGTCCCTCGATATTTAATCAGATCCTAAAAAAGTCCCTAGAAGATTTAAAAATGCCCGAAAGTTCAGTACTAGTCCAATATATCGATGACCTACTTGTGGCATCGAGAACTCGAGAAGCTTGTGTAGTGGATACTGTTGCATTGCTGAATCATTTGGCAGATGGAGGACTTAAAGTATCCCCCTCAAAATTACAATTCTGTCAAAAGGAAGTACAATATTTAGGCCATAAAATTGAAAAAGGGCTAAGAAAAGTGACTGCAGAGAGAAGTAAGGATGTTTCTTGGAATGGTTGGATATTGCCGCCAGTGGATTAGTAATTTCTCATTGATTGCAAAACCTTTAGTGTGCTTAACAAAGAGTGATGTAAAAGACCCCATTGAATTAAATAAAGGAGAGTTGAAGGCTTTTAAACAATTGAGAGATGGTTTGTGTGAAGCACCTGCTCTTGGCATGCCTGACTATGAGAAAGAATTTGAACTCTATTGTAGAGAGAGAAATGGATGTGCACTTTCTGTATTAATACAGAAACACAGAAAATTAAGAAGACCAATTGCATATTTTTCAGCTATGTTAGACCCTGTAGCTGTAGCATTGCCTGGTTGTTTGAAAGCTGTAGCAGCAACATGTAAGAATCTGGAACAGAGCGAAGGAACTGTGATGGGATATCCTGTGAGAGTGTTTGTACCTCATGATGTGGCAATCCTTTTAACAAGAAGCCGCACTCAGTTTATGACACACAGTGGTCTAACTAAATATGAGAAAGTCATATTAGGTGCAACAAATGTGAGCCTTGTGAGATGTCTGAACGTGAACCCTTCAACACTGTTACCTGATGCTGAGAATGTGGAAGTCAGAGATGATGTGGATCATGACTGCTTGGAAGTGCTTGATTTTTGTACCAAGCCACGTCCTGACATAAAAGATGTACCTTTGACGGAAAGCGACTATGCGATGTTTGTGGATGGATCATGCCTGAGAACTGACGAGGGAATTTTGAGAGCAGCATATGCAGTATGTACGGTAGCAGCTGTACTGGAAGCATCTTGTCTGAAAGGAGTGAAATCAGCCCAGGTTGCTGAACTTTTTGCATTGATACGAGCATGCAAGTTGGGAAAGAATCTGAGAGTGACTGTGATAACCGATAGTCAGTATGGCTTTGGTGTTGTGCATGACTTTGGGCAGATCTGGTCCCAAAGAGGGTTTTTGACATCGAGTGGAACTCCTATAAGAAATGCTGAAGTGGTTGGGAAATTGCTTGAGGGGATACAGCTGCCTAAGCAATTGGCAGTAGTGAAATGTGCTGCACACTCGAAATCTGCTGATTATATATCAGCGGGGAACGAGTTTGCTAATGACATGACACAATATTGTGCACGAAATCAGAACTCTGTGAATCGGGGTAGGGAAAAAGAAATGAATTCATGTCACTTACTGTTCACTAACACTAAAGAAGCAGGAGATGAGGAAAGGTGACAGTGGGTAAAAGCAGGATGTGCACCACGGGAGATAGACCATGTGTGGGTTTATCGGGATGGAAGACCAGTCATGCCTGATAGCATGGTTTCTACCATGGGACAAATGTATCATGGACAAGCACATGTAGGAAGAGATGCTATGATCAGACTTTTCAAACAGACATGGTACAATGCAAAATTCAGACTTGTAGCTGAGAGCCTTTGTCAGAGATGCCTTATATGTCAGCAATACAATGCCGGAAGAAAAACAGTGGTAAGTCTAGGAAAAATAGGACAAGAAGGAGGGCCTTTCACAAGAATGCAGATTGATTTCATTGAAATGCCCCCCTGCAATAGGTTTAGGTATGTCCTAGTGATAGTTTGTCTGTTCTCTCGATGGGTGAAAGCATACCCAACAAGAAGAAGTGATGGAATTACAGTAGCAAAGCTACTATTGAGAGAGTTCATTCCCAGATTTGGGTTTCCAGTCACGATCGAGTCAGATAGAGGAAAACATTTTCATAATGAAATCCTGAAACTGATTTGTGAAGCATTGAATGTACAACAGAAACTGCATTGTGCCTATCGCCAAGAGGCTTCTGGTGTGGTAGAACAAGTAAATGGCACCATTGAAAACAGATTGGGAAAAATGTGTTTGGCCACAGGATTGAAATGGCCTGATGTCTTGCCTCTGGTACTCATGACTATTAGATCTGTTCCGGATAGGAAAACTGGTTTGAGTCCTCATGAGATAGTGATGGGGAGAGCAATGAAACATGTATTCATTCCTGTCAACAAGCTATTGCCTATATCTGATGACTTGGTGTTGGATTATTGTAAGGGGTTGGCTGATTCCATTCATTCTGTGTTTCATCAGGTTGGATGGGATGCAACCACTCTTGAAAAGAAGCCAGCTCATGATCTGAGCCCAGGTGACTGGGTAAGAATCAAAGTGCAGAGAAGAAGGAATTGTCTGGTCCCACCCAAGGTGGGGAACACCACGTCAGGTGATCCTGACCACGACGACAGCTGTAAAATGTGCAGGAGTGAAGAATTGGATTCATGCTAGTCATACCTTGCGAATTCCAAAACCAGTAGATAACAGAGAAGAGGAATACTTTGAAGAATCTGATACAAGTTCCGAATCAGATACAGAAGAAACAAGAGCAACACCAACTCCTGAAAGGGGGGAATCAGAACCAAGTTCAGTTATAGCACCTGAGAATCTATCATTAAGAAGAAAATTGCAAATTTCTGACACTAGCTCAGAGTCAGACACTGAACCAGTACAAGTACGCAAGAGTATAAACAAAAACAGTGAAGAGACTGTCAAAGAAATTCTTGATAAAGAAGCTCCACATGAAAAAATAAGAGAAATTCCACCTGAAATAACAGAAGTAGATGGTAAGGTGCCAGATACAGAGAGATAGGGAAAGATTGTTGCGGAAGATCCCCGAGGAGGAGTAGGGAAACCATACATCCAGGTAGAAGAAAGGACAGTTAGTCAGCAGGAAGATTGTGTGGAAGAACCACGGGACGGACAGAAGTGGATAAGGAAAAAGAAGTGGTGGAAAGAAGGACTACTGAAAGTAAGTGTCAAGTTGGAACTGAATCTGAGGACAGTGACAAAGAAATACCAGAAGGTCGAGTCCTGAGAAAAAGAGTATGGAGAACTGAGAGAAATGAAAAGGGAAATAAGTTGAAAAGGCCAGCAAAGGATGAAGTTTGGCCAAACAAGATAAAGAGATTAAGATACAGATTGACACGAGTAAATTCATCCAGAGCTGAACAAGTGAATGAGGTGTCTAGCCAAGAGAAATCAAAAGACGTGAAACAGACCCCATTAGAGGAAAGCAAATGGACGAAAAAGCCTAACCAGAAGTATAAGTCACCAGAATGGTCGTATGTGGCACTTCCTGAAGTACAAGAAGAGGCAGACAGCCAAGGGGATCCAAATGTGACTATACCAGAAGTGGTTGAGGACGGCGAAGAATCGGAAATCCTGAGAGTTATCTTGTCCGACATCGGGGAAGAGACGGATGTTCAGGAAATTCTGAATCAAGATTGTCAGAAAAGAGTGAAAGACGATCAAATGCCAAACTGAGGAGACAAAAGTGCTCCAGAAGAGAGACTTGAAAAATGACTGAATAAAAGACATAACAGAAAAGAACCAAGTAGGTGCTTAGAGCCTTGGGTTTAGACAAAACTAGTTGTGAAGTAGACGAGGCTAAGTCAAAAGACACTGATCATTTTCCGAAATGGCAAACACAGAAAGTAGAAAATCTACATGTGTGTTCCTTTGAAGATGGTGCAAAATGTGTTGTTGTTGTACAGGATTACTAATGCTTCTGTGGAGTGCGTTAGCTTTAATGGTTTCATTTAAAGTTAAAAAGTTTAAAGAGACAATAGAAGGTCATAGTGAGAATAAGACTGTTGTAGAAAAGATTCAGAAGATTTATCCGACTAAAATAGATAGAAATTATTTACATAAAGATAGGTCCATAACTGATTTTTCTAACAATGTTTTTTCAAAATTATTGTACGAATATGTAAAAACAATGGATGTGAGAGATTGCTACGTATGCATGCAGTTGCCTGCATCGGTGTCTGAGGGAGTGACGTAGCAAGTTTGTTTTACAAAACAGGAAAACTAGAATATTATTTTTCAGATGTAGACAACATATTTTCACAAGTACCTGTAGTCCATAAATTGAATAAAGTAAAACCTGGTAAAATGTTAGGTGAATTCTTCTTAGAAACTAGAGAACTAACATTAGAATCAGTTTTTAGAAATAATCTTACTTGTAGTCTGAAAAGAGAAGAAAAGACTTTCTTAGATATGGTAGAAGAGAGAATAAAAATGCAAAAGAAGGTACCTGAGGGAAAAGAAGAAAAGACAGTTTGGGATGTTGAAAAAGAAAAACATTTGAAAGGAGAAACTAGTCCAGCAATGGCCTCAGAAAGGGAAATTGTGCATTAGAAGAAATCAAAATGTGTATGATAACTATTTCATAGGTGCAAGTAACTCCCATGATACTTATAGAATCATGGGTGGATGGGGATTTAAAGGAGGAAATGATCTGGTATTCCCTGGATTATATTTTATCTGCGGGAACAAAGCTTATTATCGATTACCCGACCATTGGTATGGCACATGTTACCTAGGCCTGGTTTTCCCAAAGATATTTCATGTGGGAAGAGGAAAAGATGGTGCACATGAGATAGATAGACACCTAACACATAGGAGAAGAGAATCTTGGGCAGAAATTGTATGAGACATTTTTGGAGCACTGATACCAGCAGTTAGAATATCTCTGAATGCACATAAAATTAGAAAATTATCAACAGTAGTGGATCGCTGCTGGAGGATTTTTATTGGTAAACACAGAAATGGTTGCCATGCGAGCAATGGTGATGCAAAATCGACTTGCCCTTGTTATAATTTTGGCAAAAGAGGGTGGAGTCTGTGGAATGCTGAAAGTTCAACATTGTTGTACTTATATTCCTGACGAAAGTCAGGATTTGAAGACATACATAAAGAATATAACTGACTTGCATGAGGAGATTGTTCCACTGGAGGTTGAAGGTATTTGGGAAAAGATTGGGAAAACGTTTTCTACGATTAAGGACTTTCTACTAAAATTAGGGAGTACCTTTATTGGTAAGATTTTAATTCCAATAACATGAGTGATATTTTTAGTATTAATTCTGAGACTATGATGCTTATGTAGCAAGAAAAGAAAATTGCAAAAACATATAAAAAGTGAAACTGCAAAGAAAAGTGCGAAAGAAAGAAAAGAAAGAGAAATGAAAGAGGTAGAATTAGAAGAATGGAAAGAGAATCAATATAAGAAAACAAGAGAGGAAGTGACAGGGGAAACAATTATGTGATCTAACAAAACGTAAAGAGAACTGAATTCATTTCAATTGTAAATTTTATCAAAATTTGAGGGTGTTTTGTGGTGATATTAAAAATCACCAAAGGGGGGATTGATGGAGTTGGTAAAGCAAAATTGTGTATACCTCCTCTATTTTGCATGAAAATATTAATCACTTAACCAACTAATATAATAATCTGAATTAACCATGTGCTGTGTTATATTAATCAACTATTTGCACCCTTTGTAAACACCAATTACACGTGGGACTTATTGCTATTTTGTTGGCAGAATGACCTTAATAACTAACTCTGGTACGCATATTAATAATAGTACGTATGGTAATAGGATATTGCATGATTTATGTTGCTTTTGTGATGTTTGCGTTCCTGTTTTGGACCGAAGGGTGAGTTTTATTGCTTTAAATGTCGCTAAAAGCTAGGAAAATACTAACACATAAAGGGATTAGTGAGGGTATAACATTAGAATCTTCATTTCTGTGTATTAATTACTCTTTTGTGTTTGTTTTGCTTAAGTTGGCATTTGGGCCTACCAAAATATGGCATCCAAAATGGAGTTCAGAAGTGGCCACCGTCTCGTGAGCGCGATGTCTACTGCGCAGACTCGGATGGCTCCGGAGACCTCCAGGCAACCTCTAGTCTGAGCACAGTGTTCCTGGTCAAGGATAGGAACATGGAGGACTGCCAAACTTCGAGAAGTAAAAACTGGTCTAATCGAAAAATGGTCACATACAAGCAAGCAACTACAATGTTGCATGAAGATGTCATACACGGAGGAAGTGAACCAGCAAAATCTGTGAGACCCCAAGCTAGTGGGAAAATTAGACGATATTGCAAAACCTCATCAAATCAACCAATCATGTGCTTCCTTAGTCTAAGAAATGTTTCATGTTGTCCCAAATTTTATTATAAAAGGACAGTAGAATAGGGAGGAGTTTTAGAATGGAGATCGATTGATGACCGCACACCCCTATCGACCCTACAGGGGATGACAGATGCTTGCACGAGTTCTGGTCCTTTGGAGATCTTTGGGACTGTAACGTGCTGAGCAAAGAACTTTCCGGACTTTGAGCCTTGGCCTGCTTTATTGGGACATTCGAACAGCTAAATTTGATTTATGCAGAGCCAATTGAATTAGAAAAGTCCCGCTAGCCAGAATAGGTAAATTTAAAATGTCATGCGATTTTTGATGATTTATTGAAATTTTAAACTTTGATTGACCAAAATGCTAATATTAATTGCAAACAAAATTTAGGTAAACAAATATTTGATTAACAGAAATTACGAGTTTGTGGTTTTTCAATTAAAAGATTAGAGGATTCTGAAGCTTAAATGTGTTTAAGCTCGTTCTAAGTCACCATCAACCAGTCCAACTAATTGGTCCGTTGACCAAGTGGTGGAGTGTCTTGATGTTAAGGTTAGGATCCTATAGGTGGTGATGCAAATGTATACTCTGTAAGTAACTTTTCTTCCCTAAAGGTAATGGGGTGCTCCCCCACATGTCCAGCGCTTTATGATCATCCCTCCTGTGTGCAGACTTGTGAGGTGTGACGTATGAGTGTTGGTGTTATGGGCCCCACCAATGAACGCGTGAATGAATGAGTTAGTGTGATGGCGGGTCTGCGACGCAGGGAGGATATTTGTAAAAATTTGGTTTTTCCATGGCTTTGCGCTGGATCAGACACAGTCAAACACGACAATCTACTGAATCTTTGGGAATGTAAGATGGGGCTCTCAGGCACTGTACTGCAATGGTTTGCCTCTTTTCTCAATAACACAACGCAGAGTCAAATCCAATCAAACTCTTGTGGTAAATATTCTTTTACCTGGACTGAATTTCATACGGAATCTTAAATAAAATAGCTCAGAATAATAAGAGGCAGAATCCGTGGTATAAGAGGTTTCTGAATGGGCTTTATTCCAAAATGGCCGACTCGAGTCGCGGCCTTCAGGTTCCGTCACCACGGGGGTTCAGGAAGTGAAGTACATACTTTATTGACAGGAAATTGCTTTTATAGAACATACATTATAATGAAACCAATGTAGAAGGCGTAACAATTGATAAGAGAAACGATACTGTAAGTGCGTAACCGAAAATGGGCGTAATAAGGAGTAAAAAGAAACATGATTGGTTATGATGTTATGCATAGGTGGATCTATAAGATAATACTTGGCATAGATGCGCGCGCAGCAGCATGACGTGTAATTGACGTGTAACTAGGGGGGTGAAGGGGACTTGACATTTAGCTCTACATGTGGAGACAAAAAGTCTGGGGGGTCAAGTCAACCTAATCCCAAATCATATCTAACATCCTATGTTTAAAGAACTATGTTATCCACAAGGAAGGACTCTCGGACAGAATCTATTCTATACTGACTGTGTGTGCGTGCACAAGCGTCTAAGTGTCTATATGAGATGCGAGAGGCAGAAACTTTCCATGGCAACAGGGCTATGATTTACTTGCATGAGGACAGAAAGGCCGAGCCCTTTGCTTGGGAGCAAAAGGAAATGTTTACCTAAACTACTAGACAGGAATGCATCGGCTGAGGAGCAAAGTAGATAATTCGAAGGTGAAATACAGCTTCTTGGCAGGCAGGCGAAACTGGCCGAGGCAGGCACCGTTAGCTGCACAGGAAGTAGGACAAAGTTCATGGATACAGATGCGAGCTTAAACTGATGCTGTCAGAGGCAGAGAGCAGGGAAAGGCTTTGAGGACAGAATCGGGCCTACTCTGCCTGAACTGCAAAAATGGAGTAACTTAGCCATATAAAGTCGGTGGCCTTTCATACTTAGGAATCGAATATCCAGCCCATTGATGGCGAACCTGACAGAGGACATGTTGATGGTGGACGCACATGTGTTTGCGTCTTCGAAACTGGAACTGGAGGGAACATACATGTGTTTGTAACATGCACATAGAACCGTTGGGGTCCAAGATAGGGGACATAACTGATCAGGAAAATCCACATTTCCACATTCCCTCCTTGTCCCCTACTTGCCCGTCAAGAAACATCAATCTTCATTAGTCCATCGATTTGCTCATGGAGCATCATTTCTTCTTCTTTCTTCTTCCGGGATTTTGAACGAAAACCTTGATGTGGAATACACGATGTGGCACACAGACCACAAATCGCTGGTCCACATTGCAGGCATAAGCAGCAACTGAATAGTATAAGAAGGCCAATACCTAGGAAGGACAGAACTCTCCATCCCCAGGCTGATATCACACTCCAAAACCACCCGGACCACGTCCAAGTGCCTGGATTCTCGTGTATCTGGCTCACAATCTTATGAAGGCGTGTTATAGCTTTATATACAGATGGCGAATTTTCTGGTATGAATATGCAGCAGCTGGATCCGATGACCCTACAAGCTCCGCCCCTATCGGCCAGGATGACGTCAAGGACAAGACGATTCTGAAGAACAACAATTCTCATCATCGATTGCTCCTCTGTCAGATTGCCTAGGGCGGCTATAGTCTCATTCACTACAGCTTCAAGAGTCTTGGTTAGCCTACGTATCAGCTTACTATTTGAAATTGTACCTATATAGGGAAAGATACCTTTATTGAAATCTACATACTTGTCCCATGCCGTCTCAGTATAATCGACGACTGGGAGATCTCTTCGCTCTCTATTGTGTACTAAATGAACATTTCGATAATAATCAGGAGGAGCTAGGAAAACAGATGGCAAAAGGAATGCTATGTAACAGGTACCATCCCAATCTAGAGGCAGACGCATATATGCGGTCTGATCACATATAAAGTAGGAATGGCGAGAAGCTCTAAATGAAGATTTACCTTGATCACTATATTCTACTGTAGTAACGCATTTGCTATGGCCCATAGGTATGGAACCAACTTTTCTTACACATAATTCACCCTTAACTGGAAATACTGACATAGTGGGCAGAATTAGTTCAACTTCGGATTCGACATTCAGAATCATAAGATTAGGTGTAAAATTACCTAATCCATACACTTCATTTTCTAGATCAGTTCCTGTTCTACTGGGGTGACCCTTCTTATCAGGGTTACAGACTTTGAATAGAACTAGATTCAGATTTCCCCATATCCAATGGTGTTGATAAACTGCTGTGTCTGAGTCTATGGAATTTAGTAAACTAAACCATGCTCCACAGGAGCCATTATGTGTGAACGGATGGGGGAAGAAAGGCAGAACTCCTTTGTTATTCTGATAGGGAGGGAGTCGGCCACACACCCAACAATTAGTGGCATTACTAGTCTGATGGGAATGGTGTAACATACTAATGAAAGTGTTATTACGCAGCGCAAGTCTATAGGATAATTCATGTGGGGGTAGGTCACTAAAAGAATGTTCATTAGTTATATTGAAAATATGTTTAGAAACAGGATAATACATATGCAACAATATACTTGCAGTAATTATTATAAAACTCAAGAAAAACAAAATTAATAATGTCACTATACAGTGGCTACGCAGTGCTTTACAGTATGCATGTCGTTTCAACATTGTTCTTGATTGTTCATGATTCAGACTCAAGGGATACATGTCGGGGACAGATTCAACCGCTTCACCTTGGAGAGGACTTAAACAATCAAATCGGCCGACGGCCTGGGTCTGAGTTTTAATTTATAAAGGTCTGTGCTACTGGCCTCAGCCAAAGGTAGCTTTGAGTCAATGGGTGAAGACACACGAGGAGGACTGTTTATATCCGAAGGAAGTCCATGAAATTTCTTGATGTGGCTTGAATGGATCCAACCCTTTCTTCCTTCGATCTTCACGGCTGTCCTTGTGGTCAACAGGACCAGCTTAGGTGTCTTCCACCTGGGCTCCAGTTGAGTCTTTCTGTCAAAGTTCCTCACAAGGACATAATCGCCCGGGATTACGTCATGGGGTTTCACCTCAGTGTTGTCAGGAAAGGCTGCAGCTACCTGTGAACGACAAGATTGTAGTGCAGACATCAAGGAAGCCAGGTAATCTGTCAGCATATTACAATCAACATCAGTTATTTTACGGGGTATAGGCGTCCCCCACATATTCGGTGGTCTACCAAAGATCACCTCATAAGGGGATAGCCCTGTTCGAGAGTGTGCTACCATTCTTATGTAAAATAGTGCAACTGGTAAGGCTACTATCCAGTCAACACCTTTCTCCTGACATATTTTTGACAATCTGATTTTCAAAATTTGATTATGTCGTTCCACGAGACCTGCTGCCTCGGGGTGTCGGACACAATGAAACTTCCACTGATATCCCAGCAAAAGTGAAACATGTTTCATTAATTCGGATGAGAAAGGCTGGCCGTTATCTGAATATACAACACGTGGTAAACCGTACCGTGGGAAGAATTCTCGAACTAGCTGCTTGGCAGTGGTCGGGGCAGTGTAATCTGATACTGGGTACGCTTCAGTCCATCGGGAAAGAGCGCAGACAACTACAAGAACATATTTGAATCCTCGACATCGTTCCATCTGGATATAATCCATCTGGAGGGCTTCGAAAGGATGATCAGGAGGCTGAAATCCACCCTGCTCTACGGGAACACTTTTTCCTGGGTTGAACTGACAACATATCATACAGGTACGGACTTTTTGTTTAGCTGCTGTTCGTAAATGTTTATTAAACCAAATGTGTTGGATGCTGTCTAGCATAGCTTTTTCTCCTAAATGCGCCGGACTGTGAATTGTAGCTATAATGGCTTGGACCATAGAGTCAGGAAGAAACCATACAGATTTCTCCTTTGTCACCCATCCCTGATCTGTCTGGATCCCTCCTAGTTCAGTCCATTTCTTTATTTCTTCTGTTGTGGCATGTGACTGTATGTCAATTATGTCAAGTGCGGGATCCTTAATCGTCATACACTGTATTGGTGTCCGAACTATTGTCTTTGTCATGTCGGATGTGCGAGTCTGAGCAGTCTGTTTAGCTGTTCTGTCAGCTAAATCATTGCCTTGAGAAATGATATCAGTAACCTTCATGTGTGCTTTACATTTCATAATCGATATAGCTGTGGGCAGATGGATTGCGTCTAACAAAGCATGAATGAGAGACCCGTGCTGAATATGGGTCCCATGAGAAGTTAAATAACCCCTCTCTCGCCAAAGCACCCCGAAGTCATGTACAACTCCGAATGCATAACGTGAATCAGTGTATATGTTAACTTTCTTACTTGTGGCTTGAATACAGGCTTGTGTTAGAGCAATAAGTTCTGCTGCTTGGGCTGACAAAGTATCTATACAGTTTGTTTCAATAACTTCAGTGTCTGTTGTGACTGCATACGCGGCCACTAAATCTCCTGTACTTGTTCTCATGCACGATCCATCTACATACAACGTCAGGTCTGGATCTAACAATGGAACGTCTGTTAAGTCTTGTCTGGGTTTCGTCTTTATTTCAATAACTTCAACACAATCATGAGCTAGTGGGTCTGTTCCAATTACAGGTAAAAGTGTAGCAGGATTCAATGTATTACAACGTCGGATCTCTATGTGTGGCTGAAACAATGTCAGTTCATAACCGGTAAGTCTTGCTATGGTCAAGTGTTGTGTTTGCGTTCGGTTCACAAGAACTTCTACTGCATGTGGTACTTGTACTGTCAATGGATGTCCTAACACTATGGCATCGCTTTGTCTGATTGCTAAAGCTGTTGCTGCCACTGATTTCAGGCACGCAGGCAAAGCCTGAGCTACGGGATCTAATGTACTAGAGAAATAAGCACATGGCTTGTGTGATCCTGCTTGTTCCTGAGTGAGTACTGACAAGGCAGTACCTTCGCGTTCTGTAACAAAGAGTGTAAAATGTTTGCTGTAACATGGTGTCGCTAAAACAGGTGCTTGACATAGAGCTTTCTTTAAGCTTTCAAAAGCTTGTGTGTGTTCCTGAGTCCAAGGGAGGACAGTCGATGTGGCTGCCTCCTGTGTTGTCAACTGAATGAGTGGTTTTGCTAGAAATGCGTACTGAGGGATCCACTGCCTACAATATGAAGTGAGGCCTATGAAAGCCCGCACCTCCTTTTGTGTCTTGGGTATTGACATGTTAGCAATTAACTGAATGCGATCTGGTGTAAGCTGCCTTCCCTCCTTGGACAGCGAGTGACCAAGATAAATAACTCGCTGGACACAGAATTGCAGCTTAGAAGGAGACACCTTGTGCCCCTTGTCTGCTAGAAAATGTAAAACTGTCAGAGAAGCCTTTTCACATTCGGGTTCGCTTCGGGCGGTGATCAGCAGATCATCGACATATTGAAGCAGTGCGGTATTAACTGGCATGTGGATACTGTCAAGTTCTCGTTTCAGTGCTTGGCTATAGATGCTGGGGCTTTCTGTAAATCCTTGAGGAGCGCGTGAGAATTTAAAACTGCGCCCATTTAAACTGAATCCGAACAAATATTGACTTTCCGGATCTATGGGGACGCTAAAAAAGGCATTCTTGAGATCAATTACAGTAAAGAATGTTGCTTCGGAATCAATGGCTGTCAATAATGATGAGATATCGGGGACCACAGGGAATTGTGGCACAATGCATTTGTTTAATTCGCGTAAATCAATAACCAATCGATATACTGGCGGGGCTGTAGGATCTGTTCGTTTAAGAATCGGAATTATCGGTGAATTACATACATTGGAGTCTGTTTCTACAACTACTCCTTGGGCAATTAGCTCGTCAATGATTTGTAGTAAAGCCACTACAGCATCTTGCGGTAACTTGTATTGTCGCATTCGTGGTAGTACCACTCCTGCCTTTAATGTGACTCGGTATGGTGTAATGTTCATGCAACCAACATCAGTAGGGCCTTGTGCCCATAGATGTGCTGGTAAAGTCTGTAATCGGCGATCCATGTCTCTGGATACATAATGACCTTTAAAATCACGTAAAAACAATCTTACTCCTTCCGGAGAACAACAGATAATAGCCCCTAGGGCTTTCAATGTCTTTATACCTAACAGGTTTTCTGGACAAGATTTGGTAAGCAATAAATCAGTAGTTCGTGTCAAGGGACCAATCGTAAGTGGAAGTGGCTGTGATACCTCATTAACAATAGGCTTTCCTGAGAAACCAAGGGAAACATTTTGAGAGCCTGAGAGGGGTGCCCCTGGAACTTCACTACGCTTTATTGTTGTTCGACTTGCCCCTGTATCGAGTAAGAATTTTCTATCTTGACCTAATAATTCACTATGTACATAAGGTCCTTCTTGATCTACAGGAATCTCAATACGGGGTAAGTCAACTTCCCTCTCTAGGCTAGTTCATGCGTAACGCTGATACTCAGGATATTCATACTGTGCAGTCTGATACATTTGTCGTGTTGTGGTTTGTGTGGCAGTAGCAGGCATCGGTGGTGCAGCTGGCACAAACTGTATTTGTTGTGAGGCTGGCATAGACTGTCCATGCTGCGTAGCTCCTTGTTCATTCTGATCCTGTCTGAGTGGTCGTGGTCTTTCTTTTGCAATACCTATAGCTATATTACGCTTCAGGACTTGACAATCGTGTACATAATGGCCTAGTTGTTTACAGTAATTGCATGTTCCTTTTACAGGAACTGCTGAATCTCCGGAATGTGTCACACCCTTTTTGTGACCATCCGCTGGTACTGTCTGGGAAACTAGCATTTTCATTTTTGTATCCTTCATACGTCTTTGTTCGTGTTCTTGTTCATCTCTAATTCTATTGTGATGATACTGTAACATTTGTAGCATTTGTGACGGAGTGTTACTTTGCCAGGTACTCTCGAATTTCAATATTCTATTCTTCACTGGAGGCAATGCATTTTCCACTAATTTTGTCACAAATAAATGTGGATACGACTCACTACTTGCTTTTATACCACTATTTACACCAAAACATTTTTCAAATCGGGCATAATAATCACTTGTGTCTTCATCATGCTTTTGTTTACAGGCTGAGATTGCACCCCAATCTTCCTTTTTCGTAGTTAATAAACGTGGCAGTACTTGTACTAGTAAACCTGGTAATGCTTTAACTTTATCCCCGAGCCCTGAACCTGCAGTTCGGGCCCTTTCCTCTGCTTCTAATGCTGTCCAATCTATTTTTTGGTCTCCCACTTCCCACTCTTTTTCTTTCAGCTTTTCATAAATGCCAGCAGGCATTAGTACCTTTAATATCGTCATAATATCAGGATAGGTATACTCTCCCATCAGTAACATGTCTTTAATTTCTCGGTGAAAACCCGCTGGGTCTTTGTCATGACTGGGTACTACTTTCTTCATTTCTAACAATTCAATTTTTGTTATGGGTGTGTATACAAATACACGGTGAAACTGATTGTCTTCGCCTTTTATTGGGTGCACTTCTCATAAGGGATTTTGTCTATCCATGTAATACGGCATTCTTTCCTTGCTGGGCAGCGAGAAAGGATCTGGGCTTACAAAAAGGACGTACTGTTTACGTGACACTAATATTTCTTTAATTAACTTGTTACTAGAACCTCTCCATCTATTCGTGAGTAGTTCAGTTAATATATCAGGTAGAGGACCAGGATCAGCATGTTGGCTCTTATATAATATAAGGAGTTGCTGAATCATATAGATTCCAGCTAAACGTTGTTCATCTGGACTGAGGTTAAAAAACGTGTGTGCTACGGTCTCATCACCGTATTTTCCAGGACTGTCAATCCAGTGGACGGCTGATCTGGCTAATTCTTGCTCATCCATGGAATCGAGGAGGTGGTAACCCCTTCGTTCTCGGAGTATTTTATCTGCGGCTTGAAACAAATGTTCAGGAGACTTCAGATTTATTATTGGCGTCGGATACGTTCTGCTATTATTTGGACATACAGAGTGTATTGGATCAGAAAAACATCTAGTATTATTACAGGATCTTCCTCTACCTACATAGGCTATGGTCTCTGACTGTCTTACGGAATCCCCTGATTCGGACACTTCATTTTGCTCGAACTCGTCTGTTTCCAATCTTTCTTCATGAATACGTTCTATTTCTTTACGGATCTTTCGGCACATGGCTATTATACAATTTTGCTTATCGGGTCTCCCTTCTGATATATTCTGGCTCCATCTTGTAAGAATATACGTTGCATTCGGGTCTACCCCCGGTCGGTCTTGATTTCTGATCACACAGTTTATGAGGAAACGTAACAGTTCCCCCTGTATCTCTACTTTCTGGAATTCCATAGCTCTATTAATACATTCTGGATCTCGCCCTGTTTGAACAAAATGATATATTTTATCTAGATGCGCAGTCATTCCTGGTAACTTCGCTAAATATCCTGCGGCTCGTCTGATACGTAATGATGCCAGGACCATTTCGTCCTCTTTACCGACCACCGGGTCATATCTACAATCTATAAGAAGTTCCTTAAGCGCACGTTCACTTACGAATTTGGGTGTACGTGAATGCGCTGACTCTTGAAAAACAAGTTTATTTATTCTAGGTGGCGTAAAAGTATTGCTAGCACCTCCCGTGGCCCCATCTGGGGCGTCGGGTGTGAATGGATTCGTCGAACGTGACACAGCAACTATAGGTGTGGACACAGCCATGGAAGTACCTGTAGGGACAGATGCGGAGACAGATGTGCTTGCCGGAACTTGTGACTCGACTTGTTGCTGTAGGGATACGAGTGCTGGATCTTGGCGTTGGATCTCCCTGGTATGCGGTCTATGTGGGGCGGAATTAGCATACTCGGGAGCTACGTCATCTAAATATGAGGAAAGAAAAACATCTTCCGCTGTTCTAGGGTGCCCCTTAGGATGTACCTTAATTGGAAATAATGGGGGTGGCAAGTCTTTCGGTATCTCTGGAGCAGCCTTAGGTAATCCTTCGGCTAGAAGGGGATACATACCATTCATAAGGGCATTTCTTTGTCTATCTACTTGTTCTGATTTCACTCGGATACCTTCCTCAATTAATAGATTTTCTTGAACTTTATTTGAACCTTCTTTACTCTTCTCTTCTTGTCTACGTGCTTTTTCTGTACGTCTATGAGATTCTTTACGCCATAACTCAACAGCGTCTTTCTGTGACTGTCTGACCTTTCTTTTCCATAATTCTTCCTCGACTTTCATGATGCACTCTGCATCCCAGGTTCCCGCTGCGGGCCACCTTTGACTTTCTGGCAATCCCTTGGTGTAATCTACCCATAAATCAAGAAATAATATAGCGTCTAAGCCATGTTTGTGATACATGAAGTGCCCTGGAGTATCCCTAGGAGGGATAGGGACGGCTTCTTCAAGTACCCCTTTCCTAGTAGTGATCTGTCTTAATTTCGAAAAGAGCGGCATATTGACAACTGATCCGATACTTAATTTTGAACACACTTAATACAAAAGCACACTAATGAACAACCATTCATACCACAATATGCAAGACGTTTAACACATTAAACATTTAAACATTAAAACATTTTTTAACCTTTAAAATAAGCAGCAATGATGATCGTCTGCATAACTAATCACCAAGCAGAATTCTTGACAATAACTAGATACCTCGGAATACTTGATATACTGCTAAACAGTACATATACACTGCTAAACAGTGCAGACCGGATTTGTGTACCCAAATCCGTCTTGACCGGCACAACCTATGTGCGCGTCAACACGCCTCCCCGGCGATGGTACTCACCGGGTAGCTCCTTGAAACGGAAGGCCTCGGAGAATGGACTGGACTCGATGACTGCGGACATCGGACCCTCTGGACATCGGGACTTCGAAAACCTGGTGGGCCTCTGTATACCTCGGATCTTGCTCTCTCAGCTAGGCTCTGGTCGGGATACTTCGCACTTCTCACCGCCTCGTCTGGGTTGATCGCAGCCTCAGTCGCCCCCGCTTGACCGGAGGGAGCTACAGGAAATCCTGCTGGTACGCGTTATGGTCCGTCCAGCTGTGGCAGGAGACCGGGCCTGCAACGCACCGCCGGCGCGTGAGATGAGAAAGTGTCCCTATTCGGGCGCCATTATGTGGTAAATATTCTTTTACCTGGACTGAATTTCATACGGAATCTTAAATAAAATAGCTCAGAATAATAAGAGGCAGAATCCGTGGTATAAGAGGTTTCTGAATGGGCTTTATTCCAAAATGGCCGACTCGAGTCGCGGCCTTCAGGTTCCGTCACCACGGGGGTTCAGGAAGTGAAGTACATACTTTATTGACAGGAAATTGCTTTTATAGAACATACATTATAATGAAACCAATGTAGAAGGCGTAACAATTGATAAGAGAAACGATACTGTAAGTGCGTAACCGAAAATGGGCGTAATAAGGAGTAAAAAGAAACATGATTGGTTATGATGTTATGCATAGGTGGATCTATAAGATAATACTTGGCATAGATGCGCGCGCAGCAGCATGACGTGTAATTGACGTGTAACTAGGGGGGTGAAGGGGACTTGACATTTAGCTCTACATGTGGAGACAAAAAGTCTGGGGGGTCAAGTCAACCTAATCCCAAATCATATCTAACATCCTATGTTTAAAGAACTATGTTATCCACAAGGAAGGACTCTCGGACAGAATCTATTCTATACTGACTGTGTGTGCGTGCACAAGCGTCTAAGTGTCTATATGAGATGCGAGAGGCAGAAACTTTCCATGGCAACAGGGCTATGATTTACTTGCATGAGGACAGAAAGGCCGAGCCCTTTGCTTGGGAGCAAAAGGAAATGTTTACCTAAACTACTAGACAGGAATGCATCGGCTGAGGAGCAAAGTAGATAATTCGAAGGTGAAATACAGCTTCTTGGCAGGCAGGCGAAACTGGCCGAGGCAGGCACCGTTAGCTGCACAGGAAGTAGGACAAAGTTCATGGATACAGATGCGAGCTTAAACTGATGCTGTCAGAGGCAGAGAGCAGGGAAAGGCTTTGAGGACAGAATCGGGCCTACTCTGCCTGAACTGCAAAAATGGAGTAACTTAGCCATATAAAGTCGGTGGCCTTTCATACTTAGGAATCGAATATCCAGCCCATTGATGGCGAACCTGACAGAGGACATGTTGATGGTGGACGCACATGTGTTTGCGTCTTCGAAACTGGAACTGGAGGGAACATACATGTGTTTGTAACATGCACATAGAACCGTTGGGGTCCAAGATAGGGGACATAACTGATCAGGAAAATCCACATTTCCACACTCTATCCAACTCCAGTCCTTGCACACTGGGGGTGCCCCAAGGGTCTTCGCTCTCCCCCACGCTCTTAAACTTATTCATTGAACCACTTACTGTAATCCTCAAAGCATCTCACATCCAATATCAAATGTATGCGGATGACACCCATCTGTACATGAAAATCTCTTCCCCTGAAGATATCAAGATACTCAGCGGAACCCTGCACAAAGCCCTAAACTGGCTAACCTCCAACCACCTCAAACTAAACGCCCTTAAAACGGAATTCCTCCTCATTTCACCCACTAGGCAAACCCCCATTGTTGAGAAATATCTGAAAAACCTCTCCGCTCTCAACTGCACATTCCATGAAATCACTGGGAATTGTGCTGGATAAGAACCTAAACATGCATGATCACATCAGAGCATCTACCAAAGGAGCGAACTTCCAACTGAGATCCTAAGAAAACTCAAACCCTACCTTCCCCAAGATGACTTCAAATCTGCGGTGCAAGTGCTAGTCATCTCAAGACTAGAATACGGCAGTGCCACTCTCTGCGGGCTACCGAGACTCAGATTAGCCCCCCTCAGAGCATCACTGAATGCTGCGACTAGACTCATCACTGGTTCCAAGAATACCAGCCTCATTTTTCCGGACCTGAATTCTCTCAACTGGTTTCCGTTTGACTCAAGGATTCGACTAAAAATTTCATGTATGACCCATAGAGCACTACACTTCAACACTCCTCTATACCTGGCAAATGAGCTTGAACTCTCGGGTGGCTCCCGTTCCTCAAGGAGCTCCAGTACCTTGTTGCTCAAGCCAAAGACATTTTTAAAAATGAAAACCTACAATCGTACATTCTCTGGTATTGCCCCGAGAATCTGGAACACCCTACCTGTGGAAACGAGACTGATTCCCTCAACACTTGCCTTCAAAAGGGAAGTGAAAGCTCTACTGATTAGCACTGTGCTGAACTAGAAGCTTTTCTCCTTGTGTCTCCTATCTTGTATAGCCGATTAATCTGCTACCTGGCATTGCTACGGCCTCAATGTCGCCTTCTAACATGTCATTTTGTACCTGATGTATATTTCTCTACTTTTCTCCCACAACTATCTAACTATGTCTTCCGTAACTCATATGTAAAGCGCTCTGATACTTGGGTCATGTTCGCGGTATACAAAACTGTCAATAAATAAATAAAGACATGCATGGTAAAGACGCAGTTGTGGTTCAGACTGGGTTGTTTAGGCATGCGTGATTAAGACATGCGTTGTTGTATCATAACATCATAGTGAGAGGGTGGAGATGCATTGGGGTGATGTGGGGATCCTCATCTGCTCCTCCAGTTCCTCTTACAGTTGTCATTTGATAACTTCTGCTGCGAGAGGGACATATGAAGACGATATCACTGAAACAATGGGCAGGATTTATCAAGACTTTGCACCAGTGCAAACTGATTCAAAATGACACAAACTGCTGCAAAGCCTTGATAAAGTATTTACTTTTTAGTGCAAAATATTTTATTTGCTGGAAAATTGATTCTAAAAGTAACACAAATACTGCTTTGCACTGCTTCGTTTTACTGTGCGTCAATGAGGTGTCATGCGGGTGGTACCTTGGCTTTCAAACCCTACCATTCATGGTTTATGACGTAAAACCCCATCTAATCAAATTGGTAGAAAGCACTTTGTGGCAAATAATAAACCCTCCTCAAGGCAGGTGCTAGCAAGAAGAAATTGTTTAATTGGAACAGTGCTAGCAAAAGCCGTTGGGGAGGCAAACTCCTGCGAGCAGTAAACTGTATGTAAACGGGGTGGAGTGGGAACTCATGGGGGGTGGGGGTTGATGCATCTGGGTGTGAACCCTATTACAAGGTGAACAACCCTCTCCTTATCTTCTCACTGTCTAGAACAGCCTCTCTCTAGTGCCTAAGGGCAGCCACGGTCGGTAGTAGGAGTAACTGCAGGGCGGTGACGTGGGGAGGGGGAGGGGCAGGGTGGGGGGTAGTAAACTATGGATTACGGAGGTTTACAGGTAAGTTAACATATAAATTAATAAAACGAATTTCGTTGCTTGCACTGCATGCCCAAATGCGATGCAGTGCACGCAACGAAATTCGTTTTATTGATTTATATGTTAACTTACCTGTCAACCTCCGTAATCCATAGTTTACTACCCCCCACCCTTCCCCTCCCCCTCCCCACGTCACCGCCCTGCAGTTACTCCTACTACCGACCGCGGCTGCCTAAGGGGTCTATTTATCAAAATGTAATGCAGCACAGCAAGTCACCTCACTGAGCTGCGTGACAGGGAATGGGCACATTATACGGCGCATTCCTGTTATTTTCCAGTACTTGCCCACAACGTGCTGCCTAGCGCCAATGCCACCAAGGTGCAAAGGTGCTTGTGTTGTAAGCAGGATTGTTTTTTGTGTAGGAGGGGCTACCTGCACATCCCCTCCCACACAAAAACAATCCCCTCAGGTGAGAAATACAGATATTTCTCCTTGTTAAGGTTTACCTGGGAAGGTGTGGCATTTTGGTGCATTATCTGGGAATGCACCAAAATCCATCGGTTTTTGCGTGGGAACTCCCACACACCACACATGGAACGCCACCATGGGGCAGAATACTGCGAAGCAGAAATTTGAGCTGCGTTGCGTTACTCCAGACTTATCAAGCCACTCAGGGCCATGCAAGGTGGCCCTGCGTGGCTTGAAAACTCCCAGTTAAGGGTTGCGCTTGCACCCCGCTGCGTGGTGCAAAAGCGACGCAACTTTTTACATTACTATGGCTCTGAAAAAGTGTATCCGGCAGCAAGGCAGGCGTAGGCCGTGATCCACGAAGTCCCTTCCAAGTACTCAACTCTATGCGTCAACGCTGTCCATAACAAATCCCACGAATTCCCACTTATTGCAAGAATATTCCAGGACAGGAACATTTGTGCACCAGCAGCCTGCAGATCCTGCATTCCACGGTTGTAATGTGTTCCTGGAATCCTGGCTGCATAGTAAACACTCTGGCCACACGTATGAGGAACACTCTGTAACAGGCCTTCCGGCTCCCCGCGGTCTTCCACACTCCCACAATTCCCAGCTTTCATCACCCTCTCCCCTCCAGCACTCCCAGAGTCTTGAATTCCTAGGATAACATGTTGTTCATGTTATTGTCGCTGTGATGCGCCTCAGAATTCTACGGAGTGCCCAATTGTGTCTTGCCTTGGATTGCAATACACAGCGTGAGTAATGCTGCTCGGCACGGGGTTGTCTGAACCACAGCCAGGCCAGAAGACGTGGGCCTGGCTTCAAAGATGTGCTCTGTGCGGTAATGCTGCCCTCGAACTGTACCTGTACTATGTATTCCTTCCATATGTCCACTCTGCAGAAATACGATATCTCTCATGCCATTCCCATGACCAAATGAAACTTTCTCTAGTCCCTGGACATTGTTTCACAGTCACTCACAAACACTGAACGAGGGCCACAGGAGCTGGAAGATAAAGTTCTGGCATGCAGTAAAAACATTTGCTTAAAAGAAAATAAACTAAAATGTAAAAAACTACAAAAAACAGAAATATATGTTCTATAAGATTAAAGACAATATAAATGAGGGGACGAATAAAACAAAGTGTTCAATATGCTGAACAATATTGTATGTCAGACAGAGGATGGAGACGGTAGGATGCTAGTTCTGTAAGCAGTAAACTGAAAAGAAGAGATTGTGCAGCAGGTGCAGTGGCACCGGGCCCGGGATGTTAGAGGCCCATTCTCCCTGCAATTTGAGCATGCTCCTTACTATCAGACCAGGGGTGGGGGCCCAATTTCTTTGCTTGTTTTAGGCCCCCTGGCTCCGTTGATACCCGCACGGGGTTTGGAAGAAAATAGAGCCAGGGAGGAAGTGAGAAAACAGAAAGTCTAGCATTGCATACATCGGTTTCTTCGCTTTTCATTGCTTTATGTTTTCATTTTGCATATTTACGTAGATCCAGCATGCAGTGCGCGAGGGTCTGGGAGAGCTTAGTAAGCTCTGCTCACAGGAGGTGAGAAATGCTCGTGCTGGAAGGGCAGCTCCTCCTGGGCTCGTTTTAGGGAGAGATGCAATAAAGCGCACTCAGTAGACCCACATATTTACAGTATGAAGTGCACTTTATCTGCAGCCTGAGCTCTCCAGGCCCCTTTACGAGATCAGCTTTAAAGCCTTCAGACATTACATACAGGCCCATGTATTTCCCAGCGCTTACAGCTTCTTTAACTGAAGTCTAAGACAATGTTTGGGCTTGTGCCAATGTTCATTTTTTTTTGGTCAGACACTACTATATTCCAAAAACTTAAAAGTTAGAAAACAATTCTAAAAGTCCTTCGTGGAGATCTCACATTCACTTTGCCAGATCCCTCAAGACCACCACAGAGGCTCTTGACGGGTACATCGGTCCAGTTCCCACAGTGGACCCGTTACAATGCATGCATTTACAATGAATGCCATTATAAGCCATTTTTTACAAAGCAAAATTCCATTACAACGCATGTCATTACAACGCAAGCCATTACAATCCATAATCCATTACAACGCAAATTACTATTCTAACTCTGCCCCGGCGTTACTCTGGGGAATGCCTTGTAATGGCATGCATTGTAATGACATGCGCTGTAATGGATTTTGCATTGGAAAAATTGCATTGTAATGGCATGTGCTGTGACACGTGCGTTGTAAGTGATGTCTCCTTCAGTGGGTTGCAGGAGTAACCAGGCCTAGGGTCCAAACAGTGGCTCAAGGGCACAAAATAAAGCCTCTTCTCCTACTCTCTTTGAATGGGAAGGGAAGCAAAGGAGCAGACAGGCCAAAGCCGAAGCCAGCAATAAAGCCCACAAAGAGAGGTGTGGTGGCATAAAGTGAGAAGACACAATAGCCACAGGACAACTCAGATCGGGCGGGATAGGCAGGAGATGTGACCTAAAGGTCAGAGATGACAACTTTGGAACTGGGAACCAAGTCTGCATCCTATACCCTCTCCCGCCTCATCTACAGACCAGCGGACCTTAAGTATGTCAAAGATGGGGACTACTCAGTTTCTATCGCTAACATACTGGCCTGATAGAATAAGGGTCATTGGAAGTTTGGCCATTTGACTGCCCCCCGATTTAGAGTGGATGGTCAAAACTTCCATAGTGTTGAGCCGTTAGTCTTTGTTTTTTCAAAAACAAAATTCCACTTTGGGATTTTGTTTTTGAAAAAAATAAAAACATGTTAAAAGTTTGACGTCATTTTGATGGTACCATCTGTCAAACTTCTAATATATTGACAGAAACTACTGTGACAGCGGTTCCTGCCAATGTTTACATTTGTACGCAACGCTAGCGGGAACTCTTAATTTGGAGGGTAGAGGATCCTAAGTATGGCAGAAGTAGACTACTCTGCCATACCGACAGACTTACCTACGCCCGCCAAACTCTAGATCAGCCTCTTAATCATTATTTAACAATAAAACGTTTCCTCAGTAAGATAGGCCAACTAACACTGATCAGAATGGCACACACAGTCCCAATCCACTTAAAGAAATGTCTCTTGAAGAGCTGCATACTAAGGCACGAGTCAACACATAATATCATCTTCAATATAGTATCACAATAATGCATAACAAAAATGCCACAGAGGGGCCCGTTAATGGTAAAAAACAAAATCAACACTAGGGGGTATTTTTACCAAAAAACTGACGTAGCGCAAAGTTATGCCAAAATTGCTAATGCCGCGCTCTGACACCATAGTCACAAGAAAGCGGTGCACCCATGAATCCATGCATTACCCCTAGCGCTAAATAAGCTGCCTAGAGGCAGCGCAGGCGCCCTCGTGCCATTTGCTAGGGTGTCTGTTTATGTGAAAAAAAGGGATACCATCCTGCATATAAACAATCTTTACAGGCGATTTGCTCTATGTGTGCTGCAGAATGCAGCACATGTGGAAAGAGCAAAATATAAGGAGACATAAAGCAGTTCTCCTCGTATTGCCTCCTTAAGACCAGTTATTCCCTAGCGGCATTTTTGGCACTGCCCTATATCTTGTAAATATGGGGCAGCGTCAAAAAGCACTGGGTGTTGCGGTGGAACGCCCACTGCAACACCCATTGCCCGCCCCTTTCACGCTAAGTGATGCATGAAAAGAGTGTTAATTACATGGCGGCATTAAGCCACGTCAGGTGGCTTAATGCCACCTTGTAAATAGAGCAAAGGAGTTAACACTACAAGAACGTCATAAAAAGTGACGTTCTGGTGGCGTTAACTCCTTGTAAATATGCCTCTAGGTATTTCCTGCAATGACACAAAAGCCCGGGGAAGATGGAGGGAAAATATCTTCTTGATTTTCTTCAACACAATCAACACAACAAGACGACGATCCGGGAGTGGATATCTCTAGTGTTGTGTGGTAGTATTGTGGACGTGACTACAATATTTTTAGGTCTCGCCTAGCTATTGCGTTTACGCAATCGCGAGGCGAGACTCTAGTAAGAGGGGCATTTCAAAGTGCTCCCAAAAGTGGATTGCATGGCGAGCACGCGCACAATCACGTGCATCGTGCCGCCATGCAATCCGTTTGGGGAAGCGCTTCAGCCCACTGGCGCGTGCACGTGTAGCCACAGCCTCGGCATCATACTTCAAAGGGTCCGCTCCCCCGCCTGGAATGCGCTCCCCCGCCACAGCATGCCGAGATTGTTTCCATTGTTAGTCATCAGGCAGCGACACCAACTTGTGTGAGGCTCAGGAAAAAAACCAAAGAAAAAAATAGCATACAACCAGTGTTACCCCAAATGTACTAGCTGTTTCCTTTGCTGACACACATCCCTACCCCAGAGGAATAAGAGTTCATGGAGAAACTTTAGAGACTGTCCCCTACACCATGCAGTGGTGTCACCGACCAGAGCGCTGACAACCTGTGCAACCTGAAATACCGCAAGACATTCTTCAAAGCCATAAATGTCTCCAGGCTTCAGCTTCTCGCTGCCTAACAGTAGATAGCTCACAGCTTACATCTGTTTGTGCTGCTGTTTCACCCGACTTACCAATGACATCCGAGATGGAGTTTTCATTTTTGTTTCCCAGTCCACCAATTGGGGACCTTGTGACATTTCCAGCCCTTTGATCCTTACTTCCTGACATTCTAACCACTGGTCAGACGCGCTATGCTATTCTGAGACTCGGTGGTATCTGACACACGTCCGTAAGGTTCCCTGCACCAGTGCCTGGCAGTGTCAATCATGGGGTTAGGGAACGTTGTGATGAGGCCGCATTACTCGGAAGCCCGTCCGCTGGTTTCCTGTCTTACCCCAAAGGGGTTCCATTTCTCAAATGCTTGACTCAGAAATGCAAGTAATATCTTGAGCGAACAAAGGTGGGAGCATTCCTGCGCTCACCGCAGTCCATACCTAAGGCCTTTAGACGCCATTTCTAGTAAGAGATTGCTAGCGCTGAGGCGAGAGAATTATTTCTGCGTGTGGCAACCAACTTCATCTAGTCTCAAACTGAAATCCTTCAAACATGGGACAAAAATACATTTTCTATGGGCAGTTTAACATTTCCATCCCAATTAACTAGTTATACCAAAGGGAAAAAAAAACATAATAGTTTGGCTCGACAACAACTTCGGAATTTGTGAATCTCTTTCGACTTGTTCTCATAGATCATTGGGAGAACTTCAATTTGTATAATTTGCTTTTGCCAGTTTTGTGAACTGCTTGTGTTTTGTGATGGGCCAATGGCTGGCCCCTTGTTTTGTCAGTGTAATCCAGTCGAGATATATGCTGGATATTATCCAAAAAGTACCATCCTGCCAAAACTACTAGACAAATGATCTGCATGGGAAGTAGAAACAAGCTTGTCCTTCAGTCGAAGCTGCAGGATAGCTCAGTAGGTGCATGTGCCTACTGTGACTCTGTATGCAACAGCTGCTGGTCACTGGTTCAGATACTCGTGTTTCAAATCAGCTTTTTACCCTCTGAAGAATGGAGAGCACCTTTAGGTGCAGGGCTACATCTTATGAAACCTCTTACTTGCCCCTGGGCCCACAGCCTACATCTTATGAAACCGCTTACTTGCCCCAGGGCCCACAACCTGTAAAACACTTTCTAGAATACTGCAAGGCTGTGGATGAATATCCTTGTGCCCAGAGGTAGCTGCTGCACCAGTGAAGAAAACATGAACATGGAGAGGTACATTGCTGTGGAATCATTAGAGTGTTTTGCCACCCCCAATATCTTTTGGAAGCAGAATACCAAGTGGTGTAGCAAGGGTACCTGGGGCCCTAGTTTAAACAAGTAAAATGTCATAATAATCAGACTTCATTGCAACCTTCAGGCCTCTGGGTCCTGGTGCAGCTGCACCTATTGCACCATTGATATCCATCTACGTACCTGAGAATACCATGAAGTAGTGTGTGGTGGAAAGTATATATTAAACCAATAAAATAATACCAATTGATACTGGAGCATCACATTGCAGTAGTAACAAGATCCTTAAAATTCCTTTCTGTCCCTTTTACGGTGCTGGTAAGATCGAAATGCACAGAACATTACCCTGTGTAAAGACACAAAGGGCTAACACCGCAAACTGCATACAGTAACTTAGATGTACCCTAGGGCACACAGGTGCCCGTGTGCAAAAATACGGGCAATAATCCGGGTGACTGCTGAATTTGGCACTGATGCTTAAAATTAGAGCAAAAAGTGTAGAATAATGTCTCAATGCATTTGTCGCTTGTTTTGCATGCGTTAACCCTTTCCTTTTTCTTAAAAACAATTTTGTCTTGCTGTTACTCTCTTCCGAAAGTGTGTGGTAAGAACGAAAGCAAAACACAGCCGTTACTACATGTGTTCAGCTCTACATTGCTGATATTTGTAAAGCGAAGGCAAGTACCAATGCATTTGTTTACCACTAGCATCAAGCTCTACATGAATGCCGAACTTTGATCACCTTCGTTTGCTCTACTCCTACTTTGCTCACTTTATCTCCTGTCAGAAGACAAACATGTTATTCATTTCAGCACTTAACAAGCATTAGCATAGCCAATAGGTCTCCTTTTTGGGGCCTTATAAGTATTTAATTATGCAGCACAATGTCCTTGGTGCAACAACATCAACTGTTGCATAGCTAAACACTTATAAGGTCCCAAAGGTGAGACCTATTGGCTATGCCAATGCTTGTATCTGTAGCCAGTGACCTCAACAGAACACAAGTGGAAGACCTGGTGTTCATATTCCTGCTTTAAATGGGCTAGCCCTTCCACCAAACATTTCCCACCGTGTGTCCCATGCAGTGAGGGTTATCTTCAAAGAACAGCCAGCAGCAGGTCCACAATAAGGAAAACCTTAAGCCCCTGAACTCTGACAGAGATGAGAGGCCTGAGCTATCGGGCTTCTGCTAATTTTGGGCGAATGCCCTGTTACTGCCCGTCCCTCGCATTAGTCTTTTTGGACAGTTGATTTAGCTACTAGGGTCTTTTTTCACCTTCTGGACCTTGTGGGTTAAAGAAGCTCCATTGTCTCCAGAATAAGCTAGTGGCCTTCATGGGATATACTGTGAACTGGGCGTGCTGGAATCCTGAAGTGGACTGTCCCCCATTGTGTGGGAGAATTGGCCTCTGAGGAATGGCTTCCTCTAGGTGACACACTTACATCTTTAACTTTAAATCAACAGTGTCCCTAGAGAACTGTCCTGAAGATTCTTGAGAAAAACAGGAATGCTTGCAATACCACCACAAAGTGTGAACCATTGTCAATGGCTTTGCCTCAACACTTCCAGCTTCAGACCTGAGGTTCCCTAGTGAACATTCTTCGTGCACTCCTGCACTACTATCCTGTGGTGGCACAATTGGCCAATACTCTTTTAGTTGCACTAAAGGTTTGCATTCATTCTCTTCATCTTTCTAAGTAAAAGGTTTGGAAAGGATTTCCGTATAAAGAATCTGGATAAACGTGTTTGATGGGATAGTTATCCCTCCAAAGAATAATTGTAATATTACTTCATGTGTTCCAATGTATTCGTTTTGCATCCTTTTTTATGAACATAAGTTTTACATAATGTTTGAACCCCTTATCTATTTTGCTTCACATATTTACTTTTCTCATGAAATATTTGCCTTTGGGTTAAATAGTGTATGAGTGTCTGTGCTATTTATTGCCTAATGTGTTGCTCTATTGTTGGTATGGTTATATCTACAACATTTCTCTAAGGTTTATCTTGTTTCTCAAGCCCACCTGCCAAAAGCCAGTTTCTCACAGTCTGTTTGGAAATTATGTTGCTTCAATCTAAGATTCAGCTAATTAATATAATCTTTGTTGTACTTTTAAAAAAGTTATGTTTTAAAACCTCACTATGTGCCTTGATTGTTATGTTATCTGTTTTATATATGAAATATATGTTTTCATGTATTTTTATTCGGTATTGCCATTCTATACATTTTACTTTGACCCCTGATTTGTCTGCTTCTTATACGTGTGCCAACTTGTCATTCTTGTGTCCCTCCAGTGGTGCTTATGCTCTTTACATCTCTTTTGATTGACTGGCTTCTCTACTTCCTCTGCTTGGTTTTCAAGCACTACTATTTTATTTTTTATTAACCACTCCACATGAGTGCATGTGTTTTCCAGCTGTAGTCCCCATGTACTTCTCCCTCTGCGCTCCTTGTTGCTCTGTCACCTGTGTTCTTCTCCCCACTCCGTCCATGTTGTGCTCACACTTGTGCTCTCCCCCCATTGCTAACACTCCTATGTGCTTCTCACCTACTTGGTCCAGTGGCTCTCACCCATTGCTTCTCCTCCATAACCCGCTGTTAGTGTTGCTTCCGTACGCTGCCCTTCATGTTGCTTCCCGCTCACACACCCTTCTTCTCTGTTACCCGCTGCTTCTCCTTCCCATACCACCTTATTTGTTTCTATATCCTCCTGCCCTCAATGTTGCTTACTCCATCCATTCTATTTTGCCTGTTGATTATCCTCCCCGCCTCCGCGTTGCTTCCTCCCACACGCATCCTATGTGTGGCCCTACCCACCGCTATGTTTCTCCTTCACCTGCGCCCTCCGTTATTTCTTCACCTGTGCTTGAAAAAAAAAAAGTTTGCAAATTTTTTTCTTTTGATTTGATGAGCCAACTCAAATGGGCATCTAAAAAGAAAATAATGGCTGCATCATTTTGTAGGTGCGCGCATGCATGGTGCACATGCCTACAAAATGACTCACAGGCTTGTTTTCTAATTTATTAGACATGCTGCAAAGCATGGGGGCTACATCATGGCTAAAAAGCAATGAAAAAGCCAATATGTGTCAACGGCGAGACCTATTAGGTTTGCCAATGCATGTTTTAGGCCTGGCAGTAGCCACGACCTTTTACGTTTACTAAAATTATATCTATAATATACTTACTCTTAGGAACTTTCAGCCAGTCAGCTTCATCCATTGGACAGTTGTTGTGTCATTCACGTTTTTCTTTTCCGTACTACAGCACTGAGGCAGTGGATCAGCCCACTTTAGCCATTTGCTAACTTCATTTTGAGTAATGGAAATTGGCCCATTCACAAGGATCACATCTACACACAAAGTAGCCTGCTTTAGGGCCATGGACTGCGGGGCTAATGTGTGGTGTTTCTCTTTGAAACATGCTTATTTATGTTTTCTATTTTTTTTTTTTCGCCCAGTCTTCTCTAGCTCTCTCGTCTTGGTTTTTGCTGCTAAATCTCTGCAAATAGCTCTCCTCTGGTCCATGTGGCAGTCCATTTTGGGAGATAAGGGGAGGGGAGCAAGCCGACACGAGACCACTTTCTGTGTGTGAAAAAGGGCGCTTTATTGAAACAGGTGCATATCACATTTTCAACCCTTGGCAACTGCCTTCCAAAACTAAGAACCTCACTATACAAGAATGTCCTGACCCCTTGTTCCTCCCCCCACCCCTACGATCCCCACATCAGATCCCCCCACCCCACGAATTACAACATAACATTCCATAACCATACTCTTACCCAATCCTACACAATGTAGCATTTCCAAATCCTAAACTCCCCTGACCCTAATCCCTACCTGCCTTTGTGCTACTGTAACTAACCAACCTCTAATCTAAACTTATCCTACCTGGTTACCCTTTCCCTGCTCCTGCTTACAAACTACCAACATATAACAAAAAACTACAGCCAATCCCGGCCAACTGTCAACCACCCCGCCACCCAGAAAAAGGCGGGAGTGTAGGCGGAGACAGTGCCTCCCCCTTTTTCTGCCCCCCCACAACACAACACCAACTCCCTTCTCAACCCCTATAAACACTCAGTAACTTGGCCAACACCTCTCTCAATTCCAATAGGTACAAATCCATCCCCAGCCGGGATAAATGGACCCCGTCATCTCTGAAAAATTCCGGCGTGTAATACCTAATATCTTTATGAGCAATCCTGCAAATCCCCGACTGCCGACAAAACCTCACCATTTCCGTGTTCAACTTATGCCTGGCCTTGTCCACCGCACCCGGGTTAACGGCCCCTCTCCAAACCCTGCGAGGAACAAACTCTGTCCAGACAATAGAACAAGCAGCACACTGAGCTTTAATCAAAGCCAAATCCCTCTTCATGCAATGCATAAGTGCCAAGCCCGTCTCCCTGACCATGTCGTTCTCCCCTAAGTGAAGTACCAGCACATCCAGGCACCTACCAGTCACCAAAATCCAGTTGAGAACCTGTAATAGCTCGTTCCACCGCATACCACCCCTGCCACGCCAACCCACAGAAAAAAGATCTTTATAAACCCCAAACTTTCCCCAAAATAGCTTGAGCGGGCCTGGAATTGCGCCCGTTTCACAAAAGAATGGGCGACAATACAAATGGATATCTCCCTGGCGAGGGGACCCATCACCGAACCCGCAACGAGAAACATGAATGAACAATAGGAAAAAAGGAGGAACAAACGTGCTATAACCCCCCAGGTACGCTGCGCACATAACGTTGATAACAGTCCAAAGACCACCTACCCAACCTCATAATGTTCCCTCGCTCCCAGCCTCTAGAGTGAGCTTCTGAAGCTGCACCAATCCAAAACGAATGTGTCCCAAAATCCTTCCCGTCGATCCCCAGCCTGCCCAACGCTTTCCGCAGTACCGCTAAAAGCTGCGAAGCCTTGACACACCGCCCATCCCCATGCCCAAAGACCAAACCCCCAAAGCCCCAGAAAAAGACCTCCACTTCAGACTCCACTGAAAAGGACAAACCTGCGGAGCCAGCCCCTTTTGCAAAGAAACCCATTTTCCCCTGCCCCTCTGATCCGTCTTTGCCTTCCTCAGCCATATGTGAACGCTGTCAGCACTAAAAGAAACCTCCCTCCAAGACAACCCCTGTTCCGCTTTGGTCCCCAACATCTCTGAGACCCAAAAGGACCCGAAAAACATTCAGGACATCAGTGTGGAGAAAAGTATCACTTCCCCAACGTCATAACAAAAACCAGGCAACACCCCAATCACCCCCTGCAACAGCTCCCATGACAAAGGATTCCGCACCCGGGATGCGCGCCCACATTCCCGTGCCCAACCCTCCAAAATACGTGCCCCAAGTTCCCCCGTGGAAGGGGCATAGCCCCACAATAGCTTCCTGACGAAAGCAATTCCCGTTAGCTTGCCCACTATCGTCACTTTCGTATGACCCTTCTCCACCATGTCCAAAATAAACGGAATAACATCTTCCTGCCTAGCCGCCAACGAGGCCCGCCGTGGTGCACCAGAGCGTAAAAAATCCTCCCATGCTGCCCGATACGCTGCTTTCGTGGAGTGGGCTAGGGAACCTAGAACCAGTTGCAACATCCTGTGTTGCCTACGTACCACAGCTGGTGTGGCATTCTGGTCGGGGTCCTGTCCGCGTCCTTGGCGAGCCCACGGAATCTCCCCCACTGCGAACGAGACAAAGTATCCGCATTGTCATTGTCCACACCTGGCACATGCACTGCGCGAAAAGCAATATCATGCTTCAAGCACCCCAACACGAAGACCCTCAACAACTTAAGAACCTGTTCATCTCAGGCAGACTGGCTATTGACAATGTGCACCACCACCATATTATCAATTTGGAAGGTGACCGTGCGCCAAACGTTCCCCCCAAAGCGAAATTGCCACCACCAGGGGAAAAAACTCCAAAAAGGCTATGCTCCTGCCCCCTTCCAACCACTCCTCAGGCCAATGTTCGGCACTCCGCCTCCCTTGCCAGTAAAGACCAAAACCAGTACTCCCTGCTGCATCCGAAAAACTCTGGACATCCCACACCATGTCCGCCTCTTCGACCGCACCCTTACCTGAATCCTCAGTTCCTACCCCGACATCCACCACATAAGCACCCTTGTTCAACCTACCCCCGCTTCCCCCTCCTTTTCAGCCCCGCCCACGGACACCATCACCAGACGCCCGAGCAAAGACCGTTTACCTGGTGCCAAGGACTCCGTCCACCCTGCGTCCTGGCTGAGGGGCCGAGCTGTCCTTCCATCGCGATGTCCGACCCGTGGGCAGCACCAGGCGTCGTGACACCTGAAAAATACTAGACACAACATTACTCCCCCCCCCTTCCTCCATGTCAACATCTCGCACCTCTCCCTCTTCCATACTATCCTCCTCATAATCTAGCTCCTACTGCCGCACGCCCCCAGCGCTCCCCGCTGGCGGTGCCGAATGCACCCTATGAGAAAGACCAAAATCTTCTTCCGTGTTGCTCCTTCGTCCGCGTTGTCCCCCGGGACGTTGCGTACCCTTGGGTGTTGGGGCCGGCGAGCCCGTCCGGGCCTACTTATGCCAGCCATGCCGGTATCCCCCGCCAGTACTGGGTATGCCGCCCGAGGCTCCACCCTCCCTTCTCCTTGGTTCCAATGGGCCGCTCCCAGCCCTACCAAGTCTGGCACCCTGCAATGGTCTGGTCGCCGCCCCACCGCCTGCAACAAAAAAGGATGGTCTGATGTGCTGGGCCTACCTCTCTTCTGTCTCCCATCCCAACCCCTCTTACTTGTGGCCCTCAAAGTGCTAGCTGCCCATACCCGCCCTCCCGCACTCGGATCTACCACCTCCTCAGTGTCTCCTACCACCCCTTCCCCGTCACTCCAGTCCAAAAACCCTGTTCCAGACCCCCCCGAAAACTCGGCCCAGCCCCCTCCTCTTCTACGTCACCCCCGATTCCCTCCTCACCCCCCCACTAGCTAAACGCGCCGAAAGGTCTTGGACCCCCCCAAACCCCAGGCCCACCCCCAAACCAACTTCATCCTGCTCCCCATTACCCTGCGCCCCAGACACCCCTTCTGTCGATCAGCAAAGGAGAATCTCCCCGTCTGCCCCCCCTGCCCTGACCCAACTCCCATTCCCACTTGTCCCCCTGAGCCCACTACCCCGACCAAACCAGCACCTCCCATGCCCCCTCCCATGCCTACTTGCCCCTCTGCCCCTACCCCTCCGCTAAATTGGGCCTGCGCCGCAAGACCATATCTCCCATCACCACTCCCCTCCACCAACGAGGCCTGACTGCCTCCAAAACCACCAGCAAACCGATTATTCCCAACCACCTGACTCACAGCCTCCCCTATGGCCTCATCCTGAGCAACATGGCCTGTGGTCATTCTCGGGGCCACTCTCCTAACATACGAGCGGCCCCTCTCTGCCTGGGATCTCGGGGGGGAGCCAAGTGAAGTGCTCCCCCTCCGAGCTACCCTGCGTGCCTCAAATCCTTCCGCCGTCACCTTCCCCGCTCTCCCCGCCTCCCCACAACACTCTGTGCAGCGCGCTCGGGCAGCACGCTGCCCCGCTGCTTTTCGTTAATATCTTCCTCCGGGGCCGCTCCCTTGCTACCCGAGCGGCCCCCAATGGAGTGCTTCCTCACCCGCCCCTCAACCGGGGCCGCTCGTATGCATCGTATTGCATACGAGCGGCCCCCAACAGAGAGCAACCCAGGCGGGGAGACATGAGACGCGCTCCCCCACCGTGCAACAGCACCCACCTCATACCACCGGGTCGCGCCTCGCCCCCCCCGCGCCACCCGCTACCTCCCCAGACACCACCAACATCGCTGGGGCCACGCTTCTGACATACGCGCGGCCCCCATTACTCACCTTCCCTCTACCGACGTAACGGGGGGGCGAGCAAGCCGCAATAGCGGCCGCCACCCCGGCTGGCGCGCGCCTCACAGGGCGCGGGGCCGCAGATGCCTCAGGGATCAAAAGATCCATCCGCCCTGCTTCGCTGAGAAGCCTCAGCGCCTCCACCACACGGTAATCACTGCCAGCCATATTAGCCACAAAAGGGCCTATAAAACCAACGAACCAACCAAACTAACTCACTAGGCCTGACAGACAAAATCCTAAACTATGTCAGCGCTCCCAGCCACCAGATCACCAAACCTAAAATGGTGGCTGGGGAGGCACGAAAATGCAATAAATACCACTTGGGCTACATATCCAAATATTGGGCTACAATTGGGCTAGTCCCAACGTAGCCCAAAAAACATAAAAAATGGCCGCTCACCGGCCACTCCCCACCCCCCCCTTCCCAATCCACCCGGGGGGCAGACCTCGCCATGCTCGGCTGCCCCCAAGCCCTCATTCGGTGTCCGATACAGTTGTTAGCTCCAAAATCCAAACATGGCCAATCTGCCCTAAAAAGAGGCCCACGAGCATGATTATTCTTACAAATGAATGCTATAACAATCAGGGAGAAAACAAACAATAAAAAGAAGAATTCCTTTTTTTGTATTTTTTTTCTACTGCAATCAGCTATGGCTTTCTTACACTGTGTCTTGCTGCAGTTCCTCCATGAGTGGCTTTTCTCTGTAGAAGCCCAGTTCATGTGATAGTTCTTTTTCTGTGTCTGACAGTGTAGGCAGGTCTGTGATTCAAAACAAGGTCAACATACTTTGAAAAGAAGCCCAAAAGCACTGTAAACATAATATAGGATTTACATGCTTTTGGGCTTCTTTTTAAAGTCGGTTGGCTTCGTTTTTGATTTCTCCAATATTGCCAGACACAGACGGCTTATCACAGCGGTTGCTGCAGAGAAGGAAAGCTACCCACAGAGAACATAGCTGGCAAGCTTTAAGATTGCTTATATGTGACATTTCCATGGTTTCAGGGCACTTATGAGTGACATTAAGTGACCAAATGTGTGACAATTAAGAGTGCCACTTTCTCACGATTAAAAGCACACACCTTTACAAACATTAAAGATGAACTCTAAGGTCCATGTATATTGTTAATTCAAAGGGGAGAGAAGTAGTCCCTTGATCGTTGTTCTGTTTTCATAATGCATTTCTGAAAATATTTGTTTTACAATTGTAACTAATTGGAAGGGTGGCCTAGTAGATTAATGCACGTCCTGCAGCGATCACGCAAGAGAACTTCAGTCCAGAAGTGTCTGGGGAGTGAGTCTGCCAGGCTGAGCACTTGCATTGAGAGTGTCTTCCAATTTATTTGACCGAGCTGGGCGGGGGCGGGGGGGAAGCACCGGACTGCTGCAGCAGGTAGGCAGGCTTTGCAGTTGACGTAGGCTAAGGCTTTTGTACCACGGGTCATCATGCTCAAGCTCTAAGTTCACTATCACCTCCCCTCACTTAATGCGTCTGACTTAGATGGCCATAGCATTGAAGTGCCTGCACCAGGAAGACTGAGTTAGAAAGTGGAACATCTCTTCCCTCCCGGCACCAGGGCAAATATATGCCCATACAGGTAAATGTTGTTGGTTTAAGCATCAACAATTTCCATCTGGCCGGTGAAATCGGGAGGGGGGTATGAGGTGGGGGCAGGAGAGCAGAGAGAGGGGAGCCAGTGATTCCTCTTTCTGGTGCCTAGAAACCTCCTGTCAAGGCTGCCCGGGGGGCCACGTAGGGGACCCTCATCAGGGCGGCCGCCTTAGTGCCATAGGAAGGCACTGGAGTCTGCCGTCTAGGCTCCCCGGGCGTGGGACCAAGGGGGCTTACGGCTGCCACTTCCGGTAGTGGGAGGGGGGACAGGGGTACATATACTGTCCCCCGCCCACTGGGCAGTCTCTTGACCACTGCCCGTCTCGCCTTTCCCGCCCCACCGCGTACCCTGCGGACGTACAAATAGGAGGATTGGGGAGGGGGGGAAATATCTAACCTATTGTTTAGTGTTGCAGGAGGAGTTACAGGGCGATCCAGAGTCTGCAAGGTACAGAAGGGTACTATATGCAGCAGCACAACAAGGGTGCTAAGCCAAAGATACCCAGGGATGTCTTAGCGTTGTCCCCTGGGAGTACTACGGCGCCCCGTTAGTCCTACGGGCGGTTGTGGGTCTGAGCAACCCGGGGCTGCCTGGAACGCTCCACCCACCTTTTGGGGGGGCGTGAGTAAGGGAGTGGACTGGTGGTCCACTGGTGGGAGGGGTGGCCCCTCCCAATAATTGGTAAACACCGATTGGCGATGGCCACGGTGTAATTTGGCTCATCAGGCGGGCAGGCGGCATAAGGGTTTGCCTGCCCTGGGATCGCCCGTAAGATAACCCACCATGTTGGCATATTTGTTATGCAAATAAACCTGCAGCAATTTTCTCCACTAACAAGGTGTCGTGTGGTTTATTGATGTATTTTGCTGCATGATAACTGACTACTGTTGCCGATATTGGCACTATGCTCTGTGCCTGCTAGCACCCGCTGCCCGCTCTAACCATGAGTCAGGTGTCCTGCCGATTATCTAGCCATGGCGCGTGTGCCAACAGTAGGCACACTGAAGTAGCAGCCTTACCAGTAACCTGGAGCAGCGTACCTGGAAAACAACAGAAGGCACCTGCTCCATGTGAGCCTAGGCCCAGTGCTTGTTGTTGTTTACGTTAAACTCGCCACCCTCTCTCACTGAATAATCCACCCCACCCACCACCAGATCTACATGTGTTTCCTAGAGTGAGAGGCCACCAGAGAACAGATTTTTTTTCCCTTCCGGAAACGATGTGTCAACATCAAGACTCAACAAGCATTGGCATAGCCAATAGGTCTTGCCTTTGGGACCTTATAAGTACTTAGCCATGCAGCTCATCATCCTGGGTGCTACAACATCTACTGTTCTTTAACGTGGAAGCTTTGACACTAATAGGTACATTCTAGCACTGCATGCATTGAAAAGTACTTAAAGTGTTATTTTTGTACAGCTGGTAGCCTGAACTCACATATCTGGAAGTGCTTTTATATGTGATAATGAAGAAAAAAAGATTATAGGTGAAATATATAATTTGCACGATCACACAATTTAAGCGACATGGCTAAAAAAAACATTGAATAAGCCAATAGATCTTGCATATGTGAGACCTATTGGCTTTGCCAAGGCTTGTTTCTTCTACCAGGAGGGGGCAGGGGTTAAAGTGCAAGCAACTACAGGGGAAGGGATCATGGTAAGCAACAACAGGGGGCTTTGTTAAGGGGCAAGCTATGCTGGGGGAGGGGGCAGTGTCAGTAAAAGCACTATGACGAATCATAGAACTTATTTATGGCGGGGGAAAGCAACAAAGGGGGTAGGGGTTTGGTGGACGGGGCAAGCAACAACAGTGGGGAGGGGGTACTAATGGTATGTAATTGGTGGGCTCTAAACCCCTCTAAAGTAACAAAATGCCCTGCAAGTGAAAGCGCATGCACTGTCTCAGGCGAGACCTAAAAATGGGGCAGGGTGACTATATCCTTTATTTATTAGCTGCCATCAACAAGAAAGTGTTTAACCCCTTCTGTGCCACGCCCTTTCCCCCTCCTGTGCCGGGCGTTTTATTAGTGGGTGGGGTTCATGACGAGATAGTCTCGTCATGGGCACAGCGCGACCGTGCTCCATGACGAGACTATCTCGTCATGGGCACTGAAGAGGTTAACCGACCATCCAGCCCTACCCCTTATCCCTAGGAGTATCAAGAATGATGCCTTATGACTCCCACTATTCAGAAGTTTAATATAAACTGCAAAACGGACAAATACAAATGTGTCCTGATTTCTGAGTGCTTGGTTTATAAATGTAATCATCATTCTTGCTGTTGACGTCATTGTTTACAACTTTAACACACAAAAAGTGATAGTGCTGAGAAGCAGCAAAACAAACATAACCCAAGTGTTTACAAATTCTTGCAGTCACCCAGCTTTAGAATCTCAAGTTTGTGACCGGTGCTCTCACCCTTGTTATGTGCTGTAACTATAAGACTAGGCGATTCAACCCGGCCCTTGTGTGTCAGAGATATCGGTATACTTTAGATAGTAGCGTACAGAAGAGACGCTCTCACATGTGAAACTAAGGTGAGCTGGAAAAACGTATACAGTCTAGATTCCCAGCTCTAGAAGTCTCTGCAGCTTTGCCGTTGCAGCTTTTATAACCAACCTAGGACATCGTGGAGGTGGCCACAAACGCCTTTGTTTGTGCCGTTGGAAGAGCAGGTGAACGCTTAGGTAGAGCTCTGAAGCTCTAGTGCTTTCTGCTTTGTGCTCAGCTATTTAGGCAGCACCTTTCCTCCTTCGTAAGCCCCGCCCCTCCAAGGTCATCAACCAGCAAGTAGCTATATTCCATCTAATGCTGTGTCATAGGCCCCCAGAAGTTTTAGGAGCCTTCCGCGTCCCAACAATGCCTTTATTTGCTACCCAGCTGATGATGGGGGCGGCCTTTCTTTACTTGCGTAAAGAGCCCAAGGCACACTTGCTAGGCCACTGTCATCCTCCCCAGCCCCCTAATACAGCTTCTCCTTGCAGGAATACATCTTGGCAATTGCTACAAGGATGGCAGGTCACTTCGTGTTAGTCCATACGTTTAATGTGTACTCCTGAGGATGCCTTCTCTGGGCAGAGCCGTCGCGTACAGCATGTCTCCTTTGTGTCCTCGCTGTGGTCCAAAATAAAAAGAAGCTCAGGATCTCAAGTTTCGGAACTTCAATAAACTTTCAAGGGGCTCGCCTCGGAGACGCAATATCACAGAAGGCTATATAAGTGCCTTTTATATTATTGACCCAAAACACCAGGACACATTGATCGTAACTGGGAGGCTCGTCTTTGGGGATGCCTACAGTGCTATGAGAAGACAGCGCTGCCTGAGATAGCTGAGGAAGGCCCATCTGAAGAGATGGCATGCAGTAACAAAATGTCATCTGCACTCGAGACCGCTCCTCAGTGGAGATTTCCATTCACGCGTGCTGGCCTGAAACAGGCAAATCCTGTTTTTGCAGCACACATTCCTAAACAAGAACCAGTGACAACTTAACCGTGAAAGTAGTCTGCAAGCACTGTGTTTGCTGCCTGTACAGCATTAGAGGGGGTAGGGACGGGAAGGGGGGTCGCTGCAAATGTGACTGTGGTACATTGAAAACAATAGAGGGGAAGGACAAGATGGGCTTTTACTGCTCGATCAGGAGCAGAAGGTCCAGCATAAAAAATTGCCCATGCACATTTAATCAAGAAAAGATTATGCTGTTCCTTGTAAGTAGGACATTAGAGAGTCACAAGAGATAAGGATCCCATAATTCCGACGATATGGAGGATTATTGGGAATCCAAAAGTTTGGATAGTAATGCCCTCACACACCCTTGCTGGTGTCATGCTTCATCATCTGGGCTGCTCCTCGTCGGGTCGGCCACTAGATAGAACAAGGAAACACACTATATGAGACATCACACTCAGACTAGTGCCTTGGTCTTTATTTTTAATTAGGGTAGGAGACCTCCAGAATAAAAAACTTGTTTTCTTTGGCACTCCCAACTCCATTTTAATTCACTTTGTCTACACGACACTGGCCCCATACCCGCACTCCACCACACGGCATTTGGATAAAAAGATCTCCGCCAAAGAGCCCCTAATTTTAGGGAGCCCGTCGGGTATTGCACCGCCGACCCGACGAGGAGCAGCCCAGATGATGAAGCATGACACCTGCAAGGGTGTGTGAGGGAATTACTATCCAAACTTTTAGATTCCCAATAATCCTCCATATCGTCGGAATTATGGGATCCTCATCTCTTGTGACTCTCTAATGTCCTACTTACAAGGAACAGCATAATCTTTTCTTGATTAGCTGTGGTACATTGTCAGAGATGAGGGCAGGAAAAACAAGGTTTTGCCCTACAGTAATGACTCGTGGGAGTTACGTGCAGAGCACTAGCAAACTTTGCCTCCCCAACCCTACATAGCTATGTTCCTAATGCTGCCCGCAGAGCGTGTTTCCGTGTTTCGCTCGACAAGCACAGAAACACCACATTCGTAAAACATGAGTGAGAGGAACACTAAACCAGTGCGCAGCAACGAGCATAAATTGACAGGAGTTAGAGTACATGTAATAGAGCCAGTCACCATGGGAGGGAACCAAGCACACAAAGAGGGACAAATACAATCAATGCACCAATGAAGCCAGCATTTCAGAACAGCACACAAAATAACGAATGGAAAGCGATAGGCATGCCAAAAGCCCTCAAAAGAGATACAGCATGTCTAGAGACAGTACAAGCATGCTGCCTAGGCTCGACCTAAAAAAGAGTCCCAGTCACCAAAGCAACAAGTGAGCCCAGGCCAGCAGGGTAAAAAGCTAACAACTGCCTGGGATAGGCAGAGCGGCACTGCACAACAAGTGCCAAAGCTTGTCCGGGCTTGTTTTATTAAAGAGTTTATGATTCCCATAGTGTCCTAAATGCGTGACTAATGTATTTTAGTGCGGTGATGCGCACACCAGAACTAAAATGCATTAGTCTAAGCCCTGATTATCGGTACTTGGCATGGCTGAGAGATGCTGCAGCAAGAGACAGGACAAGATAAATTGCCTGTCTACAGTGAGAAAACATAACTGAAAATTTAAAGGAAATCTCCTTTTTAGTGGTGTTTGGGCATTACATTACAATCATAACACCAAAATCACTTGAAAGAAGGATTCCCTTTAACAGGACCAGGAAGGACTGGGGGGGGGGTGATTTTTGCCTATTCATTCAGTTACAATGCCTGCCCTGCCCATTCCTCTTTGGGGCTGTCAGAAACAGAAACCCAAGGTTGTGAAAGTGGAGCACATTTGTCCCTGAAGGATAAGTTTGCCACCTCACCAATGTTACTGGTACCACCAGAAATTGATCAGTGTGATCCGGCGGGATAAATAATAAATACTGACCATGACGTAGCCGGTATTTATGTAACTGCACTGTGCGTGCAGAAACATCTGTCCCTGTTTGAGTTCAGACCTGGCTGCATGGAAGCAAAAATGAAAATCCGAGAAGATAGAGACGAAAGGTCCCGTTATTAACAAACTCACAGGCCTTTGATTCGGTCTGCTTGAGAAGGAGAAGCAGTTTAAAACATGCATAAATATGAGAGAGGCAAAGAGGAAGAAAAGAGAAGAAGGGGTAGGCGATAGGCCACAGGAAGAAAGATGGGTGAAGGGAAATCAAGAAACACCGGTGGAGAAATGTAGGTCTTTGTGACAGGATCACAGAGTTCAAGCTTACTATGTTGCACAGTCACTGAAAGATAGGTTTATGAATTGGGATATTGACAAAGGGGGCAATCCTACTGAAGGAACTTGATGAGACCTCCACAGAAAGAATCTTCCTGCAGGCTCTTGCGCTTGGGCTGTCCCTGGTTTCAGATTTGTAAGCATGTCACCTCTTTTGATTCTCTGAACTCTCCTGATTTTCATAGCAACACAGAGCTCTTTTGACAAACAGCTGTATCTTTGGGTGTAGGAGTGGCACAGGGCTCCACACGACACTAAGGGGCATATTATCAAGAAACAGAGTTAAAATTATCGCCGCTTTAGCGGCAGAAAACTGACGCTAAAGCGGCGATAATGGGCTTGATAATATGCCCTGGAGAATTCCCATAGAAGCCCATGTGTTGGTGACAATATGGGCTTCGGCGATAATTTTAACTCCATGCTTGATAATATGCCCCTAATCTAAAGCGGAGCGGAGAGCTCACTCATGAAGCACTCTCACATCTCTCAGAGTAGCGGCCTCACACTACCGACATCACTCGATCATCTCACACACTTGCAGTTTCATGATGACTTCAGCACTCTCACATCCTTCACACAGCAGGTCTCACACTACCGACTGCACTCTCACAAGCTAGCAAGCACACACCATCACAAGCACTCTTACACCGATCAGAGCAGTAATCTCCCATCACTGACTGCACCTGCAACCCTCACTGAGCCACAGTCTCACACTGGAGACAGCGCTCTCACCCTCCTTGCAGAAGAGCAGTCACATAGCAGACCACACTTTCACATTCCTCACGGAACAGCGGTCTCACGCTACCATGAGCACCCTCTACCACTAACTGTCTCACAGCGCTGTCACACCCCTCAGACTATGATTCTCTCACTGGCAATAATGCTCTCACATGTCTCACAGACTGTCATTCGCACAGTACTGGCAGCACTCTCACACTTCTCACACACTAGCAGTAACACTTTATTGATAAGACACTAACATCCGTCACAGGCATGAAGGCTTGCACTACTGACAGCAACCTCACAACCCTCAGCTGAGCAGTCACACACTATCGGTGCAGTCTTATACAGATAGCACCCTCCCGCCTCTCACAGATGAGCACTCTCAAACTACCACGGGCACTCTCACACCACTCATGCACTAGCAATCTCACACTAGAGACAGTACTCTCTCTCCACTCGCACAGCAGCACTCTCCATGCACAGCATTTTACCACACTAGACTCATGCACTAATGACAACATTTACACCCCTCACAGACTAACAGTCACACTACAAAAGGCACTATCTCACTCCTCAGAAAAGTGGACTCACTCTGCTGATGGGCACCCTCATAAAGGAACAGTCTCTTACCAGAGAGAGCACTTGCACACTCCTCACAGTCTAGCCCTCTCACACTATCAGAAGCCTCTCTTATAGCCCAGAGTAGTAGTCTCACGCTACCAACTGCATCTACACCCCTAACAAACTAGCAGTAAGAAACTATCTACAGCACTCTCATATCCCTCACAGGGCAGTAGTCACAGTACAGACGGTACTCTTACGTCTGTCTCAGACTAGCAGACATACGCTACTGGATGCACTCTCACACCCCACATGGAATCGCAGTCTCACACTTCTGACAGCACTCTCACACCCCTCACACTAGCAGTCTCACACTACCAACACATGCACTCTTCTCACAGCCTAACTGTCTCACATTGACAACAGCACTCTTACATCGCTCATTAACTAGATGTCACACAAATCTGGAAGTCATTTCCTTTGGTCACAAGCAGCGGACTTACCTGGTGCAGAGCAGCGGACAGCGGACTGTATACGGGGCGCAAACGCTGTGTGTCTCCCCCGCCGCCACTCTCCATCGCTGGCCACAGTTGGGGGAGACTACAGCTCCCGTGATCCTTTGCTTCTGGTTCCCGGCTTCCTTCCGGCCAGCAGCGCGCCCGGAGGCGCTTCAAAACCAGTGGCTCCCTCGGTGGAGCGGGGGGCATTTCCTTTGGTCACAGGCAGCGGACTTACCTGGTGCAGAGCAGCGGACAGCGGACTGTATACGGGGCGCAAACGCTGTGTGTCTCCCCTGCCGCCACTCTCCATCGCTGGCCGCAGTTGGGGGAGACTACAGCTCCCGTGATCCTTTGCTTCTGGCTCCCGGCTTCCTTCCGGCCAGCAGCGCGCCCGGAGGCGCTTCAAAACCAGGGGCTCCCTCAGTGGAGCGGGGGCATTTCCTTTGGTCACAGGCAGCGGACTTACCTGGTGCAGAGCAGCGGACAGCGGACTGTATACGGGGCGCAAACGCTGTGTGTCTCCCCCGCCGCCACTCTCCATCGCTGGCCGCAGTTGGGGGAGACTACAGCTCCCGTGATCCTTTGCTTCTGGCTCCCGGCTTCCTTCCGGCCAGCAGCGCGCCCGGAGGCGCTTCAAAACCAGCGGCTCCCTCCGCGTCTCGGGACGCGCGCGGGCGACGCCGGGCGGAGCCCGGGCAGAGGGCGGGCCGTCTGTGGCCGTCCGGGGCCAGAGGAGGCCGGGCCGGGCCACCCCCCTTTGCTGTGCTACCCAGACCTTGTATCAAGGAGGAACGTTATACCCCCGGGACTAAGCCCATCGCCACTGCGCCACCTCATACGGACTGGCTGAAACTAACTGAGGGTAAAGACTTATTTCCCTGTTAATATAAACTAACCTGTACTGTGAAATCTGTCCACCCCCGCTTTGACCCTATTCTTACCCCTCTAAAATGGAATCACGCAAAAGTACAGCGGGCACATTAGACGCTTACCTATTAAGAGCAGAATCTCTAATCATCCAGGAAATCCAAACTACCGAAAGGACGCTCTCATTAGAACCCTCCATAAGACCTACTAGAATTCCAGATGTTTCTACTCCACCTCCACCGATTAAACCATCTACCTTGATTACCGCCCCGACCCTTTGGTTCACTCCCCTTCAAATTTATCGGGGTGTAAAGGATTACAGCAAAAACTCACCCCTCCACAAGCAAAAGGCCCTATAACACGAGGGTAAGCTAAAACCAAATCGAGTACTGGAAGGGGGGTACATAGAAAAGGCCAACTTCCCAAAGCGGGGAAGACGTCAACTCACTTAGTGAATCATGACATAGGCACACAAACCGAGGAAAATAACCAGGGTCCCTCTGTCCAACTAGATACCCTTGGAGAAATGATTACATTGTCAGCCCAAAATAGTGTAAAGGCAATTCAACTAGCAGTGACTCAAGACATAGAAGAAAAACTGGGCAAAATGATCTCCTTACTCTCTGCTGTTTTTGAAGATAAATTTGTTCAACTTAAAAAAACGCTACTTGATGGAATAACACGTTTAAATTCCCCCAGAATACATCCTATAAACAGTCAACCCGCTCTCCAACAGGAACAGAATATACCTCCTACAACAGAACTTTCTAACAACCTTACTGCAAAAACTCTCACCACCCCCCTTACAACTAGACCGTCAAATAATCAGTGTACAAATGGGGCGTCCAGACCAAACGTAACAGTGGAATCATCCGTAAGACCCATTGTAAACCCAAACCATAACAAGACGGCTGTTTCCAAAATCTCCTCAATTCCAAATAAAGACTGCCTAAATTTACCATCGGCCGCTCGGCCTTATGTCCTAGTCCTAACAGGCGTTCCGCCCCTACAAAACGATTCAACAGAAACCTGTGTCTCATTAAGGAACAAGGTCACTAGTTGGCTTACTAAAAACACCTATTTTCATCCAAAGCACATAAACCAGATTTTGATGGTCAGAAGAGTGGGCTGGATCGGGGAATCCCACAAAAAATGCCCTGGAGACTGTATAGTTATAAATTTTAAGTCTCCAGGTCTAGTTCGTTCCCTCCTCAGGATTAACAGGGGAATAACACACGGAACTACAAACATCAATCTGGTGTCACTCGATTTTTTTCTACCTTAGTGAGCAAACAAACGATCATAGTAGGAATGGGTGCATTCTTACTCAAAACATATTCGAACAACTTGCCACATTAGAGGAGGTGGACTGACAACTAACACCTCCCGACAATTCTGCTCCCATAAGTGTCACCCTGTCTCCTCTTACACCGAACGGACATTCTGACTTTAACCATGACAAAGCAAAACTTTCGGCCCCTCCCTTTCTCACCTCCCAAGCGTTTACAGACCAACTAGGGAATTTTCCCAACTTGAAATCTACCAGCACAATCGAAAATACTACCCCTATGACAGATGGACCCTATAGGGAGGGTGACATCAGTCCAACTGTGGATCCTTTCGCGGCTAAATCAATTATCCCAAGGATTTCCACCAGATGTAAGACTATTTCCCAAAAGAACTCAGATTTAAATATAACATTCTGGAATATATCGGGCCTTCGATTAAAGACACAAAATGAAGAATGGTTAAAATTCATCAAAGAAAGTGAAATCATCGCTTTACAGGAGACTTGGGCAATCACCCCTACTCACATAAATGGTTTTAAGACTTTCTTTAGCCCAGCATTACCTTCAACATCAGGCAGAGCAAAGGGCAGATTAGTCATTTATGTTTCAAACCTAATTCCAACTCTGGAAGCTCACTTTCTCAAAAACGAGTTACAATATCAGATAATACGTGTAACCATAAGTAGAACGTTACCAATTCTAATAGTTAACATCTATAATAACCTTACAGACCTCAGTTTTATGGAGGTCATAAAAGAAATCCGTGACTTCCTAAAAAAACAACTTACTCGCAGCAAAGCGAAAGAACCAAAAATAATTTGGGGGGGGGATTTTAATCTGACACTATGCAAGAGCACCCTAAACGGCAACTGTGGTTATATTGACCATCTAAATAACAATATCTCCCATTTTTCGCAGTCCCACAAGGGGTCTTTTTTAAATGAGACCATGACCCTCCTTCAATTAGTTTTCGCCAATGAAGTTACTGTGCCTCCAACCCCTTTTGCTGCAACCTTTAACGGTAGAGGACTATCCTCTTGTATTGACTTTATCCTGGTAGGTAATATTTCCCCAAATCGGATTACCGCTGTCACTACTCATGACTGTGCATTTAGTGACCACTTTACATTATCAGTCACTATTAAAACTACTGCCCCACGAAAAAAGGCCCAAACAATATATCATGACGAAAACATCTCTATGCCCCGTTCAAACGGTTACGCACTTAAATGGTCTAACATTGATCCTACCGCCATTTTAGAGACTATAATTAACGCGGCCCACCCAGCCTTTGTAGTTTGCCTAACGGAGACGTCACCTCCCGGCGAGATTGTGGCCAATCACGAGAAAATAATCCTAGAGGTAAAGAACGCTCTGACAGTCCATCCCACAGGGCAAAAAACCCTAAAGGACAAACCGAAGTTTAGGTGGTTTAATCCAGCATGTTCCAGAGCTCACAAAATCCTTAAAACAACTCTAAAAAAATCCCCAAGAAACATCCTCGAGGTCTTAATGGCCAGGCAAACATATAACAAAGCAATTGCATCCAGGAAAAAAGAATTAAAAGAGGCACACTGGACCGCCTTACACGATAGCTGTTATAATAAAGATTCGGTCACCTTTTGGGAGATTGTTAATTCCTCCTTTTTGGCGGGACCAAAAGAAACTGGTACACTCGAAACGACCATCTCCGAACAAGAGTGGGTCACCCACTTCTCAAAAAAAAATTCTATCCCAGCAGGGGAATGTCGACAGACTTATAGCCCCCCTTTGGACTAAATTAACCCATTAGCCATGGACTTCAACCTCGCCGAGGTGAAGATGGCCCTGAACGTTAGTAGATCAGGAAAGGCCCCGGGACCGGACGCCGTCCCTATGGATCTTTACAAATCAAACATCGATCTCTGGGCTCCCCTGCTACTTAACGTTTTAAAGGCTCTGGGACAGGTAGGACTACCAACTTCCTGGTCTGACTCGATCCTAGTTCCCATTTTTAAAAAGGGAAACAGGAACAGCCCAGCGTGCTACAGACCCATATCCCTACTGGATTCCTTCAGCAAAACAGTAGGTAGAATTCTTTTAGCACGCTTACAAAACTGGGCAGAGGCAAACAATATTCTGTCTGACTTACAGTTCGGTTTCAGGGAAGGTAGAGGCACTATCGAACAGGTCCTGAACCTCACACTCCTGAGAGGAAAGTATGTCCTTGCAAAGGGTGGCAGCCTTTGCATGGCATACGTTGATCTATCCGCAGCCTTCGACTGCGTAGACCATAACAAGCTCTGGACCCTAATGACACAAATGGGAATCGACATCAACCTGATTAACTATATTAGGGAAATTTACTATAATACGACAACCAGAGTAAGATATGGCTCAGGGGGGCAGTTAACATAATCTTTTGGAATTGAGCGGGGAGTCAGGCAAGGTTGTGTCCTGGCTCCCTTTCTATTCAATCTCTATACCAATGGCTTAGAAGTAGCCCTGCTAAAGGGTAGCCAGGACCAACCATACATTCAATCACGCCCGATCCCCGCCCTTCTCTATGCGGAGAAGGGCCCTGGTCAGATGTACAAACTTCATGAACCATTTGGATCTAAACATTAACGCCAAAAAGACCTTTATAATGGTATCAGGCAAAAAATCTCGTAAAATGAAAAATATCTATCTAAACGACACCAAAATAGAATACACCAACACTTACCCCCTACCTGGGAGTCGTAATAGATAACAAAGGCACTTGGAAAAGCGCTATAGAAAACAGAAAATTACAATTTCTAAAAGCAACAACGGCATTGAGAGCATTTGCTAGGAGACTGGGCAAAAGAGCCTCTAAAGAAATGCTTGACATCTATAATTCAAAATGCCTTAGTACGGCGATTTATGGGGCCGGGATCTGGGGCAGCGTACGAGTTGACCCAATTCAAAAGATAGAGAACTCCTTTTTTAAATTTTTGCTGGCAGCCCTGTTGCCCACTTCGACTTTTAATATTCACAGCGAATTGGGCCTCCCATATATCACAGATGTGATACGAATGCAGCCAATCCTCTTATGGCATCGTGTCTGGTCAACACCGGAACTAAAATTCACGCAGGTACTCATCACTGACTGCATGAAACTGGAGAATGGGTTTCACCTGGCTTTCTTATGTCAAAAACTTCTTATCTGATCTAGGGCTTGATCATTTTTACTCCAACCCCCTTAAAATAAACCTAATCCCCAGAAAGAGACTACGAGACATGTGCACAAGCCATCTAGCAGACTTGCGCCTGGCACTTGAATCAAATAAAAACTCAGTACAGCTCTTTCTCCTTAATCAGACTACAGACCAAATAGAGCCTTACCTGAATTCCAGCTTAAGTAATTATGAGAAATTTCTACTGACGAGACTGCGATTGAACATATTTCATCGGCTAATTGCCTTTCCCGTGATAAATGACTGGACACCTCAACTGACGCTATGCCCCTGCGACGACCTTTCTGCCCAATCGACCCTGCACGTAATCATGTTCTGTAAATATTACATTGAACCAAGAAAGATATATCTGATCCCTTACTTGAAACACCTGGGCCTAAATCAATGTCGACCAGCCTTTATGGTCCTCCAAATGTTAGAAACGGAAATATTGGCAAAAAACATGGCAAAGTTTCTAAAATTTTGCGTGCGACACAGAGCAAATCTATAATAGGAAATTTGTTTCCTTTTATTTTAACATCTAACAAAGACGGCCCTTACTATTCACTTAAACATACCCTACGATGAACTGGGATAACCCTCCTATGCATCCTAAACTTGCTATTGGGGGGTTTGTTTTTGTTCCGTCTGTATAGTCTTTTAGTACTTTTAACATTTTAGTCATTGTTAATTGGTCAAGAAAGCCATATTGAATACTTTTCTTTCTCTGCCAATTTGCACATATTGCTATTTAGAAAGGTAAAAACAATTCACTACTTTTTTAATTCGATGTTAAATGTACATTTGTAAATGTTGTTTTTATATGTAACTGCTTTTATGGTATGTCAATGCCTTACCGAATAAAGCTTTTTCATCATCATCACTGAAAGATAGGTTTATGAATTGGGATATTGACAAAGGTGGCAAACCTACTGAGGGAACATGATGACCTCCACAGAATGAATCTTCCTGCAGGCTCCTGCGCTTGGGCTGTCCCTGGTTTCAGGTTTGTAAGGCTGTCACCTCTTTTGATTCTCTGAACCCTCCCAGTTTTCGTAGCAACACAGAGCTCTTTTGGCAAACAGCTGTATCTTTGGGTGTGGGAGTGGCACAGGGCTCCACACGACACTAAAATCTAAAGCGGAGCGGAGGGCTCACTCATGAAGCACTCTCACATCTCTCAGAGTAGCGGCCTCACACTACCGACATCACTCACACATCTCACACACTAGCAGTTTCATGATGACTTCAGCACTCTCACATCCTTCACACAGCAGGTCTCACACTACCGACTGCACTCTCACAAGCTAGCAAGCACACACCATCACAAGCACTCTTACACCGATCAGAGCAGTCATCTCCCATCACTGACTGCACCTGCAACCCTCACTGAGCCACAGTCTCACACTGGAGACAGCGCTCTCACCCTCCTTGCAGAAGAGCAGTCACATAGCAGACCACACTTTTACATTCCTCACGGAACAGCGGTCTCACGCTACCATGAGCACCCTCTACCACTAACTGTCTCACAGCGCTGTCACACCCCTCAGACTATGATTCTCTCACTGGCAATAATGCTCTCACATGTCTCACAGACTGTCACTGGCACAGTACTGGCAGCACTCTCACACTTCTCACACACTAGCAGTAACACTTTATTGATAAGATACTAACATCCGTCACAGGCATGAAGGCTTGCACTACTGACAGCAACCTCACAACCCTCAGCCGAGCAGTCACACACTATCAGTGCAGTCTTACTACAGATAGCACCCTCCCGCCTCTCACAGATGAGCACTCTCAAACTACCAGGGGCACTCTCACACCACTCATGCACTAGCAATCTCACACTAGAGACTGCACTCTCTCTCCACTCGCACAGCAGCACTCTCCATGCACAGCATTTTACCACACTAGACTCATGCACTAACGACAACATTTACACCCCTCACAGACTAACAGTCACACTACAAAAGGCACTATCTCACCCCTCAGAATAGTGGACTCACTCTGCTGATGGGCACCCTCACAAAGGAACAGTCTCTTACCAGAGAGAGCACTTTCACACTCCTCACAGTCTAGCCCTCTCACACTATCAGAAGCCTCTCTTATAGCCCACAGTAGTAGTCTCACGCTACCAACTACATCTACACCCCTAACAAACTAGCAGTAAGAAACTGTCTACAGCACTCTCATATCCCTCACAGGGCAGTAGTCACAGTACAGACGGTACTCTTACGTCTGTCTCAGACTAGCAGACATACGCTACTGGATGCACTCTCACACCCCACATGGAATCGCAGTCTCACACTTCTGACAGCACTCTCACACCCCTCACACTAGCAGTCTCACACTACCAACACATGCACTCTTCTCACAGCCTAACTGTCTCACATTGACAACAGCACTCTTACATCCCTCATTAACTAGATGTCACACAAAACTGGAAGTCCTCTCAGACCTCACACAGACCAGCAGCAAAACCAATGTGCTAATAACTCAGAGTGCCTCGGCATTGATTGGTGAGATTCTCTGCATGGTACTGTCGATGGGCAAGTGGGTGAATGCAAGAATGACTACGGGTGGATGAATAGGCTCACAAGTGCAATAATGGATGACGTGAGCATGGATAATGAGTGACAGAGAACATGAATGGTGGTAGAGTGTCTGTATGTCTAAAAGCATCCAGTCATCTCCTGTTATAAGCTAGAACTACTGGATTTGTCAGTGGCACAGCAGCTTCACCAGCAACAAAGTGTGCTTAAACATGACAAAATAAAACAAGCATTAACAAACTGAAAAGGCTGGAGGCCATCACCAGACTTATTGGCTTTGTCAAAGCTTGTTTTCAGCATAACTGTATTTGGCTTGACATTCTCTTCCCTATTTTAATCCGTTTTCTGTTGAGAGAAGTGTTTGCCAAACTGTAAAGACAGCCAAGAGCCTTCACAGAACTGGCAATTAACTTGATGTCCATTAAGTCCTCGGAATTAACACGTGTGCCCATGTTGCAAAACATATTGACACAGCATGTTTTTAAATCCTTTCCGAATCTAGGGGAATCAGAGGTGTTGGACTTACATTGTGCCATCTCATTTCATAGTTTTCCACATAAACTTCAGTGAACGCTTTCCATCCTGCTCAGGGAGGGCGCTGCTTGAGATGTAGTTTATTCAACCTCTGCCAATACGAGCCACCTAGAATATTTCCAAATCATGCTGGAGACCACGGATTTTACCAAATCAATTGAAATAGGTTTGCACGCAAAAGGCCCTAACTGAGTTACCAATAGAGTTATTAAATGACATGACCACCAGCAATAAACTGGTGGTAGCTACTTTAAGCTTGATCACAAATGGTGCAGTGTTCACACACCCAGATTTATAAAATCACTCTGTGAACAGGCTGCAATTAGGGGTGGGTGGTAAACTCAGCTGGCGGAGTTTGCAGAGTTTTGCCCACTCCGTGCTCTGCTTGTAGGGCAGAGTTTGGCAAAAGCTCAGCCGTGTACCGGAGGTTTTCTCGCGCACAGCTCACCAACGTTAAGTAGCCGAGTGAAAAAAAAGAGCGCTAGATTTCTCAATGCACGTCACGCCGCTCCGATCCCGGGCTGAGCCCGGCTCCTTGATCCCGTCATTGCACCGGTCTCACCTCATCATTCCCTGGACGACAGTCAATTGAGCGCCGCCGATTAACCCTTCATTTCTCCGTATTGAGGGTTTCTTTCTGGCGTTCTGACGCCACCACTCCCTGTCGATTCAGTCAACGTGAAATTTCCTCCTGTACATCTCCAGAAGTACCCTTTGACTCGATTGTAACCTAAGTCCTGACGATGACCTCAAGTTAACGAGGTCGAAACGCCGTTGACTCACCAACGCCAATTGCGGCTTTTGTAAAGGGTCTTTCCCTGAAAATGTAATGATGTTTAGAATTGTTAACATTTTGTAAATATTTTGTTTGACCCTCATTGTTTAATTATTCCGCGCCGCTGCACGTTGCTCCCTCACACTTGTGTCACTGCGCCTTTTCACTCAAACACTACACTCCCAGTGTTTACTTGTTTGTTATGGTTACTGTAATTTAGTTGTGCTATGTACTTCTACCTACAAATAACAACCATTTACCCTCCTTTTGGTCTCCCTTGGTTCTTTTCCTGTTTGCTACGATCAATTCTTAAACCTATTTACATTATAGGCACTTCTGTGGTCTGCATGGTACACGTTCTTAGTATCATACATATTAACCCTCTGCACTACCTTATGATGAGTCAATATTTCCACTACACAAAACTCAGATCTCTCTCCAGAAGACCTATTAATCACCAGAGTTGTGTTGACATTTTTATTGCTGCCTGAAATTAGCTGGAGGCAAAGAAGCTGCAGCAGGTGCTTTTACATCCACGATATATTTGAAGACATGGCGCCCCCCGAAGTCACCACCGGGTGCAGTGGCACCGGTTGCAACACCCTAGAGCCCGCCCTATTCCAGAGCCTTGGAGTTATTGCTTAATTTGTGCTGGAGGTTGCTGGTGTTGGGTGCTTCTGATTCTTCCTCAGGCTCAGAGCAAAAGGAGAAAGGTAAGAAACCAGGGGCAAAGGGAGAAAGCAGTGATTAAAAAGAACCAGCAAGAGTGAGGTAAAGAGATGGGAAGTGACAGGTGGTGGAAGAAAAAGGCATCAAGTGGAATCAAGACTACGCGTCCTTAGTGTTCACCCACATCGGCAGCGCTGGCAGCAGGCTCCTGAGACAAGCTTTAGGGCCCAGCAATTATATTTTTTCTAAATATGTGCTCGATCTTCAAAACCACACAATGACACACTCATCCCAAATGCACCGGATTCACACCTTTAAAGCCTTGGGGAAGGTATAAGTAAACCCTATAATGACCTGAAAAAGGAAAGGACAATTTGGTCAGGTAATAATCACTTTGCATTCACCTCAGATTGTGCAAACTCCTGAAGCGCTGCAGAACACCTCTGTTTTCAGGACAATGACTAGGGCGCAATGGAATCGGTCAGTTGCAATAATATTATTATTATTGTTGTTGTTGTCATCATCAGCAGCATTCCCATTATTATTATTGTTATTATAATAATAATTATGATTATTGGTATAGTTATTATTATTATTAATAATAAAACTGTGGTTATTATTATTATAGTTGTAGTTATTATTGTTGTTGTCATCATCAGCAGCATTATCATTATTGTTATAGTTATTATGGTTATTATTATAATTACTATTTTTGTTAAAGTTATTATACTTATTATTATTGTTGTTATTATTACTATTATTAATATTGTTGTTATCAGCAACATTACCATTATAATTATTGTTATGATTGTTATAGTTATTATTGTTGTTGTTATTATTAGTATTATTATTGTTGTTGTTATCATCAGCATTATCATTATTGTTATAGTTATTATTGTTATTATTATTATAATTATGTAGTTTTATAGAGCGTATATCTACCCGACAGGGTTTCCAGGCGCTAGGCATGTGTAGTAAGGCATCAGAACTTTACTACAGAATGAGATTTAGAAGAGCCAGGTCTTCAGAAGTTTTCGAAAAACACTCAAGGATTGGCACGTTCTCATAGAAAGTTGTAGTGCGTTGCACAGTTTAGGACCCAGATAAGAGAAAGATTGGCCACTCGTCGAGTGCTCCTGATTTTCAGCACTACCAAGAAGATTACAAAATTTCCAGCTATCGCAACACGAATTTTAGATTCTATTAAGGACACGGAGGCGAGGATTATGCTTCTCAATTTCTTTACTAGTCAAAACAGAAGCCAATGAGAAAAAAGTAAACATTACAAAATACTACATATCCCGTGAGGCTTTGAACCACGCCTCCTTCATCAACCAATAGTAACTGAGGTTAACATACAAAATAATGAGGCACCATCTTGACTACAAGGCACCATCTTGACTACCTCTTTATTTGCAAAAAGCAGTTCTTTAAGTGTCCGAAAACAAAACAATGTTCCTGGCTCTCAACAGAGAGCAACAACAGCAGATCAGGCTCCCAATGGAGAGCAACTCTCAACAGGTCCCGGACGAGACAGCCATCCTCCAACAGCGAGGAGATACATGCCATGAAGTATCTTAGAATCAATTCTGTTTGGAATCTGTTCCTGAAATCAGAAACAAGTTTGAAAAATACGGAACCAAGAAGGTTCGATATCTCAGGGTGGGAAAAAATAACATCACATTATGAATCATCTTATAACATTACAGTTGTAATTCTTACCTGTCCCAACGGGTGGGATAATCCTCGCCTCCGTGTCCTTAATGGAATCTAAAACTCTTGTTGCGATAGCTGGAAAATGTTGTATTCTATGGCAGGACCGGAGGCTCAGATTATGCTGGTTCAAAGCTGACCAACCAAAACAGAAGAAACATGAGAATTAGGTTTATAATAAAATATTTTAAACATCGAGTCCGAAGACCAATATCACCCTTTAAAATATCTTCTAAACAAGAACCCAAAATATAAGCCTTAGAGGCCATAGCGCCTCTGGTGGAATGCACACCATACACAGAAATGTCAATTCCTGCTTCAGGCATCACCCACCTGACCCAACATGCCAAGGTGGCCGCTGAAAATGGATGAAAGGTTTCTGGATTTCCAAGAGCAATTGCCCCAAAGGGTCCGATCTATGAACTAGTGTTCGTTCCTCATATACCTTCAAACATTTTAAAACCCATAATTTTTCATTATGACGAAAAGCAGGATACTCAACTGAACGTGACATCGTATTAGTTCTCCTAGAGATGAGAAAAGACACACTCTGGGGAGAGAAAATCCTTCCTGCCAAGTCTAAAGCATGATCATCAGAAACTCTTCTACAAGAAATCAAACACAATAGCATAGTAAGTTTAGCAGATAATTGTTTTAACAATAAATCTTTGTTGTCTGGCCAAGATTCTAATGAAGAACTTTAGAAACATCCCATAACGTAGTGTATCTGGGACAGGGCGGATGAGCAACTCTGATGCCCTTCAACAACTTACACACCAGAGGGTGCATTCACACTGGTTTTCCATCGATGTGATTGTGTCCAGCAGAGACAGCTGCCTGAAGTTATTAACATACCTATCATAAAGACCTGATTCAGCACATTCAGATAAAAAATGTAATACTTCCTTCAAATCAGATCCCACAGGATCCACCTGTCGTTGAAGGCACCAACCCATCCACCGCTTCCATGATGCAGAATATTGTTTGCGGGTGGATGGAGCTCAAGCCTGTTCTATAAACTCGGCAGCCCCCGATGAAAGGCCCTCAATTCTTCTGTGTCTCCTGAGAGCATCCAAACCATGAGGGACAACTGATTCTGTACGACCAGAGGATGAGGGGATCCCACTGGGTCCTGGAGTAGCATCGGAAACACAGGTAGTTGAAAAGGTAACTCCACTGACAATTCCAACAGTGTCGGAAACCACGACTGAGTATTCCATAATGGTGTGACCAACACCAATTACGTCTCCTGTTGACGGACTTCGGCCGCCACTCTCAGAATAAGTGCGAAGGGAGGAAAAGCATAGTTCCTCTGAGACCCCCAATGTTGAAGGAACGCATCCGTTCCCACTGCCATCGGGTCCGGTCTCCAGCTGAAAAAACGTGGGAGTTGAGTATTGAGGCGGGAGGCAAAGAGGTCTATCATGCAAGGACCTCGCATCCTCATGATCTCTATGAACAGCGAAGGATGGAGTCTCCAGTCGCTGAAGTCTCTCAGAAACCTGGAGTTCCATTCTGCTATCTGATTGTATTTGCCAAGCAAATAGTCCACTATCACACTGATCTTCTGATCTAGGCAAAAATGGCAAGATTCTCTAGCAATGTTGGCCAACATCCAGGATTTGGTCCCTCCCAGGCGATTTATGTATCGCCCCCCCGAAACATTGTCCATCCTGAGAAGGATGAAACAATTGCTCTTCAGAGGGGAGATCAACTTTATGGCAAAGGAGCCGGCTAACAATGTCAGGCAGTTGATATGTAACTTTAACTCTTCGGCGGACCATCGTCCGCCTGTGGCAAAGTCTCCACATCCTGCTCCCCAGCCACATCGGCTGGCATCTGACTCTATGATGACGTTGGGAGAGGCTTCGAAAATGGCCTTACCATTCCACGCTTCCATGTGCTCCAACCACCAACGAAGCTCCTCCTGAGTATCTGGAGACAGGGGAATCATGTAATTGTACGAATATCGCTTTTGAAGATAAAAGATCTTGAGTCGCTGTAACACCCTGTAGTGGAGGGACCCTGGGAAGATGGCCTGAATCGATGAAGCCAGTAGGCCCACAATCCTCGCTAAGGTTCTCCATGACACCATCTGTTTCGACAAGGTGGAGCGAATCTCTCTCTTTATAGATTTGATCTTGGACATAGGGAGGAGTAACTGGGCGTTGACTGAATTTATCTGAAACCCCAGAAAGTCCATTTATTGCGTCGGAGTGGTCATTGATTTCTTGAGATTTATCACAAACCCTAACTCTTGCAACAGAGAGGTTGTCCACCATAAATGTGTGAGCAGGAGATTTTGGTCTTGAGCTAGAAGTAGCATGTCGTCCAGGTAAACGATCATGCAAACTCCCATCTCTCACAGACGAGTGACCACTGGCTTCAGTAGTTTGGTAAACACCCAAGGGGCTGAGGACGGGCCAAAAGGAAGAGAAAGATACCCGTACCATTGCCCTTTCCATGAAAATTGACGAAATTTCTGATGGAAGGGGCAAATAGGAAACCTGAGGTAAGCGTCTTTTAGATCCAAATGGACCATCCAGTCTTTCTCCAAAAGAAGATCTCTCAGAAGATGGATGCCCCCCATCTTGAAGTGTCTTTACACCACGAAAGGGTTGAACTCCCTGAGATTTAAAACCAATCTCTGACCTCCTCCCTTCTTTTGCACCAAGAAGACGTTGCTGCAAAACCCTTTGGGAATTTAGGGTCCCACGGCAATAGCCTGCTTTGCCAAAAGTTCCTGAAGCTCTGAGTCGATAAAAGCTTGCTCTTGTAGGGAAAAAGGAGAGGAAAAGGAGCAGCCAATTGACAAGGGGAATCTGTTAATTGTATTTGATAACCCTGAACCGAATGGATGATCCACACATCTGTGGTTAGCCTTGCCGAATTCATCACAAAATGCAACAGTCTGCCCCCTAGGGGAATCATCGGAAAAATAGGCGGACATACCTGATAACTGGGTATCGAAGTTCTTAAAGCCCCTGTTGACGCCCCTGTTATACCGGCCACGGAAGCCTCGGGATCTGGAGGGATAGAAGTGTCGCAGCCTGGAATCCTCGGAATCATACGTTGCTTTTATGGTCCACCTCTCGACACCACCACGGTCTGGTTTGTGTTCACAGACTCCATGGAGTGGTCAAGCGGGGGAAGGGAAGGATGGGGACAGCAGGGAGGGAGACCTGTAAACAAGGGTACAAACACTCAGGTATAAGGAACTCACATAAACATAATCTATATACCATGTCAACACTTATACCGGAAAGGCACCTTTGGCATATGAAGTATACCTGCAAAGGAAGAAAAGGCTTCTGCTTGTTTCGTCAGCAGTCTGAATTAGCAGTTTTCATTTGTGTCTAAAAACAAGAACCACATTGTGTTTAGCAAGAGCGGTCCCACCCCTATCGTCTCGTGACCCCCTCAAAGACGTATCAACACCTACCCCAGGAGGCTGGGAGCTGGACGGTACAGGGGTGCAGGGCTGACAGAGACGCACGTTCCCCTGTAGTTAAATAACAGAAACACAGCACCCTCTCTTGAGGGATTAATTCATAAAACATAACATTCACTGGGTACTGCTATGTCACCCAATACGCCACTCCGGGCGTTATTCACAATTGCAATGATAAATGATAAATGTCAACACATCAAGGTCTGATACTTCTCACACCTGTAAGGCTTCAGCACTGTTATGTCTTTAGTTTGCCAGCAATCACAAGTTCCAGCAAATCACAAGTTCCTACGTGTACAGATTAACACGTTCTCGTGTTGGTCACTCACGGTGGTTGCTCTTGGAGGGTTTACCCTTCCCTGCTAGTACGTGACCCTAAGAAAGTTGGTTGCAAGTGACACGCGGGGCAGATGCCTCGGCGCGGTGCACTATCTGATCCAGGGAAGGATTCCCCAGCCGGGGCTTCCCAGAAGAAATCAAAAGATACTACCTCCCGCAAGAATCCTGACATGGATTCCGCCAACGGGAGAGTTATGCGTCACCAGGAATATTGCCGCTTCCACTGCAAAGCACTGCCACACTGGAGCACGAAAGACAACAAGATATGGTGCAACCGCACCCTTACCGGACCTTCGGCAGCGAGTGCTCCTCAGCGTCTGGAGTAACCGGCACCTACACGGAGTGTTCAGCCCCGGAAATACCTTTCCTCTCGCGTCGCGCTGACGTCATCGACGCGCCTCGGCAGGGGCTCATGGGAATTGTAGTCCTGAAGCCTGTCGGGACGGGAATCTCCTGCGGTGCCTCTTCAGTGTCTTCCGATGTGGCTCCTGACAGTACATCCCTCTCCTGAAGAACACTGACAGAGGCAAGGTTTATGAGGGAAACGATTGTGAAACATCCGCACATATCTAGCGTGGACGGCCCTAGCAGGTTCCCATGAATTCTCTTCTTCACCATAGCCTTTCCAGGCGACCAGATACCACAACCTGGTGCGGTGGATCTTTGAATCTAGTATGCCTCGTACTTCATGCTCAACCTCCCCATCTACCAGAACGGGTGCTGGGATTCTACACGCCCCTGAATTTGCTGGTTTAAGGAGGGAAATGTGGAAAGCTGGATGAATGCGCAGGGAAGAGGGTAGATTTATCTTCACTACCACAGGGTTGATTAGCTTCGATATTCTATATGGGCCGATGTAGCGAGGGTTAAAGATACTGTATCTTTTAAACCTGATGTTCTTGGTTGATAGCCATACATAATCGCCTATTTTGTATGAGGGACCTTCCCGCCTATGCTTATCTGCCTGTGTTTTGTACTGTCTTTTTGCTTTTAGCAATTCTTTGCGTACCTTTTGCAATGTTGTTTGGATGTGAGTTATCCGTTCCCGTACCTCGGGCACATTTTTAGGGCCCACAGGATGCTGGAAGGGAGTAAAGTCAGGATGAAAGCCATAAGTGCAGTAAAAGGGCGTGTGTTTTATGGATCTATGCATGGCGCTATTATACGCAACTTCCGCCAGCCATAGATGTTCGACCCAGGCTTCGGTTGCAACCTCCCCATAACATCTGAGGTATTGTTTGAGGGTCTGATTGACCCGTTCTGTCTGGCCATCGGTTTGGGGATGGAAGCTGGTGGAAAGGTTGGATGTGATCTTAAGGGCCGAACACCATGATTTCCAAAAATGTGCAGTGAATTGGGCCCCCCTGTCCGATATTACCACTTGAGGCAATCCGTGTAGACGGACCACATTATGCAGCAACATTGATGCCAATTCACCGGCTGTCGGGATTTTCTTGCAGGCTATGAAGTGAGCTAACTTGGTCAAATAGTCTACCACAACCAGGATCACTGTGTGCCCTTTGTCTGGAGGCATCCCGACCACGAAATCCAGGGATATCTGTTTCCAGGGACTGACAGGCGTAGGAAGAGGGTGTAAGAGGCCCACAGGTCGAGCGTGGGTGGTCTTCATTTGACAACTCGCCATTGGCCTTGGGTATGAAAAACAACGGGGACGCTGCCCGTGATTTAGATACCCGAATGAACCCTAAGGCTAGATATTTATCCAGGTATTCTCGGAGATGGAGGTTCTCGGGTTCAGTCAGGGCGTACACTCTTCCTGCTGGTACCACTGCCCCCGGCAATAGGTCTATTTGGCAGTCATACTGTCTGTGGGGTGGTAGGGTTTCGGCCATGGTTTCATTAAACACATCCTCGTAATCCCTGTATTCTTCGGGTAGTGTCACTGGATGTTCCGCCGCTGTAGCAATGTGGTGTGTCTCTGTCTCAAGGGTATCCGGGAGAACGAGGATTGGCTTGCAATGCCGTTGACAGTAGTCGGATGTAAAGGTCAAGGTTTGTTTTTCCCAATTCACCAAAGGGTTGTGTTTCTTCAGCCAGGGTAGGCCTAGGATAATTCCATACTGTGGCGCGGTGATAACACTGAAGACCAGTTTTTCAAGGTGGTCTTTCCCATGGAGGACTTCCACTTCTTTGGTGCAGAACCTAATGGGACCCACCTTCAAACGTCTCCCATCCACTGCGTACACCGCTTCCGGCAGGTTCTTCCCGAGTAGCTCAAGGCCTATTTCCACCGCGTGCTCATGATCGATGAAGCAACCTGTTGCTCCCGAGTCAAGCATAGCTTGCACCTGACTCCATCTGCCTTGGATATGAAGACCTAGAGTCAGGAAATAATGGTCTTTCCCGCTAAGATGGTACTGGTCTAATGAAGGCATGTACGTTCTGCTTGAAGAAGTCCCTTCGTTCGTCCTCAAGCTTGATCGTTTCCCGCCGTCGACGAAGAGGTGGCTGGCAATGACCTTCTGGTGTCTGGACGTGCGAATTTTGTTCTCAATGAGCACTCCTGGATAAAATGGCCCTTTTTGCCACAATAGATACAAAGGCCTGTCTTTCTACGGTGTTCTCTCTCCTCAGCGGTGAGTGAGGCCCGAACCGTTCCGATATCCATGGGTTCAGGTTTATTGGGTGAGTGGGTTTCTCCACGATAGGGTGTATCGTATCGAGGGGGCATACGCTCCTTTTTCTTGCGATCCCCTTTACGGTCGCTTAGGCGATGATCCAAACGTAATGTAAGGCTTATTAAGTCTTCACACGAGGTAGGTTGGGGGTCTATCTGGGCCAAAACATCTTTCATTTCGTCCCTAAGCCCTTGATGGAAAAGTGCCGCTTGTTTGGATTCTGGCCATTCGGTCTCGGCAATCAACCTTCGAAAGTCATTTAGGTACGAGAGGAGATCTCGGTTTCCCTGTCGCAACTCCAATAGGTCTCGGTCCGCTGAAAGCGTGGCGGCCCTGCGATTAAAGGTTTTCTCGAAGTCTCTGAGAAAAGAGTCCCAATCGTAAAGCAGAGGGTCATCTCTCTTCACTAATGGCACGGCCCATTGGGCTGCATCCCCTGCCAAGTATGAGAGAAGGAATGCCACCCGGGCATGGTTGGTTGGGAAGGCTTTGACCTTGCAGGTGAAGTGTAACATCACTTGGGTTAAAAACACTTGGACCTTACTACTGTCCCCGTAAAACCTTTCCGGTGGGGCCATATTCAATGTACGACCGGGAGGATACGTATACTTGTGCCGGTTACTCTGTCGCAGCCTGGAATCCTCGGAATCGTACGTTGCTTTTATGGTCCACCTCTCGACACCACCACGGTCTGGTTTGTGTTCACAGACTCCATGGAGTGGTCAAGCCGGGGAAGGGAAGGATGGGGACAGCGGGGAGGGAGACCTGTAAACAAGGGTACAAACACTCAGGTATAAGGAACTCACATAAACATAATCTATATACCATGTCAACACTTATACCGGAAAGGCACCTTTGGCATATGAAGTATACCTGCAAAGGAAGAAAAGGCTTCTGCTTGTTTCGTCAGCAGTCTGAATTAGCAGTTTTCATTCGTGTCTAAAAACAAGAACCACATTGTGTTTAGCAAGAGCGGTCCCACCCCTATCGTCTCGTGACCCCCTCAAAGACGTATCAACACCTACCCCAGGAGGCTGGGAGCTGGACGGTACAGGGGTGCAGGGCTGACAGAGACGCACGTTCCCCTGTAGTTAAATAACAGAAACACAGCACCCTCTCTTGAGGGATTAATTCATAAAACATAACATTCACTGGGTACTGCTATGTCACCCAATACGCCACTCCGGGCGTTATTCACAATTGCAATGATAAATGATAAATGTCAACACATCAAGGTCTGATACTTCTCACACCTGTAAGGCTTCAGCACTGTTATGTTTTTAGTTTGCCAGCAATCACAAGTTCCAGCAAATCACAAGTTCCTACGTGTACAGATTAACACGTTCTCGTGTTGGTCACTCACGGTGGTTGCTCTTGGAGGGTTTACCCTTCCCTGCTAGTACGTGACCCTAAGAAAGTTGGTTGCAAGTGACACGCGGGGCAGACGCCTCGGCGCGGTGCACTATTTGATCCGGGGAAGGATTCCCCAGTCGGGGCTTCCCAGAAGAAATCAAAAGATACTACCTCCCGCAAGAATCCTGACATGGATTCCGCCAACGGGAGAGTTATGCGTCACCAGGAATATTGCCGCTTCCACTGCGAAGCACTGCCACACTGGAGCACGAAAGATAACAAGATATGGTGCAACCGCACCCTTACCGGACCTTCGGCAGCGAGTGCTCCTCAGCGTCTGGAGTAACCGGCACCTACACGGAGTGTTCAGCCCCGGAAATACCTTTGCTCTCGCGTCGCGCTGACGTCATCGACGCGCTTTGGCAGGGGTTCATGGGAATTGTAGTCCTGAAGCCTGTCGGGACGGGAATCTCCTGCGGTGCCTCTTCAGTGTCTTCCGATGTGGCTCCTGACAAGAAGCCTGCTTGATCCGGTTCCTGGGTATAACCTCTTCGTCGTGGGGCAAAGCCACGCTGGGGACTTGGGTTGTTGTAACGGCCGGCCGAGCATCCCCTGCCACGACCGGCCCTGCCAGAGAGTGGATGGAAGACCCTCTTGAGCGAGGATTGCGATTTGTCCAAAGATGCAAAAGTATTGACAAATTTCGCTATGTCTTTGACAAAGCGTTCTCCAAAGAGCTGACCCTCAGCAGGAGGACCTGGTTCGCCAGAAGCCAATTCAACCAATTGCGGGTCGATTCGTAAAAGGACTGACTTGCGCCTCTGAAGAAAGTGCGCAATAGGCATTGCCGAGGAGGCAAATCGCTCACTGGGTCCAACCTGCCAGGACCTCTGGTTGGATAGCAGCCCTAGTCTCCTGTGCTTGAAGTGCTAGTTCCACAATTTTTGCAAGGGGACCTAAAATGTCCAGCAGCTTGTCTTGGCAAGCTCTGAGGGCGTGATCTATGCCCTTTTTGGGATCTTTCTTATACTTCTTTAGGAAGGTGGTCAAAGAGGAGTCAATATCTGGTGTGAGGGCAATTTTGTGAGACAGGACAGGACGGGGACATTCAGATCTGAGGCGGGCTCTGACTTCTTTATCGAAGCTCTTACGCAGGTGGGTCTGCATATATTCTGCCACTGCCGGGGCGGGAGCCCAGTCTGAAGAGCGGGGTGGACTATATTTGAAGGGCCAAAACAGAAAGGGGAAGGTTGAACGGGCGAGGAGGAATGTTTGCTCCTCTTGGCGCATTTGCGAGGCCGTGATTCTTGAGAGAAATCTGTATCTGTGTCGGTGTCTGTAAGGGGAACAGGGGCAGAGGGGGAAGGGTCTGAGGAAGAAAGGGACGGTTTTATGCCGTAATCATGTTTCTTTGAACTTCATAACTTGGAATAGACTTGAACGTGTGGCCAGGGGAAACCAGGTGGCTCGGGTGGAGGAAGGGGGAGGGAGTAGGAGTGCCAGTGGGGGCAGGAGTATTACCAACTAATTGCTCCAGGCATTGGGAAATAGGCAGTAAGGCGGAGGAGAGGACCTTATCCAACTTAGAGTCTAGTCTCTTATCTATGAGAGCCTCCATAGAGTCGTCATAGTAAAAATCTTCGTCCTCTGCAGGACCATACGCAGCTAACTCCTCCTCATAGACTTCGCAGTCTGACATTGGGTGGAATGTATATCAAATATATACTCTGCTCAAATCCCCAGTGAGAAAGGGTGTCGGTTGGGAGCAAATGGCTGGAGCAGTGGGGCCACAAAAGCGGTACCAACAGCCCTTGAAAGGGAAACAACCTTTACAACGCAGTCATTACCTCGCACTACATTTACAACGCAGTCATTACATCGCAACATCCTTTACAACGCATGTCATAACAACGCATGTCATTGCAATGCATGTCACTACAACGCAGGCATTACATCGCATGTCATTACAACGCATACCGTTACAACGCATAGTACCCCTACACTATCCAACACTTACCCTACTGTTGCACCCACTGGAGTTAGAATAGTAATTTTTACCCCTACACTATCCAACACTCACTCTACTGTTGCACCCACTGGAATTAGAATAGAACTTTTTACCCCTACACTATCCAACACTTACCCTACTGTTGTACCCACTGGAGTTAGAATAGTAATTTTTACCCCTACACTATCCAACACTTACCTTAAATGCAATGTAATGGTATGCATTGTAATGGTATGCGTTGTAAAGGTATAATGCGATGTAATGGAATGCGTTGTAAAGGTAGTTTCTAAAAAATGCGATGTAGTGGCATGCAATGGAAATTAATGTGTTCTAAAGGATGTTGCGATGTAAAAACTGCATTGTAAAGGCATGCGTTGTAAATGTATGCGTTGTAACGTCAAACATTCCCCTTGAAAATAGGACTAATGGAGGGTATTTTCCAAACCCTGCCTGCCTATTAGAGAAGGGTTGCCACAAAATGAAATCCTACAACTGCAGGTTAATAAGGGGTTAACTCTGACCCACAACGCTGCAAAAATTAAAATGCCAAAGTTATCTGCGGCCTGGTACCGGCTCCGCGCACTGCCTGCTGCTTAATCCCCTGGTTGTGCCAGCCCGGGAAGAGGCGTCTTCCAGCGTGGTTGAGGGAGGCACTGCGCAGCGTGCACAGACGCTTGCAGGCTCCCGAGACGCACGCAGGCCGCCCAATTGGCCTTCGATTTGTGTCTCGCTCCCTGAGGGTGGGCAACCCCAGCCTGAGTGTGAGGCGCGCACTCACACGGGCAGATTCCTCATGAAGCGAGTAACGAAATAAAGGAATTAAAGAATTTAGATTCAAAGGCACCTACGACAGCTCAACACGCGCTGAGCAGGGAAAACGAAAGTGGCAACACGCGTGCGGTGAGCAGAGCGGGGCTCAGCAAAAGTATCAAATCGGTACGTTTATAATCATATAGAACCAATTATTAGAAATAACATCAATAATATAACATCAATAATAACCAACAGACATAGGCCTAGCATGAACAAAATGATGAGGCACTTATCTTGACTGTGGGGCAGCAAAGAAAGAGGAAGTCAAGATGGTGCTTGGTTATTTTGCATGTTAACCTCAGTTACTATTGGTTGATGAAGGAGGCGTGGTTCAAAGCCTCATGGGATATGTAGTATATTGTAATAATGAGACGCATAATCTGAGCCTCTGGTCCTGCCATAGAATCTCAGTGCGACCTTCACCTTAGACTCGAAAGGCGTGTGTAGAATGTCTACCCTACAATCACAAGCAAGGCAAACATTCAGGGGATACTAGTTAGGATCCAGATAGCAACAGGGAGGGAGATGACGAAGGGAGAATACCATGAACATGATGCAGAGAGATATAAGGAGAATGGTAATTATTACACCTGACGTTTTAATATGTGTAGGATTGGGGATGACTCAGCCCTTCGTCCTTATGAAGTCAATAATATGAGAATCAAATTAGTTGATTAGTATTGTCACCTGTTATGACGAGTGCCAGGTGAGAGTGGCATAGCTGAGGGATGAAGCAGAGGTAGATAGGAGTTAGAGATATTGGAGAGGTAGAGAAAAAGTTGAAGAGGTTGAAGAGGTTAAGAGTTTGAAGAGGTTAAGAGTGAAAGCGAATGCATCCAAAAATAAATACTCAGAGAGGTAGAAAGGGGAGAACGTAAATAGAGAAAGAGGGGTAGCGACTTCTGTAAGGTTTTAGACTGATGTAAAGAAAGAGAACTAGAAACAGAGGCGTAGCTAGAGCTTGTGGCGCCCGGGGCTATCCTTCAGATTGCCGCCCCCCTGGGGGGGTGCTGGAGAAAAAGGATGGCGAGCACCTGAAAGAGGTCAGAGACACACGTAGTATCGCCGCTAATAGTTACCTCGATCATGAAAGTTACATGCACATACATGACACGGTCCAGGGCTAGACAGCCCCTGTCCCCAAAATATTGCCGCCTGGGGCGGACGGCCCCCACCTAGCTACGCCGCTGAAGGAAAAGCAGAAGGAAACCCAAAACTTATATCAGTTCTACCTACTCTGCTTGTGACATCTCACTCATAAAATCACAGCTTGTGCAGGACCCTTGTCCCCTGTCCCCTATCTACCCCGTCCGTGACCTCAGCAATGTCTGCAGACCGGTCCACCAAACTGGGTTTGACCACGATTCCCCTGGCAGGACCTTCAGGATACTAAAGGTGAGTCCAATGCACCTGATCCCTAGACTAACTTGAGTTCTGTAGTTGGGGCAGTACCAGCCCTGCAGTGAAAGCCTTCTCACTCCACCCAAGCCCCCCATGAGAGCTCAGTAGACGCCATCCCACGTGCCCCTCCCAGGAGAGAGCAGTGGAGCCATCCACTGCCCCAGCCGCAGAAGAACTACATACCCTGACCCCACCCATCCCAGGAGAGAGCAGTGTAACCATTCTACTCCTCCCTCCCGCCAAACAGAGAGCATTCAACACCAACTCAGGGTCGCCTACGGTCACTACAGTATAGTAATGTGAGTTTTTAAAGACTGTCAGTGCTCCGAAAGCATTTCAATAAGCTGGAGTGTCAGGCCAGAGAATGCAGTAGAATGTGAAAAATTCAGTTTTTACCAGGCCAGAAGGGGGATCTGACCCGTGGCCCAGCGTAGAGACAGCCTTGACCCTGCACCTGTCACTACAGACAGCCCCATGCCCGCAAAAAAGATGTAAAAATCTATAGAAATATTTTCCTATTTTTGTGGGGGGAAAAGGGTATACTAGGAGGAGACAACCCACGGAATCTGCAGAAGGAACCGTGGCAATGTATACTAATAACAGTTTAGTTTCCCAATGTAATATTAAAATGAATTGCACCTAAGGTGCCTCGTTTCAATATTCCTGAAAGTTTAGAAAGGAAAGTAATTGAATGTGAGTCCTGATATCATGGTATGTGCCAGTCCTCACAAACATCTCTTGTTAGCACATGAGTAATGCCAAGGTCTCTGCACTTTCATATCGCCCGCGCTCTTTTTGTGTGTGTTACTAAGAACACGCAGGTGTTGCTTGCCACATTCACTCTTCAGCTGTAAATGTCCACTTCAGCACAGACTTACTTTGCTGAGCTGACGCTGTAATCAAAAACAAGCACTGGCAAAGCCAAAAGGTCTTGCTTCTGAGAGCTATTGATTTGGCAATGCTTTGTAGCCATGCTGTATAGCATTGCAGATGCTTTGCAGTGTGGCTAAAACTAATTTTAAATGGCACTAATACACAGCCAGGGCTAATGCACTTTTACCCGATACTTCCCCTTAAACTATCCCAACCATCAGATATCCCAATCTTCCCTCACACTGTCCCCTTCTACCTTCAATCTAGCACTTCTATGCTCAAATGATCCCCCCTTTTCAACCTAACCTCCTTCACCCAAACTGCACCAAAACAACCTCTCCAACACCAAAACTACCCCATCTTCTCGCTACCCCATACTTTTAGACTACCTCTCCACTCAAACTACTTCCTATTGTCAAAGAACTCTGCCTACAGTCAGAGTATCTCCACTTACTACCTTCTAGAACAAAGTCACCCCTTCAAACAAACTACCCCTACCTTCATGCGAACTCCACCTTCAAACTACCCCTCCAATGCTGAAACTACCTCCAGTTGTAAAGTATTCCCTTCCAACTTCCTCCCCAGCACCGAAGCTACCCTATATTTTGTCACATCCCTCCTGACCTCTAAATACTTCCAACTTTCAAACTGTCCCCACTTCCTACTACTCCTATACTCAGTCTCCCAGTATCAACTTACCCTGCGCACTCAGCATGACCCATTTTACCTGAGCAAATCTTCGATGTCACAAAGTCAGCCTCAATACCCCATGCCCCTTCCCTTTCACTATACCAAGGATTTCTAGAACTGGGCTTATTTACTGATATTGAAATTCACCCTCTCTCCTCTTACATTTTATTATTCCATAAATTATAATATATATGTAACAACATAATGTTGAGTAATCTAATTCTAGTCGCGTAGCACAAAACCCCTTAGAATTCTTGTAAAGTGGGTGTAATGGGGTAGGAACCACACCAACAGGCCTAGAACTCCAAACAAAGCCATATCAACCTAACTAAAGCCATACAAACTAGCGTAGCCCAGTACAAACAACAGACAATGGGAAATGCCAAAATATTTCAAAGCATATTAGGTGTGATATTTGCTAAAATTACACACAGTGCCTAATTTACCCTTAGGAGTCTGTCTGCACAAAAGAATTACATTCGAGGGTTTACTCAAAACACAAAACTCATACAAAGTATTGTTTCTCTGTCTTTGCATAAATTAAAAATCATATTTGTCACAAATAACAGAGTTATTTGCATGTGTGTGGCTGATGCCATCATTGTGGCACAATGCGCAGTAAATACAATGCAATGCTAATTTTGGTTGTGCAAGGGAGACTATTGCACATAGTTGCATAGTGTGAATCTTGGTAAATCTTCTCACAAGTGTACTGAATTTAGAACGTGCTAGATCAGTAAATGCACACAAACATAATGACCCCTTCAACACCCAAACTACTCCATACTCCTACTACCTCTGCCTTTTATTAACCCATCCTATATTTAAACTATCCAAACTAATCCAAAAAGTGTTTTTTTTTCTCCATGATATGTCCCTTTGATGGGAAGAGGAGATTTCTAAGGTGGGAGTATCAGGCAAGTGACACTACTCAGGCTCCCTCCGTGCGACCTTCAGGAAGAATCCCTCTTCATTACTACCTCCACCTGACCCCAGACTCTGCAGCGTGCTCCCTTATAGGCTTGATTATCCACTTTTCTACCACCCCTCTTCAGTGCATCTTATCTCACAGCTGACCTTGGGCCCCAGCCCCATATGAGCCACCATCCAGTTGCATTTTCATTATTCCTGGTAAAAAAACATTAGTAAAATCAAACTTGAAGCGTTGAATATAGCAGTAAATGTAATTAGCATGCACTTTACAGTTTTCCTAATCACCCGACTGTTAATTAAATATACGAAAACAGAAAGGCCATGACAGGGTTGGATTTAGTGCTGGTGCAAAAGTCTTTTTTGGGGCCCTAACAATGACCTCTTTCTCCGTGGATACCTTTACTACCACCCTCCAACAGTGTCCTTCATCTCTCCGCAGCCCCTCCCCCTCATGACCTCCTCCTCAGACTCCATCACTGCCACCCTCCACCGGTGCCCCTCATCGCTCCGTAGCCCCCTTACCCCATGACCTCCTCCTCGCTTACCTCACTGCCACCCTACACTAGTGCCACTCATCTCTCTGTAGTCCCCCCCCCCCATGACCTCCTCCTTGGCTTCCCTCACTGCCACCCTCCACTAGTACCCCTCATCTCTCGGTAGTTGCCCCACCCCATGACCAGCTCCTCGTATTCCCTCACTGCCACCCTTAACCAGTGCCCCTCATCTCTGTTGCCCCTCTCTCATATGCATTCCATTTGTTGTATAGCGCTACTCATATCAGTGTAAGGTGTCACAGTACTTTACTTTACATAACAGCACACATTATACAGAGAGAATGAATCAGTCTACGGGGAATGTCACATAGGCCAATGAGGATTACAAGTGTAGGAGTCACATGTCATCCATGCTGGTGGGCAATATATTTTACTAGGCTTTGGTCTGGAGAAGCACAAACTCAGGATTTAAAGAGTACTCCAGTGGTTGGAGGTTGGCTTTACTGATAAAAATGTATGACTTCCCAAACAAACTCTTTTTAGCGACATCAGAATAATGAAAGACTGGAGAAGTTCTAACTATATCACAACACAAAAAAAGGTGAAGTTTGTATGCAGCTCTTTGATGACAGTTCTGAGGTCACTGTCCTATTTTAGGATTGTAACTTCTGAACGGCAAGTAACACAAGGATCTCTGTGACAAAGGCAGTAACCCACCGAGCTACCCACATAAAATACAGTTTATCTGCATTTAAAAACTAACAGACAAATGATTGCTCTCTAGCAAGATCATAAATCACCAGTTATCTGAACATTTTTTATTATTGTTGTACATCGGTTGCAGATTCATTGCCATTGCCCAGGCCCACCCCCTAGAACCGGGCTTGCACTACACTCCAGTTTGAAAAACTGCCCATTCAGACGCACACTGTGCTCTCCTACCGTTAAAGTAAAAGTACACTTTATATTGGTAAATGGGTCCCATCCAGGGGTGTCAGGCACCATAGCCGATTCATCCACGTCATCGGGGAATGGTGGTGGGGTGCAGGAATCCATCCCAACCCCTGCACGCGCTCTCCCTGGCTGCACCGGAAGTTGTGGGCTGCTCGACGTCGCGGTGCACGCGCTGGAGGCGGAGCTTGTTTCACCGCGCGCCCAAATAGCCTAATCTGGCAACGTGGTGCGTGTGCTGCAGGCGGCAATTTGTTGCTTTTTTGCAAGCACGTGAGCAGTGCTTGTACGTGAAACGGCGGCCGCGCGGCACAGGCCCGTTGCGGCGGCCTTTATAATTTATTTGGGTACACTGACTGTCAGTGTCCCCAAATAAATTATAAAGGCCGCCACAACGGGCCAGTGCCGCGCGGCCGTTGCCGCCCACAAAACAGTGCCGCCTGGGGCGGACCGCCCCCACCGCCCCCCCCCCTCCTAGCTACGCCGCTGATCATGAACCTGTTGATGCAGAACACGCAATTTAGCCGTCAATTCGTACAGGTAGTCAAGCAATACAGGGTGTTCTATCTCACTAAATTTTGTCGGCCGCAGCACTCCCCAAATATTTGCCGGGCGACCAAACACAACCTCATAAGGACTCAGACCCATTCGCGAATGCACAGTCATTCTTGTGGACAGAAGGTCTAACGGCAAAGCATCAGGCCATTGTAGACAAGAGCTCGCTTGAATTTTGGCCAATTTCAATTTTAACGTGCCATTGTAGCACTCAACTAGACCAGCTGACTGGGGATGATTGGCAGCGTGGAACTTCTGCCGGATTCCTAACCCATCACACACTCTCTTCATCACTTGACCCACAAATTCACTCCCATTGTCACTCCAGACCATTCTCGGCAACTCATACCTAGGGAAAAATTCCTTAATAAGGGCTTTAGCTGTGGACAAGGCAGTATTGTCCTTCAAAGGGTAGGCTTCCACCCATCTAGAAAAAGAGCAAACAACCACTAAGACATACTTCAGGTTGTTGCACCTCTCCATGTGGATGAAATCTAGCTGCAAAGCCTCAAACGGATACGTGGGAGGAGCAAAATGACCAGCTGGAGTTGGAGTTCCCTTACCAGGATTGTACATCAAACAAACCATACAGTTCTTTACCAAATTCTCTGCACACTTAGGAATTCCAGCATTTTGCCTTGCTGGGGCCAACAACTTACAAATCCCTTTCACACTGATATGGGCCATTCCATGTGCCATCGTAACCACTGGAAGTACATACGCATCAGGCAACAACCATCGCTGATGCTCTGACAACTCAACCCAACAACCATTCGAGTCCAACTTACCCTTGCTTTCTCTCCATTCATTCAACTCTTTCTCTGTAGCTTCAGCTTGGATGGATTTCACACTCTCAATCGTATCTTCGCACATACTTCTATCTAGAACCCATCTCGCCGAACCCGCAACATACATTCGACTCATCACATCTCTCGCAGTCTCTTTCGTGACTTCATCTGCAAACGCATTACCACGACCAACATCATCCGTGACTTTCTTATGCGCACTGCATTTCACGATCGCAACTTGCAACGGCAGAGTAAGAGATTCAAGAAGTTCATTCACCAATTGACCATGTTGGATCTTGGTCCCATGCGAAGTCAGAAACCCACGTTCTCTCCACAATCGTCCAAAACTAAGAGCAACACTGAACGCATACTGGCTGTCAGTGTACACAGTCACTCTTTTCCCTTTCGACAACACACACGCAATGCAATCAACTCTGCCGCTTGTGCTGAATTATGTGGGATACGAGTAGCTTCAACAATCGTATGCAAAGTCGTAACCGCATATGCCGCAGTCGTATCACCATTCGGAAGCTTGAAGCACGAACCATCAACCCATAAAGTACCATCACATTCTGCAAGAGGAGTGTCCCTAAGGTCTATCCTCCCTTTCGTTTCTTCCTCAGTCCTAAGAAAACAATCATGCTGTTCGGTATCATCTGTCTCAGTTGAGATCGACAACAACGTGGCTGTATTCAACGTGTTGCATCTTTTTATATGTACATGACTTGCTAACAAGGTCAATTCGTAACCTGACAACCGAGCACTAGTTAAGTGCTGTGTCTTGGTACGGTTCAGCAAGGCATCCACTGCATGTGGAACCATCACAGTCAGTGTATTGTCCATCACCAAACCAGCAGACTGTCGGATTGAAACAGCCGCTGCCGCTGTAGCTCTCAAACAACTCGGCAACGCTCTAGCTACCGGATCCAAAGTCGACGAAAAATAAGCACATGGACGTTGCTTATCGCCAAACTGTTGAGTCAAAACTGACAATGCACATCCCTCTCTCTCGTGGACATACAATGTGAAAGGTTTACTGTAATCGGGGGTACCCAACACAGGAGCCGAACACAGGGCATCACGCAATTCTGAAAAACTCTTCTGACATTCGTCAGTCCAAGGAATAGGATTCGGAGTATCCTTAACAGTAAGAGCTATCAAAGGTTTTGCAAGCAACGAAAAATTAGCAATCCACTGTCTACAGTACGATGTAATACCTAGAAATGCACGCACTTCTCTCTGTGTCGTAGGCACACTCATTTTCGCAATCGCTTGAATTCTTTCTGGGGTCAATCTTCTTCCCTCCTTCGATAAGAGGTGACCTAAGTAGGTAACTTCTTGTCGGCAATACTGCAACTTCGAATGAGAAACCTTATGATGGAAATCAGACAAGTGACGTAACAACGACAGAGTAGCCTCTCTACAAGTCTCTTCATTGTCAGCAGCGACTAATAGATCGTCAACATACTGAATAAGGGCGGCACCATCAGGTAAAACCAACAAATCAAGTTGCGTCTTCAAAGCTTGACTATAGATCGATGGACTCTCACAATAGCCTTGAGGAGCGCGTTTAAACTGGAAACTTCGGCCTCCTAAAGAGAAGCCAAAGATATCTCTACTCTCCACGGCAATTGGGATGCTGAAGAAAGCATTCTTCAAATCAATCACCAAAAACCACGTGGCTGTAGCCGGAATCAAAGTCAGTAAAGCGGTGATATCAGGCACAACAGGGAATTGTGGAACAACGATCTTATTCACCTCGCGAAGATCGATCACAAACCTATATACAGGAGGTTGTGAAGAATCTGTTCTTTTCAGAACAGGCAACACCGGACTATTGCACACATTACCTCTTGTTTCCTCAATCACACCTTTCTCAATTAGATCAGAGATGATCGCCAAAAGTGCTCTTTCACCATCACTTGAGATACGATACTGTGGAATGCGTGGCAATCTAGCATTCGCCTTCAATGTCACAACATATGGCGGAATCTCCAAGAGACCCACATCATTAGGACCAGTAGCCCAAAGAGAATCAGGAAGAGAAGACAATTCGGCTGGAAGTTGGTCTATAGCCAAATACATCGGAGAGATCACTCTCTTTCCCAATGTAAGCTGCACTCCTGAAGGAGAACAATAAAGCGTTGCATACAATCTCTTCAACAAGTCCAATCCCAACAAGTTCTCACCACAACCTGTCGTCAGAATGAGGGGTGCTTCGAAGTCACACGGTCCAACAGAAAGAGACAAAGGACTAGAAATCGGATTTCTAACCGGGGCGCCAGAAAAACCTACTGAAACATTCGTCAAGCCAGACAAAGGTGCGCCAGGGAGTTTAGAGTGCATGATAGAACTCTTCGCAGCACCAGTATCCAACAGAAAAGGCTCTGACACACCTGATGCAATCACTTCAACATAAGGTCCACTCAGATCTACTGGAACTGAAATGACTCCCTCTCTTTGTCTGTGGCTGTCCTAGCAATCATTACCTTCCATATTCTCACCTTCAACGTAATAATCATCCACATAGTACTGAGCCGTCCTACCAGACGCACCATTCTGTTGATCAAAACAATTCATCGAATTCTGCGGAGGCAAGGAACGCGCAATCTGAGACATACCACGTCCTCGACCTCGCGGAGCTTGTTGAACACCTCGACCTCTCATACCAGAAACACCATTCGTGCGCTGTAATAAAATCGGGCAACTATTCTTGAAGTGACCCTCTTCTTTGCAATACGCACACTGATTAGGGCCTACAGAAAAAAGCTGTTGAGAAGACTCGAACCTTTGCGAGTTTCTCTGATATTGTTGGGGTTGCTGATAATCACGCTGGGTATTGCGAGGCGGGTATGCTTGCTGCAAAAGAACCTTAGTCTTCAATTGTTTAGTCTTTTTATCCGCTTTCTCTATCTCATCCTTATTTCTATTCTCATAGTACTGGGCAGTAGCCAATATCTGTGCTGACGAAGAAACAGCCCAGGCACTTTCAGAATCCTTCAACCTATTGCACAACTCGGGAAGCAAATTATGCACAAACTTGTCAACGAACAACCTTTGACCACCTTCTGTACTCATGTCTTGACCACTGTGGTCTGCAAATGTCTCTTCAAATCGAGTGAAAAAGTCGGACACAGTTTCGTCTTTCTTCTGCTTGCATGCAGACAACTTGTCCCAATTGACACGCATAGCAGGCATCAAAGTCTTCATATAATCAATAATTCTACCAGGGAGATCAGCAATCACATTCTCGGGTTTAGCATCACCTATTTGTCTTTCATCTGCAGTTCTAAGGTTATTCCATGTATCACCTAATTCCTGCGCATGATCCGTATGACGAATCTTACTCCATATAGGCTGTGGAACAACATTCCCAAATAACATATCTATATCAGCCAAATTCATAATACATGAACCCGCAGTTTGAGATAGCTCCTTATAAAACCCTGCAGGATTTTTACGTGGATCAGGCAGAGTCTGCTTTAGAGCTAGGACTTCGGCACGCTTCCATGGAACATGTACCCAAACGCGATGGAAATGTGCCAGAACAGGTGGATTAGCATTCGCATCACCAGGTCTCCAAACGGGAGGAACCTCACGCATCGGGTATTGACGTGCCTTTCTCCTAACTGAAGAATCAGGCTCAAATAATGACTTAGAAGGAAACTCACTCCTAAACGACAACAATGTCGCGACTGCTCTTTCAACATCAAGACCCACTATAGTTCCTTTCGCAAACTCGGACCGCACACGGAACAACTCAGGCGGAGTCTGCCATACCTCACTATCTTCCCACTGTTCACGAAGGAAAGAACACATCATATCAAATACGTATCTCTGTTTCGGTGCTTCCCATTGATGGAAAACATCCATAACACGTTAAGATCATAGCGCGAAGGAAAGGTAACCCATTTACGCGCCAAGTGATCCAACACTGTCCGTTCATCAGGACCAGGCAATTGACTACGCAATTGCTTACGCTCTACAACAGGAGACATACCCAATGGACCCATTAGAGGAGAAAAAAGACTAGCAACCGCATCAGTCATTCTCCGTCGAGCAGAAGGAGAAGGTGACAAAAGAAAAGGGGACCAAGCAGAATGAGAAGGAACCGAAGTCGGAACAGTAACAGAAGGAACAGACAACACAGGTATAGGAGTAGCAGACGAAGGAGGTAGCAAAGACGGCGGCCCTTGAGAAGGCTGCGCCGAAGCAGTAGTAGCCAGTAGAGGGAGAGCTGGCTGTTGAGGAACCACTGGAGGTAAAACAACCGGGGGTTGCGCAACTATAAGTGGCGGAGGTGCGGTAGCACTCTGAGCATAAGGGGGTGGTGAACTTAATAGATGCGACATTAAAGGATCTTTCGCAAGATCTTTCTTTTCTTCTTGCTGTTGAGGCAGCAAAGCTGGATAACATTTGTCTACCGCTAATTGACGTTGCCTAAACATCTGTTCGCTTTCTTGCTCTTCCTCATTATCCTTAAACTGTATAGCAGCCTGCACCATCGACACACCTCGTGCACGCTTATTTTGTTTCGCTAACTTAATTTCCTTCTGTTTGGCTTCTTTTCGCCAAAGGCGGAAAGAGTCAAACATTGCCGGCCGGGCTTTCTTTTTGAAGAGTCTAACTTCTAAATTATCTAAAATCTCCGTGTCATAACTACCATATTGGGGCCATTTTAGGACACCATCCTTCCAAGTATACCTAATCCATACATCATTATACGTGATGGGGCCCACGCTGTGTTTTAAATAGAGCTCATAGGTCGGAGTTCCAATCGGAGGCACCGGACACGAGTCCTCCAATCGGGAATCCCTATTACAACCATAACAGAATATCTTTCCAAGTCTGCTAAGACCAGGCATCTTCGCTCACTAGTCTAGCTTCAAACTTCAAGGGAATATCAAAACGATAGCCTCGTGAATACACGAGTCCCTCGGCTTTGGGGCCTGCAGGTACCAAATCAAGGCGATCACGAAGGATACCAAAACAAACTAAGGACTGGGAGACGCTCCACTCATACTTAACTGAAATATCGATGACGTCGCCAGAAGACCCGTCTATCGTCTCGCTTTACAAGTCATCAAAGGGCTCCAAGACAGGGCGACAGTCAGGGCAGCAGTCCTTTGTAGCCGTCGGAATGCGGGGAACTTCACAGCAAAGACTTTCGGACCACAACGACATACAGGGGTCGATGAAGTGGTAGGCCTCCCTCCAGAATTTTCACACAAAGCTCCTCACGATCTTCAGGCTTGGACCAGTACCGCTGAAGTCGCCCCAGAGTTGGGCGCCAACTGAAGAACCGGGATTTAAACCCAACGGCGCAGGGGACACGCCCAAAGTCTTCGGGTTCACCTGTCTTAGAGTACAGAGACACGGGATTCTTCTGTTGACATCAAAGATCAAATTTATTAGCTGCAGCCAGTAACAGAGATCCTAGAAGTACAACACGGTGTATGTTCTCAGGAGACTGCTCAACCTAATAGAGCGGAGCATCGTCTTTTATGCCAAAAACCAAGTTCCTTGCTAGCATCAATTACTCACAAATTTGACCAATCAGAGGATGATATTTACAGAGGCATCACATAACGACAAACCCACTTTCAGTTATCCAACCCACCGCCAATGACAAGGTAAAAATTCAGCATTCTTGCTCGAACAGGCAGGACGGGCCCATCATAAAAGTCCTCAACCCAAATCAATAATTAGGCCATAGGGCCATAAAAGGAAGGAGCAGAAACAGATGAGAAGCAAGATAGAGGGGTGTGTGCGTGTGCCATAGAATCAATAATGTCCTGCTCTTTGATCTCTATCTGACCAGCTGCTTAACAAGGTACTGGCTCAACAAGTTTAGCCTCGGGCAACAGGGTCAGTTGACTCAGGTCAAACAGGAGTCAACACGAACTCAAGCTAAGGTGTATGCGTCCCTAGAGGCTCGCTTGGCCACAGTCATCCTGTAGTCATTAGCCTATGTGAGGGCAACCACAAAATGGCGGTTATGCACAAAATGGAACCCAAGGGTGCAGACTAGATCGTCAAATACACAGTGAATCCATCGGTGTAGCATGACGAAAACGCTTACGCATACCGCACTTGTCAGTCGCGGTTCGCTGATACCAAAACCATCACGATACGACAACCTTCATTGAATGGGTTCAGAATTCACGGAACCACAATGGCCAAAGCGTTTCCAGGTCGTTCCCTTCCCGACCGCGGGTTTTGAGCGTAGCTGCCCCAGACCCTCCGAAAATTAAAAAGAAAAGTGATTAAATTATGGGGTTATGGCAGGTTATCATAGTGCAAAAGGCGCTATTCTGAGAAAATATACCCCTCTATAAGAAGCTTCCCGTGGAGTCAGAGAGGTAAAGCATCCCACTCACTGAAGGACAATGTACATGTGGGCATGACTTATAGTTGTGGGAGCAGTGAGAGGTCCTGTGCCAGTGGTTGTCTGGCAATGCCAGGCCTGGAGAGATGGGCGGCTATGCCAAGATTGGACGTAGAATCTTGGGTCAGGAGTTCCTAAGGAGCTAAGTCAAGAAGTCTGATAAGGTACAGTCAGGATGGAGAGTCACTGGCAATGCTGTGCTAGGATGGAGCAAGGCAGAGTCACAGAGGGTTGTGCACGTCAATAGGTTTCAGTGGTGATTGGCAATAATGACCTTAGCAGGACTGGTGTTGACAGAACACGGCACTGCTCTCTCCATGCAGCTTAGGCTCCCCTGAGATGTGAGAAGGTTTCTCCCACGCATGTGTTTCCTTTCTAAAGTTCCTTGACGGCGGTTGGCGAACGTCACGCAGCACGTAAACCTAAAACGTGTGTCGCGCGCTCCTGGTTCCGAGGGGCGTGGCCCGTCACGCATTCCTCCAGATGTCCTACGTTGACTGTCTGCGTTCCCACGGCTGACAAAACAAGACGAACGGTCTGGAGGCTCCAGAGCCCGCGGTTTTACGCACCGTTGTTTACCACGGGGCCCTCTCGCCAGCCGGGTGGGTTTAATAGATGTCTCTCCTGTGCCCTATGAGGGAGCAGCCGAGGCTGGCTGGAGCCTGCCAGCTGCTGGCGCGTTGACCTCTATTTCTCTCTCTTTCTACGGCTGTGAGATACCGCAATCAAACACCTTTATACGGGTCTTCAAGCCTCACATGCAAACAACTGTAAAATGTTACCTGATCCGCTCCCGGCACGGTGTTTACGAGAGGCTGCTGGCGCAAGGGCCGCTCATGCATGGCCTGGGCTGTGGAAGACCCCTTTACGAGCAGCGTCGCAGTAGGCAAGCCCGAGTCTGCTAAAGCGCGAGCAACGAGCCGTCTAACGACATATCACTACCAAACATCTGCCTCCGTATGATTGCAAAAAAGTAAAAAGTGTCCCATTACAAAAATGCATTAAATAAAGAAGTAGAGATTGGTCTATCAGCCCTGAAGTGGTCTAATTTAAAGAAGATGTGCTAGAGAGTAATGCCGTAATTTACAGTGAAGACAGCTGGAGGCTGAAGTGCATTGACCTATGGCCACATGCTTTATATAACGTGGAGGGCAGAAGCAATATGTGAATGACTCTTGAACAGACCAGTCCATGAAGAGGGCCGACCAAAAATATATATTTGTGCATGTGTTCATGTGTTGTGTTTTTTTTTTTGGGGGGGGGGGGGGGGGGGGAGGGCATGGGTTTGTGGAACTACTAATTTTTTATTTCGGCCGGGGGGGGGGGGGGGTCGCTTGGGTTTGTGAACCTGCTTAAGCTTTTTCTAGGCCAGACCATAAAAATGGAGGACAATGCTTGAGTCAACTAGTGGGTCAAAAGTACTTCAAGTGATCCAGTGTCCCAAAGATAGTCCCTCAAGTAGGAGTCGAACTAGAATACATTTTTATTTATCCACTTTTAAAATGGTAATACCCTGTACTTCGTAACTGACGGGAGGAAAACTGGATGTGGTTGTGGCAGTGAAGGCGGGTCTTCATCAGTTTAAGGAAACCTGTTTGTCCAGGGCCTCTAAGAGGTTCCAAGAGATTGTTTCACCATATTTGGTTCTATTTATATATTCCTAAATCAACGGTAGGGATAGAGGCTGTAATAATTTGTGGTTTGTGCCTTCATTATCTTCCTAGTTATGTTTTTTTTTTTAAACTGTAGTTCATAATCCGAGATAGCTGGAAAACTCCTAAATGTTACAAATTATCAAATCATCACAAAACATGTTTATTTCACTTTCAATATCAGGGCTACGCATTGCAGCACTGAGAGCAATGGGAAGTACTGTGTTAACACTTGTTTGTTAATGTCAAGCACGCTTTTACCAGCCTGGCCTCTCTTTCCTCTAACTGATCACAACAAACTCACACTCTTGCCCAGGCACAATGGGGCTGGCAAATCAATTTTGGCGACAAACAGGAGCTTGGGCCCAAAACTTGATTGTGATGTGGGCATACATTTTAAGCGTGTATTTCTGCGATGTGCAACAGGTGGAACTTTCCAAAAATAATTGGAGTCAAAGGAGCATCTGTGCTGTTTGCGCACCTTGCACGGTGGCTAATATGCACTGTTGGAACATTACCCCCCATCCTAAGGTGTGAAACCTAGAATCAGGTGAAAAGTACTCCCCTATTCCTAGCTTTTTATATGCCCTATGTTTTAACCTCTTCAGGTTGGAGGACCATCTTCCAGTGATCTTCCTCCAAGGTTGCATGCCCCCTTACCTTTTCAATCAGATTGTCTTTGTCTCCGCTATATTGCAGCGGAGGGCGAGTACAGCTATCTGGGTCATACTCTAAGACATCCTTTAGGTAACAGTGATGGCCAAAGAACAATGCCGTGCCTCAGTTATGCCCTACCAGCCCTGGCTCAAGGTAAAGACAAGACAGACCAGCATCGCGATGGGGAAAAGACAGCCTGCTGTTAAGGGGAAGGAGGATCTACCTGAGCCGGCTGTAGAAGACAGCCAGTTAAGGGGGGGTCTATCTGAGTTAGCTGCAGAAGACAGGCAATTAAAAGGGGGGTCTCTTTGAGTCCGCTGCAGGAGACAGGCAGTTAAGTGGGATCTATGAGTTAGCTGCAGAAGACAGGCAGTTAATGGGGGGTCTATCTGAGGCAGCCGCAGAAAACAGGCAGTTAAGGGGGAGGGTCTATCTAAGTCAACTGCAGGAGACAGGCAGTTAAGGGGGATCTGAGAGTTAGCTGCAGAAGACAGGCACTTAAGGGGGGGGGGGGAGTCTAGCTGAGTTAGCCGCAGAAGATAGGCATTTAAGTGGGGGTCTATCTGAGTGAGCTGCAGAAGACCGGCTGTTAAGGGGGGTCTACCTGAGTCAGCTGCAGGAGACAGGCAGTTAAGGGGGGTTTACCTGAGTCAGCTCTTGAAGACAGGCTGTTAAAGGTGGTCTATGCGAATCAGCTGCAGAAGACAGGCAGTCTTGAGTCTATTGTCAGTTTGCTGGAACATACCATGTTGCTCCACCCGTGGCAGCAGCATAACGGTCTCCCAGGCTTTGAAACAGGATCTCAAAAAAGGCTGCCGGGGATGGAGCGCAATGCATGGAGGATTGCTACTGACAAGAATGACAACACATGCATCAGCGTAGGCTCATGCCAAGACTACCAATTGAACACCAGAAGTTACAGTCCTAATTCTAACCTGTTGTGGCCACCTCACTCCCATTGACAGTCAGAAATGTTGTGAAAGAGCGCTCTTACGTTTACTTATTTTTGCATGGACCTACATTGCTAACTCATCATGCTTGACTATTTTCTGAGGCTGGAGCGATGAAGACATTTCTACAAATTCATTTACGAGGCCCCTAGTTGCACTTTTGCACCTCGAGAGTGTCACTTTTATAACGCGCCAGTGGCACAATGTGCCCAGCATATTTACAGGGCTGCTCAAAGGTACTTTGCATGGCTTTTTCATGGACTTGTAAATATGTATCCCTTTCACACAGAACCCTGTATAAAGGGTGCGTTCCGTGGGTGTTGCTGTGGGGGTTCCCACGCAACACCCATGGAATCTGAAGCATTCCCTGATTAACGAGGAATCGTAAATCTGAGAATGCGTCAGATTCTAACGCCACCCCAGGGGTGGCATTAGGGTGGCACAAGTAAAAATATGCTTATTTCTCCTCGTCTTTTCCTCTTTCTATGTGTGCTGCATTCTGCAACACACACAGAAAGAGAAAAACACCTCTCATGGTTGTTTTTGTACAGAAAGGTGTCCCTTCCTGCACAAAAACAATCACCCATATAACGCAGACACCTTTGCACCATGGAACAAGGGTGTCTGCGTTGGCGCATTGCAGCACGTTGTGCGCTAGCCCAGGGGAAAAGGACAGGAATGCTCTGTATCTCATGGATATGGTGCATTCCTGTCCTTTTCTGTTTTTTGACACAGGACAGCGCAGCAAGATTCCTTGCGACACTGCCCTGCGCCAAAACCTCTTAAATGAGGCCCTGAGTAAGCATCACAAGTGGTGTGGGCTACTTGGCAGGCATGTGCTTGCAGATACACATATTCTGCAAATACCAGACAGGCCTTTAATTCTACCAGGCATTTCCCTGGTGGGCTGTCACCCTTGGAGTCTGGTTTTGAAAGCCCAGGGCTTGTCCTTGTGCCTCTGTCACTCTTCCCAGCTCCCCAGGTTTAAATGAAGCAGGCACGGGGAAGCTTCAAGTGAGACAGAAAGAGAGGAAAGGAGGGGAGAAGACGGAACAAAAGTGATCAGAGAGGGAGAAGAGATAAAGAAGAGAAGGAGAAGGAATGGATGGAAAGAGAACAATAGCGCAAGAAGACGAAGGTAGCATTTTTGCCAGGACTGCTTTTAGTTCCTCACTCAGGCACTGACACCAGGGACACCAGTCTCCACCTTCCAAGTTCATAAGCTCAAACTAAATGTCAGTCATGTTGTAATCATATAGAGAAGTCAATGTCAGTTACATTCATATGTTTGACAAACGTGCCTTGCTCAAGGTTTGAGGGGAAGAAATCGAATCAAGCATGGAAATGATTACGAATACCCATTTTATCTTACCAGCGGTGACCATCAACCTCAATGCCTAGATGACATTTCATGCTGCCTTTGAAAGGGTGACATTCAGATTATCAATCACTGGTTTGTTAAGCGCAACTGCTCACCCGAAAGGGTCTCAAGGTGCTGGGGGGGGGGGGGGGGGGGGGGGGTGAAGCGCAGCTCCCAGAAGTTTTACAGCAATTCATCGATTATCAAAGTCTTGAGGTCCTTCATTAACTTGGGGAGTGTAGGAGTCTGTCGGAGGCGGAATTGGAGGGTGTTCCATGCCTTGGCCGTGAGGAAGGAGAAGGAACAACCTCCTGTTCTGGTCTTTATGTGCGGCACCATAGCAAGGGAGAGCTGGGCTGAGCGGAGGGATCTTTAGGGCACGTGGAACGAGATGCGGTGGTTCAGGTGGGCAGGTCCAGTGTTGTGGAGGGCTTTGAGGGCGTGGATGAGAAACTTGAAGGTCATTCTCTTCTCGACGGGGAGCCAATGTAGTGTCTGCAGGTGTTGGGTGATCTTGCAGTGGCGTGGTAGGTTGAGGAGTAGTCTGGCAGAGGCGTTCTGGAGTTTGTGGGTGCGGTTCTTGTTAATCCTGGCGTAGAGTGCGTTGCTGTATTCCAGTCTGCTGCTGAGGGCGTGGGTGACGATTTTCCTGTGTTCGAGTGGAATCCAGTTGAATGTCTTTCGTTGGAGACGGAGGGTGTGGAAACAGGAGGAAGAGACAGCGTTGATTTGGCGGTCCATTTTGAGTTCGGAGTGCAGGATGATTCTGAGGTTGCATGTGGGGAGGGTGGGTTCCCGAGGGTGTGGGGCCACCAGGTGTTGTTCCAGGTGTCGGGCCCATGATGAGTACTTCAGTTTTGTCCGTGTTTAGTTGTAGGCAGCTGTTCTTCATCCACCTGGCGACTGCTTTCATTCCTTCTTGAAAGTTGTGTTTGGAAATGGGTTCGTTGGATAGGGAGAGGATGATTTGGGTATCGTCTTCGTAGGATACAATGTTGAGTCTGTGGGATCTGACGATGGGTGCGTGCGGGGCCATGTAGACGTTGAACAGGGTGGGGCTGATGGAGGATCCTTGGGGAACTCCCCAGGTGGTAGGTGCGGGGTCCGAGAGGAAAGGTGGGCGTCTGACCCTCTGCATTCTGCTGGATAGGAATGACCGGATCCAGTCGAGGGCCTTGTTCCGGATTCCTACGTAGTGAAGTCTGCGGGCTAGGGTGCGGTGAGAGACTGTGTCGAAGGCTTCAGAGAGGTCCAGGAGGATGAGGGCAACAGTCTTTCCTCTGTCGAGGAGGGAGCGGATGTCGTCTGTGGCGGCAAGAAGGGAGGTTTCGGTGTTGTGGTTTTTCCTGAAGCCGGATTGGGAGGAGTCGAGTGCAGGAAGGGGAAATCTGACTGCATGGATGCCCCCACTTTTTTCCTGGTGTTTTGCTGGTTTTCGACTTAGTCTGGCTGGTATCCTGCTATTCAGGACCCCAGCCAATCTGCTTTCCCCTTTAAATTGATCACATGTACCCTAGGTACACTCCAAATTGGATTCTGGGGTACCCTTATGAGTCCTTAGTATATGGTATACTATGTACCCAGGGCATAGGTACACCAGAGGCCTATCAGGGGCTGTATCATGTATTGTGCCACCCCTGGGAAGCCATTTAAAATGACACAACAGGTCTGCTACAGCAGCCTGTGTAAGGTGGTGTATGCACCCCTTACTCAAATATAGGTTCCCTACATCTCAGGTCAGCACTCTAGTAGTTAAACAAAAGCCTACTTATGGCGCCTGCAGCGCGGATGCGCTGCTGGCGCTCCTAAGACAAGCCCGTCCGGACACGGCCAAGGGCCAGGAACCATGCCGGATTCGTCCCAGAAAACGGTAAGCGCATCACATATGATAAAGCAGTATTACTCTAATTGAGATACTCTAGTAGAGCCCATTGTGAGGTGACTCTAGCTCCAACAAGCTTGATAGGGAAGGAGATGTCATGACCTCTCTGCCGGACTAAGTTTAACTCAGGCAAGATTGAAGGGCCACTACAACTAGATAGGCCCACAGAGAATGAGCATTGGAAAATGGGACTTATTAACAGTAGATCCTTGCCAGCACACACCACAGAAATCAGAATGCTGATAGATAATGAAGAACTTGACATTCTCTTCGTTACTGAAACGTGGTTGAAAGACTGGTCCGCCCCTGACATAATCCAAGCACTAACCCCAGATTTCCTTATACGAAGACAAGATAGGAAGGGAAAAACGGGAGGCGGGGTAGCAATCATCTACAAAAACGACTATGAATGCATGATATCGTCTGTTACCACCACCAACAGTGAAACTGTACAATTTAGCCAAAAGCTTTTGGCTAATTACTCATTTTCAGGCTCACTGCTCTATAGACCCCCAGGACCTCCCACTCCATTCCTAGGGGAATTTCCCGGCTTAATAGCAGACATGGTGACCAGCAAGAGCTCCATTACATTATTGGGGGACTTTAACTTCCATCTGGATGTACCAGATAATACCACAGCGGTTAGATTAATTCATGACATGGAGGCCATGCAACTGATAAACACAAGCACCCATGGAAAGTGTCACATACTGTATGCCATTTTTTCAAATGACTAAGCTAAAAGTAGGGACCCCTATACCAATGCCATGTTTGGATCATTATTTCATCTCGTTTACACTTGAAAAGCCACAGGCTCGACACACCGGTCACAAAGTAACCAGGATTAAGAATAAATTGCCAAAATCCCTACCTAACAACGTAAGGATTGAATTAGAGGACCAAGCACCAAGCCTGACAGATGACATAGAAGAGGCCAACAAGATTTGGGCTGACTGGCTCAACAAAGTTGCAGCCCAACACCCACAGAAAACCATACAAAGTAAACCTGATGTTAGGATTAAAGCCCCATGGTTCAATGAGCAATTCATTCTGACAAAAAAATCATGTAAAAGAATGGAAAGGTTGTGGAGAAAAAACTATGACCCCGACATCAAAAGTCAATATAAGGCAGCTAATAGACAATATCATAGGGAGATGAACCAAGCGCAGGCAAAATTCTTTGAAGAAAAAATTAATATGGCACATAATTGCTCAAAATAACTATTCAAAGTAGTACGCTCCTTAACATCCACCAACCAAGAAACAAACCTCCAATCCTCTTCCAAAGAAAGGTGGCGAACTTTTTTAAAAACAAGGTGGAACTACTGTATGAGAATTTGCAACAAAATAGAAACATCATAACAGCTAACTCCTCCCTCCCCACGTACGAAGACCCAAGTATTAAAACGGGAAGTGGACTAGATCATTTTACAGAAATACAAGTAGAGGACCTGACCTCAACCCTGCAAAGGATTAAATCTGGCTCGCCCCAAGATCCAATTACACCAGATATCCTGCTACAGGCGGGCACAAGAGCAAAATCAACCACTGCAGCCTTGGTGTCACTCTCCCTATCCCAATGGTGTGATCCCAAAATCATGGAAACGCGATCATAAGGCCATTTTTAAAGAAACCCCAGTTGGATCCAGCTGAACCTGGAAACTACCGACCCATTTCGCTCTTACCATTGTTAGGTAAAATTGCCGAAAAAAACGTAAATCACACCTTGTCCCAATATCTTGAAGAAAAGCAAAGGTTACACAACATGGGTATCCGTCCCCAACATAGCACAGAGTCAGCTCTGTTGGTGGTAACCGAGTAACTAAAAAGAAGTGTTAGACCAAGGGTGCACAGCGGCCATCCTGCTCTTGGATCTGAGCGCCGCATTTGATACGGTGGACCATTGCACATTGATCAATAGGCTAAAGGAAGAAGGTATCACACGCACAGCAATAAAGTGGCTGACTTCATTTCTGAAAGACAGATCATTCCAATTGCTGGAAGGGGACTATCTATCCGATACCCTCCAACTACCATGCAGAGTCCCACAGGGCTCTGCACCGAGCCCCACACTTTTTCATATTTACATGCAAACTCTTACAGGGATAGTACAAGAATTTGGTCTATCCATAGTGTCGTACATGGACGATACACAACTTGTATTATCAGTGACGAATGACCCCCACTCCCTACACAACAACCTAGGGCCTTGCATGACATGAATAGCTGAATGGATGTGTAAATGTTCCCTTAAACTGAATGGGGATAAAACGGAACTTATGTTCCTGGGAAACAAAACAGTCCCCACGAAACTTATAAGCTGGCCCACTCAGTTGGGAGAACCACCAACCTCCAAGACTGCCATCAAAAACCTGGGAATCTGGCTAGATGATAATTTAAGCATGGAGACCCAAGCAAAGAAACTTTCAGGCAAATGTTTTGGCTTACTCCATATGCTTTGAAAAATTCTCCCCATCCTACCTGAACAATCTCGCGGAATTGTGATCGAAGCATTAATCATGTCACAGCTGGACTACGGGAACTCTCTATCTGGGCGCACCAAAATACGTCATTAACCGGTTGCAGGTAGTGCAGAATGCCGCAGCAAGGATCCTGCTACAAATACTGAAACAGCAGTCAGCCAGGGCAGCCCTGAGGACACTTCACTGGCTTCCAGTCCAGGCGAGGATCAAGTTCAAGGAACTGTGTATCGCCCACAGAGCCATGAATGACAGAGGACCGGCCTTAATAAAAAAATTTGTTACACACTATACACCGAGTAGGACCCTAAGGTCATCAGAGGATCTTCTTAAGCAACAGGGCAGAATAAAAAGAGCAAGATGGGGAGGAAGGTCCTTCAAGCACTTGGTTCCTAAAATGTGGAACACACTACCCAGGGACATACGCATGATAACCAACGAATTAGCATTCAGGACATTCAGGACTCAAAACATTGCTCTTTCCCTAAAAACTCCTGATCTCAGGCAACTTGACTTAGTCCACCGTTGTTATGTTTCTCTTAGCGCTGGGAAGCCTAAGGGCAGCTATGCGCTTTACAAATCCATAAACATATCTATCCATATCACTGCACATATAAACCTATCAGTCACCCTTATGGCAGGCCTTATCAATCCTGAAGGCAGGGTGCTGGGTTTTATGTGAGAGGGTGCCCATGCATGAGCAAAGCCCCTCTTCAGCCTTCAGAACCTTTATTCCGGTGTTGTTAGTGATGCAGCCAAACCATATACTCTTAAGTGCATTATAACCTCGCTGTAAATGCCTACTTTGTAATGGCTGCATGGAAACATGTTGTGTTTGGTGTCAAACACCTTGGAATCATTCCTCCCCGCCAGTAACTGGCGGGGGAGGTATGATTCCACCCTACTAGAGGGAGAAACATGACTTCACCGGTACACCTGGTACCAGTTAACGGAACCCTGGCGTCACAAAATGGATGCTGCCAGCCACAGACATGAGTCTGCCCTCCTGCTGCTGGACGAAACTCCGACAGGGGAGGCCTGGACAAAAGGTTTCCTGTCACAGGGAGGTGTAACCACCACCCAGACAGGCTTTAGTGTATTGGGACTGGGTGGGTACATTCCAAGAGTACTTTGATGTCTGGACTGGGGGCACATTTGGTGTCCCTGTGCATAGTCCAGCTCCTGCTCTGGCGCGAAACTAGACAAAGGAAATGGGAGTAGCCATTCCCTCTGTCCTGACCCTGCCATAGGTGGGTTCCCAGAGTTTGTAGGAACCCCTGACTACAGGACTTTAGATTTACCTGGACGAAACTCTGCTACAGAATCCCAGAACTTCTACTATATACACGACATTGGATGACCGAAGAATCTCCCTTGGAGTAAAGGAGTTACTCCCCTGCAAGGCAGGCACCAAAGATGCATCTGTCTAGTTTGCAACTACGCAGCTCCTGAAGGACTCCGAAGACTTTGCAACACAGGAGGTGGGTTTCCAAACTTCCCCGAGGCCGATCCGTGCTCTTAGCAACCCTGAGATCCAAAGCCCTCGTGGGGACCGTGCAACCCGAACCCCTGGACAATGTGCACATTTGCAGCAGCATATGCTTCTTGGTGATCCCTGAGACTGTGCTTTGGGCTACTTGTAGTCCCGACCCGAGCAGTGATTCCGCAGAAGAATACTGGCCTACACTCCTCGAGTGACCCGTGAGCTGGTATTAAGTGATTCCTCTCGAGGTCCCTTCGCGATCCCTTGTCCGTCAACATGTGGGTCCCTGAGAAGGGTACTTTGACTTTCAATGGGGTTTCCTGGTTGCTCCAGACGTGCCCTGACTCTCCATTGCTTGGGGAGTCCATAGGACCTTGCTGGTCCACACTGAAGTTGTTTAACTCTCACCGCGTGGGTTCCCGTTGCCAAGGCTTGTTGGTCTCCAATCCGGACACCGACCCCCCAGGACTTGCCATCCTTCATGAGACAGCTCGCCTGCAGACTGTGGTTGTCGTCGACGCCTCCTGGTCTCCATGGCAGTGGAGTGAAGCTTCACCTCATCGCACCTGAAACACCCAACATCGGTGGGCATTCGTCTATCGTGCCCCTGGTCACTGGCAAGTGACCCAGACTCTGTCCCCTCTGCTTTCAGGTTCTTCACATCTTCGAAACAGGCTTGGATCACACAAGACACTTTTCCTTTCCACGGCAGCAGCACTTTGCAGCAACTCTCCACCGACGACATCAATGATTCCCGACACCATTTGACACATAGGCACCCGGCTTCCCTGGGTTAGGTAACACGAGTACTCCGTTGCTCACGTGGGTGCTGGCCTTAGAACCTTCTAAGTCTGAAAGGGTTTACTCCAAGTCCTCTCCTAAGTGTCCTTAAACTCTAAAATTCCAACCGCGACTTACCCATAGGATTGTACGGAGCTCGCGGCTGTGTTCTCATACTGCACGCGTCCCCCGTGGGTCCCCTGTGTCACTACCATGGGTGGTTCCTTGGGGTCCCAGCGATTCTACGTCCCCTAGGCACTGTGTCTAGTCATGTCGTGGTTCTTATACCACTTTTTTAATATATGGTTTGGTCTCCCCCTGGGGTCTATTGTATATTGTGCTATTTACTGTTGTTTTAGAACTGTATTATTGTGTGCCTTGCTCTCTAATCTCATAAAGAGGTTAGTAGAAAGTGTTTAGAAATAAATACATATATTTTATATATATACCTTGTCTGGTTCTCCTTTCATTTAGTTATTCAAGAGGTTGTAATCTAGTAAACCAAGCAGCTTTACACTCCTTCAAGACTTAGCCTGAAGGCTGCTCTCCATAGCTACCACTAGGATAGCTTTCAATGAAGGTTGTCTTAAAACCTAATCATCAGTAAGGGTTGTTTAGACTGGTGCAAGGTGCCCACTATAACTAGTGGACAGCATATACCAGGCCAACTTCTCACATCGAGGATGTTGTTTTCTTCTATGAAGGAGGCGAGCTGGCTGTCGATGGCTTTTTCGATTATTAGGCAAAGAACAGTATTTCCAATGGTCTGAATCAACTATTTAAATGTATATCACTAATTTGTTATGGGAAACGACCTTTACATCGCGGTGATTACACCGCGATGCCATTACAACGCGGTCGTTACAAAGACCGCGTTGTTAGCACGCAGTGCCATTACTACGCAAGTCATTACATCGACTTGCAGTAGATGGCTCGCTAACATTAGAAATACTATAGTTTACTATTCCAACACCTTCCCTACTGTTGCATAGGCTGGAGTTGGAATAGTAAATTATATATTTCTAATGCCATGCGCCATCTACTGCAAGTCGATGTAATGACTTGCGTAGTAATGGCATTGCGTGGTAACAACGTGGTCGTTGTAATGTCATGCGATGTAATGACTCGCGTAGTAATAAGTCATATTCATTTGTTATATCTCTTGTTCGTCAAATACTGCTGTATCATTTTCTTTATGTTTTCTGTTTTCTCAAATGTTGTTTATCAATGTTCAGTGCCTCTCTTCCTCTATACTGTCTCTGAACTTGTCCCTCTTATTAAGGTACTCTTATTATAATCCATTTTAGGTCTCGTCATCCAAACAGCACAAGCTGTCTTGTTGCAAAAAGCCTATTGTGGGGTTAGAAAAAACCTACAGCCCACTTATTGCTTACCATTGATTTTTTTATTGTCACTCTCATTTGCCCTCTTCTTATTTGATGGTTTTCCTTCCTCTTCTTGTGTATTTGTCCTTCCTGTGGAGCATAGCCTCTTTACTATCCTTTTGATTGCCTAACTTTGATCCATCTACTGCTCACATCCAAGGAATTACTTTTTGCCTTTAGCATTCCAAGAGAGTGCATTTGTTTTTTTGCTCTCTTTCATGCTTATTTTGCAAATTCTTTTCCGCTGTCCAAGTTCATTGTCACTGAAGAACATCTATTTTTCTTCGTACCTCCTTACGTCTGTTTCAGTTTTATGGGGGCTGCTATATATACATGTAAAGTTTATTAGGCATGCTTAATTTTACACAGTGCTTCTCATTTAGAAAGCAGCTACAAACCAATTTTTCTCAACTTCGCTCTGCGAGCTCTATGTTTATTTTACACTTTCCAACTCCTCCATTTATTTTTCCTCACTTTGAACCTCTTCCTTTTATCCCCTAAAATGTCTTTGTTGCTCCCCCAGGCTGATCCACTTCTCATTCCCTGACTGTTTTTAAGTGTACTTTTGTGTTTTTTTTATAGCTGTAACAAGGCAGCAGTTTTAAAAAAAAAAAAGTGTTGTTGAGCATGACCCGTGGGTATCAGTGCGCTGTAAATGAAAGCAACACTCGTCTTATTATATTGGCGTTCACACAGAAGGCAATCTCAAGCTGCATGAACCGTGGTCTCTGGCGGGTGGGTCGTATAGTATTAATTTAAACTATACCCTTTATTCAGTGCCAAGCTTCGCCTTATGTGCAGGTGATGAAGTGCCTGGTATATAACACTATTTTCTGGAGTGCACCTGATTTATGAGTGAAAATGTGTTTGCTTTGATACAGTGGATCATGACGTGCCGCTGAACTCCTTCCCGCCATCAATAGATGGGGCTGTTCTAGCAGATCATAATTTGCAAACATTCAATCATGAATATGGACACAGTGAAGTTCTCTCCAGTTTTCTGGGCCAAACAGATGGGCCTTATTGTGCATATACCATTTGATCATGGCTGTACAACTGATTGGGGCAATGTTCTTTCATTCACCCACTATAAAAGCAAGCATTGGCAAAGCCAATAGATGTTGCCTTCAAGCTTGTCAGTGCTTTTTGCCAATGCTGTTCAACATCGCCAAAAGGAAAAAAAAATAGTGACTGCCAATGTTGAACAGCACCAGCAAAAAAAAAAAATGTCTTGACAGTGTGAGATCTATTGGATAAGTCAATGTTTTTAGCCATGCTGCACAGCTGCTGATGTACAGCATGGTTAAAAGTTAAAAAAAAGAAAGCTATGACGTGGTCAACACTGGCTGCGTCATAGGAATCTTTTTCTTTACTTTCAATCACGCTGCACAGCAGCCACACTGCTGTAAAACATAGATAAAAACATTGACAAAGCCATAAAATATAGCTATTTGGCTTTGTCATTTTTTTTGCCGTGTTGTCTAGCTTTGCAGTTGCTGTGCAATATGGCTCAAAGTAAAATAAAAAGAAACGCTACGACATGGCCAGCATTCACCGCATCATAGTGCTTTTTTAGGTTGAGCCTAGAGCCAGCGTGCATGCGCTGCTCTGCGAGACTTGTTGTGGGGGAGTAGCGAATAGAAGCCCCGCCCACTCTGCGCCCATATTTGCCAATGGCTTGTGTCATTGTCTGTCCTAAATGCTAGCTTCTGATTCGTAAATAGGCTTGTTAGTCCCTCATTAGAACCGCCTCCTCTTCATTTGTCACCTCCCATGGCGACTGGTCCCTTTACTTTGGCTGTTACACGGTACGTGATATTTTAGACTGTGAGCCCTTTTGCCTCAGGCACAAAATGCTTTGGTGTCTTCTTTAACACCCCCACGCCCTCCCTCCTAATGTCCGTGCATTCTTCCGCCTGCCCGCCCGCCCGCCCGCCCTCCCGCTGTCTGTGCCTTCAACCCCCGCCCTCACTCCTGTTGTCCGTACCTTCAACCCCCACCCTTCCTCCTGTTGTCCATGCTTTCAAATTCCGCCCACCTTCCCTCCGTTGTCCGTGCCTTCTCCCCCTGCACGCCCTCCCTCCCTCCCGCTGTCCGTGATGCCAACCATTTACAATGCAATAGGTCTCGCATAAATGCATGACCTATTGCATTGTAAATGCTTTTAAAATTTTTTATTATTATTGCTAAGGGGACTGAGATACATTGATTTGTCCAGCAGCACATGATGTGTTCAAATAAGGCAGCAGAGATTTGGCTGCTATAGCTTAGGTCTCTCCAAAACCTAGAGCTTTCTACTGGATCCAGCTGTGATATGTGGGTTTTAGACTTACCATTATTAACTGATCAACAGAAGAACAGTAGATAAACAATAAAACTCCCACATGAGTTATATGGAAGAACCACCTGACAGCGGTTGAAGCAACTGGAGGAAAGAAAATTGCAACTGCTGACATCAGAAGTTTGCTTCAAGCACTAAATGCAAGCAGAAGTAGCACAGAGAAGGCTTATGGTGGAAAACTAATAGCACTGCATCTTTTGAAGTGTGCTGTGAAGAAATGGCTGGTAGTGTAGTTGAGAGTTAACTGGAACATGATCTGCTCTCTGGCTGTTAGATTCGATCCGAAAATGGTGGTTTTGGATACCTGGCTTTAGCGAGTCACTGCATAATTATATAGTCACGGTGCTTCCCCACCTGTGTCTTCCTCCTTGCTTCTGCCCTCCACTGGGTTTCATCACCCCTGTTATGCTTCATTCCCCACCTGCACCCTTCATCTTGCTTCTCCTCACGGGAGTCCTCTGTGTTACCACCACCTAAAAGCAATGCTTTGGTGCTACATTTTTGTTATTTACTAATCCAACTCGTTTTGGTAAATTAAAACAAAAAAAGCAAAGCCATTGCGAGACCTATTGGCTTTGCCAATGCTTGTTTTAACTTTCAGCCATGACTGTACAACATGACTTAAAAAAACATTGACAATGCCAATAGATCTCGCATAGGCGAGACCTATTGGCTTTGCCAATGCTTGTTTATTTTGGTCGCATCAAAAAAATACTTTTTAGGTCGAGCCTAAAGTCAGCGCGCAAGCGCTGCTCTGGTGAACATCTGCTGTAGTTCAGTATGTGAGGGAAGCCTCGCCCACACCCTCGCCCATATTTTTCATTGGCTTGTGTCTTTGTCCTTCGTAAATGCTGCCTCCGGATTGGTTTATAGGCTGGTTAGTCCCTCCTTATGCGGCCATGTCGTCATTTGTATCCTTCCATGGTTACTGGCCCCTTCGAGTGTTACACGGAACTGTGAGCACTATTTTATTTCATGAGGTTCTCCTACTTCACTACTCCCCCACTCCCTCCCGTGGCCGTGCCTTCTTGCCCCTTTTCCCCCCGCCCGAGTCCCGTTGTCCATGCCTTCTCCCCCCTCCAGCGCCCGCACTCCCGTTTTCCATGCCTTCTCCCCCCGCCCGCACTCCCGTGCCTGCTTTCTCCCCCCTGCCCGCACTCCCATTGTTCGTGCCTTCACCCCCTCCCCCGCCCGCACTTCTGTTGTCCGAGACTCCCCCCCGCCCTGCCTCCCTTTTGCAAAGCCCTATTGCATTGCAAATGCTTGTTTTCCTCGTTCTCTGTTGTCTGTTTAACGGGGCGAGAGGGGGAGGGAGCGAGCCTCGGAGGGAGTGAGCCAGGGAGGGGAGCCACTGGGCCAGGCATGCCGGAGTAGGAAAGGCTGGGGATTCTAAAGGCCTGAACACTGGGTTCTTGTGGTTGGGAGAGGTTACAGGGAGGAGGGTGGGTCGGTTCTAGATCCAATTTTCGTGTTAATTTTTTTAAACGGGATGCTGACGAGTCAGCTTGGACACTGCGGCTTCCCTTTTCTCCCTCTTCTTGGGGGTAGAGCGAAATAAAAAAGGAAATGGTTTTGCCATTCTGAAGTTTGTAGATAGCAGGATAAGGGCACCAAACATTTCTAGATAGCTAAATGTATTCTTGTTTGCCTAAAAAATACAAATCGAATTGTGATTATATTGTCATCCGTAATTTGAAAGCTTTTGGAAGTAAAATAACATTGTTTTTCAGGTTTTTTAGCACATATTTTTTATTGGACCCAGGCATTTTCATGAGTTAAAGTTTTCAGAAGTGCTTTGAGAATTCTGTCCTATTTTAGTGGTTTAAGCCTAAATATTTTAGCTGCAGGGTTTACCTTAGCCTGGATATGTACATAGGTATGTTTTGTTAATTTATTTACTTGTAAAACAGCTGAAGGCAAAGCGTTTGGTATAAACATGCATACATCTATGTAAATGCATGTAGTTTATTTCTTGTTCAGTGTAGATCTGAGCTTTAAGGCGATTTCTAAAACCGATATTTCTGTTTTACCTTTGCTTTTCCCTTCCCAGCAATAAAGACTGCTCCTAAACACTGCCATTAACGTTACGTTGGGTTTGTGGTTTGTTGTTAAGATTGTTATATTCTAGATTACTACTTTTTAATGCATTTATTTTTTAGTATGGGATAGTAACTTTGAAATACACAGCACCCTCTCATTTTTCGTTCTGAGAAGGCAACTTATTTTTAGGTCTCACCTGACCCAGCGCATGCGCTGGTCTGGCGAGACTTTTTGTGAGGGCTCAAAAAAGTGCTACCGTGGCCAGCCTAGAGCTACAGTGCATGTGCGCGGGCGCACGCGCTGCGCTTGATCGCGATCACTTTCACTTTCGCGGCCGCACAGTCGCGATGATGTTCTCCATGAGCCAATGCTTTTTTTTTTCTGTTTATTACTTCTATGTAGTAATGGTGGCATCCGTGCTTTAGCTTAAACATCTTAGGCTAAAGTCGGGTGCTGAGATTGCTTCAAAAGTAAAGAAATAGACAATTCTTTACTTTTGAAGCAATCTTGGCACCAGACTTTAGCTTAAGATGTTTAAGCTAAAGCACGGGTGCTGCCATTACTACAGAGCAGTAATAAACAGAAACAAGCATTGGCATAGCCAATAGGTCTCGCTTTTGGGACCTTATAAGTATTTAGTTATGCAACTGTTGCTTGGCTAAACACTTAAGAGGTCCCAAAAGCGAGACCTATTGGCTATGCCAATGCTTGTTTATTTTATTTCTGAATCCTTCTTATTTTATGCGGGAAAGTAAGAAACTGACCATGTGAACCCTAAAAATGAGAATGAACCTGCAGCTGCCAGGTTCATGAAACCTCATCTGCCCCGGAGAGCAAATGATTTTTGCCACACTGTCTTACTTACTACTGGATTTGGCATCAGAAGACGATCTTCAGGAATCATGAGTGTGAGACTGCCACAGACTGTGTTAGAGAGGTAATTACAAATTTACTTAACTATTAAACAAGCTGTATGATGAATCCGTTTTGTATATGATGTGTCGTGGTTATTTATTTTAAGTCAGCCAAAGAGTAAAAATATATTTTGAGATGATTCATCAAGCTCGAAATACCATTTTTCAAAGACCTATAATATTGTATTAAATGTCAATATTGTATTCTTTGCAGGTCTTCATAACCTGTGTTTTTATGCTTTAAGATAGCATGAATGCAAAATAGGAGGTGGTGCGCTATAAAAATTAAAATTAGGTGATTTTGCCACTCAGTCGTCACGCTCCGATTTTGCGGGCATTGCTACTATTCATAGACCTTAACATTTTTTGAGTTCGGTCATTGTCAAATGGTAATCATTCTTTATCAAAATTGTCCATTGCTGACCACGTGACTATATTCTAAAGAGTGGTTCTTGGGTTTAAGGCCTTCCCTTCAAAGGGAATTGTAAAGGAATTTAGGTCAGGTTTTGAGGACTCTTAATTGGGTCAATTTTTGTTGAATCATTCCATGGGTCATTGGTGTAGTTGAACGATGGTCTAAGATACTTTTTGATGTTTGTCATTTGAAGCTAGTTGTTTTGTTTTGTTGGATTACACACTGGAAAGCTTGGAGCCATTAACGGATTGGTCAGGAATGTCTACATTGCGAAAACATCATAGAGCCTTTATGAAATTTGTAAATCAATGCACATCTGTGGCACTAAATGATTGAGCTCAGATGGTTACATCTTTCTGCAGTGACATAATGAGCACTAATCCACCTTACGTTTCGATGTTCGCGTTTTTGTTTATGATGTGTTCTAACCATTGAGTGGTTGTTGATCGGAGTTCATGCATATGTTGCTTTTTAAATTGTACAGTTGTATAGTCTTAACTTTACGTATAGCAAAGGTTTTCAATGTATAATGGATAGAAAATATGCTTCTATCCTGTTTGTCTGGACAGTTGACATACTGGCAGTAAGGTATTACAGAGACAGCATATTGTGATATAGAAAACCAAAGTGACAATGTTTCAGCCTGTAGCCATAAGTTGTCTTAAGGACTAAAACATGCGTGCAAGAGATCAGGTGTTATTGTTTTTAAGTTTTAGGTGTTTTGCAAACACTTTGGACAGTACCTGAGTGTGAGGTTGATCGTGAGGCAGGCATCCAACATGATTCAGTCATTATTTTGCAACGCTCCTTTTACTTTGCCTGAACTATATTAATCGTGATACACCGTTACAACCCTGATCATTTATGTTCTCTCTAAATACATTACTGTAGTTCCCAATCATTCTGTCAAAGTAGGCTTCATACCTTGGCAATGGTGTAATTTGGATAATTGATGCCCGTATATTGCTCATTGCGGTCACTTTCATGGCTGGGGGTGAAAAGGAGCATGCTGCAGGATCTGAAGCCAAGAAAACTCTACGTGCTTTAGGAGATGTAGTTGGCTTGTATTCTTAGCTACATTTGTTTTCTGTTTAAGTTATACATCTGGAGACTGATCAAGTTTCTGAATTAGGTCAACTTCTTAAAATTGTAGTGCTTCTTTGATCCATTTTTTGCATATTATGATAGGGTACAAAAATGATCTACCGCTCATCCGTTGCCTACCACTGCATGAATTGATATTGGATGCTTCTATCATGTCGGAGGCCGAAGAAATTATCAATCTATTGATGTACCTGGGAAAGACAGTTGAGTGTGCATGAGGAGACGGACTGAAAGTTAGTGAATTCCCATCATTGTGCAATTGAACAAAAAGGAAAGTTGACTTTGTGCTCACATCAGCTATCTCAACAGTACTGATAGGATCTCTGGGGTGGCTGTGAGGGGAGTGAAGGTATTTGCTGGAGTAATTTTAGTTACTGCAGAACTGATTTGTATTTCAGATTATTCTCTTTAGTCCATGGTGATTTTGTGTTTGGTTAATTGTTGAAGAGAACTGCTGCTTCACAACTGTAATGGATTTGCCATACAGCTGAATACACCCTTCAACTTTCATGCTATTCTTATTCAACTTCAAACATGGCTGTCTCTTTTCACTAGCCAAATCATCTGTCCCCTTTACCGTATGGGCCTTATGACTTGCTCATAATCTGACCCATGCGTAAACTCCTATCTACAAATTGACCGGAATTACAAGCTTGAAGGTATTTAACGCACCTGGTAAATATCGGAAGCGTTAAATAGCTCAAGCTTTGTTAAAGTTTGGCAGGTCGAACCTGCTGAAATATACCAGGGTTAAAAATACAGTATTTACCGTATCATGTGGACTTTGTATGTTAAACACCAACATCTGCATGTTATTCCCCATGGATTTGTAATAGATTGTATCTATCACACCAGATAAATAATGTATTCCGTGGTACCGTTATTTATCGGGGGCGATAAATAATGCCTTACTTCTTAATCAGCGTTACAACAAACAAATGATGGACGGAATGCTGACAATGCAGACATTCTCCCCCAGTCAAGAGATCTGGGTTAAATCCATCATTCTTTTGCCCACTACGCCACCCCAGTTCAGACATGGCCATATGCAAATCAGTCTTGACCCTGTGCCTCATGGGAACAGTCCAGCCCGAACTGCCAAGCCATGTCTTCCCTGGACCGGAATCAAGCATCCTAGGACCGGTTTCTGGCTATCAGCCGTCATCAGCCAGGATAGCTTGACTCCAGTGGCGTAGTGAGCATGGGTCCCACGTCTGGGAATACCCATCCCACTTAGGGCGAAAAGCGTTACAACAAACAAATGATGGACGGAATGCTGACAATGCAGACATTCTCCCCCAGTCAAGAGATCTGGGTTAAATCCATCATTCTTTTGCCCACTACGCCACCCCAGTTCAGACATGGCCATATGCAAATCAGTCTTGACCCTGTGCCTCATGGGAACAGTCCAGCCCGAACTGTTGTTTTTGCATTTGTCACCCCGAGTGGAAAGGGTATGCTCAGACGTGAGTCCCTTGCTCTCCATGCCACTGGAATCAAGCTATCCTGGCTGACGAGGGCTGAAAGCCCGAAACCGGTCCTAGGATGCTTGTTTCCAGTCCAGGGAGGACCTGACTTGGCAGTTCGGGCTGGACTGTTCCCATGGGGCACAGGGTCAAGACTGATTTGCATATGGCCGGGTTCAAACTGGAATGGCATGGTGAGCAAAAAAACGATGGATTTAGGCCCAGATCTCTGTACTGGGGTGAATGTATGACATTGTTCTGCATTCTGTCCATCAATTGTTGTTTTTGCATTTGTCACCCCGAGTGGAAAGGGTATGCTCAGACGTGAGTCCCTTGCTCTCCATGCCACTGGAATCAAGCTATCCTGGCTGACGAGGGCTGAAAGCCCGAAACCGGTCCTAGGATGCTTGTTTCCAGTCCAGGGAGGACCTGACTTGGCAGTTCGGGCTGGACTGTTCCCATGGGGCACAGGGTCAAGACTGATTTGCATATGGCCGGGTTCAAACTGGAATGGCATGGTGAGCAAAAAAACGATGGATTTAGGCCCAGATCTCTGTACTGGGGTGAATGTATGACATTGTTCTGCATTCTGTCCATCAATTGTTGTTTTTGCATTTGTCACCCCGAGTGGAAAGGGTATGCTCAGACGTGAGTCCCTTGCTCTCCATGCCACTGGAATCAAGCTATCCTGGCTGACGAGGGCTGAAAGCCCGAAACCGGTCCTAGGATGCTTGTTTCCAGTCCAGGGAGGACCTGACTTGGCAGTTCGGGCTGGACTGTTCCCATGGGGCACAGGGTCAAGACTGATTTGCATATGGCCGGGTTCAAACTGGAATGGCATGGTGAGCAAAAAAACGATGGATTTAGGCCCAGATCTCTGTACTGGGGTGAATGTATGACATTGTTCTGCATTCTGTCCATCAATTGTTGTTTTTGCATTTGTCACCCCGAGTGGAAAGGGTATGCTCAGACGTGAGTCCCTTGCTCTCCATGCCACTGGAATCAAGCTATCCTGGCTGACGAGGGCTGAAAGCCCGAAACCGGTCCTAGGATGCTTGTTTCCAGTCCAGGGAGGACCTGACTTGGCAGTTCGGGCTGGACTGTTCCCATGGGGCACAGGGTCAAGACTGATTTGCATATGGCCGGGTTCAAACTGGAATGGCATGGTGAGCAAAAAAACGATGGATTTAGGCCCAGATCTCTGTACTGGGGTGAATGTATGACATTGTTCTGCATTCTGTCCATCAATTGTTGTTTTTGCATTTGTCACCCCGAGTGGAAAGGGTATGCTCAGACGTGAGTCCCTTGCTCTCCATGCCACTGGAATCAAGCTATCCTGGCTGACGAGGGCTGAAAGCCCGAAACCGGTCCTAGGATGCTTGTTTCCAGTCCAGGGAGGACCTGACTTGGCAGTTCGGGCTGGACTGTTCCCATGGGGCACAGGGTCAAGACTGATTTGCATATGGCCGGGTTCAAACTGGAATGGCATGGTGAGCAAAAAAACGATGGATTTAGGCCCAGATCTCTGTACTGGGGTGAATGTATGACATTGTTCTGCATTCTGTCCATCAATTGTTGTTTTTGCATTTGTCACCCCGAGTGGAAAGGGTATGCTCAGACGTGAGTCCCTTGCTCTCCATGCCACTGGAATCAAGCTATCCTGGCTGACGAGGGCTGAAAGCCCGAAACCGGTCCTAGGATGCTTGTTTCCAGTCCAGGGAGGACCTGACTTGGCAGTTCGGGCTGGACTGTTCCCATGGGGCACAGGGTCAAGACTGATTTGCATATGGCCGGGTTCAAACTGGAATGGCATGGTGAGCAAAAAAACGATGGATTTAGGCCCAGATCTCTGTACTGGGGTGAATGTATGACATTGTTCTGCATTCTGTCCATCAATTGTTGTTTTTGCATTTGTCACCCCGAGTGGAAAGGGTATGCTCAGACGTGAGTCCCTTGCTCTCCATGCCACTGGAATCAAGCTATCCTGGCTGACGAGGGCTGAAAGCCCGAAACCGGTCCTAGGATGCTTGTTTCCAGTCCAGGGAGGACCTGACTTGGCAGTTCGGGCTGGACTGTTCCCATGGGGCACAGGGTCAAGACTGATTTGCATATGGCCGGGTTCAAACTGGAATGGCATGGTGAGCAAAAAAACGATGGATTTAGGCCCAGATCTCTGTACTGGGGTGAATGTATGACATTGTTCTGCATTCTGTCCATCAATTGTTGTTTTTGCATTTGTCACCCCGAGTGGAAAGGGTATGCTCAGACGTGAGTCCCTTGCTCTCCATGCCACTGGAATCAAGCTATCCTGGCTGACGAGGGCTGAAAGCCCGAAACCGGTCCTAGGATGCTTGTTTCCAGTCCAGGGAGGACCTGACTTGGCAGTTCGGGCTGGACTGTTCCCATGGGGCACAGGGTCAAGACTGATTTGCATATGGCCGGGTTCAAACTGGAATGGCATGGTGAGCAAAAAAACGATGGATTTAGGCCCAGATCTCTGTACTGGGGTGAATGTATGACATTGTTCTGCATTCTGTCCATCAATTGTTGTTTTTGCATTTGTCACCCCGAGTGGAAAGGGTATGCTCAGACGTGAGTCCCTTGCTCTCCATGCCACTGGAATCAAGCTATCCTGGCTGACGAGGGCTGAAAGCCCGAAACCGGTCCTAGGATGCTTGTTTCCAGTCCAGGGAGGACCTGACTTGGCAGTTCGGGCTGGACTGTTCCCATGGGGCACAGGGTCAAGACTGATTTGCATATGGCCGGGTTCAAACTGGAATGGCATGGTGAGCAAAAAAACGATGGATTTAGGCCCAGATCTCTGTACTGGGGTGAATGTATGACATTGTTCTGCATTCTGTCCATCAATTGTTGTTTTTGCATTTGTCACCCCGAGTGGAAAGGGTATGCTCAGACGTGAGTCCCTTGCTCTCCATGCCACTGGAATCAAGCTATCCTGGCTGACGAGGGCTGAAAGCCCGAAACCGGTCCTAGGATGCTTGTTTCCAGTCCAGGGAGGACCTGACTTGGCAGTTCGGGCTGGACTGTTCCCATGGGGCACAGGGTCAAGACTGATTTGCATATGGCCGGGTTCAAACTGGAATGGCATGGTGAGCAAAAAAACGATGGATTTAGGCCCAGATCTCTGTACTGGGGTGAATGTATGACATTGTTCTGCATTCTGTCCATCAATTGTTGTTTTTGCATTACTTCTTAATCAGGGCTTAAGTGACTGCTAAGAGCTGTGGTGTAATGCAACTTTTTTTGTTGTTGACATTTTTAAATCTGTAATAGGACATGGAAATCAACTGATTAGGGAATTGCGTGAGGATTTGTATGTGCTGTGTCTTTGTTTCTTTATGAACATTACGTCCAGGGCAGGGGTCTTTTTGTGGCTGAGAAAGGTGCATAGTGCTGGTGTCTAATATGAAGAATGTGAGGAAAAATTTGAGTGTATCTTCCTCTTGTTCCAATTGGAGATTGAAATCTGACACCATGGAGGGGCAACCGGCAGGACGTGAGTTTAGTTTTTGACAGTATGTCAGCCTGAGTCTGTGCAAGAGCAGTTTTGTTCTAAATTATGGCCCAGACTACCTGGAGTTATACTGGCAATATGCCATTTGATTTTATTATCTCAAGGGTGTGTGGATGATATTGGAGAGATAGGGGACTTGGGGAGGTTGACCTTCTGGTGTCAGAGTCAGTAGAAATGGTAGCCACTGTACAGGTGTTAAGTTCCATCTTTGGTTGATAATCCAAAAATTGCATTTATGACCATACCATTTTTAGGTCGAGCAATCGAGACCTCTTGTATATACTTTAGTATATACTTATATGTGTATGTACTTTGTGGGCTCTGGAGATCAGCCCTAGGACTTGTCTGCTTCTGCTCAGGGACTTTTTTCTGTTCAACTGTTTCTATTTAACTGTCTTGATAGAAAACGACCAGTAGAGGTCAGTAAAATACCAGAATTGCTTTCTGCTGAGGAACTTTCTTTTTTAAATTTTTTCTGGCAACTGCCTCTATTTAACTTTCCTGATAGAAAACGACTATCAGAGGTCAGTAAAATACCAGAATCACTTTAGCATTCTCTAGATTCCAGTCCATAGAAATTGTCTTCCGCGAGCACCTGTAGACAATAATATTTTTTTCAAATCTTGTATTTTCAGTGAAATGACCACTGAAGGCCCTCATTTTATATTAAAAACAGAGCTTTGGATATACCATTTCCCGCTGAGAGGCAATATTTCTCCCCATGTGTTCCCATACCTGGCGTGTCACGCAGTTTGGTGCTTACTTTCCCTCCATGTTAAAGAACAGTAGATGTTTCAGCACCCAGGCTAATGTTCTGCATAGCTAAATACATATAAGGTCCCAAAGGCGAGACCGATTGCATTGCAAATGCTTGTTATCAGTGCTGCACTGCATAGGTAAATAGCACTGGCAAAACCAATAGGTGCAAGCCCTCCTGGCTTTGCCAGTGCTGGTTCACATAGTCATAATAATCAGATGCCACCGACCTGTGTCTAATGGTTTTACCTCCAGGTGATGTGGTCTTTGACAACCTCCTAATCCGCCCTCCCACTGCTGAGACTTCCCATGCATGACTCACCATTTTCCATCAAACATCCCCACTGGCTTCTTGTCAAAGGGATGCAATCAAGCAGTCCGCGAACCTATAGTTTTCTTCATTAGCTATAATTATTTGCTTCTTGTTCCATTTCGCAAAATTGATTTTTTTTCTTTTATGGCTTGTTTTTACAGCTGCACATCCTCTGGGAAGACATTTCTTTTGGCCACTATATGATTATGAGGCTCGGAAAGGGGAACTGACATGATCTATTGAGAAGAAACTTAGCAAATCCCCCCTCTTGTCCAGACCACCAGTTCTAGGAAATAAACGGTATTTTTGTAGGTAAGCGTGCGTCCATGTATATTACAAAGGCGAGTAGTGCCACACCCAACTGTAATAAACTAGCCCCGCTGCCCGACCCTTCCACCCTGAGAGCGAGCGGGTTCGCTGTTCTAGTCTCCATTTCTGTTTCCCTGAGACCGTGTCCTGTTTTCCTTGGCCACCGACCATCGCTGGCTGGTCGCCCATGCCAAGGCTCGCATGGGGAACTTTCTTCAGCGTCTTGGATCAGTTTGTACTGCTAGCGTTGAGGTGTCAGGCAGGGCTGGAGCGTGTCAGCTCAGGCAGCCTACAGCTGCCCCCGCTCACGCACCACCTGAAACAGGAACACGTGCCCAAAGCCCACATTTGTAGTTTGGAACTAATGTAAACTTGTTTAACGACGTCTAAGATTCTTAAGAGCTCACCTAGGGCCTCTAAACCAGATGGGGTCAAACGCACCATAGTGCAGAGCCTTTCTTATGAAAAGTGAAAATGAACTAAACAACCTCTCTTAAAGATAACTTAGCTAGTAAACTGTGGGCTAGTCAACACCAACTCTATGTTTTGAAATACAAAACTAATATATTTTATTGTATTTAGCTACACACCGGAAGTGCTCATAAAACAATAGTGTAGGCAGGAGAGAACCTATCTGTGAGCAGGAGACAAAAAAGAGCACTGCTGTCTCCCATCCAAGGCAGGAGCAGAAGAGAATGGTGCAGGCTCTGGTGCCTGTTCAAGAAGTTGCACTGAGAGCCGACAGCGGCATCAGGGGCCTTGGGGCTCCCATCCCAGCCCCTAAGTAAGAGGCATCGCCAGGGGGCCCTAAGGGCACATGCATCTGGTATCTAAAACTAGTGCTTAATTTGAGCCGGTGGTTTCGGGTGCTCAGCACCTAATTGTCAACACTGGCGCTTATGACAGTCTGCCAGATGGTGGTGTTGTCTGTCTAATTTACAGATGAGCACAACAACAGTTGTTTATCAATTAAATATACATTAAAAATGGCTACTGCCCACCGCCCAAGCCATTCTTATATCTTAGGTGGCCTGGAAAAATCTTAATTGTCACACTTGTAGGAGTGTGATGCGTAGTAGTTGTGTTGGTACTGTCATTGACAGAGATGGACGGGGCATTGGGTAGTTCAAGCTGCAAAAGGCTCCTGAGGAGGCCCTGACTCTTATATTTTTATAAATTAAGCACTGCCTAAAACAAAAAGAGACAGACGCATGGCAGCACTGTGCAAAAGCAAAAAACACAGGGGGAGGTGGGGGGTGCTGTTTAGATATTCAAGTCTGGGCTACAGAAATTCCCATAAGCCCTTGAGAGTGCAAGAACATGTCATATCTTTCTTCTGGTGCCCTAAAGAAGGGCAGGGGCACCACCAGCGTTGATCTTAGTGTGTTGGGGAGCTGCCAGAGGATTAGCAGGCCCCCTCAGAATGTATTATTAAAATCATCCAAAGTTTCCCAGGGCATTGAATCCCTGAACCCAGTGAGGTTTGCCCTGTGCTCTGAGCGTTTCTGTTAGAGCTTTTGCTCTTGAGTGTGGGGACATTTTCTCCTTGACGTCAGTATTGCATATTAGTCCATTCCCCATTGATTGCAAAGGTGAAGTATAACATGTTACTGCTGTGGTGACACTGACAAATGCAAAAAGAACAATTGATGGACAGAATGCAGAACAATGTCATACATCCACCGCAGTACAGAAATCTGGGCCAAAATCCATTATTTGTTTGCTCTCCATGCCATTCTAGTTTGAACCCAGCCATAAGTAAATCTTGAACCTGGGTCCAGCCCGAACTGCCAGCCCAGGTCCTCCCTGGACTGGAAACAAGCATCCTAGGACCGGTTTCGGGGTTTCACCCCTCAGCAGCCAGGCTAGCTTGACTCCAGTGGCATGGAGAGCACGGGGCCCACGTCTGTGCATACCCGTCCCAGCACGGGATATTGATGGTCTACAAATGTAGTCCATGTAGACAGAGTGATAACAGAACCTAAGCAACCCCTTGGAAAGTATGTGGAGGGGCCCCTCATACAAGGACAGGCTTTCAGGGAGACAACAACAGGTGGTTAAGGGAGCCCCTTCAGACCAGGAGCCTGCAGAGTCTGCGCTCCTGCATGTGGCCTGGGTAGGGGAGTAGCTACCACTGATAAGCAAGTTCTGTGGCACCCGGACCCACAAGCAGCCAAGGGGCCCATTTTCCTTCCTTGCACCAAGGCCCATGGCATCCTTGCTACATTGCTGAGATTAGAGTGTATTGGACATAAGGTCCAAAACACCTGCTATCATGTCTGTGCAGACTGAGGGGCGAGAGAATGCAATCATGCAGGTGCAAAGAGAGTCCTTCAGACGGAGGAGAAAATGAAGGCCTGACAGGCAAAGTGTGTGTATTTGTGAGTGCAAGCTTGTATGTACATAACGTTTGAGCATTCATGGGTAAATGTATCTAACACTGGGCCTTGTTAGGGCCAGTAGCCACAGTTGCCAGGCACAACTTTGATGCATTGGCCCTGGGACAGAAGCAGCAGCAGCTGTCTCCCCCATTGTCAACCTTCCTGAGTTGCCCTCTTGTGATGCTCACCACTGTAGCATTTCCCGTAGTGAAATTAAACACGGGCAGTGCTTAATTTGAGACGGTGGTTGCAGATGGCCCCACCAGCACTCATTTTTGGGGGCTGGCACTTATTTTTCTTCATCATACTGACCCAGAGCAAGAAAGAAAACACGGATGAAAAAGAACCCACAAGAGTGAGATAAAGGGACAGGGAGTCTCTGGTGTTGGATGAAAGAGGCATGAGATGGCATGCAGCCTCGGTATTTGGTACTCCTGACATTTGACAGTGCTGGCTGCGGTCTTCAGCTCAAAACTTTTGTTATCTTTATTTATTATTTTACAAATTAAGTACTGAATGCTGGGAACACTTCACATAATACATGTCTCCCCCACATTGTTTATCTCACACCATCCACCCCAACTTTACGATTCCATCATGCCCATGCACTAGTCACCTCCTGACTGACCACCCCTAACCCCAACCTGTGGTCTGGCAGCAAGTCCCTTGCTTTGCTTGACTCCGCAACACCAATGTCAGCCCTATGACAGCCCCAAACATCTTAGGGTAAGCTGCCTAAAACCACTTAGGACAGCAGGACGGCTCTGAAGACCGGCTACAGACGGTGATAAGACATGGGTATAGGATTGTCTTCCTTTATTTGTGATGAATATACATTATATATTTTTTTTTCCACTGCCCTCAATAGTAAACACTTTTTATCCAAGAACGTTCTTTACAGTTTAGTACGGTTTAATACAGGTATTTATATGTCTTTGTTTATTAATAATAATAATAATAATAGTTATAATATGTAGATTTATAGAGCGCCTGGTTACACCACACCGATGTGTCCCAGTGCTGAGACCATGACCAAGCTGCAGTGAGATCTAGCAGAAGAGAAAGAGAAGACCCAGATGGGCAATTATACGGAACTAGAGGCGGGGTTTTAAAAGATTCCTAAACTGAGTCTCCGAAGGTTCAGCTCTTAACGGTGCCGGAAGGGAACGCCAACCCTTAACCACAAGGAAGGAGAAGGAACATGCCCCCAGTATGGTCTGTAGGATCTTGGGGATTTGCACAAGATTAGCCTTAGAAAATCTCAAATGGCACAGCAGGGAGTAGGGCTGTATCAGGGAGCATAAGTATTTGAGAACTTTTGTGGATAAAATCCTGTGGCAGAAACAGAGAGCCTTAAAGCGGATTGTCTTTTCCAGCGGAAGCCAGTGGAGATTGGTTAGAGCTGTAGTTGCAGAAGCCCTTCTGAGGAGGTTAAGGACCAGGAGCTTTTTTAAGCTCCCTTTGGTAGTTCCCAGGGAGAGCACATTACAGTAGTCTAATTGGGATTTTATCAGCGCATGAACCACCGTTTTGCATAATTCAATAGGGAGAAGGTCCAGCATCTTTCTTAGCATTTTCAGAGTGCCGAAGCTCTTGCCTGCTACACTACTGATTTGGGGTTCGAAAGACAGATTGGAATCAAACCAAACTCCTACATTTTTGACGTTTGTCTTCAGTTCAGGGATCGTGTCCAACGTGTCCGTCCAATACACCATTGACCATTTAGATGGAGCCTTGCCTACGATCATGATCTCTGTTTTATTGGCGTTGAGCTTTCAGCAGCTCTCGGTCATCCAAGAGGTAAATCAGACTTTAAAAGTAACTATGGAAACATTATTGCAAATGGATTAAGAAAAATAATTTCACTCGGGATCTAGAGTTCATATGCTGTGGTTCACACACAGGTCTGAACATTCTGTTAAAACCCATTGGCAAATTGAGGACACGCGTAGGTGTAAACTTAGCTTGTCTGATTTATGAATAGGGACAATTATATCTATGACAGCCACTTGCTATGGAAATTTGCTGACTCTTGACAGACAGCTGTAACTAGCCTGGAAGCCCCACCAGCCCCAAAACCGATGACATCTGCTTGTCATGAATATGTGCTGATTCAAGACACACAGCTGTAACAAGTCTAGAAGCACCATTAGCCCCCAAACCGATGACAGCCACTTTCCTTAGATATGTACTGACTCATGACACACAGCTGTAACCAGCCTGGGAGCACCACCAGCCCCAACACCGATGACAGCCACTAGCCATGGATATATGCTGACTCATGGCACAAAGCTGTAACCAGCCTTGGACCACCACCTGCCCCAAAACCGATGATGGCTTCTTGCCATGGATATATCCTGACTCATGACAGACAGCTATACCTAGTATGTGACACCACCAACCCCGAAACTGATGACAGCCACTTGCCATGGATATATTCTAACTCATGACATAGATGTACCTAGCATGTGAACACCACCAGCTCCAAAACTGATGACAGCCACTTGCCATGGCTACCTGCTGACTCATGACAGACAGATGTAACTAGCATGGGAGCACCACTAGCCCCAAAACCGATGACAGCCACTTACCATGGATATATTCTAACTCATGACATAGCTGTACGTAGCATGGGAACACCACCAGCTCCAAAACTGATGACAGCCACTTGCCATGGCTACCTGCTGACTCATGACAGACAGCTGTAACTAGCATGGGAGCACCACTAGCCCCAAAACTGATGACAGCCACTTACCATGGATATATTCTAACTCATGACATAGCTGTACGTAGCATGGGAACACCACCAGCTCCAAAACTGATGACAGCCACTTGCCATGGCTACCTGCTAACTCATGACAGACAGCTGTAACTAGCATTGGAGCACCACTAGCCCCAAAACCGGTGACAGCCACTTGCCATGGATATATGCTGACTAACGACACACAGCTGTAACCAGCCTGGGAGCACCACCAGCCTCAAAACTGGTGACAGCCACTGGCCATGGATATATGCCTACTCATGACAGACAGCTGTAACTAGCCTGGGAGCACCACTAGCTCCAAAACCGATGACAGCCACTTGCCATGGATATATGCTGACCAACGACACACAGCTGTAACCAGCCTGGGAGCACCACCAGCCTCAAAACTGGTGACAGCCACTGGCCATGGATATATGCCTACTCATGACAGACAGCTGTAACTAGCCTGGGAGCACCACTAGCTCCAAAACCGATGACAGCCACTGGCCATGGATATATGCTGACCAACGACACACAGCTGTAACCAGCCTGGGAGCACCACCAGCCTCAAAACTGGTGACAGCCACTGGCCATGGATATATGCCTACTCATGACAGACAGCTGTAACTAGCCTGGGAGCACCACTAGCTCCAAAACCGATGACAGCCACTTGCCATGGATATATGCTGACCAACGACACACAGCTGTAACCAGCCTGGGAGCACCACCAGCCTCAAAACTGGTGACAGCCACTTGCCATGGATATGTGTCTACTCATGACAGAAAGCTGTACCTAGCATGTGAACACCACGAAATCCATAACTGATGACAGCCACTTGCCATGGATACATGCTGACTCATGACAGCTTTAACTAGCCTGGGAACCCCACCAGCTCCAAAACTGATGACTGCGAGATTTATAAAATGTGGATTTTCCTTGCACACGCTCTGAACCCTGAAAGGAGTGGGAGTGGGTGGAGGAAGGTATGCCCGTTCACATTCTGCACACATGGTTCATTGCCAAGATAAATGGCGGAAACAGCTCCAAATATCGGGTTGCAGGTTCCCGTCGCTGGGGCCCTTAACAGGCCTGTTTTTAAACTTTGGCAATGCAGAGCACACCTGCTTCTAAAGAGTTCAACCTTTTACAGCGACGTCTTGTTCTATAATGTGCCTAAAAATTGTTATTGCAACAAATGTTCAAGATCTGTAATAACTAGAAAGACATTCAGGGCTAGAATTACTAGGGACTGTGCGGACGCAATTTTGCGTTGCTCCAGCGAGCTTTTATAGTAGTAAACTGACGCTGCACTGACAAACTTCTAGGGGGCTTATTTACAAGCCCCCTGCGCCAACAGCACAACATGCTGCCCTATATTTACAAGGAAACATAAAGCCACCCTGCGTGGCTTTTCGTGTCCTTGTAAATATGGCCCCTTTACACGCAACACTTTGCATGAAACGGGCGTGCCATGGGTGTTGTTGTTGGTGTTCCCACGCAACACCCATGGCTTCTGTCGCATTTCCAGATTTACGAGAAACCGTAAACCTAGAAATGCGTCAGAATGCTATGCCTCCCCAGGGGAGGCGCAACGAGGAGAAATGTGTTAATTTCTCCTCGCTTCCTTCCTCTCCCTATGCGTGCTGCATTCTGCAGCACACATAGGGAGAGGAAATCACCTCTTGTGATTATTTTTGTGCAGGAAGGTGTCCCTTCCTGCAAAAAAACAATAATTCCCGTGACGCAGGCACACTTGCACCATGGTGCAAGGGTGCCTGAGTCGGCGCATGGCAGCTAATTGTGCACCAGCGCAGGGGAGAGCAAAGGGATCCATCTTTTTGTTGTAGATATGACGCATCCATTTGCTTCGGAATTTACGCAGCACGGCGCATCCAAATGGTTTGCAGCACCGGGCTGCGTTAATTCCTTGTAAATAAGGCCCCAGGCTTTCATGGGTTTTGATTCACAAGGGATTTATTTTTCTGGAGTTATGATTCATATACATTTCCAGTTCTTTCTAGGCCCACAAAGTTCCAGGAAACATGCCTCAAAAAGTGGCTTAAACCATGGGCCCTCATTGTAATCTGTGCAGTAATCCTGATTTGGGCACAAACTTCCATTTGCACCCTGGAGTGGGGAATGACAAGCATTATACATAATATCTTCAAGTCCGAGGTGAGGAAATCGAATGGGGTAAATACTGAAACCTGTGCTATTTGGATTGACTGGGTACACAATTTGTATCCATGCAACAGAGTGGTTTCTAGAGCTCATAATCAGGCCACAGGTTTTTAGGTGTACGCCTGCATTTACTTAGGTGCAAATGATGTTTAAAATCACGGGTTCTGTGCAAAATTGCACCAGAGGAAACTGTGGCCCAGATTTTCAAAAAATACGCGCAATGCAACTCAGCTTCCCAGGAGCGGCTGATGGCCTTTGAAAGAGGTGAGGCGCGGAAAGTGAAATCTATTTACAATGAACGGTAACTGCTTTATAAATAGAGGAGCTTATTTATGGGCCCAGGCATCACTTTTGTGCCGCCGGTGGGTCACTTTTTGGGTCGCACCAACGGTGTAAAAAATGCACCATGTTGCGCCATATTTGCAAAGTGACGCATCTAAGTAGATGCGTCACTTTGTAAACTCCTGCACCACGTTATACCTGTGCAAGGTATAATATATGCAGGGGGGGCATTCCGGCACAAGAAAAGGTTGTAGAAGTGATGCAGTGAAATCTATGAGATTTCACTGCGCCACTTCTGGGACGCAAATGCATCAATATGTTACGCCTGCCTCATGGCAGGCATAAGACTGGCGCAGGCACATTTAACATGGGACTTGCCCATGTGTAATGACCCATTGCTGGAGTTATGTCACTTTTGTGACACACTCCAGCAATGTGCCATTTTTGCGCCTACAGATACATCAGAAATACTGACGTATCTGTAACTCCTTGCGACATGATGCGTTATACTATAAATATCGCAAGGAGGGCGCAATGAAAAGTGACGCATCGCTGCTTTCTCACAGCGATGTGTCACTTTTCATAAATGAGGGCCAGAATGTGCCCAACACCTCTACAATACGAAATCCATTTTGAAGCACAGCATAGCTGCAAATTGGAATTCATAATGCACAGTTGATCGGGCACTGTCTATTTAAAAAGCATGTACCGTCCATACTGTAATAAATAAATCTTATGTTTAGCTCTTACCGTGACTCCTTTACTGCAGTACACCAGGACTGCAGTACACCCGAGGTTAAATTCCCCCCTCTCTGTCTCACTCACCATCCCCCAACACTCCTCGTAACCTTGAAGCCTCGATTGAGTAAAGGATGCGGGGCGGCTTTATTAATGTTAATTAAACTGACGCAATGTTTTACGCTCTTTGCGCCACGCAAGCACACACACAGAAATAAGCCCAAAGCTTCCCAGCAATGTAAGCCCTGCTCTCATGCTGTCTATAGTACTAAACAGCATAAGAGCAGTGTCAGGGTTGTCTCGGTCAGGGAGAAACAACGCTCCATCGGAGACCGACTGGGCTGTGTCTTTGTCTTCAAGCTCCCTCATTGCATTGGTTCTGGAAGGCTGAACTGTGCATGTTAGGCTGGCCATGGTGAAAACACCGCCCAACCTGACATGCGTAGTCCAGTTTCCATAACCTCGGATGGTCCTAGACGCCCAACAGTGAGAGCCCTGTAGCCCCACCCCTATCAAAAGAATGAGTGAGAGAACAGCTAAGTGTTTTTCCAGAAGGGAATGTAGTTTACTAATGAGTCTCTAGGGCAGCGGGGGCTCCGAGTATGGGGTCAACCCCCCTTCATTCCTATAGAGGACCCGCCCCTGCAGCATCCAAAGAGGTGGCACTGCGTTGCGTGACAGGGAGAGAGCAGAATGCCATAGCTGCAGAGAAATGGCTCTCTTCTCTCCTCTACTTAGAGCCGACGCTGATTTCAGATGCCGTGCGCCACGCACACACCTGAGCTCCATCGCGCTAGGGTGCGTGCGTGAGTCTAGCATAGGTGTTGTACAGGAAGGGTACCCTTCTTGTACAAAATACCATGCCCAGACAAGTTTAAAAGATTTTCCTACTTTGTATGTGTGCTGCACAGTGCAGTGTGCATGCAAAGTTAAAAAAGAAAGGAGAAATAGAAACATTTCTTCTGCTAGCACCTCCTTTGACGTGGCGTTAACCTTTGGCGCTAAACCCTGTCTACAATTCTTTGTAGATAGGGTTTTGCATCAAAAGGCATGGGTGGTTGCATGGGAACGCCCATGTACCACCCATATAATGCCCCCTTGACCATAAGTAACGCAAAGCAGTGCTTCGCGCTACTTTTAGGGTACTTGTTTTGCGCTGAAAAATAAATCGACATTTTTTTTGTGCTGGTTAGTGTCACTTTTGTGACACAAACCCAGCGCAGAATGTTTGAAAATTTGCCCCTTAGTGTGTAAAATAGTGTGCAAAGAGAAATACAGTTCAGTAAAAGTGACCACAAAGACTCTAATTGACATTTCCACCTAGGCTAGGAAGACTTACACCCATCACTTACTTCATAGAATATCTCACAGTTCACATCTTCAGTCACATCCTGGCCAAAAAACAACCTACTCCCACATTTAACCCAAACCTAGTATGGACTCACCTGCAATGCTTTATTGATTGTTTTATATAATATTTTTTTCTTCATGCAGTTACCTTCAAATGTGTAATGTCGCTCTGTGTGAAGCATCGTAACACCCACAGGTCCAGGGATGCTGTACAAAAGTGTAAAATAAAATAATACATTAACAAAACAATATGTATAACAAAAATTGTCACAAATGTCAGCTTTTCATGCACAAAGTGGAAAGATGTGCAGCCAGAAAACTTTGCAAAAATTGAATGAACACAACTTCCCTACTTCACTAATCTGTGGTTCTAAGATATTCTCCCACAGAGATGTTTTTGTAAAGGCCCATGCATTTCTAAAGGGATAACTCTAGCTTAGTATGACTGAACTAGTTACGGATAAAATTCCACTCTATCCCCATTGAAAGTGAGAAAGAAGATGAGTCTGAAAACCAATTTACCTGCAGCCGGATGCTATGTACATATATTTTAACACTTCCACATGTTATTTAATGTTTCACCCAAAATGCCCTATCTGCAACGAAGAAATCTTGCTGTTGTCATATCCACTTTCAAAACTTTCTCCCTATGAGCATTTTGTGAATGGTTTCTCCAATAACGTCTATTTGTGTATTATTATCAGAACTTAACCTTAAGTGTTTTTTAATTATATACAATCTTGTGTACATTTGAAATTAATAAATTAATTTTAATTGTACTTTTGGGGTTATTAAGTGACTGAATATAGAGTTTGACTGACTGACTGCACTAGTTACGCGCTCCCCCCCCCCCCCCCCAAAAAAAAACCAATTTGCATGCATATTAATAAAAAGCAACAAAAACATACAAAAGTTCAACCAACAGCATCTCAAAGCATTTGGCTCATTTGCTTTGCAGAATCACAAGAAGGGGGCTGTGTTTGAAATCAGTTGGAATCTGGAACTCAGCATTTATAGAACTCTTTCATCCCCTCTCTCGTCCTGCAGAAGCATAAATAGTTTTTTCAGGTGCATAAGCGTAAATTCATTGGCAGGTGTACCCAGGTGGGTTTTCAGACGAGGTGTGTAGATAATGTGGCATCGACTGTACGCTTGCTACTAAGGGATATGATTTCGCATCAACAGTGCAGGCATTGCTAACTCCAATGTGTGGTCTGGAATACATCCTGTGCTGCTGAAGCTGGCTTTTAAAAACACTACACGGGCAGAAGTGGACATCTACCAGTGTAAAAAGGTCAACCACAATAGCCCGGGCTGGACTCGCCATTCTGGCCACCTACCATTTTTCCGATGGGCCACATGCTAGAGGACCACTTTCAGAGAATTTATTTTATTTATTTATTTAAACTTGTAACGCGCAACAGCTACCCGCAGTGGGTTTCCCGGCGCGGAGGGATAGACTAAAGAAGAAAAATGGACCATTGTTAGCAGCACCCTGAGACAGTTGGATCCAACGTGCAAATCATCAGAATAGAAACGTTTTCAGTCGTTTCCTAAAAGCGAGAAAATTAGTCTCAGTTTTTAAAGAAGAAGGTAGCGCGTTCCAATATTTAGGGGCACGATGGCTGAAGGCCCGTCCTCCCATTTTAACAAGTTTAAATCAAGGAATGACAAAGTCACAGTTAGCAGACGATCTGAGAGTTCGATTGGGCTTGTAAGGTTGAACGAGGTTGCGCAGGTACATTGGGGCCGAGCCCTGCTTGATTTTAAAAAGATAGCATAAGGCTTTGAAGTTAATGCGGCTAGGAATCCTAAGCCAATGTAAATCGCGAAGAGCCTGCATAGCTGATTGTCTTCTCGGGATGTTGCAGAGAAGACGGGCAGCAGAGTTCTGAACAACCTGAAGTTTATTGACAGTGGCCGCATCGGCACCAAGATAGAGGACATTTCCGTAGTCCAGGCGAGAAGTTACCAACGCCTGAACAACGGTTCTCCTAGAAGATAGAGGCAGCATCCATAACATTTTCTGGAGCCATCGAAGAGTAGTAAAACAGATGGCGGCCACCTGAGTGGCCTGCTGTCTCATGGAGAGTTTATCGTCTATGAGGAAGCCAAGATTACGGGCCACTGAGGAAGGTTGAGGAAGAGGTCCCATCTCACTAGGCCAATGTTGAGGGCCCCATAGATCTTTCTTTTTCCCGAAAATAAGAATTTCGGTTTTGTCACCGTTTAGCTTAAGGAGATGCCTTTGCATCCACCCAGCTATACGTGACAGCCCAGTTTTCAAAACCGATATGTCGTTGCTTTCGCAACTGGAGAGGGAAAAAACAATCTGGGTATCATCAGCATATGAAAAGATGGTCAGCCCAGCGTCTTCTGCTATAGAGGCGAGGGGTCTTATATAGATATTAAACAGCAAAGGGCTGAGTATAGACCCCTGAGGGACGCCATATGCCGATGAGTAGGTGGAAGAAGAAGCTTTCGCGGAAAAAACCTGGAAGGTGCGCTCACTAAGAAAGGAGGCAATCCATGCTAAAGCCGGACCGTCTAGTCCCAGGGAACAAAGAGAGCTAACAAGAATGGAATGAGACACAGTGTCGAACGCCGCACTTAAATCCAAAAGGATAAGCGCTGATGTTTCACCGCGGTCGACACTGTGTCTTAAACTCTCTGTTACCCCAAGAAGGGCGGTCTCAGTGGAATAATTAGCACGAAAACCAGACTGAGATGGATGCAGAAAGCCCGACAATTCCACTAGATTGTATAGTTGGGTGTTAACATGCCTCTCCAGCACTTTAGAAAGTACGGGTAGCAACGATATCGGTCTAAAATTGGCAAGATTAGATGTATCTGCTCCAGCTTTTTTCAGAAGGGGGACAACCATTGCGTGTTTCCAGTCCTGTAATACCTGGGATTCACATAATGAGGCATTTAAGAGTCTCATAAGAACCCTCCTAGATGTAAGATCTAGTAATTTAAGAAATTTTACAGGAACAGGATCACGAGGTGAGCCCGAGCGTATGCTATTTAAACAGGCGGAGAACGAAATGTCGTCAAACAATTCCCAGTGTGTCAAATTTACCCTGGGAGAGGACAATTCGATATCTCCGATCAGTTCAAGACGCGAATCTTCTGCATTTAAAGGGGGGCTCATAGAGTCGTAAATGCGCTCAACCTTGGCTATAAAAAATTTAGCGATGGAGTTACACTGGGCCTCGTCTAGTGCTGAGGGTGTTGGAATGGTCTCAGCTCCTGTCAGTTTTTTAACGACAGAGAATAAAGTACGAGGACAGTTCTGAGCTTGTGTAACAGTATCCGTAATGTAAACCGCTTTGGCAGTTTTACATTTTTGATGGTAATCTCTTAAAGCCTCTTTATAGACAGTTTTCTGAGAAACTGAATAAAATTGTCGCCATTTCCGCTCCAGGGCCTTACATTTAGTGCGCAGGGCTTTCAAGTCAGTGGAAAACCAAGGCGCCGGGGGACGATGTTGTCTGACATGAATGGAAGAAGGCGGGAGAATAGTGGTCACAGCGTTAGTAAGCCACTGGGAAACGACTGTATTCATCTCACCAACTGAAGCCATGCATTCCTTAGGGCAAGTATTGGAAAGGTAGTGATTGAACCGATTAATATCGAGTTTCCCCCAACGATGGGTTGGAGCACCCTTATGTAGGATTCCGTTTATCTGATGTTTAGGGTACACTAAGGAGAAGTGAACCGCGAAATGATCAGACCACTCCAAAGGGCGAGCATTCTGAGAGCAGTTAAAAGAAACATTAGAAAAAACAGGATCTAATAAGTGTCCAGCGGAATGGGTGGGACCAGTATTCAGCAGAGGCAGGTTGAAGGCCACCAGGTCAGACAAAAAACGTTTACTGTTTGTACACTGGGGGTCTTCAAGGTGTAAATTAAGATCGCCGAGAATGGAAAAATTAGCTGCCCTGAGAAGTAAAGGCGTTATAATATCAGCAAAAGAAGAGATCCAGGAGGAAGCATTCCCTGGAGGGCGATATATCAGCAAGCCCGACAAGGTAAATTGAGGGTTGATCACTAATTTGAAGAAAGCAGTCTCACTTCCCGGCATAGGAAGGGCTTCAAACTTGCATGTGTATATTGCCTTGAAGATGATGGCAATCCCTCCCCCCTGTCCGGACTTTCTATCAAGCCTAACCATGACATAGTTGTTGGGGACAGCTACAGCGACGTCAGGGCCAGAACAATCCTGAAGCCAGGTTTCAGTAAGGAATAAAGCGTCAGGCTGCTCTTCAATGATAAAGTCATATATGTGATGGCTATGTTTCGGAAGGGATCGGCAATTGATACTCCAAAACTGAAGAGGGGGGTGAGGAGGATGTTGGAACCTTCTTCGCCTTCTCCTACCCCGAATATACGACTGATGTATACTTTTGACCCGGGACCCTTTGCCAAGAGAAAAGCCGCAGCTGGCACACACAAACCGAGTGTCCAAAGAACAACAGACAGTGCATTGTGTAGGATGAATGGGACGACAAGATATTAAGTCCTCACCTGAATAAGTAATTCTACCGCAGGAGTTCGCGGATGGAGTCATAGCCCCAGGCCCCGGTCTGGCACAGACGGGCTGAACTCTGGCGTAACTCCGGCGGAAATGCGGCGGTCCGCTGCACGTGTCCGCTGCACGGAGGCAGGGCCTCCTTAAGTAGAGGTCTAGCGTCCTTATGACGTCTAGACCATCATACCCCAATGGCGCCGTCCGGCGTCCGACCAACCCAAGATGGCCGCCAAAATCCTAGGTGACACAACAGGGACCCGCCAAGTGCGGTGAAATCACAATTATGGTGCAGGTAAGGGGCAGTTCTAAAACCAGGGCGAAGAAACAAAATGAAATGAAATATCAAAACGGGTAAAGTTAAAAAACACGCGCGATTAGCGCGAAAAACGTTATAAAAGTTGAGTACTCCGCTCTGCACACGAGCAACCTAGCGGTCGTCAGGAGCAAGCAGTGAGGTCCATAGATAGGAAACCGCCTGGTTTGTCCGCCTTAAGTAGAGGTCTAGCGTCCTTATGACGCTAGACCTTAAGAATAGAGTGCAATTGATCCAGATCTGAAAGCACCATTCTTAGCAACCAATCTACTCTCCTAAGTCAAAGCTTTACCCTTTCCCAGGTACCATGATCTCCTGGCTGAAGAAGTGCCAGCCTGTAAAGTAGTGCTACAGCTGATCAGCATGCAAAGGCATGTAGAAGGTTTCATCTCTGGGTGACTAGTGTGGAAGCAGGACACTGGAGCAGAAGACCAGCTCTTTCTCCCCCAAGAAGAACATGGAAGAAATGAGAAGAGATAAGGAAGTGCAACCTTCCATAAATCTATGCAACAGTGTAAAAGGCAGCTGTCACGTGGCTCAGGTGAAGATGGATTGCTCTTGCAGTTCCAGCTGCATGCACCTTGAACCCTTCAGCTAAAGGTACCTGTTACAACCCAAGACCCTATGAATAGGAGGGTGCGCAGAGGAAGAGAACAGACGGTAATGGGAGATTGAATGTATTGTAGGTTTGCACAGATACTTGTATTTAAAAGAAGCGTCACCACATTTGGCAACTAAGGGGCCTATTACCATCTCGGAAACGGGACCAACCGACCTCTGGTCGGCAGTCCTGACCACCTCATTATGATGCGACCAAACACTGTTCCGTCGCATACTCCCATTCCTCTATGGGAGCTTGTGTTACAGCGGCAAACTGGCCGTAACACAAGCTCCATAGAAGAATGTGCGCCTGTGTTCATCCCTGCATCGTGTGGCAGGCACCCTGAGGTTTCACCTTGAAGTTTATTTTACTCTCCAATAAGGTCATTGTACGTTCATGCAGAAATTTCACCAGTGGCTTGGAAGCTAAATGTTTTATGTATAGTGCTGTGTGTATTTATTCGACCAACATATAGGACACAAAAGTATGGTTTCAGATAGCGCTATTCTGCTGTGCTGGACCACAGTTAAATGCAATTAGTGGCACACGACTAAGGAACATACCTATTCAAATAGAATAGTTTACTTGAATATATTAGCTCTGGCACCCTTTGAAGGTGACTTGTAAGTCCACAAGACTGTGAACTTAATATATAAAGTTAGGCATTGAAGACATTGGAACAGGATGGCCCCCTTCAAGGAAAAGTTACAAAAAGCTGTTTAACACTTTGTGGGTAAAGCTACATTTCCAAGTCTAGCTATGAATAAAATCAAATTTTCCTATCTCGATGTGGAAAATATTAGAGCGGTCAAAACAGTTATTTTTGACAACTTTCAAATATCTAATCAATGTGCACCAGCCCTAGGGGAAACACAGGGGTACGCCATATTCTTGTGACTACAGCGCATCCCTGAGTTTTGAAAATATTGGAACGCGGCGCTGCCAAATTTGGTGCAGCTCCAAGCCCCGTCATTTTTTGGTGAATATGCCAGCTAGTGTAAAAGAAGACTCAATGGCATGACCACAAGACGGGTAGACCAGAACCGAAGCAGAAGGCTAAAAGTGAAAAACTGAAAACCACTTAGTGCCCCACATTTCAGAAAAGGGAAACAGCTACTGTTCCACTTCAGGAAAGCAGAAAGGTGGGAACAAATCGGAGCATACTCCATTTGAAAGGGAAAGTAGTTTACCAGGAAGAGTGTGTGTCGAGAATGCTCTAGTTTCTCTTCTTTGGGAGGTGGCCCAAAAACTAAGCTTGTGATTCCTGAGAGATCTAAAAAGTACTTTCAGACAGTGGCGACTGGCATCTACGGTGTGGGGGGTGTTCACGCAAATAAAATGTAAAACAATAAAATAAACCCTTACCGAAATCAGTCGCGGCTGGCATGACTCGTGGGTAAGGGGGATGGGAAGGGGTTGAGCGGGGAAGGGGGGTTAATTAAAAAATATATATACATTTAAACTTACCTTCACCTCCGGTCCGGCGTTGCGTCTCCTCTCTGCGCCTAACGCCTTACAGGAAGCAGGCAGCCTCCCTCTCCTCCCCTAAGCCAATCACAACGCTGCAATGGCTGCATTGTGATTGGGTAGGACGCCGACCCCACAGGTGACTAAGGGGAGGCCATTTTCTCTATGTAGGCTGCATGCTTTTTTTTCCACCTGGCCCAGCGTCACAGTAGGGTGTGTGGTCTCAAATTCAGGAGTTCCTTTCACAGCACCATCAACTACTGGCTTCTCGCCTGAGTCACTACGCCTACATCCGTGAAAAGCAAATTTGCTTGTTGTGGCCCGCATAACCCTGTAACCTGTCTTCCATAGCAACAAAGGCTTTCAAAGTGCCTTTGTGAATATCTGATGTTACCTGTGGCTCCACACAAGCCACCTCAACGTGCCGTGTGCTCCCAGTAGTCTTGATCTCAATGAAGACACTGTGCCTTCCACGTTGTCCTACGTTTCCCCAGCCTCAATCCAACTGCTGACACCGACTTCACTTTAAAATATTTGATGGTTTCCAAATTCCCCAACATCTCTCTCTGGCCCCTGCATGACTGCATCTTTGCTCTCATGCGCTTCACTGTCTTTCTTCATCAATGTCAATGTTTGACCACTTTTGACAAAAATCTCTGCTCCACCGTCAACCTGTGACTAAGTCCCCACCGGGATCAACATGACAACTGACAGCCTACAAAGAGACTACTGATACCCTCGCTACAACAGGTACTCACCATTGCGTGTTCCTTCTCTCCCTTGTTCTAGTTAAGCTAACACACTCCGATGAATATCCGGAAAGACGACCCATTCCCTGTGCACCACTGCTTATCACGGTGCTCATATGTCGAACCTGCAAGTCACTTTCCATGACAGCTCCCAGGATTGATGGCCTCACTTGTACAGAGCCCTTCATGTTGTTGTCCTCCATTTTGAGTGGAAGGGCTTCCCACCGCAACAACATGCGAGTCTACTGATCATCTCTTAGGCAGCCTGCTCAAGCTATTCCATTGGTTGCCACATTGGTCAACCCTGGTGAAGAATCAAAGCAGTAATGCTGCTCCAGGAAGCAGAGGAGCATGGCCAGTCTTCTGAGCCCATGGAAATACAGTCTTTCAGCATGCTCCCAATGTCCACTAAATCACTTTTAACACTACGGGGCATATTCTCAAGGATCTATCGCCGAGTTATCGGCACTTTATCGCAGCCAAAGTCGCGATAAATGTATCACCCCATTCACAAACTGGTGCCCATATCACCAGTTTACATGCGATAGCAGTCGCAGAAAACATCGCCACAGATGACCCCGGCAACTAACGCTAATGATATGCAGAGTAGGCGTTCCCATGCATAAAGCCGCGACAACACCACTCCACAACATTCTCAACGACCAGCCAGATTGCCGATAAGATCACAAAACTTGCGATAAGGCGCGTTAGCAGCAGGATTTTAACACCTGCTCTGACTTGGTGTAAAGTCGGACGACAACCGGCACCAGACAAGGAAGCACAGCCCATAGCCACACATGAAGAACAACAGATGCCCCGGAGCAACTGAACATGCAGCCCGGAGCCCCAATAGGGCAACAACACCCACCACCACTACCCCCAGGATACCCCCCCCTCTTTGGACAAAGATATTGCACATCAACTCCACGAAATCATGATCAAACAAATCGCCTGTAGTCGCACAATCACAACACCTACATACATGTGTGGTCAGAAAAAGGGAAATCATACATTCATATCATATTATCCAAATAAAACGTCTATTACAGATTAAACCAAAAACAACAATTCTGAAGAGGCATGGCGGGTCTCCTCAGGACATTCTGTAAGTCACAGCCTGCAAGACAGAAATCCAGATAAGATGGTGTGTCATGCGCTCATCAAAGTACAGAAAGAGAGGGAGAGAGAGAGAGAGAGAAAGAGAGGGAAAGAGAAAGAGAGAGGGAGAGAGAAAGAGAGGGAAAGAGAAAGAGAAAGAGGGAAAGAGAGGGCGAGAGAGTGCCGACACTGCGGACCCAGGCCTCACTGCTCACCTGCTGCCACTGGTGTGTCTCCAACCATGTGCCGTTATACACTGCAGTCCCCCAGGTCCCTTATCTGAAACAGTTCACAGAGACATAAATGGCAGAGTACATACAGTTGCACACGCCATCATCTCTTGCCCGCCCCTGTGCACACAGGCTGCTGCACCCCAGCCCCTCCTGCCGCCCAGCGGTGACTGCCCGCCCCTGCACAACCAGGCCTCACTGCTCACCTTCCGACACCGTCGTGTCTCCAAGAGGGCACACCACGTGCCGATGGGAGCTCCAAGCCCAGGGCACGCAACCATGGCACCCTGCATATCATGCAGCCCCGCCCCGCAGGCCACCAGGTCACACACTTGATTCTGGGTCTTGATTACGCAATGGCAGAGACCATATCAGTGCACACGGCATCATCGCAGGCTGCACACCAGCACAGCTCTTGAGGTGCCACTAACTCTGTGAACCGCAAGGTAACGCCGTGTGGCGGGAGGCCCGCACTGCCCGCTGGCTCTGGCCTACACTGCGGTCCAGCAGGGCGCACACTAATCCTCACCAATCCGGACCGCCAGGATGGCGCATCATCACAGGTTGCACACCCGCTCAGCACTTTAGGTGCCCCAATCTCACTGCACCGCAAGACACTGTCCCGTGGTGGTGTGACTGTGCCTGCCGCAGTGTATCCGATGCCACCAAGTCTGTGCACCGCTAGCCACGGATCACTTATGATTGAGTCCCGTGGTGCGTATGCCATCATGACACCCCCGACACTGGGCAATGTGAGGTCACAGGGCCCCAGGCCCTCATGCATAAATGAGAACCACACGGAGACACACAGTTGGAGAGTGGAAATAGCATTCAGCACGTGCGCTAGGCCCTTTTTATTGGCAGGGTCACATGTCCTGTGGCGCCTGTGCTGAATGGGTGTGGTGTGAGTGTAAACCAGCCGTGAGGGTGTGGCTGTGGCATGCTGACAACTAGACCTGTGAGCAGCAGATACCTACAGGGAAGACCTTGGACATGTAGCGTTGTCGTCCCCCCTGTGAGCATAAGCGGAATGGGCTGTCCTGGCATATGCCAGTCCAGCGTAAGGGTGTGAGAAATTCCCCCCAGGCCTCTGGGCATGGTTCCGTCCTGGGCTGGACAAGGAAGTGACTGATGGATGTGTCTCTGTTGTAGTGTCGGCGCCACCCAGACCGCAATCGGCAATGTGTCACCCTGTGACCCAAGTCCCACAACATGAGCAACATGGCCAAAGGGGAATTACTGACCCTACATTCATCCATACTTCCACACTTGAAAGATCATAGACATGACACATCTCTGTTAACATGAATGTTTATTGCACATTCAGTGGAGTGTTGCAGCTGGAGCAGTATAGGGCCATGCAAACCCCACTTTCCAATGTCGGCCCGTGGAGGGCCAGCCAGAGTCCTTCAGGGAATGACAAGTACAACAGAAGAGGAGAAGTTCAGCCCCCAGTCTGATAGCTGTGTCATTGGTGACCAAACAGAATATGGCAGTCCATGTCAAGGTCCAAGGTGAGTGTCACAGAGTGCATCGGGGGACAGTGGAAGGTGATGATGCAGAGGGCAGAACCAAGCAGAAACAGGCCACATGGCGGAGATGAATGCTACCACTTCCTTCTGACCACGAAGGCAGATTCATCTGCATCTTCGTCCTTTGCTGTTGCATGTGCTTCACATGTGGGTGGTGGTGGTCTGTCTACAGCACTGTGTGGCAGTGACACCTCAGGAGCCGGAGGTGGAATGTCTGCCGCACTGTGTGGCACCGACACATCGGGGACCGGAGATGTGAAAGGGGTGGTAGCAGCAGCATGCATCAGCGCCAGGCCTTGTGGCAGCAATGCCATGAAGAGGGTCTTTATGGCATTGAGGGGCCCAGCTATCTCTCTCTGGTGTGCAGCCGTGGCAGCCACTCTTTCCGCCCTCGTCCGCTCCATGTTCTCCATGATCCTCCGCATGTGTCCCAACTCCTGGGCGAGATCGCTGGAGGCGCTCTGACTAGACAGTCGTTCTTGTCGCAGAGTCAGGACTCTAGCGATGTCAGCCATGGTTCGTTGGAGAGCATGGAGCGGACTGTGGGTGTCCGTTAGGGACTGTGAGGGGTCCCTGATGGGACTTAGACACCCATGTATGGCGTCTAGTTTGTCTGCCATGCGGTTGAACCCCACCTGCACCTGTTCAGCCAGCTTCTCCTGGCACCCCAACACACGGCGTTGGAAGGCCATGTGTTGTGTGGTGGTGGGTGCTGCCTCCTGTGTGTTCTGTGCAGGGGGTGGGTCCTCCTCGTAGCAGCTGGGCTGCCCTGCTCCTGGAAGTGGGCTGCGGAGGCTCTCCACGAGCTGTTGGAGGGCGTCGGAGTCAAAGTTGTGGTGGTCCTCTTCGTCATCAGAGAAGAGTGGTTCGGACTGCTCTGCAGAAGGTGTTGGATTTCCCCCTGCAATGTGAAGGGGAGATGCAGTTTAACATTGTGTTCACATGTTTGTTGACGCATTGTACATGTTTAAATTCAGACTGCATGACAGTATACATTGTGACTGTTTGGGGGGAGCTGCCTATTTGATGCGGGACAGTGGACATTCTGACTACAGCACGGGTGTGTGTTTGTACTTGTACATTGTCAACTCACATTTCCCTGCAATGCCAAATGTGATTGGCCAGTTTCTGCGCACATGCGGCACTAGTTGTGTCCTCTGTTCTGTTGTGGACGTGTTGCGGTTTTTGCCACATCGTTGTCAATGTTGATGTGCTCTGCATGTAATGTGTGTGTGCCGCATTTTGGGGGAGTCGCCCCTGCAGCTCTGATTTGGCTGCCCTTTAGCCCTTACATGAGGTGTACCTCTAGGCTTCCGTGCTTAAGCAGTGCTGGAATGTTGCATAATTGGGTGTATTGGTCTCTTGGTGGGATTTGGGGGTCTGGGACATGGTTTGTCCATAGATGTGCTATGCTTAATTGTGCATGTGTGCCATTGTGCACATCTCCCCCGTCCCCCCAGTCCATGGGCGTTACTCACCCTTTTGCTGTTGTGTCCGGTCATGTTAAGCAGTGTCCGGGACCCCAACTCCTGCCACCGTCTCCCCACTGCTGACTGTGGACACCATTTCCTCCATCTCGTCCAGCTCCTCCTGTCGCGCTGGACTCCCACCTCCAGTCTGCATTTCTGCCTTCCGGTTGTTTGCGAGTTTCTGCTTGGTTTTGCACTTCACATCATTCCAGCACTTCTTGACCTCTTCCTTTGTTCTCTTCAGCACTCCGACTGCATTGTCCACGATGGTCTGCCATATTCCATTTTTAGTTGCAAGTGACACAGTGGAGGTGACGAACAGTAGTTGATGGTGTTCTATCACCGCCGTGATCAGGATCCTGTTTTCCTGCGAACTGAACCACTTCTTCCTACTTTTCTTGTCCTTGCCCTTCCCTGACCTCGAGGTCCCAGGCTGGTCCTCCGGGGGCTTGTGGGGTTCTGGTTGTCTTCTGCACTTGATCCGTATACCTCCATTGTGCTTCGCTGTTGTTTGGCTTTTGTTTGTGTTTATTTTTCTACTTTTGTGGTGGATTTTCCCGCATGATGCGTGGGATTTGCAGGCCTGTGGCTGGTTTTCGCTGATTTTTGTATCGCGATTGGCGTCATCGCTACTATTTTTGCGTTTGTGTTTCGTGTTTTTGCGGTGTCGCGTTGATTTTAACACGTTGATCTGATGCGTTATCATGCGACTATCACATGGTACCGCCGTGTTGGGAATACCATGTAAGTTTGCGATGGTTATCACACGTTCTTGAGAATATCCCCCTACTTTTCTCATGATCCTTTTTCTCAAATACATCCTCTAATGTTCCTACATCTACATCCTCTCCTTGGCCCCAAAACTTTTATGTTTACAGGAAGTTTTGTCAGATCTTCCATTTCAACTTGTGTCAGTAGTATAAATATCCTGCAGGTGGCTTATTTTTTTGCATTTTTCTGCCTTGTTTTTCAGGTGAACTAAAACTGTAGCAGCAATGCTGGAAAGTCGTTAAGTTGTAATGGGTAGAAACTGATTTCCTTAATTTCTTCTCAAGCAACAAAAAAAACTTCTGGACTTATGCCACCCCCATTGGACATCCTAGTTACCCTTGTTTTGATCCAGTGGTCTGCCTTCATTCCCAATTCTTTGCAAACAGGAGGTTCTCCATTGAAAACAACAGGGCACACAACCTCGAAACAACACCCGGCCCCCACTGCCAAGCACTTCAATGCCTTGTTAGGAGTAAAAAGCACTATATACATGAAATTACAATGCAATAAATAAAACACCATGAGTCCTGGTTAGATATATGCATAGTGCCAGAAAGTCTGCCCTGAATTGAGTCTATAGGAGAGACTAGCAGGGACTACGGCAGGCATAAAGAAACTTTTGAGATTCTTAGTAGTTGTGTGAAGTAGTTGCAGAGTGGAATGTTTCCTTCTTGGTGTTGTGACTGAAATCTTTCAGCTCTAAGACAAAGGAAAGCTGTGAACTGTACCATTGTGACAGACTATTGTCCTGCAACTAAGGTGAGGCAGAAAGATTTGCTGGTAATGTTTTCGTCCTTTTTTCTGGTACAGACGTTTCTGGGTAATGCATCTCACCCCATTGATCTTTAGATTTTTAGATCACAAGATTTCTGTGTTTGTATGAACATTTTTGATCATTTTGTCTTAATATTTAAAAATTCTCATCTTCTTTTCCTCTTATTCAATTCTAAAAATGTTGTGTCTTTTTGCTAACTAAATGTTCCTGGTCTTTACAGATTGTTTAGGTTTCGCCTAGTCAGCGCTTGCGCTGTCTCTTCGAGACATGTTGTATTCAGAATATGGGCTTTAACCCCTTCGCTGCGGGGGTAATTCCCCCACGGTGCAGGGGGTAGCGGGGGGGGTGAGCACGGCGCTAGGCCTTCTTCAATGCAATGCAGGGATTCCAGAAGGTAGGTATCCTGAGCATTACTGCCACCTAAAGAGCCCAGTGGTACAGACAGTCCAGAGCATGTTTCGCTATGAGAATTTGGAACCCCTCTCCACGAAGAAATAAGCCCAACACTCAATTTTCTAACTTTCTGCACGGCGCTCAATACCCCTCTTTCCTCTGCATGTTACTTGATCTTTTGTACCCAAACTTCTCTCCATATCTTTCGCTTGAGAATCGCTTTAGAAGACCCTTCTTTGTCCAATTGCTGCTGCATTTTCACTTTGTCTTGATGTAAACCGCTTCCCACTCTAACACTTAAAATAAGTATATTAATATGTCTCAAAGTCATTTGCACAATGCAGTGAAGCTGAAATGAAGCCATCAATGGATATAACATACTCACTTTTTATTACCAGATCCACACGCTGCTGCGAAACATCAACTTAAATTCAGCTGTGTTTTATAGCAACCAAGCAATATTCCATCATCCATGCCCTGTAGCAAGTTGCAAATGAGTCAAACAATTTCGGCCAAGCTGCAACTTTCAATCAAAAATGGGACATGTATGTAATTAGGTTACTGTATGAGAAACATTACCAGTCAGTCTGGCATTTCTGCCTGAAGAGGAGTGACTGCACTAAATCATTATGCATACTAAATTGTTTGCAATGTCATGGCAGACATTTATTTTGGATACACGAAATCCATAAAACATACAACAGAGTTAAATACAGTCCACCACAGAATAATTTAGATAATGATTTAAAAACTGATCTATAATGCATTTTACTAAAAGTACATGGTGTCATGAAAGCGAAAAACAAAATAAAAACATAATAACATTTCATGAATTGATGGTTTTAACAGATAATATGGATCTGTGTAATTGTCATTATTAGTTACTTTTATTTATATCGATACCAATGTATAATTGAGTTAAGATTGCCACTTTTTAAGAAGGGGTCCAAGTTATGATGCCTTTTGAGACATCCACAAGAAATGTTAGTGACAGAATGCACACACACACAGCAAGGTCACAAACACACACAGATACACACACACACACACCTACCTATATATCTACATATATACAGAGATATATATGTATATGTTACAGAGTCGTGGTAGACGCTCTGTAGTTATAGGTATGATGATTCTGAGAGTTAGTAATTCCTTGGACCTTAGATTGGTGACAAGTTTGCCACCATTTGTCAAATCTATTGACAAACGACTATCTATGCAATATTTACTTGGAACAAAGGAACATAGCTTCCCCTATATTTTCTGAACTGTTTTTAACCTTAACATAAACCCTGCTAATGAATAGAAATAACCATTAGCGTTCTATAGTTAATTTTAATCACCCTTGCATAATTCACTTTCACAACAGTAGCACGTAATAGATCCTGAAGAAGGCCACAACACTGACTAGGTCACTGGCCGAAACATGTTGATCTTTGAATAACACAACATGGTTTAATGGTTCCCGTTGGTTTTCATGTTTTTAATCCTAGCACAGGTTAGCCAGAATAAAGTCATATGGTGAACCCTGTAGCTAGTTTTAATTCACTTCATCACTTGCACTTCGCACTTCACCACGCCATTTAGCTCTCATTGGGTATTTAGTAACTACCCTCGTAGCATATAAAACATCCCTGAGCTCCTTTCTCATAGTGAGGAGGTTGTAGCCTGCACAATGACTGGGCTTCATCAAGCGAGGAGGTTCCCCAATGATGAAGCATGCCACCTTTGGTGAGTGAGAGAAACCGTCCTTTTCGATCTGGTTTTCTTGTATTTAGCCTAGACTTCACCTTTAGACCCGAGGGCCCTTATGTGTATTGAACTGTACAGATTTGGTGTGTTTGCCCTCGCTGGTCTTTAAATCTCCTCTGGCCCTTTTTGTGTATTTCTTTCTTATAATTTGAGCTTAGACTCCGTTAGTGCCTGAGAAAACCAAGGAGCTAGTCTAATCAGTATTTTAACTCCAGATTTTAATAATGGGGCATGTTGGTCACTGGCTGCTTTCAGTCATTGATAATTGTCAGTGGCTATGTTAACTTTGTGATTCACACAGGTAGTAAAGTTAAGTAATGTGTTTCCCATACTCTCTATATTCACTAAGTGCCATTTCCAGAGTTTTTTAAATACAGTGTCCCTGGTATTATTTTCTAGAACAATGGGTATCCTAAATTTAAACTGGTGGTGGTCAGATCAAATACACAGGATGACTTCCAGTGTTGTTACCTGAAGCTGAAATGTCCACAACAAGCCAAGAGAGCTACCTTTACTATGAGATGGGCAAGATAAATGTTTATGGAACTATAAGCTATTCATTAGCTCCAAAACTTCTTGACCCTTACTATTTTCTTGTCATTAACCTAGTATTTAAAATTCCCAATTAAAAGTAATTGTTCATATAGACCAGTAGGGGGCATATAATATCATAAAATTATTGGGGGGACTCAGTCATGTAGTTGAGGGGTCGATAGGTCAATACTCATAATTTAGCAAAATTTTAAGAATTAGTAATTCCATATCTGGTAATGTTTCACATTGCAGTAGTGACGGTTTGAGTTTTTAATGAACAATTGCTGCTATCCAGTCCCTTACTATCCTTCCTATTCACCTGAAAAATGCTATAGTTATTTGGTAGTGCCACCAATAATTCTGGAGTGGATTTACCTGTTGACAAGGTTTCTGAGAGTAATCGGATGTCAGGACTTTCTGTATTAAGCAGATTGAATATCTCCATTCTATGCTTTACTAAAGATCGAGAGGCATATGTACATGCCCCTATCGCCACCACAACGTCACCTGTAATGACGTTGTGGTGGCGATAGGGTCTGCGCCTTATGTACAAGGCAGTGTTAAGCCACTTAACATAAGGCCCCCTTTCACGCGTGAAAGGGGTGGGCAGTGCGTGTTGAGGTGGGTGTTCCATCGCAACACCCATTCATTTTGACACTGCCTCCTATGTCAAACTGTGGCGTACATAGGAGGCAGCGCCAACATTGAGACCAGATCTTGAGATGGCGAAATGAGGAGAAATGCATTATTTCTTCTCATTTTTGCTTTTTCCATGTGTGTTGCCTTGTGCAGCACACATGGAAAAAGCAAAATGCCATTTTTTTAATGTACAGGAAGGTGTCCCTTCCTGTACATAAACAAACATTTTTTTTAAATGCAATTTTGGCACTTTCATGTGTGCTGCATGAAGCAGCATGCATGAAAGTGACAGAATGGTATTTCTAGAATTGTTTATGTGCAGGAAGGGACACCTTCCTACACATAAACAATCCTCTCCTGCCTGCATTGGCGATAAGTTGCTAAACTTAGCACCTTTGCAGGGGGCAACCCAAGGCTGCACCACATTCTTGCAAATATGGTGCAGTCTTGCGTTTTAGAAGTGGAGGAGAGGGGCGTTAGGCCAGGAAGGCTAACGCCTCTCTCCTCCACTTCCTTGTACATATCCCCGAGTGTTCAAGTAGACCATGAGGTCACAAACGCATGTGACTAGCATCTCCCCTATGGGATCAGGACAATATTTTGAAATATTAAGTTGTATTCTTCTTCTGTTCCAAAATTCTTAATAGTCCAAAATATTGTCCTGATCAAATAGGGGGAGATTCTATTCACCTACTCTTGTGAGCTCATGAAATAATTGGCTGATATCAACAAATTGTTTTTCCTGGTGATTCTATGACTTATGTTATCTTCAGATGTTTCCGAGTTCTTTTGGCTTAATCATATCTGATATTCTTATTGCTCTTATGCATTGCTTGTGGAGCAGCGTAATTTTGGCTCCACCTTTTTGTCTGATTATGCCACATATATGTTTATATATGGCCTCATGTTTTCATGTGACTTAACGTTATTAACATAATGTTGTGAAAAGATACAGAAAGTGCATTTACTGTGTATTCTTGATAGATATATGTGTGCATATTAACGTTTTCCTGGCAGTGACATTGAATTGCAGTTCTCATATATATCTGCATTTGTGTAGTTTGAATACTAGTGTTAATTCTTATGCATTCCCGTATTCTTTTGAATAATACTCTGCATTTATTTCATAACTGAAAATATATCCATTTGAATAATACCCTACATCTATATTATAACTGTATATGAATCTGTAATCATGCATTTAAACATGTATTGAGATGCTTGTCACACTAAATTTACCAAAGGCCTTAAACTTGTGGCTTTCTTAATGTTTAACCTTCAATGAACATTTGCTTTGCATGCAATGTTTTTCTCTCCTCTGGGGGTACAGTTGTGTGATCTTACAAATAGAAAAAGGCGCATTGTGTGAGAGGACAGTGAGGCTCGAAAGGGATATCTTTTGGCAAGGACGAGAAGCCTTAATGATCAAGGGAGATTACTGTTTGTACAGAATTGCGAGACAGGAGGAATCCAGTGACGTTCTGATGTGTGGACCAAAGGAACGGCGTTTCAAGTGTAGTTGTCAAGTTTTACAGTTTGAAGGTGGAAAATAATGAGACATATGACATAGGATTCTCGAAGATTCTTTTGTGGGTATAATTGATGACCATACTTCAGTTTCTTCAATCAATCAATCAATCATGCATTTGTAAAGTGCACTACTCACCTGGGAGGGTCTCAAGGCGCTGGGGGCGGTGGGGGGTGCTGCTACTGCTCGAACAGCCAGGTCTTGAGAAGTCTCCTGAAGGTCAGCAGGTCCTGGGTCTGCCGCAGGTGGATGGGGAGGGTGTTCCATGTCTTGGCAGCAAGGTGGGAGAAAGATCTGCCGCCGGCGGTCTCTCTTCAGATGCGGGGGACGGTGGCGAGGGCAAGGTCAGCGGAGCGAAGCTGGCGGTTCGGGGGTAGAAGGTGAGTTGTTCATGGAGGTATGCTGGTCCGGTGTTGTGGAGTGCTTTGTGTGCGTGGATGAGGAGCTTGAAGGTGATCCTCTGGTTGACGGGGAGCCAGTGCAGGTCTCTCAGGTGGGGTGTGATGTGGCTGTGGCAGTGGATGTCGAGAATGAGGCATGCAGAGGCGTTCTGTATGCCTTGTAGTCGTTTCTGGAGTTTGGCGAGGTTCCAGTTTAGAGGGCGTTGCCATAGTTCAGTCTGCTGCTGACAAAGGCCTGGGTGACCGTCCTTCTGGTTCTGGTGGGGATCCATCTGTAGATCTTGCGGAGCATGCGGAAGGTGTTGAAGCAGGAGGAGGAAACGGCGTTGACTTGCTGGGTCATTGACAGCGATGAGTCCAGGATGAACCCCAGGTTGCGTGCGTGGTCGGTGGGTGTCGGTGCAGCTCCCAGCGTGGCCGGCCACCAGGAGTCATCCCAGGCGGAGGGGATGGAGCCGAGGATGAGGACCTCCGTCTTGTCCGAGGTCAGTTTCAGGCGGCTGTTGTTCATCCATTCGGCGACGGCCTTCATTCCTTCGTGGAGGTTGGTTTTGGCGGTGGTGGGGGTCTTGGTGAGGGAGAGGATCAGCTGGGTGTCGTCGGCGTATGAGATGATGTTGAGGTCGTGCGATCGGACTATGTGGGCAAGCGGTGCCATGTAGATGTTGAAGAGTGTCGGGCTGAGGGATGATCCTTGGGGTACGCCGCAGATGATCTTGGTGTCTTTCGATCTGAATGGAGGGAGGCAGTTCTGCCGGTGAGGAAGGAGGTGATCCAGTCCAGGGCTTTGTCGTGGATCCCTGCGTTGTGGAGGCGTGTGCGTAGGGTGTGGTGGCAGACGGTGTTGAAGGCGGCCGGAAGGTCCAGGAGGATGAGGGCCGCGGTTTCACCGTTGTCCAGCAGGGTCCTGATGTCGTCGGTGGCGGCGATGAGGGCGGTTTCGTGCTGTGGTTGCTGCGGAATCCAGATTGGGATGGGTCCAGGATGTTGTTCTCCTCGAGGAAGAGGGTCAGTTTCCTGTTGACAATCTTCTCAATGACTTTCGCTGGGAACGGGAGTAGGGAGATGGGCCAGAAGTTCTTGAGGTCCTTAGGGTCCGCCTTGGGTTTCTTGAGTAAGGCGTTGATCTCGGCGTGCTTCCAGCTCTCCGGGAAAGTGGGGGTCTCGTAGGAGTTGTTGATGATCTTGCGGAGATGGGATGCGATGGTGGAGCTTGCTTTGTTGAAGATGTGGTGAGGGCAGGGTCTGATGGTGAGCTGGAGTGGATGGTGTTTCATGATTTTGATGGTGTCGTCGTCGTTGACGTGGTTCCAGGAGAGCAGGGGGTCAGTGTGGCTGGGGGCGGTGAGTCTGAGGTGTCGGTGGCTGTCTGGGGGGCCTGGTTGTTGAAGCTGTCATGGATGTCTGCGATCTTGCGGTGGAAGAAGGTGGGTAGGGAGTTGCAGAGGTCTTGTGATGGCAGGATGTCGTTGGAGTTGGAGCTGGGGTTGGAGAGTTCCTTCACAATGTTGAAGAGCTCTTTGCTGTTGTGTGCGTAGTTGTCGATGCGTTCCTTGAAGGAGGTCCTTTTGGCAGTTCGGATGAGTTGGTGGTGTCTGCGGATGGCGCTCTTGTGGGCTGCATTGCTGTTCGGCGTCTGTTCGTGGTGCTACTTCTTCTTGAGCCTTCGGCAGGTCTGCTTGAATGTCGGCAGTGAACCAGATGGCTTTTCTGTCGGTGCGTCTGTTTGAGGGTTTCTTGATCAGGGCAAGAGTGTTGTCGCAGTCGCCGATCCATTGCCTGAGGTTGCGGGCTGCAGTGTCGGTGTCGGCAGTGTCAGTTGGTGGGTTATGGGCGAGGGTGGCGATTAGCTGGTCTTCGGTGATTTTGCTCCAACTGCGGCATGGGGGTCCATTGTGTTTGGTGGCGCGTGGTGGGTTTCTCGAAGGTGAAGTGGATGCAGCGGTGGTCGGTCCAGTGGAGTTCGGTGGTGTGGCTGAAGGTGACGTAGTCGCTGGCTGAGAAGATGGGGTCGAGCGTGTGTCTGGCGGAGTGGGTGGGAGTCGTGATGAGCTGTTTAAGTCTGAGGTTGGCGAGGTTGTTGAGCAGTGTGGTGGAGTTGCTGTCATTGGTGTTCTCGAGGTGGAAGTTCAGGTCTCCGAGGAGGATGTAGTCCGTGGATGCAAGGACTCATTTTAGACTTAGAGAGGCTTAGATCTCTTTGCAACATTTCTGTGTATGGCTTCATGCTATACAATATTCTTTCCCTTAAGAGAAGTTCTACAGAGGTTCTACTATGCTGACACATTTCTCCTTTAATGGATGTAATTAGGGGTTTCCCCATCCATCACCATTTAGAGCAGGGTTAGGTCAGGAGATTTAGATTAGCCTCATGCAGAGGACCACAAATCGTATACGGATCATAAAATCCTCTTTTCAATATTCTGCATTGCGATCACTGAATTTCTTGTATGTTTCATGTTGCTGAGGCTAAACTTTATTCATCGTTTTGGCCTGGTAATATTGTATTGTTACACTAAATTCCTGAGACTTGTGTATCTTAGTCTGGCTTTGAATTTGTAATAAATCCATACTTAATCCCATCTTTCGACTCTGAGCTTTGCTGTGTGGCCAGAAGGGTTACATTGTAATTGTTAAATTGTAATTGATCCTAACTCCTTTTATTCCTCAGGCACCTAGCAAGTTCCATTGCAGGGAACAAGAGAAAAGGGGCCCAAATACGATGCGTTAGCACTCCCATGAGGCGTATGGTTTTCCCGCTGTCCAATTATTATTATTGTAAAGGGGACAAGTGGGTAGGGCTGGCTGCTTGAATGATGCATTGAGTGTGGTGGGCACGTGGAATGTTCGGTGGGGAGAATGCTGTGTTTTGGAGAGGAGGAACTTGTGAGGTTGCGAGCAGTGAAATAAACTGTGTTGCCATCGGGTCTCTGTAATCTTGCCCTACTTGTCAAAAAAGCATTTCTTGTGAATTTACAAACCGCATCATCATTATAGTGCCCATGACTAGAATGGAACCGAACAGGGCACAAGTCGGGGGTACACATGGGTAGTTGGTGTCCACCCACTATTTTTATAGGGTGGACACTGTCTCCGATGCCAAAAAGATGGGCCCCAGTGAAAAATGCTGAACTTGTCCCAGTTTAATTTTCCAACACCGGGACACATTCTGCAACTTTCTGTTCAGAGCAACAATGTGCAGGCGGTGAGGGGGCTTTTGCATTTTAAATTCAAGCTGGGCTCAAAACAAAGGCCAAAGCCATGTGGCCATTAGTCCTTCGTTTGATCCTGGCTGGGAGCTATTTGAAGCCTCACATTTAGATGCCAACATATTGTTACATAATACACGGAAGGTTACAAGGTTTAGGCGTCACATAACATCCTTCATAGCTCACTGCGGTGTAATAGAAGGTTTGCAATTTATTAACTGCAAGCAATGAAAGGATCTCTGTGTTAAAAGAAGTCGCCCACTTACCTCTCTATGTAAAAGAAAAATCTGTCATCTGCATGTTCCATGATGTACTTTGCAGGCGACACATTAACCTTCTAAGCTACTATGAGTCAAATCTGTGACTAGAAAACACAGATCTTTCCTGCAAATAAACTAACCACGAGCGTTCTCTTACTATTATTATTATTATTATTCCTTGAGATTTACTGAGCACCCAAAGATCCCTGCAGCAAGTACCTTAACCGAATAAGATATTCAAAACAGATTTGCTGTCACATTTCTCCTTGTTGCCAATTTCTTTGTGGCACAGCACAGCTTTGTGGTAAGCTAAAAACAAATGTAAAAGTTGAGGCACAGGGGAGGAGCCTAGCGCGCAACCAAGATGGCCGCGTAGGTGCGAGGCTCCCGGGGACCTCCGCAGCCTCCTACGACTATCCTGAATTTATCCTGTCTCGGATGAGGGGACGGTGTTGATGGGCCTGAGCTGAGGTGGCACCCGTTTCCCGTTTTCAAATCGGACCTCGGACACCGGAGTGAGCACCGAAGGAAGTTTGAGGCCTTCTCCTCGTCAGACCCCGGTTTTGCGCTGAGGGGTGACCCAGTGACAAAGTGAACAACAGCGGCGGGCCGGGCCTGGAGAGTCGCGTACCCCGCACTTTCACTTTCGCTTTTGCACCCTCCTTGCCGTTTCTGCAGGGTTGGGTCGCGGGGCTCTTGGTGTCAGTGTGGCCTCGCTGGAGGCCCTGCCTGCCCGCCGGCTGTGACCCGCCCCGCCGGTCTGAGGTGGCCCCCCCGGAGCTCGTGGCCCTGATTATTAGCCCTTTACGGCGTGGCTGGTGCGACTGGGAGACTGGTGGCCATGGCCACGAAACAAGATGGCGACCGGGCGAAGACCAAGTCGACCCGGCGTGGCACCGTCCATCAGGCCAACAGTATGGATCGCTACACCCTCCAGAAGGGATCTCCCGGCGGACCGCACAAGTCCCCTGAGGGCCCTCCTGATGCCCCGGACCTGCCCGTGGATTTGACTCTGCGTGATGTCATGGGCGCCATTGCCGAGATGAAGGCCTCGGTGGGCCAGCGGTTCGACACACTGGCGCAGCAGATCGACTCGGTCATCGTGGATGTTGGCCTGGTGAGGGCCGATCTTTCTAAGACCAACGACCGAGTGGATTCTTTGGCCCACACCGCATCGGGCCTCACGACTGAGGTGGCGGCACTACAGACAGAGGTGCGCCGGCTTGGTCAGGCGAGCGCGCTTATGGATCGGCGCCTGGAGGACTCCGATAGTCGGGCCCGGAGGAATAACATCCGCATCATCGGGGTGCCCGAGGGACGGGAGGAAGCAGCAGCGGATCTATTTGTGGAGGATTTGATCGCCACCCATCTCCAGCCACGGGGGCTGAGTAGATTCTTCGCCGTGGAAAGGGCCCACAGGGTTCCCGGGGGAAGGCCGAAGGTCGGAGCCCCTCCGCGACCTCTCATTGCCCGGATTTTTAATTTTCGGGACAGGGACGCTATCCTGCAGGCCTCCAGACTGCACGGGCCGGTTAAACTTGACAACATGGAGGTTAACATTTATCCTGATTTCACCCCAGCGGTCCAGAAGCAGAGACTGAGCTTCTTAGGCGTCAAACGCCGTCTTCGAGACCTCAACCTTAAATACGCTATGCTCTTTCCAGCCAAGCTGCGAGTTGAGGTAGAGGGTCGCACACACTTTTTTGATCGTCCAGAAGCGGCCGGGGACTGGCTGGACACTCTGTCTGGGGATCGTGATCGAGGGGGCGGGGGGGGGGCGGCGGGGGGAGACGGCACGCTGGATCGAGACTGAGGGTTTAATCTTGGGCCTCACTCTGGACGAAATGATGCCACCTTCGCTTGGGCGTCTGTCTGTGCACTTTCCCCTCCTATGGAGGTTGTGTAGGGTCTTCTGGGGGTTCTCCTTCCTCCTCTAGGGGGTTTAGCTAGTTCTACTGTATATGGGGCGACAGGCACACTGCACGTTGGGGGGGCTGTTCGGGCTCATGCAGGGGTGCAGGGAGGGGGGAGTTTTGTTGGGGTGGGTAGGGATGGGGTGTTGTTTGTTTTCACCACAAGGCAAAAGTATTTTTGTGTTAGTTCTAAAGTGCTCTCGGGGGGACGAATGATAGCTTCTGTTTACGATGGGGGGTAGGGAATTAACTTTGTTGTCTTGGAATGTGAATGGACTGGGGGACAGGATCAAACGAGGTGTGGTCCTGCAGTTCTTGAAGCGAATCTCGCCTGATGTAGTTTTTCTGCAGGAGACACACCTCATTGGCAACTCCTACTGCGCCATGAATCGGCGTGGCTACCGTCTAGTGGCCCACTCGGGCTTCACGTCTGGCTCAAGGGGTGTGGGAATCATGGTGAAGAACTCGCTCCCGTTGGAGATTGATGAGGTGCTTCACGATGACAGGGGACGTTACACGGTCTTGGTGGGAAGAATGGAGGGCAAAGTGGTTGTCCTTGTGTCAGTATACGTCCCACCGGGGCTGCAGTCGACTACCTTTGCGGACCTGGGGCGCCTCCTCCTTGACCTCCCGGGGGGGATTCTAGTGGTGGGGGGGGATTTCAATGCGGTGGTTTCCGGGACTGTGGATCGTCACCCCCCTAGGGACCTCCCCCGGGCCCAAGCGTGGCTATCTGGCCTCTTGGATACTTTGGGATTGGTGGATTGCTGGCGCTTAAAACATCCAACGCAGCTCCAGTATACCTTCCATTCCGGGGCCCATGGTAGTCTCTCCCGACTGGATTATGTCCTGGTCCCGGCGGCCTATGCTGGGAGGGTGGGAGAGGTGCGCCATTTGGCGCGGGGCATCTCGGACCACTCCCCACTTTTGTTACACTTTGATGTTTTTCCGAGGGGTGAGGGGAGGGTGGCCCCGATCAATTCCTGGTATCTGCGCGACCCCACCATTCGCGCTGAACTGATTAAATCCCTCCAGCGCTATTTTGACGAAAATGTGGGGTCCGTGCCTTCGGCTATCTCATTGTGGGAGGCATTCAAGACAGTACTCCGGGGAGAGGCCCTGTCCCTGATTTCCCACACCCGGAGGCGCGAGAGGGAGGAGGTGACCCGGGTGGAAGCTGAGATAGCCGAGTTGGAGGGTAATTTAGGAGACGGGGTGACGGAGGCCGCATTGCATGTTCTCCAACTCAAGCAAGCGGCCTATAGGGCCCTCGTTACGGAGGCAGCCAGGGGCCTCAGTAGAGAGCAACAGGGGAGACTGTATGATGTGGGTGATAAGGCTGGTAAATTGATTGCGTGGCTGGACAAAAAAGAGAGAGCGAGTCGTGTAGTTCCGCTGATTGAGAGAACGGACGGTGCGTGTGTTACTGGGCCAGAAGAAATTGTCTCCTGCTTCGCGGACTATTTCCGTGGGGTGTATTTCCCAGTGTCTTCCCGCACTGAAGAAGATTCCCGTGCCCTGCTCAGGGATATCGCGCTGCCTTCCCTTTCGGAGGAGGACAGAGTGTCGTTGGATGCCGCTCCCACCTCCGACGAGATTGCCCTCGCTATACGCTCGGTCGCTTCCGGCAAGGCCATGGGTCCTAATGGTCTCCCCATCGAGTTATACAAGTTGCGACCGGATACGCTGGCGCCACATCTCCGAGCTATGTTCCTGGCGGCCCACTCGGTGGGCACCCTCCCGCTGGACCAGCGTCTGGCTACAATCGTGGTTATCCATAAGGAGGGGAGACCTCGGGACCGGGTTACATCCTATCGGCCCATTTCGCTACTGAACGCGGAGCCCAAAATTCTCGCCAAGGTGCTGGCCAACCGGCTGGTCGGCGTAGTGGGCGACTTGGTTCACCAGGACCAGTCCGGCTTTATTCCCCATCGCAACACGGCCCTTAACTTGCGGCGTTTGCATGGGGTACTCGCACGTGTCCCGTTTATACGGGAACCGGCCATTTTGGCGTCCTTGGACGCCACCATGGCGTTTGATACGCTTGAGTGGCCATACATCTGGGCGATGCTGGCGATGTTTGGCTTTGGCGCAGGATTCATCAGCTGGGTCAAATTGCTGTATTCGGGCCCATTGGCGCAGGTGGTGGTGAACGGTAGAGTATCGGCTCCGTTCGAGTTGGGCCGGGGCACGCGGCAGGGCTGCCCCTTATCGCCGCTCCTTTTTGCGCTGGCCTTGGAGCCCCTGGCGGAGTGGCTGCGGTGGCATCCTTCCATTCGTGGTCTCCGTTGGACCCCCGAGTATGAGGACCGCGTATCCCTATACGCTGATGACATCCTTTTGTACCTAGCTTCCCCACGTAAATCACTCATAGTGCTGGTTGATGTTTTGCATTCCTTCGGTCGTAACTCCGGTCTTGTCATCAACTGGGCTAAATCGTGTGTGTATGTGCTCTCTGGGGAGGCTCCCATCCTCCCGCGGGGCTGTCCGATCCAGATCGCCCCGCAGGGATTTAGGTATTTGGGTGTCTTCATTACTCTGGACCCGGAGGCCCGGTATGATCGGAACTTGCTTCCCCCCCTCCAGCGCCTGAAAGAGGATGTCGCGCGCTGGCGGCGCTTGCCGCTTTCGCCGCTCGGCCGGGCGGCATTGTTTAAAATGATGTCGCTGCCGCGTTTCCTGTACGCGTTGCAGAACACTATGGACCTCGTTCCAGCGCGCTACTTCCGTGAGGTGGAGAGTTTGCAGCGCCGCCTGTTCTGGGACGGGCGACCACGCATCGCCCTGGCGAAGCTGACGCTCCCATGGTATGACGGGGGGATTGCCCTCCCGGATATCAAACGGTACTATTGGGCCTCCCAGCTGGCTGCGGTTAATCACGGCCTATACGGGCCCGCCTTAAACCCGGCATTCAAAATGGATAAGATGCTGCTCCCGGGTGGGGACTATAATCGAGCGCTCTACTCCAGCGCGCCCGACGCTAGGTTAACGAGCCCCACGCGTGTTATGGTGCGAGTGTGGCACGCGGCTAATGTGGCGATGGGGTGGAAGGATCGTTTGACCCGGGCGTCACCACTATATGCGTCCGAACAGTTGGGCTCCCTTTGGACCTCGAAGGGCTTCGAGAAGTGGGACATGATAGGTATCAGCAAAGTGGGGGATCTCTGGACGAGGGGAGGTTTTAAAACGTTCGATATGCTGCAGACGGAATTCCAGCTGCAGGACAGGGAGTACTTTCGGTACTTGCAGATCCGTCATGCACTATGCTCTGTCTTCCCGGACGTTGCCTCCATCCCGGAGTATTCCCCCCTGGAAGATAGAGTGCTGGATGGACATGTTCCGGACAGCACGATCTCACTGATCTACAATAAGCTGATCAATGATCGCGTGGGATTGCTGACTGCCCTCCGCGAGGCTTGGGTGGCCGATGGATTGGAGCTGGACGACGAGGACTGGACCTCTGCGGTGGCCTCCCCGAAAGAGGTGGCCATACCGGCCCGCCTTCGCTTCGTCCAGCTCAAGATACTCCACAGGGTCTACATGACGGGGCCAAGGCTCCTGCGTATGGGCTATGCTGTGGACGGGCTGTGTAAGCGTGGGTGTGGTGCTTTGGGGACCTTTCTGCATATCTTGTGGGAATGCCCGGAGGTGGAGCGATTCTGGCGTGGTGTGCATGAGGTCCTGCGAGTGGTTACGCATGTGGCGCTGCTGCCTGAAGCGAGGAGATGCCTGTTGAATGTGTGGGAACCTACCGACTACTCGGCGCCACAGACGCGGTGGGTGACTCTGGGGTATATGGTGGCCAAGCGTGATATTGCTCAACTGTGGGGATCCCAGAGGCCCCCGACTGTCTCGGCCTGGAAGGAGCATATGGACTGGTGCATGTTTCGGGAAAAGGTGGTGTATGTGGCGAGCGGTAAGCTTGGGCTGTGGGTGAAAGTGTGGGGCCCCTGGAACGCCTACCGCGGGGGAATCTGTGATCCGCCGTTATTGCCTGATCCGTCGCCTGCCCCGTCCCCTTAGCCGACTTATCTCCCCGGTACCGGGCATCGAGTCTACCCAGCCCTAGTCCTGTTCTCTTCCCCTTCCTTATACTCCTATGCACTGGTAGGGTCCCCCTTCCGGGGGAGCACATGCTGCTATTCCAGATTGTAGATTGCCTTGTGGGTTTGTTTTTATGGTTGTTCGTTAAGCTTAAAATGAAACCGTACAATGGGGTCCGGGTGGTGTGGCTACCAACGTTGCTAACTCCTGTGCATTTTCCTCGCCGCAACATGCGCTTTATAATGTGTATCATATGCTCCTTTTGTCTACTAGCGGCCGGCCGGAAGGTTGTAGGCCCATCTTTTTAATATTTTTGAGTCTTGTAATAAACGGTTTAAAAAAAAAAAAAAAAAAAAAAGTTGAGGCACAGATGTACTAAGATTTGCTAAAAAAAAGAAAGGCAAAGCAGCACATATCGCTTCATTGCGTTACCTTGTGTCAGACACGTGTTACATGGGTGGTGCATGGGTGTTTCCGTGCATCCACCCCTGTATTTTGATGCAAGCCCATATTTACAAAAAAATATAGACATAGGTTAGCGCTAAAATGGTGCACTTACCTGAGGGTGCAGTAACAAGGAGAAATACCTTTATTTCTCCTCGTCATTTCCTCTTTGCATGTGTGCTGCATCGTGCAGCACACATGCAAAGAGGAAATAGCCTCAAAAGATAGTTTTTGTGCAGGTGCGCAAACACTGTCCTGACCACAATGCAGGCACCCTTGCACCATGACTCAAAGTTGCCTGCGTTGGCACTAGGCAGCCACATGTGCTCCAGCGCTCCGAGAGAGCAGCACTGCATCATAAAATATGGCGCTGCTCTGCTCTTTTCCTTTCAAGCATGCAGCACAGCAACTTCACTTGATGTGCTGCATGGAATCTTTGTAAATCTAGCCCTCAATGCGAGACAGTTTGTCATGAATTCACCAATCATTACTCCACCCCCATTTCACTTTCACAACTTGACCCACAATGTATGGGATCTCGGACTAAAGGTTTTATAATTCCAGCACTGCTGTAAGGATCACACACAGGGCTGTAGAAAGGCTTGAAAGCCATTTCAAGGCTTCTTCACATCCTCCTTGGGATTTTCCCAACTTGCTGAGCACCAGAATCCCAGAAGAAATCAACAAATACAACATAGAAAAGTGTCCACCTTGTGATTCTCCCAGAAAACAGCGCCCCAGTGAGCAGGAAGATCAACATCCACTGCACAGCATTTAAAAAGAGGAGCAGCCAGAAGGTTGGTCTTTTTGTTCCTAACCCCATACACCTGACTTTGACCCTCTGCAGTTGAAACTGGAGCACAGGGACAGAAAGAGGAAGAAAGAAGCCAGGCACAGAATACTGGAGGAGTCTAATGTATCGAGGTCTTCATTTCACCTCTTGGTAAGTACTACTACCCCAGCCAGAGTTCACCCCAAATACTGCGGAGTATCTTTGGACAAAATGCTACCCCTGTGATGCAGCACCTGCTTGGCCTGATGCCCGAGTCCATGGACATGTTTCCAACTCCAAAGGCTGGGCCCAAGTGTACTATGAAATCACCCATGCCTTGCTTTCAAACACTAGGTTCTTTAGAAGTGGGTGAGCGAATAAATTAACATCATGAGCTGAGCCACGAAACTGGTAATTCATACAACAAAATATGCAAAGTTGCTTCACAGTTCACAAGAAGTGTATTTTGTTAAAATGCAGCAACGTTTCACCGTAGTATCACAAATTATATAATTGGAATGACAGGCATTTACTAAAAGTGCTAGCTTGAAATAAGTGTGAATTTAGAAACATCTACGCCCCCCTTGCATGACAGTAGTGCTATTAATAAATTAAGAAGTAAGTCAAGTGTCATTTGCACCCTATAAGTGGCCTAGATTCCTAGTCTGCATGTAGCAACATTATAGTCTGTTAAATCAAACACAAGAGATAGATTTGCCTGGGATCACACAATGTTGTCATGCTGGGAAGTCGGGATTGATCCGAGGTTTTCTGCTTTCCCATTGTTCGTTTCAGCCACTAGATGGACATCTCTGTATTTCTCCTGTTTTACATCAAAGGTTAATGTTTTGCCTTTAATGCTTGGCACATGAGGCCAGAACGTGGGTGGCAGATAGAAGTGACATGTAAGTCAATACTCATTTGCACCTTGCATATGTCTTAGATTTTTATCATACATGAAACAACATTATAGTTGATTAAATCACACAAAGAGGTATTTGCCTACCACGCCCAGCAAGGCCTTAGTCCAGCTTCCAATTATTGCTGTATGTGTGTGACAGTGTATAGACCGATGCATGTATGTTACACTTCTTCAATTAAACAATCGCTTCAAGTGTGGTAAATACCACACATTGAGGCACACTTATTTGACAACTTGTAAAAATCACATATTCACTTTTTGTCTCATCCATACTCCAATTGTCCATTTTTCACTTCAAATAAGGGGTGTCTCGCATAATCTTGCTTGCTCTTCCATTACCCAAATATTACAGTTTGGGCAGAAGTATCTAAATGCATCTTAACACCATTAATAATTATTTCCAAATATTTGAAATTGTGTGTTTATTTCCCAATTCTACTCAGTAAAGGTGGAAGAGCTGTTTTCCTTGAAAGGAAGACAATTTGCTTATTTATTTATCTGGAATTTTGAGTGTACTGGATATGGGTGTGTTAACATTTGCCAAGCATAGCTGGTTCTTGTCCTTCTCACCCCTACTTACTGCAGTGATGCTGCAAAGTTTGCGATGTACTGAAGTTAGGCTAAGTATGAGATGAAAGATCACATGCTTACATAGGGCTGGCTCCTTCAGAATGAGGTTACATTGAATATGTGGGCCCACAAGTTACCGTGAACAAGCAGGCCTTCTCCCATGCATCATATCTACGATGAGCAAAGTTCTTGTTAGCTAGCATAGTCTAGTGTAGATTCTGCTTCCTGGCCATAGTTTGTGGTGTCTCACACTGTTCCTACATCTCCACACTTGTGTAATCTTCCTATGCAAACTAGCAATACTCTCTTGCAACGGCCAATATTTTCTTGAAAGTGCTAATTGGAACTGGAATTGGATAGGCCCCTTTCTTGTGAGTTAATTCTATCGGCATTTCCTTTTCATCCTTGGATACTATGTGGATTACAATTATTTTTGGGTGGAGCTGATACCTCTTCCTGTGAAATGTATATTCCATTCTTTGTGTCGGTATTCTGGTGGTACTGATTCCAGGATGAGTTGTCATTCAGTTGCACTGATGAATGTGAGGGTGATTTAAATATAATTATGCTAACAAAAAGACATGTCTGCTGCTAAATGTGGAGGTGACAACCTCTTGGGGGTAGTGTATAATTTGTAAAAAATAAATGCAGAGCCATAAAATATTTTTTAGGTTCCATTGCTGAATGTAAGGGTTAGCATTACCTTTTTGTTTCACTATCCTACACGTTCTGCCTTCACCATTGTTTTTCTATCTCTCTTTCTCCTTCTTTCTTCCCTTTCCTTCTTTCTCTCTTGCTCTGGGTCAAGGCCTGTTGGCGAAAAATAAGCCCCAACCTCCTAAAGTGAGGGCAGGTACATTAGGTGGTGGGTAGGGCTGGGTAAGCATACTTCACATAGGAGAGTGGTCTCACCTCTTGCGAATCCAGGCGGCTAAAGCAATCACATCTACATGGAATTGTACTGCACATGGAATAGAACGCCATGTGGAGTGGGCTGGTGGCGGAATTTGTTTGTTCAATCCTTGGGTAAAGGACATCTTACACAGAGAAAAAGCAACATTATTTTATGTGTAGTTTACAAAAGCGTGAGTCTTCTGCCTAAATCAGAAGTGTTGGCGTATATACTTCTTGTTCCATCTTAATCCACTCCACAGTCTCTGCAAGCAGGCAGGATGGTTTCCAACCATGACAAGGACGGAGCTCACTTCATGACCCATGCCTTGACCACTAATCTGTTGACAAGTTTCAGCCCTGTTTTCTGCAGTTACTAAAGTCTCAAACCCGGCAATGTACCTACATCATACCTTTAGATATTCCCAATTCAACTCTGAGGTTCTAATTATATCAATGTATGAAAAAGGGTGGGTGGCTATGATTCAAATGAATTTTGCATGCTACACATAGGTCTCTACAGTAATAGACTTAACTCAAAACAGGTAAATGATCAGTTCACCACCTTGTTCAACATTTTGCTTTATGTATTAATGCGTTCAAGGGACTTAAAAATCCTCCCAATGGTTTAGATTATTTCTCTACTTCTATTAACCACTTGATTCATGGATGAAGAACTGTTCATCCTATGTTCTTTTACTACTTTTTCTGAGTTCATTTTAAGGTGTGGAGTTAAAGATGAAGGAGTCATACCACAGAGAATTCACGGGCAACTGTAGTAATGAAGCCGGACACGTTGAGGTATTTCAGGTTGATTTATTGAAGTTAAGAAGTTGAGTCCAGAAGTAATAATGTACAAACCCCACTAGGAGCAGCCAGCAGGCAGCTCAGCCCATCTCAACTGTGCCTTTCTTGAGAGACACCCAACATTCCACTGAGCATCATTACACTGTAACATTCTAGAGGCATTGCATGTGAAGAAAGAGGAGAAGGACAAGTATGGACAGAGATGTAAGATACTACATATCTCCCTTTCTTCCTTAACCAAACAACGGATAGAACAGTAGAGAAGTAAAAATACTGGAACAACAGGAACTGGCAAAAAGAGAAAACCTGCATGGAGGGAACAGGAGGGTTTGAACACATAAATAAGTACTCATCCTCCCTTCTCCATAAAACAACGAGAAAGAAAATGGAAAGAGAAACCCAAGAACTACTCCAGACACACCCACTGGCAGGAAAAGTATGAAAGGAGACAGGCATTGAAAAAAAAATGGAAATTGCAAACAGAGAAGCAGGGGAAAGAACAACAAAAGATCCTTCATACTACCCCGTAGAAACAGCAATAACATATAATGTAGATAACTTTGGAATAGCATTACAAAGTAACAGGTCACATATTGAGCAAAAGAAAGGGATAAAACCCATATCGAGACGACCTCGTAAAGGGTCACACATTGAAAAATTGAGGAAAAGTAACCCCCACAACCTAGTGAAGGTTTTATTAAAGAAACATTGAAGAATTGAGAGGGATGAACCCCCATATCGACAACCTCAAAAGGTCAAACATTGGAGAAAAAAAATAGAGAAATATTGAGAGGCAGCAACAAAAATTGACAGCCTCATAAAGGTCACACATTGAAAAACACTGAAAAAATCGAGTAATTGAACTGTTTGAGAGTGACCATTTGAAACCGTGAATACTGTGGTAAGTACAACACAATGTAATCCCAACAAGGGAATACTACTGAAATGCATGCAAATTAATAAGTGCATAGAAATACGCATTCTCTACTAAGGAATACTGCACGCATGCATGCACATTGAGATAATAGAGAAATTGAACTCTCAAGAGATCAAGAGACAGTAGCTAAGGTCATATATATACCCAGTTGAGGCACATAGAAACATCACAGTATACAACCCAGCGAAGGATATGATCTGAGGCAACTGCAACATTATGTAATGTACAAAAGGGTGAACTACCTTTTGCAATTGAAAATTGATTTGACGAAGCATACGATCATGTGAGAGGCAATATAAACAAGAAAATACGAATCACCAATGACCTAGGCACACCTCGCATGACATTAGAAAGAAATCATCATGCGTTGTAAAAGTATGTGCTTGATTAAGGGCTAGAAACATGAGAAACAGCAAGCCAAGTATGAACGTCATTGACATAACGCTAGAAACAGTCTTAACTGGAAAACACATGAAATATAATTCTTGAGAGGGCATAAACATATGCATGTAACCAGAGATACGCAACCCCAACTAGGGAGGACTAGACACATAGTAAAACAGGTAAATGTGAAATCAACAGTGACATTAACAAACTCTACTAGAGATTGAAAGAGAATCCCACGATGCTAGAAATACAGGAGATAAACTTGAACAGTCATTTTAGACTCATAAGTAAAGTCAATAGCGTGTCTGTAACTGCAAAACAATCGTGTGAAATACATTAATAGTACAGTAGTGCTAGTCGAGGTATATGTCAAGTAATTTAAACTTGACGACACTGACCCACTCATAGACCTCAGACATACTCATGACCATGCACTGTTCTGAGTCATTGAAACATCATGCTCTTAGCAATTGAGTTGATGACCGGAATATGTAAAGTAGCCTGGAACAAGCCCCACCAGGAGCAGCCAGCATGCTGCTCAGCCCCATCATAACTGGCTTTTATTAACCAGCACCCAACATTCCGTAGTGCATCATAGTACAGTGACATTCTACTAGAAGGGCATGAAGTGGATAGAGGCATACATAGGAATATACAATAAGCAGGATACAACATACCTCCTTTTCTTCCACAACAAAACAATTTACATAGAAACTTAAAGAGAGGAAAATTTACTGATCTTAACCTGCCAACACACCCACTGGCCAGACAGGTGTGACAGGAGGCAACACAGCATGAGGGGTAGAGATTAGAGAGAAGAGAATGAATGAATAAAGATCTGACCCATTCCTTCCCTGTAAACAACACAACAATAAAGTAATGTATAATGTAAAAAAACTTGACTTGAAGAGTAAAAACTCATACAATAAACTTGAAAATAGATTTGAAACATAGAAAAATACTATAGAAATAATGTACTTAGGGCACAATTGCAATCCCCACTAGGCAAGAATACACAAATCGAAAAGTCGAGAAAATAAAGTCATTGAATTTTGCAATCCCAGCTAGGGAATACTTCACAAATTGAAATTGAGAATTGAATTGAACTTCGTAATCCCTACAAGGGAATGTTGCACAAATTGAAAAATAGAGAAAATCAAGTAATTGAACTTTTGAGAACGTGCAACCTCCACAGTAATGGAACTACATCGCAAACTTCACACGCTGTGAGGAGAAGAGATAAAACAGAAAATAGAACAATTGAAATGCGTAATCCGTACTAGGGTATACAACACGCATGTATGTAATTCGAAGAGGTAGAGTATTGGGGTAATCGAGTAATAGAGTCTTGAAAGTGTGTAACTAATGTGCAAAAATGCACACGATAGAGCTAGATTGAAATTACAAACATGGAATCCTGCAAAGGACAACAATTGAGAAAACTGTAACATAAACATTTGCATTCGCTTACATATCAATTGGATTGAAATTTGACTTGAAAAGAGAATGGGAATAGTCCCCATCCCCAAGATTGTACAATACGTTCAAGTAGACTCTGGAGAGATTTAAAAACCATAAACTAACTGGTTCTGTTGATTGAAATGTTGCAATGCACACCCCTTAAATAAAGAAATCTGAACACTGGAAAAAGCAAAACATATGTGGAGCACAAATTACATATGGCAAAAGTGACTAACAGAAGGCCCGTTTAAAACATGTCTATGCCTTAACGCTCAAAAAATTAGGGAGTTATCTTCTAAAAACACTTGAGGTGATGTTGAGTATACAGTGAGGCAAAAGTACCTCCAGAGTGTCGAAGTCGAGTCAAGGCGTCCCTTTACTGGAGAGCCTCCAAATAAGTGGCAGGAACTACGACCAGGGGCAGGCACATGAACTTGAAATAGAGTCCACAGCCTACCATACGTTAAGACATCAGAACAGGTGGAATCTTTGATGAGGCTAGAGAAAATGACCTAAAGGCAGGACATCTAGAGAGACACAGTGACGTTCGTGGTCCTCTTGAAAAAAAAAAAAGCTTAATTGACAAATAGAGCTTAACTGCTAGACACGGAGAGTGATTGGCAATAAAGTCTCTTGGGCCCATTTGAACTGTGTAGGGTACCTGGAGCTTCCGGTTCCAGCCACAAGATGGCAGCACGCACTGGCGATGCACGCAGTGTGGCTACCGTCACGCTTGTGCATGTAGGAACAAAAGGCAGCAGATTGCACGGAAGACAGAAGAACGTCATAGGCACCATGAAGAAGGTGGAGGTAAGCGCGTGCTCTGGTCCATGGCATGCTTTGAAATGCAAACACAACGGTTGGCAAAAACAAAGGTCTCAGAGGAGTCCAACAATCAAGGACAAAAAAACACAAAGTCTCACTTTGTAAATCGTCTTCAGAGTGAATGTGCTTTAAGAAGGTTTCCAGCGCCGCCACTTGTAGAAAAGAAGCACGCTGCGAGCACATGTTTACTCGAATAGTACTAGTAGATAAATTCCAGTACAATTGCAACAATAGCTTGAACCACTTTGACAGTCATCACACCTCCCTTTGATGTTGTTGCAATTAGCTTGAAATTAAACTCCTCTGCACCGGACAGAAGCAATTGAGTGTGCAAATTCAAATACAGGAAGACTCTGATTACGTAGGTTGTTGAGGCAGTAAAGATTGAAGTAGATGTGAACCTTACTGACCTTACTGTATGTAATAGAACTTGTCCCAACAAAATTGATTGTGTGTGAAACTGAAGACAGGAATACTCCATTCGACAGGAGATGCAAACACAGGCAGTTACTAATTGTAGAGGAACTGTTGAGGCACTGTAAGCGCTCGCTGGGTTGAAATGCGCACTCCTCAAGAAATTGAGGAAGACTTCTACCATAATGTCATAAGAATAGATAAACTCATTCTTGGTTACCTTTGAACACTTTTACCTTGCTATTTGAGGTGCTGCATGGGCACTTGCAATTAATTGACAGCAGATCGAGCCAGAGAATGGGCAAAGGTCTATAGACAATCTGGTAATCTGGTAATGCGAGCTGGTAAGAGCTCGTGCCACGTTTATTTTCAAAACATGAAGGTGGCGGTTGAGAAGTAGAATTAGCCTCAGTGTAGAACAAAAATCATAGTCAAAATAAGACTAACCTGACTTTCCCTCTTGCTCGAAAGGAACGGCAGCTGTGTGACACCAAACACATTCCGCCAATTAGAACAACTTGTAACTGGTTATAGAGATGCAGAAGTCCCACCGCATCTGTATGTGGCTGTAGATGCGAGTGTCAGTGCCATTTCCACAGCTCACCTTAAGAAGCTTTAATGTTGAAAACATCCACAGCAGTTTGAAAATACACCGTAGGTTGTAGAAATGAATCCCTGGGACATCCAAACTTAGTAGAAAACTTGTGCAGAACAGAGCACCTATACATTGCTTCTTGAGATACTGTATGCGCAGCAGGGACTGGGAGACAGCAGGAACTGGAAGGCAGGAGGAGCCCCACTGAAGGCAGTAGAGAGGTTGTAGTAGAAGATTCTCCACTTCCCTTGAAGTTGCAGATGATGAGAACACACTTGAGTTGAAGAATATAGAAGAGGTCAGAGATGTGCAGGATGGGGCGACCGGTGTGAGGTCACTGGTGGGGCTTTGTTTGAAGTTTGAAGATTGATGAAGCCTTTTGAATATCTTGCCTTCTTGAAAATTGACTTCTTGAGTTGAGCACGTTGAGGGTAAGATCAAATCGTCGCCAAAAATTGTAGTAATGAAGCCAGACACGTTGAGGTTTTTCAGGTTGGTTTATTGAAGATAAGAACTTGAGTCCAGAAGTAATAATGTACAAACCCCACCAGGAGCAGCCAGCAGGCAGCTCAGCCCATCTCAACTGTGCCTTTCTTGAGAGACACCCAACATTCCACGGAAGATCATCACACTGTAACATTCTAGAGGCATTGCATGTGATGAAAGAGGAGAAGGACAAGTATGGACAGAGATGTAAGATACTGCAGCAACTTATGTATGTTCTTCAAGTGCTGGCTGTTCATGTACTTAAGGGCCCTAGATACTCTAATGTAATGATGTAAAAGGTCTCAATAATTACTCATTTCTTTTGGTTAAACATCCTGTGGCACTATAGCATGGTCCATAATGTCTGAATAAATATATATGCAGAATATCTAGATATAACTGTGTCTTTCATAGGGAATACCTTTTGCTATGCTCAGAATACCAAATGCAGTATTTAACTTGCATTTTTTTGATAATGGTCAAAGTGTACTAAAATTGTCAGTTTATATAATGGTGGAATGTTAAGTAGGTTAGTAAATTTTATAGTTCTGATATTGCAATGCATGGACTCTGCTCTGTTCTTGATGCCAAGTTTAGTATGCCTAGCTTGTGGCACTCTATGGCTTGTCTACTGTAGTTAGTCAGCCTCCAAACCTCATCATAATTTGGAATGGTAATTCCTTCAGACAGGCAACTCAAGTCACAGGTTTAAGTACTGATCAGGTTTCATTTGTTAAACCTCGCAATGCGCTCAAATGTACTCAGGATAGACATGTTAAGCAAGTGTGAGGTCTTAAGGTTTGAAGTCACTTCTTGTGATGCCACTTCCTGTGAGGTTATGAATCATGATGCCACTTTCTGTGAAGTCACTTCCCTTGATGCCATGTGCGATGACACGCTGTGATGTCCCTTACATAATGTCTAACTTGGTTAGTCCCCCGCACTTCGTTTTTTTTATGACTTGTGCCCTGGGGCCAAGGGGCTTTCATGTTTAGGTCATGGCAGTCCATAGGGTTCCTAAAGCAGCCCCTTATGATGCACCCACCCCCAAAATGCCAGAGTGGCACACTATCCATTAACCAGTCCTGCTAATCCACCTCCGTTGGGTGAAGACGGCTGCAAACCCTCATGTAAGAGCAGTTGGCAAGAGGCTGAGCACTGCTGGGACTTCACTTCAGGGTCAAAGTACATTGGTTAGACACTCTCTGATATCACAGTGAGTGCAAAGCATTCCGAGATTCCTATTGGACCATATGCCTTATGCAATAGAGCAAGTGTTTCTGGTCGAGACGTCACAGCGCTACTTTAGTGAATTTTAATTATTTGTAGCTGGTGTGCGAGATGTCTGGGGCCTGCTCTCCACTGACGGTGGCATTACTCTGTGTGGGATTCAGTCACATAAGCCACAGGCCGCACTAAACACATGCGACAGTTTAAAATGAAACATTGGGTTATAATTTTAAAGGGGTGTACTTAAAGCTCAAAGTTTAATTATACCCTAAGAAATTTTCCAATTTTAAGAAATCATTGTTTTTAACATGAGAGGATGTAATTACGAAGATGGCACACTGTGCTGGGCGCTTTTATTATACACTTCACAGTTTCACTTTGTTATGATTTTCAGTTTTTTTTTCTGAATCACAAAGTAAGTTGCGATATATGATTAGGAAGGGGGGTCCTCTCGGTCTATAAGGTACCTGTAAATCATCACTGACGCTGAAATTATATAGAACAAAAAGTGGCTTTGTAGCTGTGTGCTGTGTACCATCATAACTGAACATGCTGTTTGCATTGCCTCACAACGCGTTTTAAAATGTTGCAGATAAAAAGCATTTTATTCACATGCCAGTCTACTGTAATTCTTTCCTAGTCTTAGTAAAACCTAAAGACCTTTTGTTAGTTAAACAGTATTTACAAATGTACAAGAAAAATCTTAAATCGATGATACACGTTGCTCCAGGAGCGCAACTAGACCCGAACTTCGGGGAGGGACTAACACTCCCAGCCAGTGCTGGCCCTAGCACTGATCGCACACGGTGCAACAGTTTTTTTTGGCGCCCTTCCGCCATTTCTTCCTTCTCCATGAATTCCCTCCCTACCATTCACCAACAATGCACCTCATCTCTCTATAGAACCTTTCTGACAAACATTTCATTTTTTTGTAACGCTGCTCATAGTTTACTCACACTCAGTTCTGTGATCTGCATGGTACACGTTCTTTGTAGCAGGCACCTTAACCCTCTCCAATGTGTGGGTGGCAGGAGTGCCCATGTGAGTGCATGTTGAGCGATGTGATAGTGTGAGAGTAGGGTGGGAGGAGTGACTGCAGGGTGTGCGAGGTCACCATATGAATTTGGGTGCGGATGTAAATGCAGAGTGGGACAAATGAATGCATGATTAGTGATGGGCTTGTTTCAGTGAGATTGCAGATTGAGCAGTGAGGGGGACAAGGGAGTGAAGTGTCACGTAAGTGCAGGGTGAGTAGTGTGCTCATGTGACTGCAGGGTGAGGTACAGGGTGAACAGCACAAGTGCATTGTGAGTGCAAAGTTATCACTGTGAGTACAGGGTGAGTGGTGAATGGTGTGAGTGTATGGTGATCAGTGCGAGTGCATTCTGATCACTGTGAGTGTACTGTGAGCATGAAAGTGTAGGGTGAGAATGAGGAATGAGTTGTCTGAATGCAGGGTGCATTCCTAAAAACTTGAAGTAACTCAGCATGTTATTGACGGCGGCGTAGGGTTTCAGATATAAGTTAAACAATTGGTATTATGGCATTAATCAGAAATCGAAGGTGGAGGAAATAAATAATGTGCTGATCCTGCAACAAACTTCCAGTCTTATGATTTGGGTTGCTATTTCATTATTTTGATTTCCCAGACGGTACAAAAATAAACAGTCACCTAATGCACTTATCTGTGCATATACTTCAAACAGCAAATATAAATAGAAAACACTTTTATTTGTGTTCTAGGGCTGCCTGAATGATCCATGACTGATAACTAAAGGGGACCAAAGACAGATACTTCACATTACAAATGAATACAAACTTTAACCCTATTTAGTGTCAAGACGAGGTCTTTGCAGGCTCTTTAAACGACACATAGCTGGCATTTTTCTTTTGGTGACCCTACTTTATATTCCTTTTCATGAAATGCATTCTCACACTATGGCAAAGGAATAGGCAGAGTGCGGGTGCAGGGGGTACTGGAACCAGAAAAAAACTAAGCTTCGCTAACTATTTTACAACGGTATGTAAATATGCAAATGGTCTTTGAAGACCTGTGAAAAGCACGGGCATGACGGAGATAAGACTCCAGACACTGCCCAGCCCAGAGCAACTCGAACTGCAGCAGCCCGGGCTGACACACACTACGGGGAGGCTGAAGCCAATTTCGCCCTATGGGCATTGCCCGCCTACGTTGCACCCGATTCACAAAGCAATTGTGACTGGCCGTACCGCCATCGGGCATTTCCCTTGGAGGCTGGAAGGATGGGGGCCGGTTTTGCAGTGGTGCTGCAATATCGCCCCCAGTAACAAAAGCAGCAAGCAAGGGTTTCCAGCCTCCTGGGGCCAGGCAGTGCTTCCCTAGGGGCTGGTCTGAGAAAATTACCAGGGCTGCTTTGAGTTCCCAGTCCAGCCATACACTTAAGTGTACAGAGGTAAATAGCACCATTTCACCTAACAACTATCCACAAAAGAATTTTGTTCAGGCGTGAATAGCTTTACTACTATGTAATTCTCGACTATGAGTGCATAGAATTACATAGTAGTAAACCCCACCAAAGGAGTGGGGAGTGGGTGGAGCAAGGCATGGTCTTCCTCGAAAGTTTGTGAACACCCACACACATGCAAGTTTGTGGGCATTCCCAAACTCCTACGTAGAAAGAGGGAAAAAAAGGAGAAATAAACATATTTCTCCTTGTTATACCTCATCTTGGAAGGCATAGCATTCTGATGCAGTCCTAGGTTTACTAGTGTATGTCATTCTGATAATGTGCAAAAACTATGGGTGAAAGCGTGGGAGCACCTGTGCTTCATCTATGGAACACCTTCCCAGCACAGAGTAACGCAAGGCAGCGACTTGTACTGCCTCGCGTTACTCACTCCAGATTTACTATGCCACGCAAACCCACACCAGGTTGATCTGCATGGCATAGTAAATCTCACTGAAGCCCTGGCATTGCCAGGTGCCGCCTTGCATGACGCAATTGCAAAGCAAGGGGTAAGAAGGCTTTCTCTGTATCAAACATCTTTTCTATTGCATCACAGACAGAGAAGAATGACCCCCTGAGAAACTAAAATTGCAGGTGCATTTCAACACCATTTCACTTGTCTCATTTTTCAGTGATGGGAGGTATGAAAATGCAAATTTTCCCCTGGATTTGCATTTGCCATTCCATGAATTGAAAGAAAATAAATTGCCCAGCCCTAGCTGATGCATCATAAATAATAAGTCAGTAAAATAATAAATTATCCAGAGCATTTAATAAACTAACCCCAGACAAAAAGCAAGCTTAAACATTCTAAAAAGACTGCCCTGGTTCAACAAGAAAATCACCAGTTGCTGAAAGATCTTGCATACCTATGAGAGAAAATCCAGGAAGTCCCAATCTCTCTCTCAACTTTGTAACAAATGCAAAAAGCTTACTCCACAATGAGCAGTCAGTTTTCAGGTCTGATCTTCAGAATGTTATAAGAAAAACCTAGGGAGCTTTAAAAGATTACACACAACCATTCCCATGATATTATGTCTCTTCCCTTCAAAGTTCCTCTCTGTGATGACCTACCTATGCACTTTACTCAAAAGATTCAAAAGGTAGCTGCATCTCTGTTCACTCCAGATCTGACCCCAGCTACTATGTCAGTAAAGGATATGATGTGTTATGGTCCTCCTTCAAATCTCAGAAATAGATGTGAAAATGTCCATTATCTGCACTAAGCCTGTGCTGTGTTCTTCTGATCCCATTCCACAATCCCTCACATGTCCTCATGTCATGTCATTGAAATCATAATAGCCTATCACAAGCAAGGACCTGCTGGTGAGCAATTAAAAATGGGAAATGTGCCCCTTTCACTAAAAACATAAGGCTGCCCCTGATATTATGGAACATTATAGACACATTGCACAGCTAGGTTTTCTTACTAAAGATAGTAGTAAAATGATTGGAGATATTCACTCCAGAAATCAACTTTTAGGACAATAAATCAGGGTTCATTTCAGGACATAACATGGAAAATGTCATGCTCAAAATCATTGATGACACACAGATATGTGATGAAGTCAAACAATGCACACTAATACTCTTTGATTTGCTCCTTGACAGTCTTCAATACAATTGCCCACAAATTTATCAGTAGACAAAAAATGCTGAACTGTAATGAACTCTTATGAATGTACTATTTGCTATACCCTTTGGTTCACTATGACCCAAGCCATAAGCCTGGACCTTCATTGTAAGAAAATCACGAAAAATTGAAGATTTCACCTGATATCGCAGCACGACATGCAACCCTTTATCCAACAAGACTTCGAGTGCATTTTTCCGCCACTGTTGATCTTATGTTTTGTACATGGAGACACACTACTCACAGGACTACCTATGCCACACCTAGCTCCCTCAAAGCTAATCTTTACTCTGCAGCCAGTCATTTACCAAGAATAGAAAATTTGACAGGATCACACCCACTACTCTAAACTGGCTTATTACATTGGGCCTGATTCACAAAGGTAAACTTACACTTTTGTGGACGTTCACTCTTTTTCAGTATTCACAAACAAAGAATTTAATAGTAAGTTTACAACTGCGGAGACTCCGCAGTTGGGTTCGAGAACTTGGCACGTTAAAAGATAGAATAGTCCTATCTTTTTATGTGTGAAGTTGTCTACCCGACTGTGGAGTCTCCGAAGTCGTAAACTTACTATTCAATCCTTTTATTCGTCAATACTGAAAAAAGTAAACTTACACTAAAGTGTAAGGTTATATTTGTGAATTGGATCTATAATGTCTCACACACAAGGCCATAACCCTTTATATTAAAATATCTGCTATGCTAAAATAAAGTAAGACAGTTCACTTTACAGTTAAAAAGTACAAAAATCCATAAGTTAAAAATTACAATTAAAAAGTTACATTGTTAAATTTTATAGCACCAATGAAGTAAAAAGTAGTAAAACCAAAGGTTGACCCGAGGGAAACACATTATGACGGTGGGTACAGACTCAAGTAGACAATCTATTGGGGGCAAGTACTCAGTGACAGTTGCACAGGGAACGAAGAACGTCTATACCTCGACTATTTTTACATCCTGATATCTTTAGTTCCAAACCTTCTCTTTACTTCACCCTCCCATACATAACATTGAAATGACCTTTACCTCTTTCCATTTACTTTGTCATGCCTCCACCCATCCCCTATCAGTCACTACAAATTTTACTGTGAGGTTGCTTGCATAATGTTAATTTTGTTTAATTACATTGTATTATTACTAACCCTTTCCTTACCTCAAACTGGATTAAATCACAATCTTCAATTATTTTAAATCGGTAACTAATTTTAACCCTAATTTAAATTAAATTAAGTTAAATTATAATTTATTATAGTAAATTCTAAATGTAAACTAATCCCTAACATGTATATTCTACACAATAAATTAAAATATTAACAATGATATAGTAATGCAAATGCTAAAAAATTGCATTAAATAAATTCTTATTCTGTCCTTAAACTACAGTACATTAAAATAATGATGAAACATATTTCTCCTGTAATTCTATTTGAAACAGTATCTTTTAATAAATACATCTATTTTGATTAAATTCAAATATTTCATTAAAGACTTTACGGAATGTAACCCTTTACTTGTAATGAGAGCCATTGCAATTGTTTTCTTCTCCTTCCCATTTGAGAAACCAGGATAGCTGGGAATAATTGAAAGGATAAGTACATTAAAGGGTATCAGTATAAGCCCCAAAATTGTCATCTTGACTGACTTCACTTCACAGAAAAGTACATGGATATCATTTTTTCTTTGTTTAGTAATTTTTTATTAAGTTTTCAGAAAGAAGAGAAAAAAAGAAAAACATTATCAAGCGAATGAGCACATTTGTGAATAAAATACAACAAATTAATATGTAAGGAAAAAACATGAGCAAATAATTTGAGAGAAAAAGAGAAGAAAGAAAGAAAGAAAAAAGAGGAGAGAAAGAGAGAGAAAAGAGAGAAAAAAGGATATATGAAAATAGAAACAATAAAAGGAAGTTAGAAACTTAGACGCAGGTGCGTATGTAGAAAGATAAGAAGTAAAGGGTAACCATAGTAGGTCAGATTTAATTTTCTGAGAAAGAGTAAGAGAAGAGACATTAGCAATTCTATGTTCATCACAAATATAGTTCCACCAAGTTAACGATGATAATTTAGAGTTGTCTTTCCAGCAGGACAAAATCACTTGGAATGCTAGAGCAATAAATAGACCAAATAACAAAGATATAGGAGTAGAAACATCCAAAGTAGGCTTGATAATGGAATATTACATTCAAATATTTTCATACATTTTCATACATTTAGACCAAATAGATTGCCAAAACTTCAATTCATTAGAACATTCATAAAGTTGATGAATTAAAGTCCCAGTGGACTCAGAACAGGACCAGCAAAGGGAAGAGGAAGTAGGGGAAAACTTGGATATACAAGCAGGGGTAATTACCGCTCTGCTATAAATGAAGTAAAGGGATTGAGTAATACGGGCGGCATTAGAGGTTTTAAATAACTTGAGCCATAATTTCTCCCAAGAAGAAATAGAAAGCGATAAAGATAAATCCGCTTCCCAGAGTAATTCTGTATGAGATTTAGAACGTTCAGTAACAGGCAATAACAACATCTTATAATTAGAAGCAGCCTTAGGCCTATGATCCTGAGGAACACTATATATCGGTGTGGGTGGAATAAGTGAGGGAGAAGCTAGTGGAAAATTGTTAGCTGTTAAATAGGACTGCAAAGTTGTTGATATTAAAATGTACTCATTAAGAAATTAACTAGGTAAGTTATATTGCAACTGTAGTTGGGAGAAGGGTATAACAGAATTATGCTGGATTAACTGATAAATATAATTCCCTTCTCCTTCCAATGTTTGTAATAAAAGGATTTACGTCTATATTTGATACATTTATTATACCAGACAGTAGAGGACAAAAAACACTGATATGGATCTAGACAATCAGACAAAATATTATATAATAATTGTTGGGAAAATTTTAGAATAGGATTATCTGATATGAAAGTACAATTAGACATGTATATTATGTTTCTAAAAGAAAAATCTTGTAATAGTTAACGCTCAAAAACAATCCAGCGAGGGATAGGGATATCCGCAAAATCATGAACTTAAGGCAAACAAATTACGAATTAAAAATGCAGAGTGATATGATTTAAAATCAGGAAAATGCACACCACCTTCTGTTTTGGGACGTTTGAGTTTCATAAGAGCAATGCGGGGGTGTTTGTTATTCCATAAAACCTTAGTACATATAGAATTAATATGAGACGGGAATCCGAAAAGGTAACGTATAGTGTATAAAGGACATGGGGAACGATCATCATTTTAATAGTATCTAATCTAGCCCACCATGACAAATGAAGAGGGGACCAAGAAAGAAGTAGTGATTGCAATTTGGTAAATAGTGCATTAAACGTATATCTAATTGTGGTATATAAGTTAGAGGAGAACCAAATACCAAGGTATTTAATTTTTGTGGGACACCAGGTAAAATTAGTATTAGTATTGTTAAACATATATTGATAGCAGAGAGAGTTCAAGGGTAAGACTTCTGTTTTAGAAAAGTTCAACTTATATCCAGAAATGGTGGAATACAACTGAACCTCATCCAAGAAGTGAGGGAGGGAAGTATTGGGATTAGACATATATACCAGAATATCATCAGCATATGCTGACAATTTAGCTTCTATAGAATTATGTGTAAAGCCAGAAATGGGTGTATTAGCACGAATGAGTTCAAGGAAGGGTTTAAGACATAAAACAAATAACAAGGGTGAAAGGGGACAGCCCTGACGAGTACCCCTCTATAAAGTAAAAAAATTAGAAAAGCGGTTATTCGCAAAAATACTGGCACGGGGAAAAGAGTATAACAATTTAACATAAGAGATAAAATTAGGTCCAAAACCAAACCATTGAAGTGTATTAAACATAAATTGCTAGTTTATATGATCAAAAGCCTTTTTGGTATCTAAGGACAATGCTGCAAATGGAGACTTGTACTTCCTCCTGAAGGAGATAACGTTAGCAAACATACGAGCATTATCAGCCGCCAATCTGCCCCTAACAAAACCAGCCTGATCAGTTTTGACCAATAGTGGAATAATATTTTCGAGTCGAGAGGCAAGGATTTTAGCAAATATCTTACAATCATAATTAATTTATCAAATGGGACGGTAATTTTTACAGAGGGAATGATCCTTATCGTGTTTAGGAATAAGGACAATCAAGGCCTCCATAAAGGAACCAGAAGCTTCCGAATCAGAAATAAATTAATGAAAAAGGGCCAGAAGTTTGGGAGCAAAAATTGAGGAAAAAATAGAAAAACATTTGACAGAAAGACCATCAAGGCCTGGTGCTTTCGATTTTTTAAGGATGTAATGGCATCCGTTAACTCTTGAAGAGTAACCTCTTTTTCTAGTAATTCAAATTCATCAGGTAGCGATGGGGGTTTAGGGAGATCCGAAAAAAAGGTGTGTAAATTTTGATTAGAGGGATTTGTGTCATCAGAATACAATGATTTGTAATAGTCATGAAAAGCAATAGCAATATCTTCATCAGGGGACGCTAAATTGTTAGTATTTTCATTTAGAATAGGACCAATACTCTTATGTTCAGATTTAATTTTTAAATAATTGGCCAGCATCTTGCCTCCTTTATTTTGACCCTTGTGATACTTGGACTTAATTTTAAGAAGGACATTACAAGCATCAACTGTAGCAAGTTTGTTAAGAGCAGATTTGGTCTTAATTAATTCATGAAGAACAGAGGGAGATCTAGAAGTAAAGTAATTGTGTTCCAGCAGTTTGAGCTGTTGTAATCGAGTAGTATATTTGGCCTTTGCAATTTTCTTCTTTTTTGTTGAATAGGAAATAGTAAAGGCAATGAATGAGGCCTTAAAGGCATCCCAATTATTAGGAATGGAGGTGTCCAAAGCATTATTGATAGTAAAAAACTTGTTAATAAAAGCAGTAGCTTCAGCTATGAAAACAGTGTCTGATAACAAAAAATTATTAAGTTTCCAACAACCAAATTTTGGAGAACTCAGGGAAAGGTCAAAAGCAGAAATGACAGGGGCACAATCGGAAATAAAAATAGAACCAATCTTGGAAGATTGAACAGATGGGAGTAAGGGTTTACTAACCAAAATATAATCAGTTCTAGAATGGGTATGGTGAACATTAGAAAAAAAAGTTAATTCAAGGGAGTCAGGGTTACAAGTCTTCGAACATCATATAATGAACGAGAGGCAATGGCAGATTGAAATGATTTATGGGATTTATCAGGATTAAATTTACACTTGGATTGTCTATTAGAGAATGGATCCAACCATTGGTTAAAATCCCCAGCAACAATAATATTTGGGCCATCAATGGAGGAAAGTAAAATCTTAATACTATTCCAAAAGTCAGGATCTGGCTTAACAGGGCCATAAATATTCAATAGGACAAGTTCTTTATTTGATATAACAACCTTAGCCATTACCCAGCGTCCATCAGCATCACAATGCGTAGATAAAATTTGTACATGTAATGACTTATGACATAGTATAGCAACACCACCCTTCCGATTGGATGCTGGAGAATAAACAACTTTACCCACCCATTGTCTCTTTAATTTAAGCAATTCTGTTTCATTACAGTGCGTTTCTCAAATGAACGAAACATACGTATTCAGTTTAGACAAATGAGAGAGTACCTTTTGTCTTTTGAGGGGATGTCCAAGACCACGAACATTCCACGTAACAACATTACATATCTTGGAGGGAAGGTAACACATGGATGGAGATGATACACTTCAGGAGAACAGCTTTTGTCTTTTGACGGGGTGTCCCAGACCACGAACGCTCCACTTGACAACGTTACACATATAGGAAGGTGGGATAGGAAGTACATGAATGGAGATGATACACTGCAGGGGTAAAGTTGGAAACAAAACAAAAAACCATTTAATAGAAAAAAACAAGACAGTATACACAACAACAAATAACACAACTAAGCACATGCATCTTACAAAATTCAAAAAGAGAACTAACAATGAAGAACAGAGAAAGAAAAGGAAATAGGAAAAAAGATAAGTAGATCAAGGAAAGAGATCCAAGTCTAAGACAAAGAGTAGACGAAATGAGCATGGAGAGCAACAGCACCAAAGACAGACGAAATGACAGAGAGAGAGATATAAAGGGATAAGAAAATTAACAGCCATAAGGAATCAGATAATGAAGAAGACAAGAAAATTAGAGACGTTGGGTAGAACCATCAACAGAATTCAGTGACAGACTCTGGAGAAAAGATTTCAATTTAGCAGGATCGTCAAATGAACGAGTTGAGCCCTCATGAGTAATTTTACACAAACAAGGGTGCAAAATGCCATAACGAATATGCAACTGTCTCATTTGAGGGCGAAGGGCCAGGAATTCCTTTCTTCCTGCATTAGTGGCTTTAGAGAGATCTTGAGAGAGATAAACCGTATGACCAGACCAGATGAGGCGATGCTTCACTTTTGCTGCTGTAAGACACGCATGGGATCTGTAAATTCCAGAAATAACATTATTATTCCTCTAGGTCTTGAAGAGTTTGGTTGAAAACGACCAAGACGATGAGCACGCTGAATATTTAATGATGGTTCAAGTGGTAGGTCTAAAAGTTCCGACAGGAACCTCTTTAGAAAATAAAGGAAGTCTGGACCCTCCAAATTCTCAGGTAAGCCATAAAGGCGGAGATTTTTACGTCTATTGAGGTTTTCAAGATCTTCATTGTGAAGCTTAAGACATTGAATTTCCTGTTCCAGGAGAGGAATCTTAGTTGATACATCATGTAAGTCACTAATGCGTTGCTCTATTTCAAATACTTTGGCTTCCATACTAATCCACCCGTCTTCAATTTGTTGGAGATTTTCGTTTGTAGAAGACATGAAATATTTCAGCCCCCTCACCTCATCAAGAATAGCATCAAGAACAGAATTTTGAGATGACAAGATAGGAGAAGGGGGTCGTTCTTAGCTCTCTTGGGTTTAGTACCAGAGGTTGTAGCTCTCACCGAGGTTGGAATTTCACTGGCAATCGTGAAATAACGAGAAGGACGATGAAGCACCTTTAATGGAGGTCTCAACCTGCCCATATGCTGTATAAAACACACTGCAGCGTTAAACAGAGACGTAGAGGAAAGTCAATACAAACCAGAGAAGAGTAAAAAAGATGAAGCCTATCTTCACATCATCTTCTTCTGAGAAAAGGAAAAAAAATGTGCACAGCAAATATGCGCATGCAAATCAAGGCACCAGCAAGTAAAAATGGATAGGGTGAACAGGCGACAAAGTCATGATATACTGTGCTTTGAAAGACAGGCAAGGCTGGATAAACAAGTGCTCATGCTGAGAAATAGCAACACTTAAGAAGAAAATAAAGCAAAACATTGTCGAGCGTTAAATGCATAAAAATCACAGGTTTACCACAGACTGAAGCATGTAATAGCGAGCGGCAGGCATAAAATGGCGGGCGCTCGCGTTCGTGAGGAAAATTCACAGCCGCTACCGCTGGGTCACACAGCCTCGTTCTCGGCGTCGAAACGGCTCCAAATGCCGCTCCGACCCTTCCAAATCATGTAGGCGAAGGAGTCTTGTCCCCAAAGCGAGCAGAACATTCTGAAATCTTGAACAGAGCTCTGCGTATGAGCGGAGCCCAGCCTGAAGCTGCCATCTTGTCTCTGCGCGAGACCACGCCCCCCAAGAAGTACATGGATATCTAAGACACACACTACACCCCATCTCCCCCTTCTTCTAAATATGCATTAGGCTTTATTGCCCCCACACTCTATTTCCCTTTTAGTTTGCCTGGAAGAGCGCAGGGACACCAAAGAGTCAATGTACAATTCCATCTATTCTCCTGAAATGCCTGGCTCTTGATCTTAAATACCTCCCCCCTCCCCCAAACCCTGTGCCCTCCTCCCGTAACCTGTAACCTCACTACTAATTCAGCAACCACTGACCAGATATTGATTCCTTTTTCAACCCTATCCTCTATTCAATCCTGTTAGGGTGCTCTCTTCCAAATCATCTCTACTTTTACTCTTGCTTCTTCCAACCTAATCCTATATTCACCATCTTGGCCATCATTCTGGCCTCCTTCCCCTAGTATATTTGGTGTCCTTGCACAAGGGAAAGTTGAAGTGACTGACCGGTCCCTGAGAAAATGCTTCAATGGCTGTTGTAGGAGAGTAGGATCTGCTTCACATGGGTACCCCCACGTTTTGCTGGTGTTTCAGTTTTTCGACCTTAGTCTGGCTGTGGCCCTGCTAATCAGGACCACAGCCTAGCTGCTTCCTCTCTAAAATAGTTTGCATGTACATCAGGTACATATCTAATTGGATTCTGGAGTACCTTATACGCGTACCTCAGAGGCCTACCAGGGGCTGAAGCATGTATTATGCCACCCCTGGGAAGCACTCCAAAATGGCACCACAGGTCTGCTACTGCAGCCTGGGTAAGGGTGTGCTTGCACCCCTTACAGTGGTATAGGCTACCTATATCACTACCATTGCACACACATATAAAAACTATAAGTTACTCCTATGGCAGGCCTTAACAATCCTGAAGGTGCTTGGTTTTTATGTGAGAGGGTGCCCCTGCATGAGCAGAGCCCCCTGCAGCGTTCGGAGTATCTCCACTGATGCTGTTTGTGGTGCAGCCTAACCATGTACTCTTAAGTGTATTATAACCTCGCGGTAAATGCTAACTTTGGGATGGCTGCACGGAAACATGTCATGTTTGGTGTCAAGCGCTTTGGAATACTACCCCCCTGCCAGTTCTGGCGGCGGGGGTAGCATTCCACCCTTCTAGAGGGAGAGACATGTTCACACTGGTCTAACCCGGTAGGACTTTCTTGAGCCCTGGCATCACAAAATGGATGCCTCTGCCACAGACACGGGTCTGGCCTCCTGCTGCTGACCGAAACTCCGGCAGGGGAGGCCTGGACATTAGGTTTCCTGTCCCAGGGAGATGTAACCACCTCCCCAGACAGGCAGATGTGTATTGGGGCTGGACGGGAGCACTCTCTGGAGCTTTGAAGTCCTGCACTGGGGGCACATTTGGTGTCCCTGTGCATAGACCAGTTTAAACTGGTTGCAGGGGCTACCTGCCCCTGCTCTGGCGCGAAACTGGAGAAAGGAAATGGGTGTAACCACCCCTCTTTCCAAACCCTCCCATAGGTGGGTCCCTAGAGTATGTCCAACCCACAAACTAGTATAAGTATGGGAACCCAGTCCTCGTGACTTTAGATTACCCTGGACGAATCTCTGCAACATATATCCTCGACCTTCGACGTTCTACTTTGCTTAGAAGACTGAAGAAATCTCCCTTGGGGTCAAGGAGTGACTCCCCTACCTGGCAGGCACCAAAGAAGCAACTGACCTGTCTGCATCGCTGAAGCTCCCGTCGGACGCCGAAGTCTTTGCATCACCAGAGGTAGACTTCCAGACTTCCCCGAGGCTACCCTGAGTCCACAGCAAAGCTGAAGCCCGTGGCTATCGTGGGTGACGTGGAACCGTGACCCCTGGACACCGTAAACTTTTGCAGCAACACTATCTTCCTGGTCCTCCTCGAAGTTGTGCTTTGGGCTCCGAGTAGCCCCAGCCTTAAGCACTTCCTGCACCGAAGATTGCTGGCCTCCACTCCACGAGTGACCCGTGGGCCAGTTTCAAGTGCGACCGCTCGAGGCTCCTTTTTGATCGCTAGCCCATTGGCTAGTAGGTCCCCACGAAGGCAACTCCTCTTCTAATTGGGCTTTCCTGGTTGCTCCCGACGTGCCCAGACTTACCCTCTCTGGGTGAGTCCCTCAGACCTTGCTGGTCTGCACCGCAGTCCTTTCTCTGCTTTCCAGTAACTTGCCATTGCCAAGGCTTGTTGGGTACAATCTGGTCACCCACACGGCAGCACTCGACAGACTTTGTGTGACAGCTCGAATCCAGCTCCTGGTCATCATCGGCGCCTTCTGGACCTCGTGGCTGAAGAGTCAAGACACCAATCAACTCACCTGAAGCACCCGACATCTGTGGGCATTGGTCCATCCTGCCCTCGGTCACTGGCTAGTGACCCAGACTCTGTCCCCTCTGCTTTTAGGTTCCTTCCATCCTAGATCCAGGCTTGGATCTCTTCGGACACTTCTATTCACGGCAGCAGCAGTTCTTCGCCAGCTTCCATTGTAATCGACGATGCGACCCGACACCAAAAGACACCTATGCACCCGGCTTCCCTGGCTGAGGTAAATCGAGTACTCCGGTGCTCCCATGGGTGCTAGCCCTAGAACTTCTTAAGTCCAAAAGGGTTTGGTTCTGACTCGATTCTAAGTGTCCCTAATCTTTAAAATTCCAACCGCGACGTTGCCCAGAGAAGCTAACGGGAACCCGCGGTTGTGTTCACACACTGCATACAGTCCCCGTGGGTCCCCTGTGTCACTACCTTGGGTGGTTTCTTGGGGTCCCAGCGATTCTACAGGTTCTAGGCCTTGTGTCTAGTTCAGTTGTGGTTCTTATACCACTTTTTTGGTATATGGTTTGGTACGTCCCTAGGGCCCAAACGTGTATTTGTGCTATTACTGTTGATTGCTAACTTGTAAATTAAGTACTTCGAACTCCAGTCTCATAAAGAGACTAGAGGGGTGTGTTTAATCTTAAATACATATCTTTTAAATATATACCTGGTGTGGTTGTCCTTTCATTTGATCATTCAACTGGTAAAACAAGGTGCTTTACATTCCTTCAAGACTCAGCCTCAAGGCTGCTCTCCATAGCTACCACTAGGATAGCTTTCAATAAAGGTTGTCTTTAACCAATTCACCAAAAGGTGTTGTTTGGACTGATACAAGGTGCCCACTAAAACTAGTGGACAGCATATATCAGGCCACCTTCTCACATTGGTGGCAGCGTGTGGGATTCCAGCTTGCTATTGTTTTACCAGATAATCTCAATTGAATTGATCAACTGAAAACCACTAAAGGTACCTTAGGTACATATAATATCAAGTTTAGCTACAGTAAGTTCTACTGAACTTAGAGTTGTGTGTTAAGGGATAGCACACCCTTTCTACAACTCAAGAGTTTAGTAGGCCACACTAGTGTAGGTAGTGCAATACCCCACACCAAATTAGTAATGTCTAACCAGCCAGGAACCAGTGAGCTCCTTCCATATAAATATGAGGATCTCTCCTTTGCTCAGCTTAGGGCCTTATGTTCTATTAGGAAGCTGAAGACAGGCACAAGCCCAACCACCCAGCACCTCATAAAGATACTTAAGCTGGATGATATCTCAGGGCCTAGTGGGCCTGATGGGGTAGGCAGTGTGGGTGGGACAGCAAGTGAGGTTGGGCCTAGGGGTGGAAACTCCCCTGTCCCTAACTCTCATGCTGACCAGACTGGTGACAATGGCCAGAATCTGGTGAACCCAGCTCTCCTGGATGAGGATGAGGAGGATGACAACAATGCTCCCTCCTGTATTCCTCCAGGTAGAACTGAAAGTAGGGCTAGAAGGGATAGATCTCTGTCAAGGGGATCTGTCCAGTCTAACTCCTCTATAGGGCCCTCTTCTCTTCTCACAGAGGGAGGGAAACCTCCCAGGAGAGGGGAGAGAGACTGCTGAGGTATGAGCAAGACAAGTTCAACCTCAGAAAGCAGCAGATGGTCTTAGATAGGGAAGCCCTAGAGCTCTACAGAGCTAGTAAAAAGGAGGGACTAGAGTCCCTTGGTGGCAGCAATTTCCCTAGAGATAGGGAGAGGTCTTATGACCATAGAAAACTAAGTAAGATGTTCCCTCCCTACCAGAGTGGGTATGACATCCACAAATGGATAACTGCCTTGGAGAGGGCCTATAAAGTACAGAAGGTCCCTCAAGGTCAGTGGGCATTAATCTTATGGCTCTCCTTTGCAGACAAAGGTACAGATAAGCTCCTCACTGTAAGAGAAGAGGATGCTGATGATTACCAGGTCTTGAAAAGTACACTAATAGATGGGTTTGGCCTAACCACTGAACCATACAGGTTAAAGTTCAGAGATACCCAAAAAGCACAAAATCAAGACTGGTTTGACTTTGTTGACTGTGCTGCTAAGGCTCTGGAAGGTTGGTTGTTGGCCAGTAAAGTGTGTGACTTCATAGGATTGTACAATCTGATAATGAGGGAGCAGATTCTTAATAACTGTCAAAATCAGCTGTTGCACCAGTACCTGGTAGACTCTGATCTGACCTCTCCCCAAGAATTGGGAAAGAAGGCAGACAAAGGGATCAGAACCAGGGTGAGGCAGAAGGTACAGAACCAAGGTGGTGACCCAAAGAAGCAGGATTCTAAGAACTCTGACAAGGGTAAAGACCAGACGTCTTCTCAAGGGCCCCACAAATCTTCTAATGGGGAGTCACAGTCAAGTAAGGGTAAAGGCCAAAAGAAACCTTGGTGCAAAATCTGTAAGCAGAAAACTCACTGGACCAGTGACTGCACCAAGGCCAAAGAGAATACTCCAGCCCCCACCAATGCCCCTAAGGCACCTGCTCCCCCTAGTGCAGTTACAATTGGTGATGGGAATACACAGAATAAGGGTGTAGTAGGGTTGACCCTGGGTTCTGAGATGGACTCTGGCCTAGTCAGAGTTCCAACTCAGCTGTGCTTGTCTGTGATGGGGGCACGGATATGTCCCCCTGTGTGAGTCCCAGTAATCTGGGCAAATACAGACAACAGCCTTTCATAAATGGAGTAGAAGCTTGGGCATTCAGGGACACAGGAGCAAGTGTCACAATGGTGACAAAAGATCTTGTGGATCCTGGGCAGATTATACTTAGACCATTTTCTGGCAGTTGTTAACTTCTCCTGGGGAGGGGTAACTGGCATTAAGAAGGTTGTGGTAAGTGCAGACCTACCAGTACAGTGCTTGCTTGGCAATGATCTAGAGACTTCAGCTTGGGCTGAAGTGGAGCTCAGGACACATGCAGAAATGTTAGGGATCCCTGCTCATGTCTTTGCTGTGACTAGGTCACAGGCCAAAATGTCTATAGCTGGACAGTCCCTGGATTCTGGAATAATGGACCAGGTGCCTCACAAGAGGAGGAGCAGTAGGGTTAAGGCAGAGCCTTCCCATCTAACTCAGAATGCTGATCAGTCTCCGCAGGGAGATGATCTTGAACCTGAAGAAGGAACTGTCCTAGAGGAGCTTGAACCTGACCAGGTTGAGTTCTTGGGGACAGGGGGCCCTTCCAGGTCTGATCTGAGCCAGGAGCAGAAAACCTGCCCCTCTCTTGAACCCCTCAGAAAGCAAGCTGCTGATGAGGCTGCTGGGAATGCTAGTGGCACCAATAAAGTTTATTGGGATGATGGACTCCTTTACTCAGAGAGTAGAGACCCCAAGCCTGGTGCATCCAGGAGGTTGGTTATACCTCTGATGTTTAGGGGTTTCCTATTGACACTAGCCCATGATAGTCCCCTAGCAGGACACCTAGGCCAGAACAAGACTTGGGACAGAATTGTCCCTCACTTTCACTGGCCCCACATGTCTGAGGACACAAAGGAGTTTTGTCGCTCCTGTGTAACCTGCCAAGCCATTGGCAAAGCAGGTGGCACTACAAAGGCCCCCTTGATACCACTACCTGTGGTGGGGGTGCCCTTTGAAAGGGTAGGGATTGACATTGTTGGTCCCATGGATCCCCAAACAGCATCTGGGCACATATTTATACTGGTGGTGGTGGATCATGCCACCAGGTACCCAGAGGCAATTCCCCTAAGGACCACTACAGCACCTGTGGTGGCAAGAGCTCTCTTGAGTGTGTTCTCAAGAGTAGGCTTTCCTAAGGAGGCAGTATCTGACAGGGGTGCAAACTTCATGTCTAGTTACTTGACTGCTATGTGGAAGGAGTGTGGAGTGAACTACAAGTTCACCACACCCTATCACCCACAATGCAATGGTTTAGTTGAGAGATTCAACAAAACCTTAAAGGGCATGATTAAAGGAGTCCCAGAGAAGCTTAAGCGAAAATGGGACCTACTCTTGCCCTGCCTTTTAATTGCATACAGGGAGGTGCCTCAAAAGAGGGTTGGCTACAGCCCATTTGAACTATTGTTTGGACACCCTGTCAGGGGTCCATTGTGTTTGGTGAAGGAAGGATGGGAGTTACCTCTCAAGCCCCCAAAGCAAGACATAGTGGACTATGTACTTGGTCTCCGCTCCAGGATGGCTGAGTACATGAAAAAGGCAAACAAAAACCTTGAGGCTAGCCAGGAACTGCAAAAAGCCTGGCATGACCAACAGGCTGAACTGACTGTTTACCAGCCAGACAAAAGGTGTGGGTGTTGGTCAGCCATTGAGAGGGAGGCCTTTGCTGTGGTTTGGGCTCTGAAGAAGTTGAGGCCATACTTGTTTGGTACTCACTTCCTTGTTCAGACAGACCATAAGCCCCTCTTATGGCTAAAACAAATGAAGGGTGAAAACCCCAAACTGCTTAGGTGGTCCATTTCCCTACAGGGGATGGACTTTACAGTGGAACATAGACCTGGGAGTAACCATGCCAATGCAGATGGACTCTCTAGGTATTTCCACTTAGAACATGAAGACTCAACTGGTGAAGGTTAGTTTAATGTCCCTGCGTTTGGGGGGGGGGGGGGGTGTAGGAGAGTAGGATCTGCTTCACATGGGTACCCCCACGTTTTGCTGGTGTTTCACTGTTTTTCGACCTTAGTCTGGCTGTGGCCCTGCTAATCAGGACCACAGCCTAGCTGCTTCCTCTCTAAAAGGGTTTGCATGTACATTAGGTACATATCTAATTGGATTCTGGAGTGCCTTATAAGCCCCTAGTATATGGTATACTATGTACCTAGGGCATAGGTACCTCAGAGGCCTACCAAGGGCTGAAGCATGTATTATGCCACCCCTTGGAAGCCTCAGAGGTACCTATTCCCTAGGTGTCACAGCTGTCACCTGAATAGCAAGAGGGGGCTGCAGATGTGCTGAAGATCTGGATTACTTGTGTCACTGTGATTGTTGACATGAAAACTTAATCTGTGCTTCCAATACGCTTCCCTCGCTCAGCTAGTCAAATCCTGTGGTTTTGAAATACTCTCTTATGCAGAAAATACCCATTTATGCATCTCTTTTAGGCAGGACATTGAGAATGTTAGACATCGTTTTATGGCCTGCATGAGGAAAATTGCCAGTTAGGCAATAAGTTATCAATGAAGGAACTGGTAACATCCATCTGTGGCATGTGTTTTGGGACAATGCGTCTTCTCAGGAGGCTCTTTCGGTGGTTTCCACTGAATTCTCGGAATACCCTTGCCCAAGCTCTGATTATCAGTCACCATGACTATGGAAATGCACTTTTAGCAGCCAATGAATCCCTTCTATCTAAAATGCAGGTGGTACAAAATACTGCAGCTCCTTTGGTTAACAAACAGCTACCATGGCACATCCTCAGTCCCTCTGCTCAAAGCCCTTCATTGGCTACCGATAAGGAAAAGTGGAATAGTCAAACTACTCTGCCTGACGCATAAAGTTTTGTTCGGCAATGGACCCAAAAATATCTCCAGGACAAACTGGTTCCTTATCTTCCTAGAAGAAATCTTAGATCAATGAGTCAACTTCTTCTTTGTCCCAGGCATATTCGTACATCTAGGTATGGTGGATGAGCTTTCTCTTACCCTGCATCTTACCACTGGAACAAGCTTCCCCTGTTCATTAGCGCATGCACTGAGTTCTCAGGTTTTAAAAAACTCCTTAAGACCTGGCTGTGCTAATGACTGTTTTTCTATTTGTCTGTTGCTTCAGCACCAAGCTGCCCCTTCCGGTGTGAGTCACTACGCTATACCAAGTATCCATTAACATAACATCTGACGCATCCCTGTGCTTTCCCCTGCGTTGGTGCACAATTGTCTGCCATGCAACAAAGCAGGCACCCTTGCACCTTGGTGCGTTGCAGGGATGATTGTTTTTGTGCAGAAAAACAATCATTGATGGTGTTTTCATCTTTCTATATGTGCTGCAGAATGCAGCATGCATAGAAAGAGGAAACAACGAGGAGAAATAAAAGTATTTCTCCTTGTTGTGCCTCCTTACGCCTCCCCTGGGGAGGCATAGGATTCTGACGCATTCCCAGGTTTACGAAATGTTGCAAATCTGGGAATGCAGCAGAATCCATGAGTGTTGTGTGGGAACATCCATAGTAACACCCATGGCATGCCCCTTTCACGCAAAGTGATGGATGAAAAGAGGCTGTATTTACAAGGCCATGAAAAGCCATGCAGGATGACTTTGTGTGGCCTTGTAAATATGGGCCAGCACACTGCGCCACCGGTCATCAAAACAAAACGACGCACAGGTGACGCAAGGGGATTGTAAATAAGCCCCTAAGTACACTATTCCATCATTGTCAATGGGCTGGGCCATACCTGGAGTTCCTGATCCCACAAACACCCTTTGGGGCAGTGTGAGGTTCTCTGCCACAGACCTAGATGGTTACTTCCGACCAGGGCACCCCCATGCTCTGGTAGCTAAGGATGTGAGAAATACTGTACCGCAAATGCAAATACGTTTTCCAGAAAAAATCACAGTGCCCTGAGCTAACAAGTGAACCCTGTCTCTGTGGATCAAAGATTCTCCCCGAATGCAACCATGAGAAATTGTCTTTAGGCGAGCTGAATTCAACAACCTTGTCATCCTGCTATTTAAACTTCTCGCAGACTCATTGAGGCTCTTGGAAAACTGATCAAACCTCCATATCCTCCTGGGGATGATGTGGGTTCAGGCAATGACTGCTCACAAGTATTCCTTGGCCAGTCAAGGGATTTCGACTAACAAGTTCTCAAATGGAGTACTCCTGCCCAGGGTTGCCAAATTGTTGCCCCCATTGTGGGAAATGATGAGTGCGGGTGGTGGAAGCCTCCTGGACACTAATTCCTCCATCAGTCACCGCAGACCATCCAAATGGACACCGTCCCTACTAATCCAATGAAGATGAAGACCTGCTTCAACCATCCACACACTGCAGGAGCCATGTGCCCTAATGCAAAACTGGCAAGAGAAAAGAAATGACATTACTTTCGGTTGAAAGGAGATTCATCCAAGCCTACACCATGTTGAGCCGAACATAGTGCTTGTAGCAATCCGACTTCCACCTGCCTATTCTACTAACCACTTCCCTGTTGAACCCTGCCCCCACCGCAGATGTTGCTGCCCCTATTCTAAAAAATGCGCGGTGAAGTTACCCTGGATTCGTGCCACCCATAGGGCCTTCCGCATGACCTGAGTGAACTGGAATTGTATCAGCGGAAGACCCTAGGGATGAATGAACAAGGTGTTGACTACCTTCTAAGGGCGTATTTGGAGGTAATTAAGGACTGCTTTTGCTGGACACCCCGTAAGACCTGTTACCTTTCTTAAAATAACCTGTTCACCTTTTTCCATTTGGTCTGTCTTAGAGCGGGGTATGGTCACCACCAGATTTCCCCCCACCCAAGGTAAGTGGTTGAGCTGGATCCCTCCCTGTGTGTCTTTTTTGGACCTTGCCACAATTTCAAATACTCTGAAAGCCCCATAAAATGCGAGGGAGAAGGCTGCGGTGAAATGGGCAGACTCGAACAGAGACAAACAAACCCCCCGCAGAACCCCAATGATCCTTCCAAGCTTATCTACATCTATGGGACACCTATGACCAATTCTTGCACCATGCAGCCTTTCCGATCCCTTAAGGACTTGCTTAACAAGGAAGGAGCGTGAATGATCAGGTCCCCCCTCCACTTTCGCAAAAAAGGCCAATGCTTCCAAATGTTGCCTTGCAAATGCTGCAGATCTACCTTGTGACCGTAAATGCCCAAGAAAACCAAGTCAGTGAGAAAAGGTACCCCTGAGTGTTGCCCTGGGTGTATGCTGTTTATGTGTAAAATATCCTTTCATAAGCTCACAACATTTTTGGTGCAAGGCTTTCTGTAATTAGTTCAGAGAGAGCAGGGTTCCAAGGTTCCATAGATATCCAGGGAAGTGCATGGGCTCCATCTCTGCCAGTGAGTTGAAGTGCCAGAAATCGTGCAACTTAAAATGAGTCAATGCATTGGTTACATCATTAAATACACCTGGCACATGCTTAGCTTTAAACAATATGTTATTTTTGAGACACACCAACATCAGTTCATTCAGCAAGCTTAGGACTTCTTTGCACTTTGCCTCCTGTGAATTAATACATTCTACCACTACCATGTTATCTGATCAAAAAGTCAGTGACTGGTTACGAAAGTGGTCAGTCCAAATGTGCAAAGCCACCATGATGGGAAATAGTTCCAGAAAAGTGCTGTTGTGCCCCAAACCAGAGGTGAGGCCAGGGTTGGGCACCATACTTATCACCTACTATAGCACCAAAACCCACACTGCCTGCCACATCCATGAACAAACCAAACTTCTGGCTAGATCGTAAAGCAGCCAGACACACTCTTGACACATTGAATGTATCCAGAAATTATAGCCAGATCCTCAAATTCTGCTTCTGATCCCCAGAGAGGTAAGTCCTATGGTGTTTCTCCCTTAGGCCCGACATGGCCTGGGCTATGGAACGGGAGAATGGGCAAACCATCGATATTATCTGCAGGGTGAAATTAAGTTGACCTATTAAGCTTTGTAGCTGCTGTAGGGTGACCTTCTATGCTTCAAGGCAAGCCTACAGGGAGGATGATAAAGCCTCTACCTTGTCTACCGGGAGCCTGTACTCCCCATCATAGAATCAATCTCAAGCCCCAAAAATATTAAGGTTGGGGCTGGTCCTGAGTCTTCTCACGAGCCAGAGGAATCCTGAAGGCTGAGATCAGGCGTTGGAAGGTAGAAAGGGATTCAGCGCATGAATGAATTCATGCCACCTGCCCCCAAGAAAAGGAAGTCATACAAATAATGGATGACTACATTGGACCCTGATACTTGTGTGAAAACCTGCAGGAGACTGAGCATCCCATGGGCATACATCTGTCATAATAATACTGCCCCTGAAATTGGAAACCCAGAAGATGGTATTCATCCAGATGAACAGGGAGCAGCCAAAAGGCTGACTCGATAGCTGCCTTTGCCATGAGGGCCTCGGACCAGGTTGCCTTAATAGCGCTAGAGCATTGCCCAAGGATGCATACTTTATGAAGCATAAGGATGAGTCCATGCCATGATTCACTGAGGCCCCCCTAGGTGCTGAGAGATAGTGAATCAATATGTACTCCCCTTTCTCCTCCTTTGGGACCAAACCCAATGGCGAGCATTCAAACCCGGGCAGCGAGGGTCCGACTAATGGCTCAGCCATCCTCCCCAATTTCAGCTCCTTATCAATCTTTTTCTTTGCCACCACCCTGCAGAGTACTGAGGAGTGCTGATTTTGCAATAACTGGGAGCTTGCAGGCCCAGTGGAAGTATTCTAAAACAGATGCGAAAGCCTGGGTATAACTGCATGGCTGTGTTGTGGCAGGGATAAAAGTTCTGCCAAGGGTTCAGTGCAAGTAATGAGACTGGGGAGGGATTGACAAATGTGTAGTACCTTCTCACTCTTGCCCACTTTTGTCCTTCGCCTTCTTGAAGCAGTTAAACTCAGGATGCCCTGGTGTACCACAGAAGGAGCATATGTGCTTGAATTTACAGGAGCCTGGAGCTCTAGAGAATGCTTTATTGTTAAACGGCCCTGTTCCCCCTCTCTCCCACCATTTGCCAATCGAATGGGGGACTGGCCACTGCCTTCAGGCTTTTTCATTATCATGCAGTGTAGCTACACATTGATGTCAGTTTGGTCCCAAAACATGCATGGGATCGTGGCTTTCTTGAGCCTAAATGCCTTATCATACTCTGTCCAGCAAGAACCCCCAAATTCTTCATATGTACCCACAATTGTGTTTAAATAGTATGCCATCTGAGAGCCACAATCAATATCTTTCTCTAAAAGCACTGACTGATCAATGGTAAAACCCTTAAGCCAATTCATTAACATTTCCTTTACTTTGGGCTTCTTAAATTTATGGATGCAGTCTTTAAACTCCTTGATTTCCTCCTCTGGGGTTCTAACTGCAGTATGGTCAAATAAATTTACTTAGGCCCCCTTCTTTATCTTATCCCTTAATTCATCTGATAAATGCAATCCAACCCGGTCCATGAATGACAACACCTGATTGGGCCCGCTAGACTGCATCTTCTCCTCACCTTCGCTTCCAGCTGTGGTTGCCATGGTGACAGTGGATGCCCGAGGCACCGAAGTGGCGGCGCTGCCCGAAGTCCCATCCCATGGTCGATTTTCAGCAACCTCTCTGGTGCTCAAAGGCCTGAAGTTGAGCTTTCAATTTGGCCGTTGGTGGCAGCAAGAGCCATCTCACCTTAAGTGCTCAGTGTTAGAATTGGGGGTCTCTATTTGGCACGGGTAGGTACTCATGACAAATAGGGACCTTCGCCTCGAGTCAGGGGAAGAGGGTACACTCCTAAAATAACCCCTGCTCACCCCCTTGGTAGCTTGGCACAAGCAGACAGGCTTATCTCAGAGGCAGTGTGTAAAGCATTTGTGAACACATACAGTAATCAAGTGACAACACTACAGATGGACACCACACAAGTTTTATATACAAAAATAAGTATTCTTTATATAGATTTACCACAAGACCATAAACGACAAAAATCCACAATACTGTTACTTTAAAATGGTAGTATTTAGCTTAGTTCTCTTTAGTTCTTAAATGCAACACTTTAAGTCAATGTACCTTTAGATGCGACACGCCGGGCAACGAAAGTGTTGCAACGATGTTGATGCGATGAAAGTTTGATGCAAAGAAATAAAGACGTGAAGATCTTCCTGATGTGGCACGCTTCTCCGATGTTGCGAGAGATCTTGGCTCGATGCGTCAGCTGCAGCGGCGACACCCTTGTCCAGTGATGCGACGACAACGGCTTTGGCGGTGACACTCTTCTCCGACGTTGCGAGACGCTTCCGCTCAATGCGACAACTGCAGCGGCGACACCCTTGTTCCGTGATGTGACAACAGCAGCTCCGACGGCCGCACGCTTCTCCGTGTATGTGAGTAGCTTTTCTTGATGCGGTGCAATACGACAGCTACAGCGGCGACATCCAAGATGCGATGGCAGCAGCAGTGACGGCGACACGCTTCTTCCTCAATGCGAGACACCTCTCGTGATGCGGTGCAATGCGACAGCTCCAGCGGCGACACCCTTGTTCAGTGATGCAACGGCAGCGGCTGCGACAGCGACACGCTTCTTCTCCGTGAGTTGCGCTTCCAGCTCCTTGCGACACGCAGTCCCTCAGAAGGCCCAAAACAGCAGCAGGCACTTTCAAAGAACTCTGGGGAGCTGGGGGTTGAAGTCTGTTGTCCCTGAGACTTCAGCAGGAGGCAAGCTCTTTTCCAAGCCCTTGGAGATCCTTACACAAGTTGAATGAAAATGCACACAAAGTCCTTTCTCCTTTCTTTGGCAGTCAGGCAACCACTGCAGGCCAATCCCCCAAGCAGCACTTCAGCTTAGGGATAGTCTCTCCTCAGTTTCTTCTGGTTCCACTCCTCATCAAAGGTTTGTTCTTGTTTCCCAAAGTGATCTAAATTCTTGGGATCAGGGTCCCACTACTTATACCCCAAAATCCTTTGTCCTCTGTGGCCAGAGGGGCCTTTGCCTAGTCCAAACCAGTTTTGGTCAGTCCTGGAGCACTTTGTTTACATGACTCCTTCTTTCCTTTCACGGTGCAGGGCAGAGACATCAGACGCACCACAGGAGGTGGAGCCAGCATTGTGGAGGGAAAGCACAGCTCTATTCAAGTACCAGGTGCAACTCCTCCCACCCATCTACATGGAGATCTCTCTATTCAGCCCTGTGCTGACTCACCCTGTCTCCGCGAATTCCCCCGCCCCCTGGAATTCCCCAGCCCCTGTCACTCAAACTCCAGACTAGCAGAGGCAGGTTTGGATGGTTAGACAAGAAAATACCTACTTTCTAAAAGTGGTATTTTCAAACACAGAATGTTAAAACCAACTTCACTAAAAGATGTATTTTATCATTCTGAGTTCAGGCATACTAAACTCGAATTTCTACCATGTTCCCTGAGTCAGTTAGGATTATAAGATGTAATAATCAAACTGCCCATTCGGGCCAATGGAGAACAGGTAGCCTTGCAATAGTGAAAAACGCAAATGGCTGTAATTCACTATTAGAACATGCCACACACGCCAGGGCATGTCCTGCCTTATACTTAAAATGCACCCTGCCCTTGTGCCTACCATAGGGGTGTCTGATATGAAGAAAAGGGAAGGTTTAGGGACTGGCAAGTGGGTGCACTTGCCCAGTCAGCATGGCAGTACCAGACTGCACACAGGCTCTGCAATGGCAAGCCTTAGACGCACTTTAACAGGCTGCTTCTATGGGTGGCACAACCAGTGCTGCAAGCCCACTAGCAGCATTTGGTTTACAAGCCCTGGGCACAATCAGTGCACTGTACTAGGGTCTGGCAAGTAAACCGCACCAGCCAATCATGGAATCACTAATCCATACATCAATTTACAATAGGGAGAGCATATGCACTTTAGCACTGATCAGCAGTGGTAAAGTGCCCAGAGTCATAAAACAGCCAACAACAGGTCAGAAAAAATAGAGTAGGAAGGCAAAACGTTCAGAGATGACCCTGCGAAAAAAAAGGCCAAGTCCAACACTCAGGTAGGACTGCTATGGCAACACCTTGGCAAGGCTACTCATCTTCTCCCTACAGTGGCGTCCGAAACCACCTCCTGCTGCCCTGATTCCTGTGCCCTGCTCTCCTCCCTAATTTTACGTTATGTTAATTGGATCTTGATATAGCGCAACAACTCGATCCCAAACAGATATCTCAGCGCTCTGACTGGCAGGTGATGAAAGAAGCAACCTGTTAGAACAGCCACGTTTTAAGATTTTTTTTAAAACCCGAAAAAGTGGGACATGCACAAATAAACAAAGGGAGCTTTTCACTAGTGGTACTGGGCGAGATAGGAAAATGCCCGGCCCCCTTATTTTGATACACAAATGCGCCGAGGATGTAGCAGAAGTTGAGTTTTAGATCTTAGGTTCCTATCAGGAAGGCATGAAATAACTCTTTCCTGAAGATATTTGGCACCTAAACCTGCGAGAGATTTGTAGGTCAGGCAGATGAGTTTAAACAATGCTCTCTTTTTAATGGGGAGCCAATGGAGGACTGTAGTTGTGGGAGCTGACAGTGCCCGTGGAGGCAAGTAGTTGACCATGTGGGCATTTTTGCTACAAGGGATGCATTCATGGCAAGCAACAGGGCATTGCCATAATCCAAGTGGCTGATGATTAATGCCTGGATAAGTGTCTTCCGAGAACTCAAAGGAAGCCACTGATGACGTCCACCTGCTCCTGATAGGTGTGACTGTCGGGGCTGAGGCTTTTTTGCATTCACCTTTGCCTCTGCCTTCCTAGCCCGCCTACTAATTAGAGAAATGCTGCCTTTAGGGGGCTCCTGACCCCCTAGAGCACTTGCCAGCAGTCCCCCACTGTCCGATTCTGCCTCAGGCCTAGGACTGGGATACAGGGTAGTTTCCTTTTGCACTAAGGTTGAAAATGAGGGATGTAATAGAGCTAACACCTCGTCTATGGTGTCTAATCTCCCCATGATTGCCTCAATATCAGATTTATGCTTCACCAGTTTTGGTGGCATGGTCATTCAAGATTTTCTCTCTCCCAGGAGAGGTACCAATATGCCACTACAAGTAAGAGCCAAAACAATATGGTATACCGGGCGAGAGTGGACCAGAAAGGACTCAGCAGGCTACGACCTCACTAGACCAAATTAACAACTAAGTAAACAAAGGCTGACCCTGATTATTGATATGCACACTAATGCACAAGTATCCCCAGGCGAAGGTTAGGGCAGTGAGGACCTAGTAGTCTGTTCTCACTATTCCCTCAGGAAAGCAAGAACAGAGACAAAACTGACCATAAAATTGAAAGCAGGGCGACCTGGTTGCGGCTGGCAAGGCAGGTATGTTGGAGTCCATCAGGGGCTTCCAGGGAGCGAGGTGACAACCGGTAAAGTTGCCCTCATATTTAAATCCCCCTGCCCACCTGCTGGACACCCAGGTGAACCCCTCTACCAGTCCAAGGCAGCCAATAGCAGTGCAGGTTGAGCCTGAGATAATTCAATGTTGCAGCCACCCTTGGCTGCCAGTTTGTACCGGACCAATCCAGACCACACCTGTCCTGGGGTCATTCCACCCTGCGGTGTAGGACCTCGTTTTGCCACTTTATGCATAAATGCAAACCCAGGGCAGTACATGCACCAGATGTACCATTAAAGGCGATAATGTGGACAGAGAGTGCTGAGTATCAAGCGTTGGCATGGTGGGTAAGATATATACAGTCGGCAAACTGCAGACCTTTGCTGAGTTGATGGAATCAGATGAGTTACCACAAGGGCACTTTTTACATTATGGCAGCTTAGTGGGGAAACTAAATGCTAACTGGGAGACTGAAATTGTGGAAGAACCTGACAATCGTGCATTACAACTTATTTAACCAAAGGGTAATGAAAGAAAGACTTTCGCACAATTATACAGCCATTACAATGAGACCTCGAAGGTGAATCAACTCCATTGAATGAGAAATTGGAACAACATTTGGGTCAAGAACTTACAGACAAGGAATGGTGGTGGATTTGCCACACAAGCGTCACGAAATGCAAGATTCAAGTTACAGCAATATTACTACCTGCATAGAGCATACCTGATGCCTAGAATGAAAGTAGTCGTGTATCTAAATATAGGTGCAATATTGAATATGATGGTTTCTCTCACATGTTATGGACCTGTCCACTATTAGCAGGCAATTAGGAGCTCGTATCAGCAGCATTTGAACAGGTCACAGGGCGAACAACATTTTTGAACCCTAAGAGTTGTTATTGGGATTATTGCCTGGAACCCGAAATAAAAAAGTAGGGAACAAAGTTTTGGATATTGCACTGCTTTTTGCTGAAGGTTTTATAACATTGAAGTGGAGTACGGCGGCTGGGCTCTGTGATAGGTAATGGAATAAAATGGTGTTCTAGTGAGTGGCCCTGGAAGGAGAGATAGCCTGGTTAGACAACTGCAGGTGCAAAGATCAGAGGGAGTTCTGCAAGGGTGGGAGAAGTTAATGCAATCATTGAAGGAGGAAATAAACCCCGCAAACAACCAGGAGCCATCAGTGGACAATAGGATTGAGGCCCTAAATCAGAGACCGACACTGATGGGGTGTCGCTTGAACTGGTCCATTCTACTGCTTGGTTACTGGGATAAGCTGCATGGTGTATTACCCCACAATGTGTACTTGAAAAATGAAAACATCTGTGATCAGTTACATTAGATTATTCATTTTGAGTCAAACAAAAGCTTATGTTCACATAAAAAAGTTATCAATGATTATAATCTAAAAATGTAACAACAGAATCCTGTGCTCTTCAATTTAGTACAAAATTAATAGAATGCCTCTTTCTGTATGATCAGCCCAATCTTTTGGACTGATGCTGTTGGTTTTTTAACTGTGCACTGGGACTCTGCTAACTAGGCCTCAGTGCATATGCTCTGACCCCTAATTCATGTCAAAATTGATTATACTCCTAATTGGCATATTTAGCTTCCCTACAAGTCCTTTGTACATTGTGCCAAGTATACACAGGGCCCATAAGTACAATTTCACTAGTGGGCTGCATCACTCATTTTGCCACCAGATACAGTGACAGAGCAAACATGACTACAGGTCTTGAGGTAAACTCTCTAAGGTCATACGCCATCTTATGTAGGCCCCGACTCCATCTTAGTTCATGAAAGCCGCCATCTTCCTTAACTTAGACAATGGAAGTAGCTAAAGTACCTTATTTATGCAGAATCATTGTCATGCTTCCCTTTAGATGCAGATGTCGCCAGACCTTATCTTTCTAGGAACTGTGATAGTATCAAGTTTTTCTATTAATGACAGAGATGCAACATCTAATGCACATTTGCCTGGGTCAAATGTCTACTCCTAACCATATCAAGATTAAGTAAAAGCACACACAGACATATGACCAAAATAATGTAGTCTGAATGGGTGACTTTTTGCCATATATGTTCACAAGGAAACATCTGGACCACATAACTTGATGCACATTATGTATGTCAGACATTCCAAAACTGATGTCAAAAATTCCAATTTATAGAAGGACTGCCTGTTGACCACTTGGGAGGTGGGGTCCTTCGCCAGATTATTGCCCAAGATTCTGCCAGAGACGGTCTCACCTTCTGCCAGCACTCTTCACACTTTACAGATGCTACATTTCACTTGAAGCTAATAAAACCAAGTTTCTTAGGAAGACCAACTGACTGCTACTGCAGTGGGTGTTTGGCATTTCGTGGGGAACACTGTCTTCACGCTTCAACTTACAATGACAGCCTTTGCTGTCAACAAGGTTTGCAGTGCATCTTCTCTCCCTAAGAACCTCTAGACTGCAAGTTGTTCTACCTTCCATGCTGTCTTAGTATAGCACAGAGAAGTAGGCATTAGAGTGTTAGGTTCTAGATCATATTTTAACACTGCTACAAATGTTCATTTTATTTGCGTTATTTATTACGTGTTTTCTTGCTGCTGATTTTATAATATTCAATGTAGTTCTTTTAGATGTGCTGAGAAACACATTGTTCCTCAGGAACCCATAAAGGATTAGTGGTGAATTAGTATAGTGAAATATGAAAGTAATTTGAGTGGTGGATATTAGTCAATTATTTGGATTGAGAAGGATAGCGGAGAGATAGAAGAGGGAAAAAGGTTTGCATTTATAGGGCGCTTGTTACCCCTGATTGGGTGTTGAAGTGCTTTTTTGGCAAGTAGCACGCTACTTCGGAACCCATAAAGGATTAGTGTTGAATTATTATATTGAAATATGAAAGTAATTTGAGTGGTGGATATTAGTCAATTATTTGGATTGAGAAGGGTAGGGGAGGGATAGAAGAGGGAAAAAGGTTTGCATTTATATAGCGCTTGTTACCCCTGATGGGGTGTTGAAGCGCTTTTTTGGTGAGTAGCACGCTACTCCGGAACCCATAAAGGATTAGTGTTGAATTAATATAGTGAAATCTGAAAGCAATTTGAGTGGTGGATATGTTATTCAGTTATTTGGATAGAGAAGGGTAGCGGAGGGATAGAAGAGGAAAAAAAGGTTTGCATTCATATGGTGCTTGCTACCCTGGATGAGGTATTGAAGCGCTTTTTCGGCGAGTAGCACACAACTTTGGAACCCATAAAGGATTAGTGGTGAATTAGTATAGTGAAACATGAAATTTGAGAAGTGGACATGTTAGTCTGTTATCTTGATTAAAAAGGATAGTGGAGGGGTAGAAGAGTGAAGGATTTGGGGGCATATTATCAAGAACAATGTTAGCAGGAAACGGCCGCTAAAGCGGCGATAATGGGCTTGATAATATGCCCTTGAGAATTCCAATAGAAGCCCAGGTTCACACCAGAACATGGGCTTCTATTGGAATTCTCAAGGGCATATTATCAAGCCCCTTATTGCCGCTTTAGCGGCAATTTCCTGCCGCTAAAGCGGCGATAATTTTAACGCCGTTCTTGATAATATGCCCCTTAGACTTTTATTTTGGGAAGGCATAGCAGTAGGAGGAGGCTTGGGATGAGTAAAAGGGATGTGGAGTGGAGAGGGAAGAGGTTAGAAAGGCTTGTTTTAGGGGATTGGTATAGCAAAAGAGGTGTCAGATGATGCAAGAAGGGGTAGAGTAGGGGAGACTCTAGAAAGGGTTATTTTGGGGATTATAGTAGTGGTATGGGGTTTGGGATGAATGAGAGAGTTTATGTAGAAGATATATTGATAGAGGTATAGTGTGAGAATTGGGTGGTGCATTGGAAAGAGTAGTAGAAAGAGGTTTGGGATAAGTCAGAGAGTTGAGGTAGAAGATATATTGTGAGAGGCATATGGTGAGAAATAGGGTAGTACATTGAATATGCTGAATTAGAAGAAAGTAATAAATATATAGATCCATAAATACATGGAAAGTATATAGATGCATAAAGGAAGGAAGTATATTTAGACTAAAGATATTGATAGAGGGGGGAGTGGCCACGCTGTGCAGCGAGATGGCCGCACTGTAAGGCGGCTCCGCCGACCGAGACCAAAATCCGACATTTATCCGAACCCAGACAGGGGTCCACATTCCACAACCGCCCGGACAAAGTACCTGACCTGAGTGGGAAACGAGCGCTACTGACCCTGGACGGCGGGACACTGTCCCTGCGGAATTTTAAGCAGAAGCGCAACACGGGCCCGTCCGCGGCCTATCCGCGCGTTCACGAGATGGAAGCCGGGAGCTCCAGTGACTGCCGTACCCGTGATTACACCATGCTGGGTCGGAGATCATCGTGGCTGTCCACCGCGGGGGCGCAAAGTGCGGTGGACGCTGACCCCAGCTAGCTGAGACAACACACGTCGGACTGCATTCCCACGATCCGGAAGGGAGTGGTGAGTGCGTTGGCTGTGAGCGCGGAAACGGCTGCGGACCTTGGACAGGTGCAAAGTGACGGCAGAAGTGGGAACTGGGTGGCGGTTGTCCTGAGGCGCCAGGGCCTGCGGTCTGTCCGGGAAGAGCACCGTTGGACGACTCCCCTGGTCACGGGCATCGCTGCGCCCGCCAGCAGCAGAGGCATAAAAAGCTTAAAGGTGAGGCACACATAGAGTGGAGGAGAGACGCTCCACAGAAGACGGGCCGCCATTTTGTTCACAACAGCGCAGCACTGGAGAGAGGGCAGCGGGCATAGGCGACGGGACGATATACCCGCCGCTGGAAACGTCAAGTACACCCATCAGCAGTGTCCCTCACGCCGCCTTCCACACCCCATTGAGCTAGGGGGCCCCAAGGTTCCTGAGACACTGGCATTAATAGTCATCTGCTGTAACAAGTGCCCCTCACCGCACCCAGCCATAAACACAATCTATGGGCAAGTGGAGTCGCTCAGGGCATTGGTCCTGGACAGCAAAAAGGGGAGCAAGTCCGGAGTTTCACTGAAGGCCTATATGCACAAGAGGCTGGCTGTGGACCAGGACCGCTGCACGTAGATTCAGACACCCACAGCAGCTGATGGGATAGAGCATGCGGTGCAGCCTCAGGGCGAGGGTGAGAAGCCACATCACTACCTCGGCAGCCACCCCTGCAGGACGTCCATTAGCCCAGGCTCCAATTGGCCGGCAAAGGGGACAAAGCCGGCGCGAACAATAGAAAACGACTGGAGTGACAGGTGGCTACCACTCACAACAGCGAGCTCCACACAACGGTATAATGGGAAAACCAGACGCTCGACAACCCCGGCTAAATTTTGATAAAAAACTGAGCAAACAAGCTGAAGACGACAACACCGCGCAAGACAATGCAGTACGTGCAGCCACAGGCACGATACCGGATGAAGACGTCCGCGTCATGTTCAAGGACCTCAAAACGAGCCTACAAGAGATAGGAACTAAAGAACTAAAATAGACACTCTGGCTGAGCGCATGGACCGAATCACGCAAAGAGTAGACAAGCACGAAAATAGGCTGGACACCCTTGAGAGCAGGGTTTCGGAAGTGGAGGACTGTCACACAGAGACGCGAGACAAACTCCTACAAATGGACGCAGTATTAACATCATACAAAATAAGAACGAAGATTTGGAAGCCAGGCCACGCAGGAACAATGTCCGAATCACAGGTATTCCCGAATCGACAGACATACCTAACATGGAGAAATACCTAGAGACTATGCTCCGTGAGCTGTTTGGTTCTGACCTCTCCCCCATGTTTCTAATCGAACAAGCACATCGCACTCTGGGCCCTAAACCTCCACCCGGCGCACCAGCACGACCTATCCTGGCACGCGTTTTGAATTACCGCAATCGGGACACGGTTCTTCGAGTGGCCAGGGAGCGAGGTTCCCTCAAATATCAAGGCAACGGAGTATCATTCTACCCCGACTGCACAATACAAGTACAGGCTGCACGCCGGGAATTTCTTCCGGCCAAGAAGATACTCCAACAGCTCGGCACCAAATACTTACTGATTTACCCAGCCAAGCTCAAGATCCAAGGCCGAGGGCATCCCACCTTCTTCCCGGATGCAAAGGCAGCATTCACCTATGCAAAACAGATGGCGAAAGACCAAAAGAAGCAACTTGTGGAAGCAGACGACAATGCGGAGCACGCCCTGAGCGATAATGACTGAACTCCAGACAATCCGACCAGACTCATGAACTTGCAGATAAGTGGGCAGTTAAAAGTGGGTTTCTTCTGGGTCGGATGTTACACCTTGGATTAGTCTGGATGGGTAATGCTTATTGGGCAGTAGACCGGGAGGGTTGTGTGGTCAGATCTCAGGTTATACAAGTGACCACCTACTACGCCCGTGATGGCATTCATCCCCTAGTTTGACACTGAGCACACGGCCACCCTTCTATTCGTGGTAGAGGTGTTCGCCAGTGTGCCCGCGCATCTCCGAGGGATGATTCCCAAATACTCCCAAGGTTCGGGAGAACTGTTGAAGACATTGGTGGGGTCTATGGGGCAAACACAACGTGATTGTGGGGTTCGTGTGGGGGGGTGGGGGCCAAGGGTTAAATGTTCATTGTTACCGCCGACTACTATACTTGACGTACATAATAAGGGGAGGTAGAGACACACACGACCACGCTTACCAACACGAATGGTGACGGTTAGCCAATTAAGCAGATCACGATACGCATTCTATCCATTTACAAAGATTGGACAATAGCATGACTAACTCCCTCTTTCAACAACTCACACACAATGTAGGAAAGCCATGACAGCACTTAAATGCCTTACTTGGAACATACGGGGGTTAAGCGACCGCAGGAAAATTAGACTGGTACACACTTATCTGACTAGACATGCAGTGGATATATGCCTACTACAGGAGACACACCTGACAGGCTGTATGCCGAATACTCTGCACAATAACAGATGGGGTGAGGTATTCAGCTCCGGTTACTCTCGTGGAGTGGCAGTACTAATACGCAAGGGCCTTCATTGGAAGACACACCACACGGTCGCAGATGTAGAAGGGAGATACCTTCTGATAAAGGATGAACTATATAACAGCCCGGTAGTCATTGTCAATATATACGGTCCAAACACAGACTGCCCTGAATTTTTTCAGCAAATATGGAGGGAGATCCAAACACAGGGGGACGCAGCGGTATTGTGGGGTGGTGATTTCAATGTGATCCTGTCCATGACAGCTGATAGGGTGGGTACCTCCAGAGCACATCACCCAAAGGCAGCCACAATGCTAAAAGATATCATAGAGGAATTACAGCTTGTGGATTCCTGGAGGGCGCTACACCCGACTACTAGGGAGGGGACCTGCGTTACCCACCACTGTAACGCATGGTCGCGACTAGATTACTGGCTCACAATGAAAGATATGCATGCTTGGGTGGCTGACGCATCATCCCCGTACTTTATCGGGCCACGCACCTGTACAGATCGAACTGAACATTCCCAAGACATATGTGCAGCCCTTCAGTTGGAGGTTCCCCTCAGGCGCTTTACTAGATCAGGTGTTCAGAGAGGAGCTTAGAAATAAGATACCAGACTATTTTGCACTAAATGAAGGCATGGTGGACTCTCCAGGGACCCTCTGGGAGGCCTTTAAAGTGATAACCCGAGGTGAATGCATGGCATTGAAAACAGGAATGCTTAGAGATATAAGAACCACTATTGCACGACTGGAGGGCGAGATCAGAGAACTTGAACGAAAATACTACACAACCCCTCCCCCGCTACGTTGGCTCACATCAGAAGCAAATTAACAGCATTCCAGGAAGAGGCAGAGAGGGAAACTAAGTACATGCATAAATTCACACAAGCACGTAAATATGGGGAGGGAGACAGACCAGGGAAAACACTGGCCGGCCTTCTACGTACACCATGGGGTTCGACATATATCACCGAACTCCAAAATCCCGCTGCCCCGCCATCACGCACGCCACCAGAAATACTACACACTATGACACAATTCTACAAAACATTATACACCTCTAAGACGAACCCATCAGAGACTGACCTAACTGACTACATGGATACACTAGCGTTGGTGTGGTTTAACCGGTGGCACAGAGAGTATATGGAGGTACCCTTCACAACTGATGACATTAGACAAATAACAAATAGTATGCCCGCGGGAAAGGCCCCAGGGGCCGACGGGCTGATTGCAGTCTTCTACAAGGAATATGCAGATATTCTCGCACCAAGGCTCTTGCAGGTTTACTAGGAAGCACTAGACACAGGCACTTTGCCACAGACCGTGCGAGAAGCCACAATAATTACCCTACTCATACCAGATAAGGACCCCACACAGCCGGAATCATATCGCCCTTTATCCTTAATAAACAAACTATTGGCGAACAGGTTGAAGCCGCTTCTACCAACGATTGCACTCCCTGATCAGTCTGGATTTATTCCGGGCTGCTCGACAGCGCACAATTTACGCACTATATTCGCTCTTCTGCATTACTTAGCTCCACATGTGCATGCCATAGCAGCCCTGCTAGATGCCTCGAAAGCGTTTGATTCCCTTGAGTGGAAGTTTATTTTTGCACTGCTGGCACGTATGGGACTCAGTCCCCTATTCCTGAAACACATCCAACTGCTATACGCTGCTCCCACAGCAAGAGTCAGGGTGAATGGCCAAATCTCAGACCCATTCAATATAACGAGAGGAACGAGGCAGGGCTGCCCGCTCTCCCCGCTCCTTTTTGCAATCGTAATAGAACCCTTGGCAGCCCGCCTTCGTCAACACCATGCACAGCGCAGCATAGGGTTCACTTCTAGGGGATTACTTATATCAATGTACGCAGATGACATGACAATTTATTTAGTGAATCCAGAAACAAATTTCACGCCAGTCATGAGGGAACTAGTGTGCTATGGAGGCCTGATAGGTATACAGATAAATTGGAACAAATCTACGATACTGCCCCTGACAGACGGTACTTCCCCCTTCGACACAGAATTCCCAAGACAATGGGCCACTGGCCCAATAAAATATTTAGGTATTTGGATCAGTAGAGATATACAGGAGATATGGACGTCCAACTATGGGAAAACAATTGATTGGCTGGAGGGAAAAGTGCAAAGATGGAGGACTCTGCCATTGTTCCTTACGTTCCGGAGAGTGATTACAAAGATGGTAATTCTCCCAAAGCTCTTGTATCTCTTTGTAAACATACCTATGCCACTCAACACACACTTCTTTAAAAGATTACGATCTAATATCCTAAAACTGGTATGGGCTGGAAAGCAACCTCGCATATCCTGGAATATCCTAACATTGCCTTTTACACAAGGAGGCCTTGGAGCCCCTGACTTTGAATTGTATGCTTATTGCGCTCAGGCGCAATTCCTCCATTACTGGCAGCATCCTACACCATACCAGCCACATGTGGCGGTTGAACTGGATAAAGTAGCCCCCCTCCCATTAACTACTGTGCTTTATCAACAATATAAACGCCCTCACTTAGAGACAGACACCGTGGAGACACTCCGCTGGGTGTGGCAAAGACTGGCACAGAGGGCACACCAAAAGGTTCTGTTTGCACCATCCATGCCAATAGGTGGTAACCCCCTACTTGCACCATTACTAGACACAGCTGCCAAACATCGCACGACCTCCAGATAGGTAAAGACCTGTTCCCCAAGGATACATTTATCTCACTACAACAGATGTGTGCAGATACTCCACCCACAGCACTGGACAAGCTATTATACTATCAGATTAGAGCAGCATGCAGGGCCAGATACGCAGAGTTTCCGCACATACCCCCCACACTACCGGCACTGGAAAATATTATCAAGACGCCATTGGCCCGTAAACTTATCACACGCCTTTATAGCATTACACAACGAGAAACCCCCATCATTGTGGCGCACTCCAAACCAGATTGGGAGGTGGACGCCGGCATGACCATAACAGATAAACAATGGTCCTTTTGCTGTTCTCAACTGCAACACTTATCGCCGAACTATAGACTTCGGCTAATCCATTTTAACTACCTGCACCAATTATACCGTACACGACTGCAGCTACACCGCATGGGCCTTCATCCGGACACACGCTGCTGGAGATGTGGCTCCACGGGCCACCTTTCTCCATCTAGCTTGGGAGTGCCAACTGATAGCACAATTCTGGCTAGCAATATTAAAACACATAGGCCAAATGACGGGCTATCCCATGGCGTGTACTCCATTGACTGCACTACTGGGGTACGTTCTCGATACACCCAAGGATCGGAGGAAACTAACTGCGATACTGCTGCTCCTTGCCAAGAGACAAGTAGCGATTCAGTGGAAAAAGCAGGCGCGCCCCATCATAGCGGACTGGGTTTATGCTGCCACATACTGTAAGGACCAACTGACACAATTCTGGGAGTTAATGCCCAGCAGGTCCCGCCCGAAGGATATATGGGAACCGTTCACGGCCTGGCTGGTCACACACAGTAGTACCACCCGAGACGAGTAGCACCCGTGGGATAATAATATGGTGACTGTTCCCGGATTCGCCTGACTACAGAGCTGGCCAGGTGACACGGGGCCGGACATATACAAGAGCGGAGGGGTGTGTATTATAGCCGACAGTGAACATGATTCCCTGGCGACGTCACTGAAATGCTCCCCAGTAAAGTGTATAAATGAATACGGAAATGTACATACGACTTGAGTGTATAGCGGCGGCTGTTTCTCTTTTTTCTCAGTTTTTGTTGACATTTATTATATACTCATACATCGCATTGCCTGTAACGACTGCTTTATTATGTCAATGAAAAGTGCGCAATTATACTGTAGTTCACATGTAAAATCTTGATAAAAAAAATAAAAAAAAGATATTGATAGAGGTATAGCGTGAGAAATAGGGTAGTGCATATATAGATCCAAGTACATGGAAGTTATATAGATGCATGAAGGAAGGAAGTATATGTAGATTAAAGATGCAATAGACGAACTCTGGTTTTCAAGTGTTGTTGTACTTAAAAATATATACATATTTTTTTCTAAAACATAATTATTATACATGTTTATACAAAGCAATACACATATTTAGGTACATATCTATAGTACAAATAAATGCTTATATACAGACGGATATGCTGTATAATTCTGTTTGCGTATGGTTCTTATGTGGGGAAGAGACAATTCTTGATTAGTTTTCTGAAGATAAGGTAGTTGCCCGTGGATCTTATGTTGGGGGGTAAAGAGTTCCATAGTTTGGCTGCTTGAACAGAGAAGAATGTTCCACCCAAGTTTTTTTTCTTGCATCTTGTTTGCGTATGGTGCTTATGTGGGGAAGAGCCAATTCTTGAGTAGTTTTCTGAAGATAAGGTAGTTGCCCGTGGATCTTAAGTTGGGGGGTAAAGAGTTCCATAGTTTGGCTGCTTGAACAGAGAAGAATGTTCCACCCAAGTTTTTTTTCTTGTATCTTGGGATTTTGAGGCGAGGTGCCACTCTAGAGCAGAGGTTCCTTTGTTGAATGTGTCTGGTGATTTTATTCCTGATGAAGAGCGGTCCCATTCCATGTATCACTTTGTGGGTGACACAAAGCAGATTGAACGTGGATCTTCTACATGAGCATAAGAGAGATGCTAGTTGTCCCTGATTGTTCAATTATTTTTATTAGGCTTTTAAAATGTTCAATGCAGTAATACAATACAGCAAGCTTTTTTGCACTACGTTCATTGAGAGATTAATTCAGCATCTTTACAAAAAAATTGTATTTGATATTAATTAGTTGGGTTTGTCTGGAGGAAATGGTGCTAGTTCTCCCTGATATGTATTGCCAAGTAACTTAAAAGTAAAGGAGTAGGTAATAAACTAGCCCAGGTGGTGCATATTAGAGTCGTAGCCCTGCACCTGCCCATCAAAGACGTCACTCCTCGCATCCTTTTGATGTAACCACGCCCAAGTCCTTAGAGCACTCATGGAAATAGAAGAGGTACTTATCTCACAACAACGTTGTGAGATAAGTACCTCTTCTATTTCCATACCGAGTGGTTCTCTTTCTTTTTCCTATCTCTCTGACCTACTAGAATGTTTGGTTTCAATTCTACTCACCATGTGTCTATCTGACGTAATTTATATTTTTTTCTTGAGCGAATATCGTGTTATGAGGTCTGATGCAGTTTCCAGGTGAACTTTCATGATATTTTAGTAATCTAAAATATGTTGTACTGTTCTCAATTTCATAATCTGAATTGAGTTTCAAATGTTCGAAATGTAATGTATTTTTTTTGGTTTTGCTTGAATTCGGACTTAATGCTTTCCATATGAAAAATTCTGCATAAAGTGAAGACTGCCATGAATTCGGCTCGTACTAATTGATGTCAGATTCTGTGTTTGTGATTGGCTGATGCCGAGGAGATTCTTGTTAGGGGTTGTTTCCAAAAAACAACAAATCCTATATGGGAAAGGTTTATGTATTTTTGTAATAACCAGGTCGTGCTGACAACCCAAGTCAATACAATCATATTTACATACTACAGTTGCTTTCAATTACATTGCCACGGACGTGCGGTGGTTTGCACGCACTGCGCAGGAACAGGACAGGTTTAATCAAATAATTCCAAATATTGCTGTAGTTTTTAACAAAAACAGTCCAGCATCAAAAAGAGCCGTCAAACTGGTAACATGTGTGTATGTTTCCCCCGAAACTATGCAAAGATGATTGCAATGCAGGTCTGGATGAAAAGCACACCGACATACTGTAGGCATTACAGGGGAAGTGTGCTGTGCTCATCACGCATAGGACGCGGACTCCCACCACCCTTTTGACTCTGTGCCCGCCATTTGGTTCCACTCTGGGGCTAGTGTAAGCCCTCGGAAGACACGGGCATACCTTGGTGGGGGTGTCAGGGTGAAAGGGACCCTCACTGTCCTGAAACAGAAGATGTTACCATGGAGAAAGAAGTGGAAAACTGAGACCCCCAGGAAGCACTTCAGGAGTTTATCACAGGACAATTCAAACATGCAAATAACTTCTGGGCCCTTTCAAGGGCACATTGTGTGACCTTTCGTGTTATGGAAAATACTCTTTCGAACTCATGCTTTTATTTCATCTGTACTGTGGGGCTTATTTACAAGCCCCTTGCGCCGCCGCTGCGTCACTTTTCTCCATTTTAAAAGTGACGCACCGGCAGCGCAAGGGGCTTGTAAATAAGCCCCATGTGTATTTAGACTGCGAATGTGCGCAAAACCTATTAGAAATATTTGTAATGTAAAATTGCGCTACAGGGAAAATCTATTTTAACTGAAATAAAGGGCCACATTTATGAGGCCCTATCGGCACTTTTGCCCCACCAGAATGTCACTCTTTTGACGTTCTGGTGGCGCAATGTGCCACGCCATATTTATGCGGCCAAGTAAAGCCACTTTACGTGGCTTTTCATGGCCTTATAAATATGTGCCCCTTTCACGCAGAAAATGCTATGGGTGTTCCCATGAGAAATCGTAAATGTTTTAATTTCTCCTCGCGCTTTCCTTTTTCTGTATGTGATTTTGTGGAAGAAGGCGTCGCTTGCTACACAAAATCAATCCGCCCCACAACGCAGGCACCCATGGTGCAAGGGTGCCTGCATTGCCGCAAAGCAACCTATTGTGCGCTGGGAAAAGGACAGAAATGCACCGTATCACATAGATACAGCGCACTCCTGACCTTTTGTTTTGAAGTAGGGCAGCACAGCAAGATTCCTTGCTGCCTCTGGTGCCCAAGAAGATCCAAGTCATGTAGCACCTATGGCCTCCTGGTTGGGTACTGCTGCCTCCATTCGTCTGGCATTCAAGAGTATTCTGCACAGCTGTCACCGGTTAAGGGCAGACAAAGACAAGGGCATCTCAAGTTTGAAGTGGTTATTACTTGGTAAGTGATTATGGACCAGAGCCCCTTCATCTCACAGCCCCTAAAGTACAATTAAAAATTTGCGAACATTCGTGACAAGAATTTTCAATTCTATTAAGGACAACGGAGGCCAGGATTATGCCTCTCAATCTTTACTAGGAAGCTCACAGCAGCCAATAAAAACAGAGATAAAAACCATGTGACAACCATAGAGTCTCGTCCATATAAGGTCCCTGTCAGCACATAGAGTCCTCTTTCTTTGTAACAGTAGATAAGTCCATGCACGACCTGTTCTTGAGGATCACCGATAACTAGGGCCTTCTCCCAACGGGGCCGAACTTCTCACTGGATCCCGATCCAGACAACTTGCTTGAGAGCGGAACAACAAACTGCGAAGCGTCCCTTCGCCGATAAACCACAATCAGGGTTACTTGCTGTCATTACCTGAAAGAAAGGAAACACCCCGTAAAAACCGTTCGAGGTTGTGAAAACAACAACAGTACATCACGAGAAATTTGGGTGGGAAAAATACACAGCAATGCAAATATATAGCATGATCAAATACATACAGCATCATAATCTCGAATGCGAATATGCAATCTATAGCAGTACATCAAACCATGTGTATCTCTGGGTGGGATAATCCTCGCCTCCGTTGTCCTTAATAGAATTGAAAATTCTTGTCACGAATGTTCGCAAATTTTTAATTCTATGTCAGGACCGGAGGCTCCGATTATGCTTGTTCAAAGCTGAGCCACCACCATTGAAGCAACATTGACAATCGGCTTATAGTAAAACGTTTTAAAAGTATTCTCATTAGACCAGTCAGCCGCACTCATGATATCTGCTAGGCTGACACCCGTTACAAATGCTTTGGAAGCCATGGCTCCGCGCGCAGAGTGTGCCCCAAACTTGGAGATATCAATCCCTGCTTCGCCCATGAGCCAGCGCATCCACCGCGATAAGGTAGCTGGAGTCACTGGGCGAAAAGGCTTCTGCAAAGCAATAAGTAATTGCCCCTGCATATTAGCACGAAATTCCTCAGTACTCACCTCGTAATCCTTAATACATTGCACCACACACAGTTTAGGATTGTTAGGAAAAACCGGGTACGTGACTGAAGTAGTGTTACACTTCGTTCTCCTTGACAAAGTGAAGGACACCCCCTCAGGGGTAAATCTACGCCCCGCTAAATCAAGCGCTCGGACGTCAGAAACCCGTTTGCAAGAAACGAGACACAAGAGCATAGTCAGTTTGGCCGAGAGTTGTTTACGAGACAAGAACCTATTGGATGGCCAGGATTCCAGGAATCGGAGGACAAGAGAAACATCCCACAGGTGAGAGTACTTTGGGCAAGGGGGTTTCACCATCCTGACTCCCCTCAGTAATTTACATACTGAAGGATGTTCCCCAATGGGCTTACCTTCTACAGGTAAATGTCCCGCCGATATGGCTGACCGAAAGTTATTGACCGTCCTGTACGCCAACCCGGAGGACGCCATAGAAGCCAAAAAGTTGACCACTAAAGACACATGTGCCTTAGCGGGATCCACGTCCCGTTGAGCGCACCAATCACACCACCTTTTCCAAGATGAGGATTCTGAAGAGGGTCCAGCAATAGGTTCTGCAACTGGGGAAGAAGGATCGGGATCGCGCAACTCATGTCTAGCAACACCGGAAACCAAGCCTGAGCCCTCCATAAAGGAGTGATCAAAATGAGTTCCGCCTGAAAGGCTCTTGCTCGCGCTAGAACCCGTGGGATCATGAGAAACGGGGGAAACGCGTAGCAGAGGGACCTCGGCCATTCTTGCAGGAATGCATCCATGGCTAACGCCTCCGGATCCGGCCTCCAACTGAAAAACTGGGGAACCTGTCTGTTCAGTCGGGACGCAAACAGGTCTATCTGGCAAGGGCCCCAAAGATGGGTCAGGCGCCGAAACACCGTGGGCAACAGCATCCAGTCGCTGGAGTCCTGCAGATGGCGGGAATTCCAATCGGCCACCTGGTTGCTGGAACCGGGCAGGTATTCCGCAACCACCGAAATTCTGTTCTGCAGACAGAAGTGCCAGAAGTCCTTGGCGATCTCCACCAACATCCGCGACTTGGTACCGCCCAGCTTGTTGACGTAACGTACCGCCGAGATATTGTCCATCCGAAGGAGGATACAACAATCTGCTTTCTGAGGCGAAAGACATCTGATCGCAAAAGAACCAGCCAACAGTTCCAGGCAGTTGATATGCAATAGAAGTTCTTCCGGCGACCAGCGACCACCCGTAGACAACGTGCCGCACCGGGCTCCCCAACCCCACCGGCTGGCATCCGATTCGATTACCACATCCGGGGTCGATCCGAATAGCGCCCGGCCGTTCCAGGCCTCCATGTGGTTTAACCACCAATCCATCTCCAGTCTCGCCTCCTCTGAGAGAGGTATCTGTTCTGAGTAACTGAGACCTTTCCGGAGATGGCGGATCTTGAGCCTCTGAAGGGCCCGATAATGAAGGGGGCCCGGGAAGATCGCTTGGATGGAAGAAGCCAGGAGCCCCACTATGCGGGCTAAAGATCTCAAGGACGTCGTCTGCTTGCGCAGGGTGGACCGCAAATCTTTCTTGATTACCCTGACCTTTGGCATTGGCAGCAAGAGTTGACACGTTACTGAATTGATCGTAAACCCCAGAAATTCGATGGACTGAGAGGGGGTTAACACAGATTTCTGCGGGTTGACAATGAACCCCAAGCCTTGCAATAGGTTGATCGCCCAATTGAGGTGCGTTTGGACCGTCTGAGGGGAGGACGCCAAAACAATTATGTCGTCCAGGTATATTATGAGGCGGACTCCCCGGGCCCTGAGAGTTTCCACCACTGGTCTCAGGAGCTTCGTGAAGCACCACGGTGCCGACGAGAGACCGAACGGGAGGACCTTGTACTCGTAGCATACCTTTCCCCAGACAAACTGCAGGAACCTCCTGTGGGGGGGAAAAATGGGAATGGAGAGATACGCGTCTTTCAGGTCCAAACGGACCATCCAGTCCCCTTCTTGGAGAAGGTCGCGCAGTAGATGGATCCCTTCCATCTTGAAGTGTCTGTAAACGATCCACGAGTTGAATTCTTTGAGGTTTAACACCAAGCGGGAACCGCCCCCTTTCTTTTCTACGAGAAAGACAGTGCTCACGAAACCGTGAGGGTGGACCTCGGAGGGCGCAATCGCGCCCTTCTGCAACAAGGAATTGATTTCTGTCGTGATAAAGTTCTGATCTTGTCGGGAAAAAAACAGAGGGGGGGGGCGGGAGTGTTGCAAAGGGGAGGCGTACATCTCCAGCCTGTACCCCTGTACCGTCTGCAACACCCATGCATCTTGCGAAATTTCGCGCCATTTGTTTAGAAAACATGCCACTCTGCCCCCCAATGTCACCTCCGAAAAGGGAATGAGGCTCACCTGTGTTTCCGGCATCATGCTGGTTGTTGGAGTTTCCTCCAAATCTGCCACCTTTGCGGAACCTGTTTCTGGAACGTCGCGAGGGGTAAAAGTTGGAGGTATTGGCTGAGTTGTCTTGATAACCTCCTCTCTGTTGACCACGTTGGGTGCCTTGGTTATACCCCCTGCCGAACGAGCGCCCCCGGAAGCGTCCGGCCCTGCCAAAAACCGGGCGGAAAGCCCGCTTTAGAGAACCCTGGGCCTTGTCAAGCCCACTAAATGTGGCTACAAACTTGGTCAGCTCTTTGAGAAAAGGCTGACCAAACAGGAGACCTTGGGCTAGAGGACCCGATTCAGACGTAGATAATTCGGCCAGCCTGGGATCCAACTTTAAGAGAATGGACCTGCGCCGTTCCGTTGACAATGCACAATTAGCATTGCCCAGCTGGCACACTGCCCGCTGCGCCCAGCCAATCAACTCATCAGGGCTAATTGCAATGGAGGATTCTTTGGCCCTAAAGCCGATCTCGAGAATCTTGGTCAGAGGGCCTATGACGTCCAGCAGTTTATCCTGGCAGGATCGCCAGGACCTGTCCAAACCTTTCTTAGGATCTTTCGAATACTTTTTCAAGTAAGTTAACATGGACGGATCCACCTCCGGGGTAGCTGCCACCTTATCCGCCAGTTCCGGCCGAGGGCACTCTGACCGCAGTCGTGCCCGCACGTCCGTGTCAAACGCTTGACGTAGGTGGGTCTGGACATATTCCGCCACCTCTTGCGGTGGCAGCCAGGAAGAGGAGTTAGGGTGGATAATGTCCGCTGGCTCAAACGTGAGCACCTTAGGTGATGTGGACGGACCAGAATGCTTTTCCTTCCTTGCTTTCTTGGAAGGGCGAGGGGATTCATCCTCGTCCGTAGTAGGGTCAGGTGTGGTGTCTTGACCATCATCCTCCTGGGAGATCTCAGTAATTGTCGCCTCTCTACTAGGAGTAGAACGCTCTTGCTCCGCCATCGATCTTGCGAGCTTCGCGAAATCTGCAGCATGGGGATTTGCTCTTCCCTTACCCCCAGGTGTAGGACGGGAAGCTGAGGATGGAACCCAGCCTTGTTTCTTTGCGTAAGAGCAAAGATGGCGCTTCAATGGCGCAATCGCCCTCACCAACGCGGAATTGACTGAATGCTGCACACCTGCGTCCAATGCCTCCACGAGGTCATATTCCATAGACCCTGAAGGGTCTTCATCATCATAATAATAATAATCCTCTTCATAGTATTCAGACATAGTTGCCACACAGTGAGCAATTAACGACCCTGAGGATTGCTTGTGATGTCCGTCAAGTTCACAATCAATAGTCCCACACAGGAGATCAGGGGGAATGGTAACCCCAGACAAGCCCCCAATACAGTCACCAATGGTGACACAAAATGATAATGTTTAGATGTGGAGGGAGGGAGGGCTTGCACAACAAAACCCCACTCTAGGCAAAGCCTATGCTGAATTATACAGCCCCACTGACTGCTGAACAGAAGGGCATCTGGGGAGCCAAAACGAGCCTTTTCCGCCGAAAATCGGCACAAATACGGGTCATAAGCAGTCAACACACTGCTCCGGTGTTCAATTTAAGCCCGAATGACTTTCGCGGGCAAAAAATGGCCGCCGCGCATGCGCGCTGGCCCAGGCTCTCACAATCAGTAAAAGAGGACTGCGCGTCAGACAGACGCGCGTCCTCGCTCCCCTAAACCTCCCGCTCCACGAACCCGAGCGACGTGAGGAAACAAACTCACAGACGGGCTACACGGAAAGCGCTCGCAGCGCTTCAATATCCTTTTAGGCGAAAGGCAACCGGCAAAGTAACCTCGACGAGGTGAGGACCCTCGTACCAAACAAATCGCGTTAACCGCGATCGCGCATCAAAGGCAGCGCATCATAAAACAAACAACAGCCGCAGCGTACAAGCGTTCAATAAACAAACAAGTAATACCAATTAAAGTTATTAAACAAGTAATACCACACTGTAAGAGATAATATACATAAGGTACTTAACTGGCTGCGGAGCAGCAAAGAAAGAAAGAGGACTCTATGTGCTGACAGGGACCTTATATGGACGAGACTCTATGGTTGTCACATGGTTTTTATCTCTGTTTTTATTGGCTGCTGTGAGCTTCCTAGTAAAGATTGAGAAGCATAATCGGAGCCTCCGGTCCTGACATACAATCATGCATCCTCTGTGCCTAGCCACACCACATCACAACCATCTCTGATGCGTGCACACACTACAGCCCATAAACCACCACCTCACAATCTAGCAACTCAACCACCTTGATCAATCTCTCGCTCATTACCACCCATTCTCTACAAAGCAACACACCCGCCAGTTCATGATCATCAACACTCCATAACAGAGGCAGCATTACCAACTTCAGAACTCCATATGACTTCAATGCCTTGAAGCTACCTTTCTTACAGGAACCTGTCTGACTTCTAATGCTTCTCACCTTTGATGCTCCGGTCCCACAAGACTACCATGTCCAGTATATGAAGTGGTCTAGGGAGCTTTGCCGATATTTCACCGTACAACTCTCACCGACATACTCTATATGCCTGTATTTGTCATACAGCATTATCCCTGACTCTTTTACACCCAATGTTTCCTTTGTCCAGTTTCTCACATGCAATTTCTTTATTTGCCCCTTTCCTTGCTCCCCTTGGAAGAGCAGCTTCATAAGTTTTTATGTTTTGTGGACAGACCACGACTTAGATGTGACTAGGCAGGCTCCATGACCTACCTTTTTAATTTTTCGCCTACACAGTGCTTGTACTGTGCTTGCGAAATCTCTTGTAACAAAAAAAAAAATCTTAAAAGGGGCTTAGAGCCTGCCCATTGCTTACCATTGGTAAGCTCTCATGTCACTTTCGCTTCCTTTCTTCCTTTTGGTCAGTGCCTCCTCCTGCCTCCAGCTCAGCTTCACGTCTTCACCCTTGATGTGAAGCTTGGATCAAGTACTGCTTCCGGAGGTCAGTGTCCTTCCACTGGCTGTGCACTTGTAACATATATTTTTTTATTTTTTACTTTCCAGCATCAGCATTATGTTTGTTGCGGCCCGACCCTACGACCACCTCACTTTCATGGCTGCATGCTCCTTCCATTGCTGGTCTGTCCCTCTTACTACCTCGGTTGGGTCACTGTATGTCCCTTCCCCACACCATTGCTAGTTGCCTCTCTCCTACCTCCATCATAGCTTATTTTATATAGTGCAAAGTTGACTGGAAGGACTTGGAGTGCTTTACATACATGAGTACCAGTTACATTACACAAGGACACATTCATTTTTACAGGCATGGGGAGATCAAGTGATTTGTCCAGAATCACAGGATGTTGAGCCAGCACCGAGACTTGAACCTGGTTCCCCAGCACCAAAGTCAGCAGCTCTAGCCGTAACACCACAGCCTCTCCATGCTTAGTGTTCCAGCTAGCTACACTTTGACACGCTGGTAACTACAATGGGCATTTGTTCAAGAATATAAACTGCAGAATAAGTAAAGGGAAAATAACAGTTTAACTTGTTTGTGCGTGCATACGCAGTCTGGCCACGTCATATCGCTTTTTTTTTACTTTAAGCTATGTAGCACACCAGCCCGCACCGCTGTGCATCATTTAAAAAAATACATTGACAAAGCCAATAGATCTTGCATACGCAAAACCTATTGGCTCAGCCAATGCTTGTTGTTCTTTTTACACACCCCTGCTTTTTTCCTTTACATGTGCCCCCACTTCTTGTGTGAGGTGCCCCCATAACCCTAATTTTGCACACCTCTGCCCCAACATTTTACTGTTGCAGGTTGTTTTATTTCAGTGCACTGCAGGTGGTGTAATGTCTGGTGCTGTGCCTCCCATGGTAGCATCGCCACATATTGGCTCAGAAGTCATCTATGAAACATCATGGTTATCATAAACAAAGCAAAGAACAGCACTCAGAATCTTCAACCTCCTGCCTTAGTATTTCCTTTAGAATACAACTGAAACCACCATCTTCATTTTCACATAATGGCCACCTGGCTCCAACCAAGCATTTAACTTCAAAGCAGGAGATGGAGTGATGAAAGTAATGAGGGGTGCCTTTCACGACCTGCTAATAATGGCTGATGGCACAAAAGTCATCACACAGCCTGCCCACAGCAAAGGAAGCATCCTGAACCTCCTCTGTATTGCAAAGACCAATGTCACCTACCATCTATCTCACCTACTTGATTGGACCAACCACGTTTCCAGTGCTATTAGTCAGGCCTACATAAGACTCACTAGCGACAATAAAAATCAACAAAGACACAACGCAGATCCTTCTGAAATGTCCCCTTGAAACACTTCAATAAGGACCCCAAACGTAAAATCAGAAAATCCCACCACCAACACCAAAATCCTCAGTATGGCCCACAACAGCACCTTCCAGATGGCAGAAGATATACATGTCCCGCTAACACTCATACCGAAAAAAAGCCAAGTCATTTGCACAGTAGTGCAACTGGTTTCTCTGGCTTGACTTAGAGAGGTCAGGATCCTCGCACAAGCGCTATCTCCAAGACAAACTAAACAAACGTTTGCTCACAGAGGCAACCTCCCCCTGTTGGCATTTAAAAAGCTCACAGCAGTAACCGCAAAAAGCTGTCAAGGCTAGATTATGTGGCAGCTTTGAGCAAGCGCTAACATGCCTAGGCAGTAATCAACTCCGATACCCCCTGGAAACAGCAGAAATGCATCACCTGCACCTATCCGTTGTGGCTAAAAGCCAGGTTTGTGGCACTTAGACTGGGGAAGTGGAACATGCGGGGTCACCTCGAGGCATGACATAACGCTGACACTCATTGCGCAACGTGTCGTATCTGCTCCTTGAGCGAGGAAACTATCATTCACCTTGTATGAATCTGTCCTTCCTTGCTACAACTAAGAAGCGTTCTACTTCGCCAAGACTTTGTTCGTCTGGAAGCCTGAACCTGCCATCAGGCTGTAATCGCCAACCTGATCCTGCTTAATACCACACTAAATGTCAAAACAGTTAAATTCCTATAGATGGCCGCAGCGAAACTGGGTTCTGCAAACATCACCCTTGTTGCAGAACTTGGTCCTTAAAACTGTCCACCTAATTGCACAGCTTCTATTCAACATCTGAGGCATTCCTGAGATAACCCTTTGCTCCTTTTGCATTTTGGACTTTCTACTTGTTCTGGCCCCCAAGGTGAATGCATTGTGAAACACCTCTGCAAAGCCACTACTCAACATCTGCAGCAACCTTGGGACAATTGAGTTGCCTTGCACTTGCACCTTCCATAATTGCTCGGGTCCACTAAATGAACAGTTTGTGGAATGCTCAGTGTCAACATCTGAAGCAAGTCTGTGACAATCCTTTGTTGCCCTCTGCTATAAAAATGAATGTTATGTGGATTACTTACGTCAATTAAAACACCATTGACACTGTTTGAAATGCTGCTTCAGCACTTTGCACTTTCTCCTGCACTCTCTGTTTTTATAATGGTTACTTTTGTTTTAAATTGCTGCTCTGAACCTATGCCAATGAGATGCATGCTTGTTAAGGTTTTAATTAACTGTACAATACATTACTACTACAAAGACTAATATCACCTGCCATCTATCTCACCCACTTGATTAGACAAACCACGTTTCCAGTGCTATTGATCAGGCCTACATTACCCCCACTCACCAACAACAATAAAAATCAACAAAGACACAAAGCAGATCCTTCTGATATATCCCTTTGAAACACTTCAATAAGGACCCCAACAACAAAATCAGCAAATCCCAACATCAATGTGAAAATCCTCCATATGAACTACAACAGCACTTTCCAGATGGTAGAATATATCCATGTCCCACGGCTGGAAATGGCCCTCTCTGCAAGGTCACCCCCAAACCTTTTGCCTTCCTCCTCCCCTTTTTGCTGAATTCGTTTTTGTTGGCTTTATTGACTCTGGGCACTTTACCACTGCTAACCAGGGCTAAAGTACACGTGCACTCTGCCTTATACATGGTAACATTGGCTTATCCACAATTGTCATATTTTATTTATTTATAATTCCCTAGTGCAGTGCAATACTTGTGCCCAGGGCCTGTATATTAAATGCTACTAGTGGGCCTGCAGCACTGATTGTGCCACCACTTAGGTAGCCCTTTTAAAAATGTCTTAGATGTCATCAGTGATGTAATCAGTGATGTCACTGACCATGTCATGAGTGATGTAATATGTGACGTCATCAGCAGTCCATTGCAGGGGCACGAGTTATAGTTAGCTGAACTAACTAGAACAGGGGAATTTCTCTGGTTTTGTACGAGTGAAATGTCCAACTAACTATAACTTTCCCTAAAACCTATGGTTTTTTCAGTGAATTTCAAAGGTTTTTTAAATGCTAATTTCTAACTATAACTTGCCTGAAACCTATGGTTTTTTAAGTGTTTTGAGTTGATCGACTTGGTATTGCAAATTGATCATAGATTGAGTGAGCGTCGAAGCGAAAAAAGAAGAGACTTTCGTCCTCTCCCTCCTCGGTTTGATCGCATGCAGGTAGAAGGCCACAAGACCTCAGAAGGTTCATCTTCAGAAGAGCCGATGCAGATAGGATCAATAAGATGTCCATTGTCTAAAGAGGAAAAGGAAAGACGCAGAACAGGTCATCTGTGTATGTACTGTGAGCTCTCAGGTCATTTTGTAAAAGATTGCCCAAAAAAGCCAAAATCTATTCAGCAGGGAAAAGATCGGCTTCACCTGTAGAAGGAGTTGCACAGGTGGAAGCAGTCTTAAAGTCGGCTCCATTTTCTCAACAAGTAGTTAATACTCTTCAATCTTCCGCACCTCACTTGGTGGTCTTCTTTACTGCAAAATTTCTTGATCAAGAAATCGGTGAAGTCTCTGTAATGATTGACTCAGGGACAACTGGGAACTTTTGCGACATTAAATATGCTCAGCGCATTGGTATCCGGTTTGTGGCCAAGCAAGTTATGGACGCAGTGAGAGCTGTGGATGGTACTAATCTATCTTCTGGGCCAATTACTCACGAAACCGAATTGATTCAACTAACAGGATTGAAAGGTCATACTGAAAGATTAGTCTACAACTTGATTGATGCTCCACAGTTCCAGTTAATCCTAGGTCTTCCTTGGTTAACTGAGCACAATCCGCGTATAGACTGGGAGAGGAGAACAATAACGATGGATTCAGCCTTTTGTAAAGAGAATTGCTTTTGTGAGCAATTGAAATTGTCTGAAGAATCTCCAGCCAGAGAATTAGCTAGTCATCCTGCTTTGATCTGTTCTTTGGAAACAAAGGAGATTCCAATGGAATACAAAGATTTGTCTACGGTAATTGACAAGAAAGAGGCAGAAAAGCTTCCCCCTCATCGTCCATACGATTGCAAGATTGACATCGAACCAGGAGCGGTTTTGCCATGCAGTCGAATATATGCATTGACCGAAACGTAAAACAAATACCTTAAAACATATTTGGAATCATACTTAGCAAACGGTTTCATACGCCCCTCCAAGTCTCCAATCTCGTCACATTTATTTTTCATTCCTAAAAAGGACGGTGATCTGAGAACTTGCATCTACTATAGAGCACTGAATCAAGTCACCAGAATCGGTATCCACTCCCTTTGATTTCAGTCCTCTTGGATCAAGTGAAGAATGCAAAAGTTTACACCAAACTGGATCTGCGAGGGGCTTACCATTTAATTCGAATTGCCACAGGAGATGAATGGAAGACCGCTTTTAGAACCCGTTATGGATCATTTGAAGTATCAGCTGATGCCCTACGGTTATGTAATGCTCCTGCAGCATTCCAGCATTGTGTAGACGATATCCTCAGAGAATTCCTAGACAGAATTGCTGTAGTCTACATAGACGACATCTTGATCTTTTCTGACCGCATGGAAGAACATGTGGCTCATGTTAGGTCGATTTTAACTAGGTTATTAGAGAATCACCTTTATGTGAAATTGGAGAAGTGTTCTTTTCATGTAGAAAAGGTGGAATTTCTCGGATTTGTGTTGTCTCAAGAAGGTGTCACCATGGATATTTCAAAGGTCAAAGCAGTCCAAGAATGGCCTTCCCCCAATAGTGTAAAAGAAGTCCAAAGTTTCATTGGATTTTCAAATTTTTACAGAAGATTCATTTCGGATTTTTCCCACAAGGTCAGTCCAATCACACGATTGTTAAGAAAAGGAGTCAGATTCGTCTTGGATAAAGAAGCAGAAGAAGCCTTTCAATTTTTGAAGAAATCTTTACGCAAGCTCCTGTTTTATTGCATCCCAGAGTTGATGAACCATTTTTTGTAGAAGCTGATGCCTCAGATGTTGCTATTGGAGGGATTTTATCACAACGTCACAAGAATACTGGTCAGCTTCACCCAGTGGCCTATAATTCCAGAAAACTAACGCCTCCAGAACGTAATTACTCAATTTCAGACAAGGAATTGTTAGCTGTTAACAGCGCCTTTTTGGAATGGAGGCATTATTTATTGGGTGCCTTGCATAAAGTAACTGTTTATACTGACCATCGAACCTTCAATTCCTTAAGTCAGCTCGAACATTGACAGCACGACAGCTACGTTGGTCTTTGTTTTTTGCTGATTATAATTTTGTAATCACATTCCGGCCTGGCACAAGTAATGTGAAAGCTGATGCACTTTCAATAATTAATTCAGACCATCTGGAAGTTAATCCAAAAGAACAGACCATAATTTCAGAAGAGAAGATCGTTTTGGCCACCCTCTCTACTGACTTTTCAACTGGCATTCAAAAGGCTATGTCTCAAGAGGATATTTTTCATTGGGTTGAAGAAAAATCTGAGAGAGAGATCAGGAATGGTCTTCCTTATCAAAAGAACAGTTTATATCTCTCAACTAAAGAACTACAAGATAAGGCTCTAAAGTTATGTCATGATGATGTACTTACAGATCACAAAGGGTTGCAAAAGACCATGGAATTGGTGGAAAGAAATTTTTGGTGTCCTAAGATGAAATCACAAATACGGCAGTATGTTGCCACCTGCGAGAGATGTTTAAAAGGAAAATCTGATCGAAGGGCTCCTCAAGGGTTAGTGATGCCTATGCCAACCCCACCACTCCCTTGGCACACGGTCTCTATGGACTTGATTGTTGACCTTCCTCTTAGTCAAGGTTTTAACACCATTTTGGTAATGGTAGATACTTTTTCAAAAATGGCTCATTTTGTCCCATTAAAGAGTATTCCTCAGGCATCTCAATTGGCACACTTGTTCACCCAGCATGTTGTTAGATTGCATGGAATTCCCAAAATCTTAGTCACAGATAGAGGTTCACAATTTGTTTCCCATTTTTGGAAGGCTTTCACCAAACTATTAGGAATTGACGCTCGTTACTCCACCAGTTTTCATCCTGAAACAGATGGACAGACGGAGAGAGTCCATCAGGATTTAGAACAATATCTCAGGCTCTATTTAATGAATCAAAAGTCTGAGTGGTCAGATTTGGTGTGGTCAGCAGAGTTTGCTCATAACAATGCCAAGCATTCCCCTACTGGTTACTCACCTTTCTATTTAAACTATGGGCGACATCCAAGTTTGATACTAGAAAGAGAGGAGGGTCCAGTTCCAGCAGTAGAAGATTTTGTAAAAAGGGTTCAGAATTCCTTAATTCAAGCCTCTGAAAATATAGAGAAGGCTAAAGGCAGTTATAAATCTCAGGCAGATAAGAGAAGAAGGGAGAGTCCAGTTTTCAATTCAGGAGACAGAATTTGGTTGTCAACCAAGAATCTAAAACTAAAAGAGAATCGAAAATTTCAACCTTGATTTATTGGTCCTTTTAAGGTAGACAAGATGATAAATCCAGTGTCAGTTAAGATTCACTTGCCATCCTATCTCAAGGTGCATCCTGTATTTCATGTCTCATTGATAAAGAAAAGCCCACCTAACCTAAGAATCCAATCTCCTCCAAAACCTATTGTGTTAGATTCAGTGGAGGAGTTTGAAGTTCACAAGATTCTTGATTCAACCTTTAGAAAAGGCAAATTGTATTATTTGATCAGTTGGAAGGGTTTTGGTTCAGAGGAGAGATCTTGGGAACCACATACCAATGTCCATGTTCCAAGACTCATTCAAGAATTTCATTTAAAAAACCCTACCAAACCAAGAATGAAAGGACGCCTTTTGGTGGGGGGTACTGTCATAACTCCAATGACCTGCGCATACAATGAAATTGGGAAAACACAATGTTATCCTGAGAAGTTATCCCCAATGAAATATCCGCGTTGGATAAAGCTGGGTCCCACTTGGAAGACAACTCTTAAGTCCATTTTACTTGGACTAAGAGTTTCCACTTCCTCAAATCCAGGCCAATGTCCCACTTCCTTAGAGAGTTCTCGGTCTAGTTGTTTCCCGACTCGAGACTCTCCTTGTGTCCAACGGGCCTGCGCGAGCTTCGCGCGGCGCACTTCATCTGTGAAGCAACCCGAAACGGACGTTTCTCTTCAACGCTCTGTGAACAGACTGAGGAGATTAAGTCTGTAGCGGGCGTGTATCCTGAACTTCAGCTGAAGCATCTTGAGTGCTATTCCAGTCAGCAAGTTATCGCGCTATCAGTCAGCCAGTTTACCTAAAAGCAGTGTCCAGTATCTGAGGAAAGCGCATTGCAGAGTTTGACAAGGACAGCTGAGGACAAGAGTCTTCTGTGAAGAGAAGCCTTCTCAATAGTTATAAGTAAGAGTGTTTTGTCTACAGTGTCATAAAAGTTGGCAGGATTTTGCACAGAAGTTAAAGGCAACGTTTATTTCCATCATAAATTCCTCGAAATAAAAAGACTTGTGAGCAGCTTTTCAGACCTAAATCTTCAAGGGCAATTTAAGACAAGACTTAATAGAGAACTGCAAAACTATTTAATAGTGTGAAAGACTGTCCAGCTACAAACTCACCAATTTTTTCTCAAATTTAATCTCGCTCTGAGACCCAAACAAACTGATCAAATAATTAAAGACAGAACTAATAAGAGAGGGGCTAGTCCTCTAGCATAAAAAGGTAAGAGTAGTTAGATAGGGAGAATATTACTATGCAGGGTTTTAGATAGGGAAAAAACTAATTGTTGTCATTCAT